>NC_065546.1:25488016-26142209 GCF_022605725.1 Anthonomus grandis grandis
TTTCAAAATTATGTAAACTAAAGGAAAGTGCATTTATAATGTTAAATGAAGATAAATGCTTAGCTACGTATTCGGTTGATTTTAATAATACATGGATTCCTTTGTTAAAAAGAGAGGTAGAACAGGGCATTCTCAAAATTAATTGGTAATTTAAAATATATGATATTCATATATTTTCTATCATTAAATTACATTAAGATCACACCTCTTTAATTTTAAAAGAAGTAACCTTTAAATTTTTTGTTATCTTTCAAAAAAGTTTGTCAAGCTATTAATCAACCGTGAAATTACATATTTATTAAAAGTAAAATTATTATAAATAATTATTAAAAGTATTTAAAAATATTGTCGAGTTAGGAAGGAGTTGTAAAGGAAGTATTAACGAGAAATTTGAAAGATTCATATCTTTCATTTAATTTAATTTAACTTTATTTATGTAAAATCTGTATTGTTGTGACGAATTCATAATGAGTTACTTATTATATTGGGTATTACGTCACTTATAGCAAAAATCAATTTAGAAATTTTTATCTCGCACGCTCAAAAATTGAAAAGAAGAAGAAAATAGACTTATTCACGTATTTAAAAGAAATATGAACTTAAATCTGTAATGATACCGTTCGATATACTTAATTTAATTTAAGTTCAATAAGTTTTAAATACAATAATTTACTTGAGGTATAATAGATTTTTTATATACCTAGGAGCTGAGGTTCAATCTATTAATCTCTGAGCTCGTTTCTTCTTTTCAATATCCTACCTAACTTTTTTATGAATATTACAATTAAAAAACGATTAAAAACAATAAGAAGACCTACTTTTTTTAAAATATACCTAATTTGAACCAACGTTTCGGTAGTTATATCTACTACCGTTATCAAGGTAATTAAAGTAAAATTAAATTAAATTAAAAATGAAATATAAAGTATATCGAACGGTATCGTTACAGATTTAAATTCATATTTCTTTTAAATACGTGAATAAGTCTATTTTCTTCTTGTTTTCAATTTTTGAGCGTGTGAGATAAAAATTTCTAAATTGATTTTTGCTATAAGTGACGTAATAACCAATATAATAAGTGACTCATAACTTTATTTATCTTGATAACGGTACTGCTATAACTACCAAAACATTGGTTCAAATTAGGTATTTTTATTTAAAAAGTAGGTCTTCTTGTAGTTTTTATCATTTTTAATTTTAATACTCATAACAAAGTTAAGTAGGATATTGAAAAGAACAAAACGAGCTTAGAGATTAATAGATTAAACCTCAGCTCCTAGGTATATAAAAAAATCTATTATACCTCAAGTAAATTATTATATTTAAAACTTATTGAACTTAAATTAAATTAGGTATAACGAAAGATGTCATTAAAAATTTAAGTTCATATTTCTTTTAAATACGTAAATAACTCTATTTTCTTCTTCTTTTAAATTTTTAAGCGTGTCGTAGTATTTTCTAAATTGATTTTTGCTATAAGTAATGTAATACCCAATAAAATAATTACCTAACTCATAACGGATCTAAGTAATAAAATACAGTGAAAACTATTTCTGCGTGATTACTTAATTGAAAATTTAAACTTTATCTCATTCATGCCATCCTTTTTAAAATAATAAAAAAAAATTTCTATGATTATAATACAAAAAAGTAATAAATAGGGGATCATTATTTTTTTAATATGATTTTCTAATAAAATACGTAGTACCATACCAAGTATTCCATATAAAATAAGAAAGTTAGTGTCACACAGAAAACAACTGAATGTTAAAATATGCTCTTATTAAACATTACTTACCTTTCCAACATCTGGGAATAGCCGTCTTATGCAGCATCGTTCATCCGCCACTTATATAAATGTAGTCTTTATTAAAATATTTTTCACAAATAAGTCTATTTTTCAGTAAAATCTCATCCACAACATATATTTCCTGGTTTCGACAATTATTTATCTACTCAGCGAGTATTTCTGGCTTTTTTACAGGAAACTTATAATATTGTTTGTTTTTTTCTTCGCGTTATTGCATCCACGATAAACGCAAATATTTGTATTTACAAACAAGCAAAATAAATCTGCTCAATTAAAAGTATTAAAAAATAATAAAGGAAATCCAAATTTAATAATTTAGGTCTGTGCGAAAACTCCTTAGCCTGTTCGTCTGCTCTCCAGAAGACAATGAAATGATACACGAGATTTTTAAACGAGACTGGGGCACGCTTCTTGTAGCACCATCTTCCGCCGCGCCGGCCGCTTTTAGTGGCACGATTTTGCCCGTAAGTTTGCGTATCTTCCTTCTTAATATGGGATATTATTCCAGAATTTAAAAATAAATGAACAAAACGCATAAAAAATATTTTGCGAAGAGCGTATCTGCGACGAAAAAATATATTGTAGCAATTTTAGAAATGCTTTCAAAGTAAATGTACACATAATATTGCAACAAATTACAAATATATAATAATAATAATAATAAGTCTTTTATTTGCCACTGTTTACATGATACTATTTAACGGATTATTTAACATATTTAATTATATCTCTTTACAAAAATGGCAAAAAGGAGGTTAAAAAACAATTTTAAAAAGATACAGGTTTAACCCCGTGTGTAAAGTAAATTAAAAAATCAAAAAAAAAAATAATAATAAGTTCAAATTATCTATAAATATACACATTTATAAAATAATACCATATTATCTATATTACTCATAACACAATCCTATACTATTTCACACACACGCATACACACATGTATATTGACATTACTAGCATAATAATAACTACTATAATAACACAATAACGCTGAGTGCTAAATGAATGCGATAAAAATTTAACAGGGAATCATTCTATTCTCGTAAAAATTTCTTATAAAAAAATGTAAATCCGCCTAATGATAATTTTTTGAATCTTTCAGGAATTTGGTTATATACGATAGGTATATATGTTAAATGAAAAAAGATGTAAAATGATGTGCAGCGGCGGAAAGATTAATCCTCTATGCCTTAAATTTAAGGAATGACTTGCATGGGGCTTAAAATAAAGAGTGTTACTAATTACTAAACTGGTTTATTTAAAAAGAAAAGACACCAAAAAACGCTCCAACACGAAGCGTATATGTAAACTAACGGCTAAGAGAGAACAAAACAACTTAACCTTACATTTGGTACAAAACATGTGTGTCATTAAAAATAACTTTTCAGTACTAGTAGCGCCATCTCTTGAATGGTATACTAAACTTAACACACTAGCTAGCTGTAATATTATGTACCATTGTATTCTAACAGAATGAACATCCGTTCGGAATTGAATTTTATTTGTTAAATACGAGAGACAATTAGAATGAATTACCGAATAAAATAAACTTGCAGCATGTAACTTCCTTCGACATTTCATAGAAAGCCATTTGGTTTCACGCAGTTTGTAGCTTACCGGTTCGCGGCGACGAATACATGCTGTTTGTATCGAAGGTTGGTATCAATATAAAGCCCCAAATTACGAGAACAATCAGAATGCGGAAGTTGTTCCGCAGGAGCCTTCAAAATTCTTTAAGTGCTCTCCGATCCTTACCAAAAATTAAAAAGTTTGATTTTGATGCATTTATAACTAAATTGTGTATAATAGAAATACTAATCATTCGTTCCAGATCGTTATTAATTTTGTATGACTTAAAGATATTCCTAATGGGTTTCCGTTGGTATTTCCAAAAAAGACTTCAATTAAAACAGCTCAAATATTGTCAAATTTTTATTAATCTGATTTATTTGCCGAATTTATCAATGAGTTTTTAGTATGCCTTAATTATAATTTCATTATCAATATCTATTTTAGACCATTAAATGATTGAGAGAGTTCGACAATTTGTTGAATATATGCTTATGATTTTCACATAGTCCTGATGGTGTATATTGCTTTAAAATTAAGAGAGTGTAGGTTCTATAGTTCAATTTTCGCACAAGGCCTAGATCTTGGTTCAAATATGACCTGCAGTGGTTTGTTGTCACTTACAAATTCAAAAGGTTTTATTTTATAGAGGTATATGCGAAAATTCTCTACTGCCTATACTAAACTCAATTTTTTTTCCTGTTTGTCAGTAGCGCTTTTCGCATTCCGACACAATATTATTGCCATAAGCAATAGCTCTTTAGGACAGTTATTAAATTGAATTAGACCACTCCCAAGCCCACTACTGGACTAGCATCGGCAATTACTTACGTACGGTATTTAAGATCTTAATACCCCAAATATTTAATATAAGTCAATTCAACCAAGACAGCTCTTGCCCTATCGTACTTTTTCGGTTCCTGAAAGTCGTGTATTGTTTTATATTCCCGAAGTATTGTGTAGACAAAATGGTGATGTTTCTGGAATACTTATGACGGTTGTATTCAAGAGTTTTTTCTTTTGCTTAATTAAACGTCCCCCTGTATGTCTAAATTGACATGTTTTATTTAATAAGTTATTAACGGTGATATTTTTAAATGAAAAAACTGTATGTATTTTTTTTTTTATGACATTACATTTATTTTACATTATTTTATGAGGATACCAAAATCTAATATATAGCATCTCTATAGTCTAAATATAAAATTATAGGTGTGTTAAAGATAGCATCACAATCTATCATTAACTAAATTTCAATCTTACCTAAAATTTCACAGAAAAAAAAATTGTAGGTATTTTTACACGGTGTTAAAAGGGCACTATATAAACTATATGAAAAAAATTGCCGAAACATGTCCACTGAGAAGTGGATTAAAGTTTACAAATGGCACACAGTTCCATGAATTGATTTAATATGCATTATTTTGACAATTTTCTGGCGTGCTACTATTATTTTGGCATAATCACAGAACTAAAAAAGTATAGTTAACCGCATAATAGACAAAATTTATTTTTTAAAGATATAGAAAGCCTGTGTTCTATAAACCTGTACAGGATGGTCCAGCAATTTATTAATATTCTAAAACAGCTGTACGAGATGGATGGACTGAATTCTATGCAACTTTATTTATTCATTTATATTTTTCTTTCATTCTGTTATTCCTATTAATCCCATCCAATTTATTCTCTTATTTCCCTTGACACCTTGAGACACTTTGGAACATCTTTGGCGGCAAATAGACCATTAGTAGTAAGTGTATCCATAACGATTACGTACCAAATTATGTAAAAGACAACAGGCTTTGACGATATGTATTTCAAAGTCTAAACTGACATTTAGTGTGGTCGGTGCAAAATACGCCATTTGTTGGTCAATATACCGAATGATCATTGCACATAACGGAGAGCTCTACTGAGTCGGTAATTAAATATTCGTTTCTGATAACTAAGAAATTTACCACTAAAAGGTCCTAGAATATGATATGATTGAGCAAACGCCTCATTTGCCAGAAATAGGTAAGGCATTATACGGGTAGTTCCGGGTAGAGCTTTTCCGCGTGAAATGTTTAAAGACCCATTTTCTAGCTGTTTATTAAATAAAGACTTATCTAAAATAGTACTGTCCGAATTCACTCCAGGTGCACCAACATCAATATAAATAAAGTTATACGAAGCATCTGCAACAGCTTCGTGCGGGTATACACGATCCGGTTTCAACGGCTCGTAGAAACATTCTGGCGCCGCATTGGGACGACAACACCTAGGTTCAAGTAGAAGACGATACACGAATGCGTTAGCACCGCATCGACGGATGAGAACACGTTTCACGATATCGTTTTACGATTTTTTAGGCATTCCCAAATAATTGAAAAACACCTTGAGGCACTTTGGAACGTCTTTGGCAGCAAATAGACCATTAGTAGTAAGTGTATCCATAACGATTACGTATCAAATTATGTAAAAGACAACAGGCTTTGACGATAAGTATTTCAAAGTCTAAACTAACATTTAGTGTGGTCGGTGCAAAATACGCCATTTGTTGGTCAATATACCGAGTGATCATTGCGCATAACGGAGAGCTCTACTGAGTCGGTAATTAAATATTCGTTTCTGATGACTAAGAAATTTACCACTAAAAGGTCCTAGAATATGACATGATTGAGCAAACGCCTCATTTGCCAGAAATAGGTAAGGCATTATACGAGTAGTTCCGGGTAGAGCTTTTCCGCGTGGAATGTTTAAAGACCCATTTTCTAGCTGTTTATTAAATAAAGACTTATCTAAAATAGTACTGTCCGAATTCACTCCAGGTGCACCAACATCAATATAAATAGAGTTATACGAAGCATCTGCAACAGCTTCGTGCGGGTATACACGATCCGGTTTCAACGGCTCGTTGAAACATTCTGGTGCCGTATTGGGACGACAATACCTAGGTTCAAGTAGAAGACGATACACGAATACGTTAGCACCGCATCGACGGATGAGAACGTGTTTCACGACGTCGTTTCACGATTTTTTAGGCATTCCCAAATAATTGAAAAACTTATTATTATACTGCTGTATATTCGTATAAAATTTGTCGATTTATTTTTCGATACGACTTTGAAAATATGGATGCCTTCAATGTTTGCGTTTTATTACCTCTCACAAAACACATTCTGCTTTAAGACCACAAATAATTCTCGGCATTGAAGGTGTTATCCCTTTATGAAAGTCTCAAAGCAACTAAATTTTGGAAATTTTTTTAGTGTATATTTTTTTCGGCACAGTTTCTTCGTGTATATGCCGTGCGATAGAGAACGCATCCGTTTCTGCGGG
The DNA here is from genome assembly GCF_022605725.1 of Anthonomus grandis grandis. NCBI lineage: Eukaryota > Metazoa > Arthropoda > Insecta > Coleoptera > Curculionidae > Anthonomus > Anthonomus grandis. The sequence continues at coordinate 25,494,717 of NC_065546.1, forward strand.
ACCATTGAAATCGGATCGTGTATACCTTCACTTATATAGGACCAATAAAAAATAATCTTTTTAATTAAAATACAAGGATTCGGTTAGACTTGGTTTAGAATAGATCTTATATGCTTTCTATTGCTTATTATCATTTTTCCTATCTATTGCCGCTATGCAATTTGGAAAATTTGCTTTCTTTTCAAATATTTCTCACAATGTAAAATGGTACGATGCACCCCATATACTCTTCTTACCAATAGGCTTAGTCCAAGTAGAACGTCTAATTTTCCAGGCATATTGCAATTCCATTACTGTACTGCCTCCATAATAAATTCCACGTACCTAATAATTTTTGAGTTACTTAAAATACATACATACAAGTTAGATATTTACATTATGAAAAGCTTGCTTAATATGTCCAGGAATTACAATAATATTTTATATATACATATAAAAATTTTAATGCACATTAATATTATAAATTCGATATTTCAGGCAAAATCATTATGAATAAATGGAAAAATGTAAGGAATAATTTCATGCGCTGTAGACGTAAAAAAACTTTCTGGCCAAGCAATAAAAAAATTGAAGAAGAGCAAGAACCTAACGTCCTTGTTGAAAATCCTGCTGCAAATTCTGAGGATATTCCTGCCGGTCCTTCAAGAGAGAGTGATCCTGCATCGCCTAGCTACACCTTCGGGGACCACCATGAAAAAGACAGGTAGAAGAGGCGCTATTGATATTTATGCAACAGCGCCCCACACCAGTTGCCTCACTAGACGATGACGATGATCGGGCATTTTTTATATTCTTGTTACCCACGGTTAGGTAATTTACAACAGAGCAAAAATTAGAATTATTATGTGAAATTTTTTAATAATATTCGACGCATTCGCACCACCTCAATGCCTATACCCTTCACCCCCCACAATTGACACCCCAAATCTCCCCTTTGTCCGTTAGTGAAAATATAGTATCTGCATTCTCTCAATCATCGCAATTTTTGGGAGATTTGTATCCATAGTATAATAAACAGTAATAATAAATAATTAAATAAATAAAATATTCCTTAGGAATGAATACGTTAATTATTACTTTTTATTTTACCGTAGTGTAACAGCTTACATCTCTATCGGACCTATTGCTACTCTTATATTTGTATTTTATACCTGTAGGCATTTGCTAATTTATCAAACGATTTGGTACTCTTACGAAAATAATTAAATATTTATTTTCGTCATTTCTGAGAGCAATGAAATTCCGAACTAATGCACCTTTTAATGCACGATCAGCTGTATTCGGTACACCAATTTATGGATATACCCAATGCTTTCTTTTCTTTTTATGCAGATAAAAATTATGAATATAATATGAAATAAAAACGCGTTGTTCGTAATCGATGTTCATGTTGAACGACGTGATTTTGAAATTACATTGGATGATGAGTTAACGGTCTCGTGTGAACTGTCTGTAAAAAAAAAACAATGTCTTCGCTGATATCAACGTCGCGGTACCGTTGCGTAAAAAAAAACGCTCGTGAGTTATGTTTCGTTACCACGAGAAAAGCTTCTTAAAATATGTATTTTAAGAAACGTTACAGGATGTCTTATAACTAACGATACATTATATTCTTTATGCAACTTACAACTACATGTTATTCATGTTTGTGATTTATATTTATAATATTATTAACTATGACAAAGCGTAATATTATATTAGTATAACAATGTAACAATGGGCAACATGGGTGTTATGGCAGCTCAGAACTCCTCCCGCCTATGAGACGAGCTTACGGAAAGCATTAAATTGAGGGATTGTGGCGAATTGTGACGACTTGTGAAGAAGGCGTCATCAAAGTTTCCTCTGGATTAAAGTTATTTGCTTCTTTCTTCTTATTAAAGTTAAAAGGCTGTATTGACGGAAGTACACAGGTTGGTTGAGAGCGTTGTCTATTCTTTTGCGTTGGTCTTCTATGTTTTTCTGAATATGTTTAGCTTCGTTAACACCTAAGAAGCTGAGTTGAAGGTTGGTAAAGATGATAGGGCTACTATCATCATTTGGTTGTGATTCAATTTGAGGTAGCTTAATGTTTTGGAAATGATTCCCTGGATCATTATAGGTTTTCAAAATGAAGTTTTCGATGTGAAGTTCTCGTGCAGGATCTAGTTCTAGAATGTAAGAACCATTTAGAGAGATGAACTGCTGCCCATCACAGAGTTGAACTGCTGCTACTGGTTTAGGGATAATCAGCTTCCATTTTGCTTGATCCAATTGCTCGACTTTGATGTTGTTCAACTGAATTTTAGTTTGAAGGCATTGGTTAGTGTTTTGACTGCATTTTAATAATTCTTCTTCACAAGGTGGGTGAGTATTTATAGGAAATGGATTTATATTCTGACAAAGATATTCTTCAGATGTTGTCCTCAGATGTGTGGCAAGGGATGTTAATTCCACCGTACATTTGCTTATTTATCAGAAGATTTTTTGATTGAGGAATTATTATTTTATAGGAGTGAAGTGATACAGTAGTGACTATTCTTTTCGACTATAGGCATTTCCATTATAAAAAAGATTTGATTAAATGTTTAGGATATTTTCGTTGTTTAGAATTATGAAATGTGTTTAATTTTGAAAATGCGATTTGTAATTTTTCAAGAATATCGTATATTTCTTGAAAAAAGTGGTTACATGTTACAAAAAATTAGTTAAGTATATTTGTAGTGAAAATAAATGTCTAGTTTCCATATCTTGTTTCTTAACACTATTTAAAGTTTCTTGAACATATACTTCCAATGCTAATAGGTTTTTCGTTAAATTTTGTGCAATTTGTCGAAAATAGGTTATTTTCGTTTTAAATAATCGAAGATATAGCTGCATCATATCTTTGAGCGTGTTCTTGGTCTAAGTTGCTGGTTAAACTTTTAATAATAGATCCAAAGCCATTTATCGTAAATTATATATCGTTATTTGTAAAAAATTATTTTGCGTTCCTTCTAAAGATTCAATTTTGCGGGGCAAAATAGGCCTTTTAAATTTCGAGCCAGCATAGCAATCATGTCTGGAACATTTTTAAGATATAGTACTGCTGTATCAACAGTATTCAATTTTTTTTCATGGCTATAATGGCCAGCTGGTGTATTCGACGATAATACAATATAATTTATTTAAAATTAATTACAAACAAAAGTAAAATCCCGTGTTTGTAACCCTTACATAAAAAAATTAAAAAATATAATATGAAATGCTTAATTTTAAGTAAAAAGGTAACAGTATCATATCATATATCGTGGAATTCGTAATAAAAGGTCAGATACGGGGTATACTCAATAATAATTAAATTTATTATTATTGTAGTACATTTAGTACCTGCAACATACTTTTTTCAAGCTATTAATTCTTTTACTGCCCTAAAATTGTGACATCATAATATATTTAATATTATTCCTGGAGTAAAATACGATTTTTTTAAAGATAATAAAACATTAAAATTGGAATTAATGTCTTAAATTATTTTCAGTCTATTAAACACCCAAATTAACTTTATGTCAACTACTGCATTTCAACTTATTAATGGGATAAACCAATAAAAGGTTACTACTGTATTTTATGTTTTAATTTTTCATCCATAGGTTCAATACTCAGGGTACTGAATTGACGAAATAGAAGTGAAGACACAATCAATAGGGGAGATATACATATAAATGGTATAGACGATAGTTTTCTACAACGACACCTAGCAACTTGGCAATTGTATATAACAGAAAATCAAAGGCTTCGGTTTTAGGATTTTCCTATTTTAAATTGTAATTTGTCACTATCTTGTGAGGAATTTGTGAAAATTTGTGGGGCATGACACATTTTTTGTCAAGTGAAATCCGCTACTACATTTTCTAAAATATCTATTCCGAAACATTAAAAAATTATTGTTTGTCCCTTATGCTTGCCTATCTAAAATGGATACTCTTGAAAATTTAAACTAATTTGAAATATATTTCTAAATAGTAAAATATATCTCTAAATATCTCTAAATAGATTCATCAATAAGATTATCACTGCTGTATTATGTTTATTAGTTTATACAATGCTAAAACACTGGCTTTTAAAGTGCAAGATCCTGCATTGAGTAAGACATCTTTTCAGAAGCACTTTGTAAGATGTGTTATTATAATAGATATTGAAAGCTCAATGTAATAGACTTTCTTTTTGGCTATTGTCAATGTCAAAAACTACATTAAAAATGTTCAGAATGGAATGGAAGAAATTGAATACAAATAGTCAACCATTTTATATTATTCTGTACTTTTCCAGTATAAAATAACCAAGAATACTAGCTTTTAAAGTGTAGATCCTGAATTAAATAGGGCATCTGAAAAAAAACACTTTGTAGGTCGTGTTGTACTATATTTTTTGGAATTCGTTTATCTCAATATCCTATAACTTTTTATTAAAACTATTAAGGTAATTTTGATGTTGCAATTGACCTGACCCTGAGAGGGTCTTAAAATAAATTGTGGATTCCGGTTTTATTTAATCTACAATTTGTGACATAAAAAAACAATAAATAAAACAATATTTGGTACAGTAAAAGAAAGGCCACCCTAACGGGAATTACATATAGAAATTAAAGATCTATCTACAGCTACTTATTGGGCTGAATCTAGACTTGAGCGTGTTTTTAAGTGCCATAAATTTAATTAACCACATAAGTTAATTCTTATTAACTTACCCTGCTCTTAAGAGGAGTTTACGTCAAGCTCGTTAAATGTTCACGATAAAGAATTTAACTTCACGACTGATCTAATCTGAACAGTCCTCAATTGTTAAAATATATCATAGCAGTCTCATAAGATCAAGTCTTTTTCTTAATTTTTTTTAATCCGAAAATTCTATCCGCTTATACGACGCAGTCAACCGATAAGGTTACTCAACATCGTCAAGCCTTTTTTGTACGGAATAGTACTGTTATAACTTTTTTTAAGATTGATATCAACCTCGACGTGTGTTCAAAGAAGCTAAATCGTTAAATTTAGCTTTAGTCATAGTCGATCGAAGATACGTTTTGACACAACGCCGTGTTGATTCGTGACTGTTATTCTATGTAAAATAAATATTATTCGAAAAATTTAATGTACATTGGGAGTCGTGTCTTCGTTGCAGATTTTAAATAGGCGAAAAAACTATACAAAGTCTCGGTCTCAAAAGTCATATAATAAAATTAATTCTTAAAATGGTTACATATTTCGCTCAAAGAGTTGAGTAGTATATTAGCCTGTAAAATAAATAATAAGACGTTTATTTAAGCCTTTATTACCAGTCAATAAGATGGTTTATATGTCATGACAATCTCCAAATAAATTAAAACTTTATGTCAAGTGTTGTTTAGTAAAAATATCTTTAAATACCTTATTGGAAATATGTGTTTGTGAATCGAAATTTACCATCTCTGGCTTTTCACTAGTCATTGTATTGGAACTAACAAAACTGCACCATTTTTCATTAAAAAACACTTTCAGTTCCTGTAAATCCAAATAGTGAAGAAAAAGTTCAATAATTGTTAAAATGTCTAGAGTAGGAACCGCTTTCGAGTAGCTTTTTTGGATTTGCTTTGTGTGTATCTTTTCCAGTATATATAAATGATTTAGTAAATAATGTGTCTTAGAGTATATATATATATTTATGTTTCTGAAAAAAAATGTTGAACCTAATTTAAACTTTGTTGAATTAAATTTAAACTATTTAAATTGATTTAAATTATTATAATTTATATATTTAAATTATTATATTAAAATTGATTACTTAGTTGACTTATCTTACGGTAAATTCTAAATTAGAAAAAGTGCTGATTAAGTTCCGGCGGTAGTTGCTATTGCGACACCGTGGGATCGTGCTCTGTTACATAAGGTTAATAGAATCGCATATAACTTCCCTTTTTACTAAAAAGTTAATACCATGTATTAAGTTTTTCTTAAAATTAAATTATAAAATACGGTATAACAATACTAGGTAGATACAAAAATAAAAACGTTAAAAAAATAAAATAATAACTTCACTTTTTCCTTCACACTTTATCATTATTGGTAATGGTCTGGACACTGATTAGCCAAAGATTTATATTGATTTTTTTGATGTTATATCCTTATGCCAATAGTAGAGAAACTTGGCAGGTTTTTGAGAGGTGGCTTGGTCCTTAGCTCCATCCTGTCCTCCCTAGCAGCTGCGCTTCACTATCTATGGCTTTGCTATCTATTGAATAATAGATGGCTAGTGGTTTGCAGTTTTTCATATTTGACAATGAGATTTAGAGCATCAAGTCATCGTTCTGCGTGATATTTTTGTGTTGGTATTACGTGGTGAAACTCTGTTCGATTGTTAAAAATGGGGGTAGTATAAACATGATATAAAGTGTAAGTTTTTGTTCAACCAGAAGTATCCTTAAGATAACTATTCGAGTATCGATTTGATAGGCTTCAAGACCTATTATGTCGATATTGTGAGCAACAGATGAAGAATATTTTTTTACCTAGTCGGATAAGGCTATGCATTCTGATATCTACAAGGAGTAATTTGCAATTGAATCGGAATATTTAGTTTTTTATTGTTATTTGATGTTTATTCACATATTTTTATGCCCCACAAAGCTTATTTGACGTAATTTTTTTTGTCATTTTATATTTATATGCTTATATATTATATGCTTTATACATTTACCGCCCAATATAAATATTGAGGACTGGCTCAGGGTACGAAGAAAAGCTGAAGTACTAAAATCAGCTTCCCTTCTCAAATACAGTCCACTTACCTTATAAGATCTTTACATAAGCTCTCTAAAATTATTACATTTTGGACGTCTTAATAGAACTGTGCAGCATTTTTAATTGCGCGAAAGCTATGGAGAGCATTTAAGAGGTCATTAAGTTAATTTTCTAAAAAGCAATAACTCTTCATTAGTGACTCACAAATATCTAAAACTTTCACTTGAGCTTCGTAAAATGAAAAGGTATTGCTGATATTAAATATTGAGTTATGGATTTTTTGAACATCTCTATTAAATATTTGCTCGTCTATTTGCAATTTTCGTATTGTGGTATTAAAATATTTTATGACTGATGTAGTGACAGAGTTTTGGTTTTTTAGTAAATTTTTTAGTTGATGTTCGTCTTCAATGAGTTTATTCATGTAATTGTTAAAATATTGACCATCAGAGACGACAAAGTTTCCCGTTATGGATTTTCAGACGGTGCCGTTACAGTTGGCAAGTCCTCGTTTTTCCCTAAAAGCGTATTTTTTTGTACCCACAAAGATTTCTCTCTGTTAAATATATACTGATTCAGAAATCTGTCTAAGAACACTAACGTATGTTTGTATTTCCGCTGGAAATGTAATTAATCTGGGTTCTTGAACATAAATTAATGAATCTTTGGGCGAAGACGAAGAAGAAAACCTTATTAAAATAGGGTCTAAGTCTATCGAAATTAACTTTAGAAATTTATTTGGTACGGGGATTTAATAATATAGAGGAATTTTGGAAAACTTGGTTATTTCATGATGTTCTATTGATTATTCAACTGTGTTTGCTCTTATCATTATTTGCGAGTGAGTTTGCTCTCACTCCGCTAAAGTAGCATAAAATCGTTCCAAAGAACCATTAGATTGCGGATGGTTTACGCTGGAAAAAGTTAGTTTTATGTCGTTTAATTCACATAGATTTTTACGAAACTGTTATCAAATTTACGCCCATAGTCACAATGTATGCGAAGGGGAGTTCCATAGTATTAGAAAAATACAAGTAAGGTGTTCCTGATGGTGGAGGCCTTTTTGTCGTCTACCCTAAGCTCGGATAAACTTCGATAAAGTTCGTCTCTAATCGTTGGTCTTGGGTACATGGGTATTCGAAAATATCGATGTTAATCCGCTCGAAAGGAGTTTTTGGGGTTTCTGTAATTACTAAAGGGCTACTAAGATTTTTCCTACAAATTTTGACTTTTTGACAGATCTCACATTTAATTATTTTTTCTTAAATTAGGTTTGGTCAGTTATACTTTTCTTTATTACGCCATACCATTTTGTTTATTCCTCGGTGTAGATTACTTTTCCTTACATAGTACTGATCTAGAATTATTGGAATTTCATCTTCGGTTAAGATTTTCAAAATATTTTGGAAGATTTTAAGCTTTATTTTCTTGTCTACAAAAATAAATAAAAATATCTCGAAAATTAGTAGATCTAAGTTATTTTCGACACAATATTCAAAATACACAAATTTCTACACATTTTTTGAGATGTGGAATTTATCCCATGTCCTTTAAAGAGCCTACAGAAAAGGTGAGGTGTGACTCTTCCAGGATCAAATCGTAACAGTATGGTTAGATAAATGAGATCTTTTACAGATTTGCTGGAAAAACATATTGATTTTGGTATCGCTAAATTTGACATCACACACAACGTGAACAAGTCGTCTATGATTTGGTGATGTATTTCTTTAAGCATTTTTTAGGCACAACAAGTGCCTAAAAAATGTCACAATTTGCTTATAGGTTTTATCCAGAAGTCGTGAGTTAGATATTTCAATTTTTGAACAGTCTATTTGTAATTTGATTCCATACATCAATGCAAATTTACTGTATTCGGTTGTCACGATATCATTATCTGTACTAATTTGAAGCATAAACTGGAATTTTAGATTAAAACTTAGCAGCAAAATGATTAAACTTGATTTTTGAGAGCGCATTAGCGTTTTTGTTAATTTTCCCTGGTTTGTGTTTGATCATATAGTAGTACTCTTCGAGTTTAAGCTGGCTAGCCATCAAAAATTTCTGGCTAGCCTGCTACCGAAATTTTTGATGGATGGAAAACAACCATGTTAGGGGCTGACGATCGGTGACTAATACAAACTTGCAAATAAGTAGGGACGAAAGTGTTTGACGTCCAATATTGCAAATAATTTCTTGTATCGATTAAAAGTTGAAAGGTGTTTGTTAAGTCGTTAATATAGTAGAGATTTTTGGGATTAACAGTTAATAATGGGCTTATAGAAATGTTTGCTCTGGGAAATTCAGATAGGAATTAAAATCTTCGAGATTCGTGGCATTCATTTGGGCTTGAATCTGAGGAACGGGATCTTGATTGTCTGAGGTTGGCTCAGACAACCTCAATCTCTGGGAATAGCTCTCTTGGCAGTGACAAAAAATTTTGGTAGTCGATGGTATGATCATACGTCTAAATAAAATTGGTCATTTTTAAAGGAATAATCATCGTATTAAGTGTATTTATGTGGATAGCAGAAATCATTGTCGATATCAAATTCACGCCCATAGTCACAATGTATGCGAAGGAGAGTTCCGTAGTATTGGAAAATACAAGTAAGGTGTTTACGATGAAGGAGAGTGCATAGATAGATGGCGCTTCTCGATGGCGCATTAGGCTCCCGTATATTTTAAGTTCTTTAAATTAAGTCAGTATTTCTTCAATTACCATAACTCAATTAATATTTGTGTATCTTGTGATATTGGAGGGTGTAGTGTTTTGTGCCTAATCCGAAATGTCGAATAAAAATATGACCATAAAGGATCTCAGCGCTCGACTCGATCAATTGACAGCTGCACCTAATGGATTATGACTGAATACTTATAAAGCGAGCGGTTATCGTTGTTTCACAAAGTGAGGCAAATTTACAAAAATTCTGCCTGGACCTACAACCGTGTTATATATATCTCCACGAAACGGGGCAGAAAAGTGATCCATGATGACCAGGGCTGGGATTCTAAAATCACGATTCGACACGATTACTCGATATGGCTGATTCTAAATAAAATTTTCAGTCGTGAGTGTCTTGCGGATTGCCTAGCTTTTAACGATCTGTCGACGACACGCTTGGGTATATCGTATACACCAGACGATATAGCTTATTCCTTTTTTAATACGTGCATAATGTGACAGCATCCTTTTTTTAAACCTATTTGTTTCATTTATTGTTTACCAATAGTCATACCGTTTTCATTAGTATATCAAGAAGCTTTCTTAAACACAACAACTAATAGATTTAATTCGACCCTATTTTCCTCAACCTTCTGTTAATAATAGAAGCAGAAGAAGTAGAGTTACCATTGAATGGGCAGTTTTAGTATGTCAAGATTTTATGCCACAGATTGTTACCATAGAAGCATTGGACAACGTTTTAAATTTGGAATTAGCGCAACTACGATAAGTCGTTGGATCCATAAAATTACTGAAATTATTGACAATCACCTTGCTGACCGATTTATTAATTTTTCAAATATGAGAGAAATTAATAAATTAACATTTATAGGGAGATCCAATTTCCCTGGTGTTATAGGTCCTATTGATTGCACCCATGTTGCCATATTAAAACCAAAAGTGGATGAACGCAACAAGTTTTTGTGATTTTCCATGAATTCAATTATTCTTTTCCGATAGTGGTGGTTTTAAGCGACATTTTTTTATTTTGAAGAAATAAAATAGGCATATATTTAAATAAAAAAACATGAAGGCGAAAAAAATTAACAAAATAAATGAAAATTTTTAGTGTTTATCAATAGAAAAGACAATTGATATTTCCATCTGTCAAATATTATGGAAAATAACAAATATATACCAAGAAACCTAAATCATATCAAATAAAACGAGTTTAGCCGACGATTGAAATTTAGAATCACCTTTCTCGTCACGACTGAGTCGCGATCGAATTCGAAGTCGTGATCGTATCGAGATCGAGTCGTGATTTTAGAATCCCAGGACTTTGAAAAGCTTGCTAGGAATGACAGTTAGGAATCATCTGTAACAATAAAAACATCTGTGTATCCAATGTTGTGCTATCGTGTATGTGGAGCCTATGAAATCTTTTGGATCATTGGATTCTAATATTTCATTACTAATCAAGGTTAGTTTTTTTCTCTCCTTATGAGTGGATTACGCTTTATTTCCACTTAATCGGAATTTATCATTAAGGAAATGTAATGTTTGGTTCTTATTATGTTTTGTATTTTTTATGTTATGTAATACTGAAAAATATTTTATTTCTTATAATTCTTAGGAATTCTCTTTTCTGATTTGTACTTTAACAAACGATTCTCCATAAATTACTATGTTAAAATCTTATTTCAAACGGGAGTAAACAAACGCTTGTCAGATGTTTTGCTTTGCATCAGAAATCTAGGTGCTTTACTCTGCTTATATGTACATATAATATTGTATTATTTTTCTTTGCCGGTGGCTTGATTGCCTCCCTTGCATACGGGTCTGGGCATTAGGTACTAGTATAATCTTTCTACATAGCAAATTTATTTGTCAAGCAATTTTCATAAATATATTAATTCTTTGTTTTATTCAAATATTAGTACTTGCGTTTTATATTTTTCATTTTATACTTAGGGGATTTGTGGGCGTGTAAAGCCACGGAATATTTTTTTGCTCACCATGTATTTGTTTTCTGCCTTTATTAGTACAGAATAAAAAGCTATTTTAATAATGAAATGTGCTCACCTTAACATAAGATCATTCTTCTCTAGGATTCACTTTGAATATTTTCAATAAAACTAATTTTTTCTATTTCAATGTTGTATTACGCTCCCTAGCGGTCATCGTACGAACTTGTAAATAATTTCCAACAATTTCTCTTTGCCGCTTTTATAAGAAATATTTTTTTCCTTATGCTGTGGGATGACTAGTTACTGAGATATGGCCGGCGACCTCTCTTAGTTGTACACCCGGTACATTTGAAATAAATGTGGTTATTTTCGGAACTGATCAAAATTTTATAATTATTGAAACAATTATGCAACCTATACAATTATGGTTGATTTTTCTATGGAGATTACCCTTTCATATAAGCCCAAACCCTGTTTGCTTTTTACTTTTATATCCACTAATCTAAGACTTTGATAAATCAAAGAAGCTTTATAAAATTATATTAAAATATTTCAAATTTGAATGCATTGAGTTAAAGTGTTATGCTCACAAAAAAAACTGTAACAGTTTTGTAATCAAGAGTCACATAATACCTGAAAACCAATGTGGTTTTTTAAAAGGGTCAAATACAGCAATAGCGCTTGTGTTTGTAACTGATAATATTTTGGAGTCTAATGATAAAGGCCTGGCCAGTCTCTTAATATTATTAGATTATTCTAAGGCTTTTGATACCCTGGACCACACACTCTTGTGTTCCAAACTGCATTATTATGGGTGCTCAGATGCTTCTTTAAATATTATCTCATCTTTTCTTAATAATAGATTTTAGAAAGTAACATATAATGGAACAATCTCAAACCCTAAGTATTCATTCCGGTGTTTCTCAAGGCTCTATTTAACTCCTTTGCTTTTTATAATATACACCGCTGATATTCTTCGTTCTACTAATTTCTGTACAGCTACCGCCTTTGCTGACGATACGCAACTGGTATATAACTTTGATGCCACCAACTTTGCTGATGCAACACAGAGTGTTAATCACGACTTGTTAATCACGACCAAACCATTGGGTCTCTGTCTAAGGAACATAATCTATAATTTAACTTCAATAAAACCAAGCTTCTATGTTTTGCAAGTAAAAAAAATAAAATGATTGTCAAAAATAATGTTAATATTAACCTAGGAGGGGTCATACTCCTTTCGTAGCTTCCTTGAGAAATTTAGGTTTACATATGGACGAAGATCTTCGTTTTAGCGAACATATCAAACAGTTGAACTAAAAGGCCTTTTTGGCCCTAAAATTAATTTTTATTCAGAGACACTCACTTAATTTTAAATTCAAAAAGCTTCTCTGTGAGTTTCTTGTTCTTAGTCTAAATGCTATTAACTATACAATCATATTCCTAACCAGTCTAAAATTCTAAATATTAATAAATTTAAATTTAAATTTCGTTGTTTCCTCTTTCAAGCGCAAATATAACTAAATATGTCCAATATCATCAAAGTCTTCAAGTTGAAAAATCATGTTTTATTGCACCAATGAGCTGTGTATTTTTATTCTCGGGTTTGCTGCACGCCCCCTTTCCTTTACCTGTGCAAGGAACTTGAGCATTTAATTCCGGTAATATACCCCTTTTTGTAGCTTTATTCTTTTATGCCATCTATTTTTAATGGTTATGTAGGAGTAGCCCTAGGGCTAGACTTCGCCATTATTTTCTATGTATCATTAACTATGTATGTATGTTTGTATTTGTTTTTTTTTGGATTTAAATAAAAAGACTTTATTATTATTATATTTTCTTTATCAGTAAAGGAATTATTTCCAAAATTCACATAATTCACATGCAAAACCAAGAACAGCGGACCCGTTATTTGTTTTACATAAAATCTGGATTTCTTGTATGTTCCAAGGGTCGGAAGTTGTGGCTTTGGGGTGCATTCGAGTTTCTTTGAAAACTGGAAAAGGTAACTTATTCTCTCTATGTTATATATAACTCTATGTTACTATAACCATGAATAGTACACACATTATACCTATTTTCCTCCGGAATAAACAACGAAGGAGATCTAAGAATTTCCGTCTCTGGTGTCACATTGTCATGTAAGTTAAATGATTCAAATCATTAGTTTGAAATTTTGTTACCTCTAATAAATGCTAAAAAATAAAAATTATAAAAAATATAATTATTTTAATAAATATGTAAGTATGATTCTACTCGCAAAACAACTCACCGCGAGATGGCGCGGATTTCCGTGAACTTAATAAGAAAGCCCGCCATATTCTATAGTCCATATATCCAAGGCCCGCCACAAAATATGGACGATTTTAAACTTAAAATTTTAATTTTTTCCAACAATAAATCTAACTATAGCTTATAAAAAAAAGTAAAAGATGTTTTTAATTTTTATTCTTACCTTGGAAGCAACAGGATTATTGGTAGATTCTACATTTTCTTCGTCCTTCAGTTGCAATACTCTCTGTTCAATTTAGCTCTTGAACTCATTTATACAATAACACTCTTTAAATAATATATTTTTACTCTTATTATAGCAACTTGTAAACTGATCACGTAAAAAAACACAACACACGCTATTTTTGTAAAGATATGATTTCAAATTACCACCGTAATAACGTGAATACGTCAGTGCAGTCCCACTACAAAAACACTTATGGCCCCTAAATATTAGCAAAAAGTTCAGTGCCATATCGCCTATGATGTTACAAAATTCGGTGATATTTTTAGAGCGTATTGTTGGAGTCAAAATAAGATTTTTTTCCTATAAATATGTGTCCTAAAATGCATCCCCTCAGAGCTACGGCCGCACAAAATCGATTTTTTGAAACACTGACTACAGTTATGCTTCGAATCTGTTGAACATTTGCATTAGCAACTGCCACAGTGTTTTGGGTCCTCTTGAGATTTGTCGTCCTACAAATGCCGAATGTAAATACAAAGCCGTTTTTCAACATTTCGCAAGATGATATCAGCTTTTGCCTGCGGTGGTTATAATTTTTTTTTTTGGTTTGAAGGTGTTATTTTTGTGCTTAGAATAACATATATCTATTTCTACATTTTATTCCTAATGCAAAATCTTACATTAATAAGTTAAATTACCATTATTATATGTGTTATTTATAGCTGAAAATTTCCTCATTTGAAAATGCGTGTAAACTCGACAACAGAAAATAGATGCTAACAAAATATTTGCTAACAAAACACCCTCCTTGCCCCTGTGCACATGTTGAACTCAAACAAAGTTGTTGTTTACTAATTCTAGTTTTTCAATGTTCTAAGGTTATAGATAAGTAATAGAGTTAGATATTCGTATTTTTTTAAAACACCATACATTAAAAGATTTTAAAATTATTTAGCATATCCCAAATGAACTCTAAAAGTTAAGTTAAACTCAAATCAAAACAATATCTAAACGGCGTATTTTCTTAACACTAATTATGTCCAAAACGCAAAAAGAATCCTATGGGGTATCTTATATAGGGTATAAAAATAGTTAATTAAATGTAAAAAAAAGTATGATTAAAGATTTAAATTTAAGTTAAAGATTTTAAATACGTAATTAAGCCTTTTTTGTTCTTTTCAATATTTGAGCGTATGAGATAGTATTTTCTAAATTGATTTTTAGTATAAGTGATATAAAACCCATAAAAATAAGTAGCTCATTATGAATTTGTCATAATACAGATTTTTACCTATACAGAATGTTGCATCGCCAGGCGAAACATAGGAAATCTCATAATTATTTTAGAGAAAAAATGTATTGGAGTAATTTAAAGAGCTCTGAAATCTGCAACCAATAAGACTTTTAATTTTGTAGGTTTGTTCGTTTAGAAGTTATTGGCGAAAATCATGGTGAAAATGTTCTCTTTTGTCGCTCTGTAAGTATGATGGGTATCGCATAAAATGAGAAAATTAGGTAAGGGTAAACTGCCAAGTAAAGTTGTCATAATAATTGTGGTTTTATTTAAATTTATATTGAAAATTCCTACAATCGTGTACAGGCACACAAATGATTATAATATAAACCATGACATATTATAAAAGATTTTACTTTTTTATTAACCTTTTAAGTTACAACTTTTTCTTGAGGATCCGCAAATTCTAAATTTAAGTACAAGGAATAATAGGCCATTTTTAAATCTTTTATCAGTTTTTTTCTGATAATATGTTCTTTTCATGATTTAAGACTTGTCTTGTAGAAATTTTACCAGAAGAAACAGATGTGTGCAAAAAAAACTTAAATTAGTAAAGTTTATATTTATAATTAGTGAGTATGAAAATTACGTAATAAATACTAGATACAACTTTGTTTACAATTTTTAAATTTACATCTTGTACTATCTTTATTATTATCTATTTCAGGAAAATGCCCATAATTGTCATACCTTGTGCGCAATATTCAATCTAAATTCCCATAAATCCAATATTTTGTTTGTTCAAATTCCTAGTGTATATTTTCTGGAGCTGTCGATAAGACCTATATATACTCAATAAAAAATCTGATTTGTGTACACCCTCCCATATTTGCATTGTTGAGTTTTATAGACTCTGAGTGTGGGACCTCTTTATAATTTTTAGATGCCTCATCCCACCTCTTGCAAATATCTAATTTTCCTTTTGCAACAAAATTTGAAGCAACCAATACCGCTTTATTATTAAACCATTTTATAATAACTATATTATCAGTACTAACTGCAAAATCAAAACTGTCTCTACCTTTGAGTTTAACCTCCTTATCGCTTGCCAGTTTTACCCCAGCAAATCTGTTTGCACGTATTGTTCCTACTGCCATTATAGATTTGCTGTTTAGATATTGAAACAAATTGTAGTTGCTAAAATATTATCGGAATAAAGGCCATGACCTTTACCTTCTATTCTTTCGGTTAACTTCGTAACAGTCCCAGCTCCTTGTCTAAATTAAGAATATATATCTTTTATTCCAATTCCTGAACTTGTTATATGTTAAAATCGTAAATCATCCCACTTTGGCCTGCCAAAACTCATAATCTAATCCCCCTATTTTTAGGCTTATTTAGAAGATATTGTTTGAACAGGAATAATTTGTTTAATTCCTGTACATCCTTGCTTTTGAACATTTTAGACTACCAATGGCAATTTGAATTCCTATAAATCGCTTCATTTCTTTGCATGTTGGGGAAAATAGAGCAACGTTGTTTTGGTTTGCATACAAATTGTTTTTTTTCTGACATTTGTTCATACAAAGAATCTGGTATATTTTTCATAAAAAAACTTATTGGAGCAGATAATTTATGTAGGCTCGGGTATAGAAGTAACCATTTTCTTGGGCGTGCTTGATATTGGACGCCGTTTTTCTATACTATTTTCTTTTTGTCGGTAAAATTACGAAGTTTATTAAATTCTTCTCCTATTCGCTATCTCTTCCGCATCTAGTAGTTGTAGTAGTAGTAAGGGTGGGGGAGCTAGAGCTCGGCAAGTAGGCGTCTATATTTTCGTTTTCTTTATGTCCTGTTCGGTCGTCATTTTCATTCTCTTCTGGTTATCTTATTTGATTGTTATTTTCGTTTTCTGTTACTTCTAAATCGTGTATAATATCATCATCGAGTTTATGTTCAAAATTATTTTCCTCATCCGATAATTACATTATTTTAAAATCATCCTCATTTATTAGACATTTAAAAGTTCTTTTTCCGTTATAGGCCGGTCCATTCTAAATAAACATTTTTCGAACAATATTTTATGCATTATTCATAAAAACCAACTAACTTATATTTTTTTGCTTACTACCAGTAATAAACAATACTTTTTTTACAAAAATCTTTCTTTATAATCGTATTTACGCGTGAATTTGTAAACAGTAATATTGGACTGTGCTAAAACTGAAATTAAAATGAAGTTTGCAAAGTCCGCCCTATTGGTAATCTGTTATGTGTTTATTATGTTTATATGTTAAACAAGATCAAAGCACATGTACTAATTCGCTTATTTAAAAACAGATGTTATGAAAATTATAGAAAATTGATGTCCATTGACTGAACAAATGACCCAAACGGTCGTATAACTTATTTCTAATATTATCTAACAGATAACCTGAAATTTTGTTACAATCCAGCAAAATCGCATTTTTAACTCTTCGAGATTTGGGTAATTTTTATACTTTTAAATTTTATTTTTTTAAATGGCCCCACAGAAAAAATCGTTGGGAGAGATAATCAGGAGATCTTAGTACCCAATTTTTTACGTGTCGTAGGCCAATAACATTCCAATTGAAAGCGTTATTTAGATATTCTCGAACAGCAAGCGTAGTATGCGTCGGACAATCATCCATTTTATGCCAAACCTCTTGAATTTTCCTGGCAAGATCATTCAGACTCGGCAAAATTTGTTCCTCAAGTAGTTCTTAATAATAATTTGCTTTTAAATTGCAATTTAAAAAAAATGGTCCTTAAATGTGGTGTCCGAAAATCCCCACCCAAACATTAACTTTCGGTGAATACCGAGTTCGTGTTGTTTTACATATGCATGCTGATTTTCTTTATCCCAATACTGATATTTCTTCCGTCCTTATGAAAAAGACCGCATCTGTTGGTTTCAAATGTAGGAAAATGACGATTAAAGTTCTTTAGACTAGTGAAGTTTTTTAGACTTATGAAAAACATAGTTACTGTGTATTTTTGAAAGCTTCACGGCAGTAAGATTGTACCTACTTCTAAATAAATGTTTTTAAATAATGTATGTACTTAAATAAAATTTCCTGTATAACTTGACGTATTTTTCAAGTTATTCTAAAAAACATGATAGGTACGTGGATCCATTTTAGTCTTAGAACATTGAAAGGCAAGAAGTAGCATGCCGGTGGAACTATGGGCAGGTTTGTTTGCTGCAAAAATCACTTTATAATATTATAAAAATTTTCAGTTGTTTTCGAAGGCCTTAAAATAATATTACTGCTCTCCTTTAATGAAATATCAAGCATTTTTTTCATAAAATATGATAAAATACTCTATATCGAAGTCAATATACAACGTTAAATAAATGTAAATAAAGTATATTAGAGAAAACGGTAATGGCATCGCAACGCCGCTCGATCGCATTGTTGATGTCACCGATACAAGCACTCTCTACCAGTGACGTCGTCAATAAATATTTACATGATAAATATTTATTACTTATTATAGAGTTTGAGTATAAGTAATATTACTATTTATGAGCTATTTACGTATTTTTTTAACGGACTTCATTAGAGGAAGGTCGTAATAAAAGGCAGCATTTTTTAAAAGTATTTTTATGGAAATTAAATATTTTATTAATATAATATTATAGATTTCTTAATAATCATTTTTTAAGACACAAATTTTTAACATTTTGCAAAATTTTATTGTTATTGTTATATTGGACAAAACTCAGTTTTACATCACTTACTTTATATCACATAATATACAGGGTGTGCCAACAAGGTGTACGACTAAGATAGCGCCTTAACTATACGAGGTAGAGCAAAAAGTTCTACGGCAAAGTTGTAGGGTTGACAAAAACCTACGAACTAAAAATATTTTTATGTATACTGGGTGTGTCACAAAAAAGTTACTATAAAATATGATTTTTTTTTAAACGGTACACCCTGTATATTATGGTACTAAAACGTGAGGTAAAAAGAGTACTTTACTTTGGTATAACGTTTTTAACATTTCCGTGCGGCGTCGCAACGTAATAATTTTTTTTATGTTATTTTTTGCCTGTAAGAGGGTTCGTTTGAAAAATCATAATTAACTTAAAATTTATTCTGCGCTTATGAAACTTGTACCACAGTTAGTCTAGGGTATCTCCTCCAGGCTGACTATGATAATTTGTAATTTTTTAATACAGGGTGTTTTTAAAGAACTTTCAAACTTGCTGAAATTAAATACGCAATTTCTCAAATTTTTCAAATGGAACACCCTGTATATTTGTATCTAATTAAGTTTGTCCCTCAAATACCCTCATTTTTTATTTAATATGTCCTATAGCCAACCCAAGTACTTTTTGAGATATTTTAACTTTTCTGTAAAATACTATGCATAAAACGGGTATTCTTTAAGTTTTGATCAAGATTGCTTACAAAAAATTATCGAAGAATTAGAATTATTACTTTTCCTACAATTATTATTATTATTATTATTATTATTATTATTATTATTATTATTATTATTATTATTATTACATACCTACTTGAAAAATTAACCAACACAATTATTCACCTAAACTGCTAAAAAAAACAGCAAAATTAAATTACATACTAGGTAGGTACTTACGTATTTTTGCATAACTGTACATCGTTACACTAATTTTAAATTTTAAAGATCAATTACAATTATTATAAATTGTGTTTAATATGACCTCCTAAATTTTGTACGCAAGCTTTTACCCTTTTTGAGACTGAATCATTAACCTTTTCCAGCATAATTGGCGTGACTGTTTGAAAAATCTCCCGAATTTTATTTTTCATATTTTCACTTGTGGTAGGAGTTGTTTGATAGACTTTTTCCTTCACATATCCCCACAAGAAAAAATCCAGTTTGGTCAAATCTGGGGATCTTGCGGGCCAAGGGACCGGCCCACCTCTCCTTATCCACTGATCATCAAAATGCTCATTTAAAAAATTTCTAACAGCATGGCTATAATGAGCTGGAGCGCCGTCATGCTGAAACCAAATCCTATCTCGAACATGGTCAGGCAACGTTTGTAAGACATTAAAATCGTTTTGTAAAGTTAAGTTTAAATACAT
The DNA here is from genome assembly GCF_022605725.1 of Anthonomus grandis grandis. Classification (NCBI taxonomy): domain Eukaryota; kingdom Metazoa; phylum Arthropoda; class Insecta; order Coleoptera; family Curculionidae; genus Anthonomus; species Anthonomus grandis. The sequence goes on from NC_065546.1 coordinate 25,514,883, forward strand.
TTCACCTGTAAGATGTCCATCAAAAAAGTGCGGTCCAATAACGTTATGTCCTATTATTCCTGCCCAAACATTAAGCGACCAACTATGTTGATGATGAATTTCTCGGGTGAAGAATGGATTGCTGGTGTCGTAGTAATGAAAATTATTTTTATTAACACTGCCATTATTACAGAATGTAGCTTCATCCGAAAAAAGCACAAAATTAAAAAATTTAGGCTGACGAATCTTATTTTGCGTCCACTGACAGAAAGCCATTCTTCTTTCATAATCCTGCAGAAGTAATTCCTGCAACAATTGAATATGGTAAGGATGGAATTTTTTGCTTCGAAGCATGCGAGATATTGATGTTGCACTAAAGGGTTATTCTTTAGCAAGCTGCCTAACGCTTTTATGAGGGTCTTCAACGACACTTAAGGCTACCGTCATTTGTAACTGGCTTCACCCGTTCATGTTTTTCATAAATTACACTTCCTGTTCTCTCAAATCTTTCTTTTAGTTTTTGAAACACTTGTGCTTGGGGATGTCTCCTTTCAGGATAAAGTTGCGCATAAATTCTAGATGCCAAAAGGCTATTTCTTTCAGCAGCTCCAAGGGCATATATCATATCAACAAATTCCTCACGAGGAAAATTCATATTGATTACAAAATGTACAATAAAAATTAAAAATCGATTAACTAACTCACTGATAATAATTTCTAAAATGGTTTTTGAAGAAAAAACATTGATCTTGTCTACTGCTGTCATAAAACTAATAATCTGACAATTATTATTTGACGTTTAAACCAATGTTTCTAAGCAATCTTGATCAAAACTTAAAGAATACCCGTTTTATGCATAGTATTTTACAGAAAAGTAAAAATATCTCAAAAAGTACTAGGTTTAGCTATAGGAAATATTAAATAAAAAATGAAGGTATTTGAGGAACAAACTTAATTAGATAAAAATATACAGGGTGTTCCATTTGAAAAATTTGAGATATTGCGTATTTAATTTCAGCAAGTTTGAAAGTTCTTTAAAAACACCCTGTATTAAAAAATGACAAATTATCATAGTTAGCCTAGAGGAGGTACCCTAGACTAACTGTGGTACAAGTTTCATAAGCGCAGAATAAATTTTAAGTTAATTATGATTTTTTAAACGAACCCTCTAAAAGGCAAAAAATAACATAAAAAAATTTATTACGTTGCGACGCCGCACGAAAATTTTAAAAACGTTATACCAAAGTAAAGTACTCTTTTTGCCTCACATTTTAGTACCATAATATACAGGGCGTACCATTTAAAAAAACACACCCTGTATACTTCTATGGTGCTGACTTTTTCAAAGGGACACAGTATTGCTTCAGCGGAAAGAGTTAAAACTTGTGAAGGAGTTGCAGGTTTTTTATAGGTTATAAGATTTTTATTATGAATATTTAGCCTGTGCAATGGTTTTGAGACATTTAACACTGGCCTATATAATACCTAATACCAATTATATCATATTAATTTATACTAAAAAACAAAGCTTACCTAAGAATAAAGACTCTGTACAATAAATTAGATTAGATAGTTTATTAGTAGTAATATACAAACAAGTACTTTTACAAGTCAAATAAAATATGTAGTATGTTGGGCTTCATCGAAAATCTTTTTTAAAAAGTATTTTAATAATGACTTGAGACATCTAATTCGATTTCTTTGGCACAAATATGTTTCTTTCAATCTTCGAATTTTAATTTTTTTGTCCTTTATTGCTTTTTCCATAATTTGGCGACTAACTTTAGCTTTTGAAATGGTGAAATCATCAGTGCTTAAGTCCCCAGGATATCATTGTGATTTTACCCTAGAATAATGTACCTAAAAATACAGTATTACCAAAATTAAAAAAAAATATATAAAAAAGTGTATTATGATATTCCAATTGATCAATAAAATTTATGTTATTATAAAGAATCTTTGTAATAACATATATTTGATTAATTGCATTTAATTAAACAAATGTAACACAATAAAATACTATATCACTTTTAAATAAGATGTATAGAATAAGATGATACATGGCATAAAATTCTTATTTGTACTTAGAGAAAGAATTGAATAACAATTTTTAAATGTGCTATATTGATATCTATTTTGAGTGTATTTTTACCTTTTCCTTGGCAGAGTCAGGGAATGTGTAGCAGTTAAACAAAAATGGCTTGGATGAGAAATAGTAATTGTTGACCTACACCCCATGGTTACTGTAGAACTATTAATCTCAGATGCAGTTATTGTTGATGATGAATGATCAGATCTGTAATTATACAAAATTTGGTGTATCAAGAATATTAATCTATTTTAATTATCCATACTTGTCTATATTTGCTTCACTGTTTGTACTAAATACCGTTTTGGAAGCTAAAGAAGTTTTTGCTTTCTTCAGGAAAGCTACCCTTGCAGTTTTGAAGGGAAAATCACTTGGTAAATTAACTGAATTATCGGCTACTTTTACACATACCTAATTTAATAAGTATTAGGTATAAATAAAGCTTATATGGGTAACACTAATACTTTTTGTGACGAAGCTGTATGTTTTACAACACAGCCCAAGCGCAAGTTTTAAAGAGTTGTTTTTTTAGCTTACATAATGTAGTAAATAAAAGCGCACAAACCTTTATCAAAAATTCTAAGGTAAAATATAGTCATACTCTATAAATACACTAAAAAATATATAAAAAAAAAATTACCTTTGAGGTAGAGCTGATTTTTTTAATAAGTCTGGCTACTGATAATATTATCTCCCTTATATAAGAAATCACTTCTAAGGATGTGATCTGAACAAACAAATATGTTCTTTTTAATTGTGTTGATTTTCATTAATCAAATCAGTTGTTCCCTTTGGATATAATCATTAGGCAATCTATAATAAGTATTTGATATTTAATCAAAAAGCAAAAAAAAATTACAGTAATAAATTAATATGTGGTGCCAATTACTATATATATTATTGTAAGTTGCAATAAGGTAAAACAAAAAAAAATATCGACCAAATTTTAGGGAAAGACAAAATTAACTTAATACATAGATATCAATTTAATAAATTTAAAAATTCTGTAAAGGCAATAAAAAATTAGTAATTTCATCTATCTACCTAATGACTATATTAAAAAAAACATAACTATATATAGATAGGTACATAGGTATTATGCCTTTTTTCTGCCAAAACAACAAAAAAAACATAAAATCCTGTAATAAAACCAGGGACCAAATTCTAGTTTTATATTTTTTATAGCCTATTAATAGATGAATATGTTAAAAAAAATATTTAGATTTAAAAATATAAATATTTTGGTATTTTACGCACACTTTCGCATTCATTTTTATTAGGTTTATATCTATAAGATCCCCCATTCTACGTTTATGATGATGGTAACCTCATGATGTGATGTTATGAAAGTATCGGTACTTGTGAAAAGATCGGCTTGAATCAGCTTTTTATCATGATGCAGCAAAAACTTGTGTCGAAACGACACAATTAAAAAAATTAAAAAAATTGCAATTAAAAAAAGACTCAAATGTGGTATTTTTCCTTTTTACACCAAAAATGAAAGAAAATACAAGAATCCAGAATATAAACAAATAGCCGTTTGACAGATGACATTACGCGTATGGCTCAGGCGCTTAAGCTCCGGTGTTGTCGCTTCAAATTTTTTAGAAGCAGTTTTAGGGATAAAAATGTTAATAATTTTGTTTTTTTTCTTAAGGATATTATATTTATTCTTAAAATAGGTTAATTGTAGTATTTACACTTTTTATTTTAAATTTTCCTATAAAATACAACACCAATAAGTTAATTTAACATTATAATTGTTGTTAAAATATAGCTAAAAATTTCCTCCGTTGGAAATTTGTGTCGACTTGACAACAGAGAATCGACTAATATGTTTGTAAACAATACAACCCTCTTGCCCCTAGCCTTTCAATGTTCTAAGATTTTAGTGTTATATGTTTTTTGTTTTAGGACAAAAAACCGTATGTGAACATAGGGATAAAGACCTTATTGTAAAAATTCAGTGTTTCAAGTGATATTACTTTAAATGGTATAAAAAAGAGGAAATGTTTTCGATCTAGGATCTGTTACGATGAAATTAAAAGACAAAATCATTTTGATAGTTTTAATATAAAAAATTAAAGAATGAAAACTAAAAAAAAATGATTTAGGTATGCTAAAAGAAAATAAATATATAATAAAAAACCTCAACTAAAGATTTTTAGTCATCCTCAATATTGTTAATTAGGTCCTGCACATTGCTTTCAAATAAACTATTCCAAAAAAGTAATTTTTGGTTAGGAATGATGGACGACTAGATGGTCACAATCTTCTTTTTTCGCTCAGAAGAAATGCTTTGGCTTGCAGTATAACTTTTGGGGTGTGGGTCAAAAAATTTTTTTAAGAGGATAAGTTAAGTATCTTGAATACCAGTTTCTTATAGTCTTTTTTTGTAAAATGAGTGAATCCTCTTCTTGCTTCTATGTTTTTATATTTAAAACGCAAAAAGAATCTTATGGGGTATTCTATATAAGATCTTTAAACTTAAAAAAAAGGAATATATCCGTGCGTAAGGAAAAATGCGTATATCCCAAATAAACTCTTAAAACAAAATTGAAATCAAGCCGGAACAATAGCTAGACGCTTTAACTATCGTATTTTCTTAACACTGGTTATGTCCAAGACGCAAAAAGAATCATATTTATGGTATCCTATATTAGCTTCCAAAAATTAAATTTATTAAATTAATTACTCGAATATGACTTAGTTTTTTTCTCTTTATGAGCTTATTTATCAACCGATATAAAAGATAATCATATGAAATTATTGGGAATAAGAAACCGCATTTAAAAAGTGGTTGTTGCTAATAATGTTTAAAGTAAATGCCAAAATTATTGGTTTGAACAGTTTAAATAGGCGTGTAATAAAATGCAATGAAAACTATTTTTTCGCGATTACTTGATTAAAAATTAAAACTTTCAACGCATTCATGGCATCCTATTTTAAAATTAAAAAAAAAAAATTCTATGAGTATAAAACAGACAGTAGAAAATACAGTATCATTGTTACCAGAATATTATTTTCTATCGAAATACATAATGATATACCAAGTCCTATTTAAAATAAGAAAGTTAGTATCTCTTCTTGTTAAATCGGACGTGATGGAAAACAATAGAACATGTCAAAAAAAGATGGTCTTATAACTATTCTATCGATATACCAAATTTCATTTGTTTATCTTGAAAAGTAACAAAGTGTTCTGTTAACTAGTGTTCCCTTTTTTCTGTGTCACCCGGTATACCAGATGAACTCTAAAAATTATATTGGAAACAAATGGTAACAACAGAAAAAAATAAATTAAAAATTACATTAAAATTAACTCGGATCAATGGCTAAATGATTTAGTTATCGTATTTTCTCAACCTTGATTACGTCCAAAATGCAAAAAGAATCATATGGGGTATCCAACATAATCTCTTAATATTAAATTTAAATAACATTTAAATATTAGGTAACGGAAATATGTTTAGATACTCGATTTTTTTTAAAACAATAGATTTAAAAAAAATTATTAATTATTAATCATATACCAAATGAACATTAAAAATTAAGTTGAAATCAAATTAAAACAATAGCTAAACGGTTTAGTTATCACATTTTCTCAACACTAATTATGTCCAAAACGCAGAAATAATCATATGGAGTATTCTATATAAGCTTTGACTTCTTAAATTAAAATAAATTTAAATATTAGGTAGAAAAAATAGAGTTAGATACCTATATTTTTTTGAAACACTACTATTACCTATTATTACGATTCCCTATTATTCGAATGTAATTTAACACTACTGCTAAGAGCTTATATAGGACCACCTATATGATCAGCTGTGCGTTTTGGATACAATGAGTATTAAGAGAATACGATAACTATAAACTTTAGCTATTATTCCGAATTGATTTCAATTTAATTTTTTTAATTCATTTGAGATATCTTAAGTGATTTTTCAAATTTTTGAATGTATTGTGTTTTCAAGAAATACGAACATTTAACTCTATTACTGATACATATTATTGGAATGTAATTGAGACCTAGTAATAAGAGTATATATAGGACAAGCCAAATGATTCGTTTTACGGTTTGGACATAATCAGTGATAAGAAAGTACAACTACACTGTTTACCTATTGTTTCGATTTAATTTCATTTCCATGTTTAAAGTTCATATGGTATATCTTATTAAAAAAAATAAGAATATCTAACTCTATTAGTGATACCTATTATTCGAATGTAAATTAAACTTAGAATTAAGAACTTTTATAGGACAACCTATATGATCAGTTTTGCATTTTGGATACACTGAAAGTTAAGAAAATACGATAACTAACAACCTTAGCTATTGTTACAGGTTAAAATTGGCATTTTATACTCTTTATTAAAAGCACTGATTATAGTTATATTTCCAAAATAGATATTTTACAAATATTAATGATTGGTACTAGTAATGCCCTCTCTGTAATAGCCTCCCAAGTAACCCATAGTTCTGTTCTCTAGCCATTTCAAATTACAGTATTCTTTTTTTTTAAGGACACATTTAGTTTTGTACATTTCAGCTTCATATTGTACTGGTTGTTAATGAAATTTTATTTATACTCATAAAACCCGGTTCTGGACTAAAGAAATATTTTAGAATTTAAATTATATCCCATATTGATTATTCCATACTTTATTATTCCATACGAATAATGATTAATTGGGCATGTACAATTATTGTGTATGTTGTACTGTTCATAGTACAATATCTGATTTTGGCTTGACCATACCAGATATGCTGGTTGATTTTACTCCGACTGACCTATCTAATTTTTGTCTCTTTTTATCTAATGTAAATATTAGTTTTCTTGGAAGATAGCAAGAAGTTGCTGGTCTAGGCAAAATCGAAATTGATTGTCATAGTGACACATATTTTCATTGCCAACTTCCTTGGGCCATAAATTTAGTTATTTACTTTTTTATAAAAGGTTTTATGGTACTTATAAAAAAAAGTTAAGTTATTTTCGATTGGCAATATACTTTGTGCGTGATTGCTTAAATATGGGTTTGACCTCTGTGGTCGTTCCTTTTCCCAGACCGCCGTCATGAAGTGAAGAGTGCTTTAGTTCTTTTTGAAATTCGTGTGAATTTTACCCATATGGGGATATAATTGACTAAATGTGGTGAGAGTAAATCAACTTTTTGGGCGTAATGCTATAATTTGTTGTTTTGTTGAATTTACTGGCCTTTATGGCGATTTAAAACCTAATAATTTTTCACGTGCCCTCGAACATCGGCAAAATAGCGGTTCTGATTGGCATTGGCAGGGGACAATTTAATTAACAAGTAGGTATTCTTGAATTTATCGTTTATACTGATAGTATAGGGTTTTTTTTTTCTTTTGGCTACTAGAGCTACATAACATGGATTTTGGTCGGATTTTTTTTGTACGGACTTGATTTCTTCATGCCACATGGTACTTTTATTTTGGGGTTATGTACTCTACTGGCTCTAATCTAGAGGAGATTTTAAGCAACTGTGAGCTAACGTCTAACCTAGACCACTACCAGAGCTTGGCGTATTGTGAAGTGGAAGAGGTGAAGCTTGGAAGCCTGCAGTTTTTCTTTGACTGGGAATTGGATGTCTGGGAGAGTCTCGAATCTGAAGTAGTCTGCTGTGTGTGGAGCTAAGTGACACAACATAACATTTTTTTTATTCACTTATTTTATTTTTATTATCACAACTTTTATCTTTTGAGTTGAGATACATACATAAGTTTATTTAAAATTTTATTGACATTATTTAATCGATGCTATTTTATTATTGAATATTACTGATAAGAGTACATATATGTGTGACAAGTGACTCCTGTGAGGTAAGACGCAGCCGGCTTCGTAGTACTACGAGTATATACTTGGGTTATATTATTTATTTTCAGAGTACTCCTAAGATGTCAAATTTTCTCAGATTAGCTAGTAAATATTAGAGTAAACTAATAAAAGGGTAATTTTTTTGATTGGGGAAGCTTCAACAGTTAGGGTTGTCATTTTTTTTTTTGCTTAGGTCAATGTCCGTGGCGGGATATACCGGGCCATGTAAATTGTTAGTTTAATTCGTATTGAAGCTTCATTCCCCAAAAGGTTTGGGTCTAACATAATTTATTTTATTTTGACAACCACACTTTTGATGTGTATTTTTTTAGATATATTTCTTATAGATATATTTCTTATAAGCATGGTCACGCATGACAGTGCACCATTTTGGAAAATTTAATTTTATGGCACATATCTGTTGACAACTTTGTTTTTCTTGTAATTAGAAACTTAAATGTTATGGTTCCTTATTACCAACTTAAATAATTATTCCTCTTAAAGATAAATAAAATAACATAACATAATTCGCTGTGATAATCAAGACTTAAATAAATTGTTATTTTCTGTTGTTATTTTGTTTTTCACTTGAGTTGAGTAGGTTAGAATATCATAGGTAATTTGGAAACAATAGTGTATACCGACTTGACTTTGATTTTGTTTTCCAAGTTTCGTTTTGAACTTGCCTAAATAAATTTTGATAAATATTGGGCGTCCTTTGGGATTATATAAAATCCAAAACTTGGTGGCGCCATACTGATTTTGACATTTATTTGGGTAACTCTTGGGTAGTTACTACCTAAGAAATTTTGGTTCATTTGGGTGAGAAAGAAGCTAGAACCCACATCGGCTTGAGCTAGCAGCATTGTGAAGGATTCCTTCTCTGGGCGTTTCAGGTAAGAGGGGTTAAGTTCCTCCGGGCATCAAACAACTTTTGGAGACCCTCTTAAGGCCATAAACCTTTCACTATTTTTAGTACTTCTTTTCTTTTGATTAACTTGGCATAAATCGGTTCACCATTTTATTCATTTTGTCATTGCATTATTCATTGCATTTAAAAAAAAAAAAATTATAACACTATTATTCCGAACTGATTTCAATTTAATTTTTTTAATTCATTTGAGATATCTTAAGTGATGTTTCAAATTTTTCTAATATATACTATTATTATATATACTATTATTAACTTTAAAATATTTTGTTTTGTTTTAAATATTATAATATATTTTAAAAAAATCTAATGATTTGGCTTAAAAAAAACACACCTATGCCTTGTTAATTAATGCTGTAATTTCCATTTGTTTTATATGTAAAAAGTATGCATAGCTTCTTTCAATTTGGAACTGAACATTTCTTCTTTATTTCCACATTCAGATGTTTACAGAAATAATATGACAGTAATATGCAAAAAGTATACAAAATTTATACAATTGCAAAGTACCCATAGTTATTTTTAATTTTATGTAAGAAATTATACTGGCAGATTATTACAAAACTCCAAGATTTTTCAAGCCTTATTTCTGATTTAAGTTGGATTTTTTTTACAATGAAGAAGCAAACATAAACTTGAAAAAAGGGCCAAAGTCAAAAGGATTTTTTTTAAATAACGCAATCTTAAACAATTAAAAACCTAGGAAGCAGACATTTCTTGGGTTGGAATTTTTTATCAAAAAATTTTAATTCATTCAGAGTTGTCACTACTGAAAATGTTTATAATTAGTGTTATTGGTATTTAGTTTTGTGCATCGCATTACATTCATTACTTGAAAATAATCTACTTATTTAGTTTATTCAGTTTAACTCACAGTCACTTTGACACTTTAAGTCACATTACAGACGTCAAACCCCTTATGGTAGAACATTGAAAGGCATTAACATTGATTGTCTTTCAGACATCAGAATTTTAAATGGGACACCCCGTATATTTTTAGGTTTCTTGGGAGAAATAAAGGTAATTTTCATAAGAACTACGTATTTGAATTTTGTGTAGTTTAGACAAAAATTAAGGGTTTATATTTTTTTTAGCAAATTTATGTCCTGGGCCATACACTGTTTTGTTATGCTGGTAATTAAGACTTTTAAAAACAATTCTTACCACGACTTAAGAAGACTACCTCCTATTGATCGACGGTGTCCGGGTATTTTAAATTTATATAGGGTGTCTCAGGTAATAAGATATATTTTTAAATTTTCACTTCGCAATATGTCAGTTTCTTAAATGAAACACGCTGTATTTTTAAAAAGAGCAAAAAAGCTATTTATCGATATATATATCCCATACCAAAATCTAATAGTTTAGGAAATATTTAGAACTTTATTGAAGTAATATAATTTAAGCTCTTTACAATAATATGCTCTTTGAACAAATTTTGCTAATTAAGTATTTCACCATTAAATTTATAAAAGTATTTAGTATGATCAATTAAATTTAGAAATTATTTCCGCTACTCGTGTACAATTTTAAATCTGTTGTAGAATCCATATGCTTCAGTGCCAGATGAAGTTGGAATCCATAGCGGAAACAGAGAAACTAATGTAAGAAACTGGTAAAGAACAAAGGCAAAAACACACAGTTTAGAAAATTGTATTAACTCTTTGGGCCAGATTCAAATGAGCGGTTAAATTTATAAAAGTATTTAGTATGATCACTATAATTTTAGGATCCAGTATACTTAAAATGTAGTGTTTTGTATAAGATTTTTAGTTTTTAGAAAAAGCATTTACTGTTGTTAATTTTTATCTAGTCTCTCCTATTATGCACAATAACTAAATATGAGGCAAACAAATTAATAAATATTACATTCAGGAAGCAAAGTGTGTTTTTTCTATAAGTAAAACTTGTGTTTTTTACACGCATAAGATATAGACAGCTAGATGATGTTTAATATAAACGTTTATTTAAAAAAATAAACTTCGGCTTTTCTGACTACATAATTACTTTTTATCAAAAGATGTTGGTACTAAATATAGAGATGGGGTTTTTATGAGTAAGTTATTATAATATATCATAATATGTATAAATTAAAAAAAACAATAAAGGACATTAAATATGGCAGCCAAAATACCCGTTAATAATAACCACCAAATAAAAACAAATCTCAATACCCAAAAAAGGAAATATATAAAATTTGAAGACAAACCAAAACATTTTACCCTTTTGTGTCAAACAGTGAATCTTTAATGCCTTAATCCACAGAATAAATGGGCCTAAGTCATTTGTACCCCACTGGTGGCGCTAAAAACTAAACTTATTAAATTAAAATTTTTGGTAAGACTGATTTTACGTACTTAAATCTGATCTTTAAATTAAATATTATCCAAATCAACTATCCTAAATTTCTAGCTTTATAAAACTAAACCCAAAAATCCCGAATAATAACATTTTAAATATAAGTAAATTTTAAGGCCGGACCTGTGCAACTTTTCACGCTTAAAATAGATCTCTGAACTGGACTTTATCATCATTTTAAACTAGCGATATAAAACTATAGGGAAATGCTCCAAATGCGAATGCTCCGAACTAATGTGTCAGCAACGTTATCCCCAACAAAATGGTCCTTCATGCCGAACGATGGTATAATGGTAAAAGGTAAGATGTATTGAGGATTCAAGGCAAGAAAAATCAGCATAAACAAGTGAGTCCATTCCATTTATTATTTATTTGCTTGGTTTTCTTTGACCTTGTAGAGATTGGATTCTCATTTGTTGTCGGTATTTTATTGAGTATTTATTATTTTTAATCAATACCTGATAAATAACTGACAATAATAAGTATAAACAGTGTTTTTTTCTATTTGTTATAATATAACATAACGGCATAACCTAACAAACTTCTCCTACACTCTCCTCTACGTAATCTAAATGCACCTGTAGAACAGTGGAGTACAATCTTGATACATTTATTGCTGTCTAAATTAGACATAAATTCTAGGAAGGAATGGGAAATTAAAACCAGAGATGAAGTTTCGTCAACCACAGAAACATTCATCAAATTTTTAACCGATAGATGTCAGCTTCTTGAATCTATCAGTAATAAATATTCAAGCAAATCCACTTCTTCAAGTAACCATAATGCTTCACAAAAACTCGATCCACTAAAAGTACAGAATCATATTTCTATGAACTTTTTATCTTGTACCTTTTGCATTGAGATCACGTAATTTATTATTGTAATGATTTTTTACGCCAATCAATTTCGAATCGAATAAATACAATCCGTAAGCTTAAAGCTTGTACTAATTGCCTTCGAATGGGACACACAAGTTATGATTGCCATGGAAAATCATGTAGAGTTTGTAATAACAAGCATAACAGTTTATTGCATTTAGGTAATACAAATCAAAGTGCTAAACAAAATTTCAATAACACTAATAAACAGAATAAATCAAATTAAGCAGAAGGTGAAAATTCGCACGCCTCTACTTCAAACGAAATGATTCCCATATCGACTACGACTCTCGTCGAAAAGAAGTTTGAACGAAATAACAATTCGGGTCATGAAGGTCAAAGTGTCGTCTCTTGGGCCCAAAAAATATAATAAGCAAAGCACTTACTGCCTATCATAATGATTTATTTGTTTTACTTACCACCGCTCTTTTGCAAATAATAGATAAAGACGAAGTCCTATTGTGGGTTGAGCACTTTTAGATGGGGGTTCTCAGTCAAATTTTATTAGTCAAGGATTTTTTAACCTTTTGAATATAAAAGGATCTAGAGTTAATATAAAAGTGAACTAATCTTTGAATTTAAATTATGACGTTGACCTAAAATTTTTAGTATCTGATCAAATAACGACAGATACTCCTCAAATGGACTTTGATATATTGCAATTAAATTTTCCAAGTAATATTAATTTGTGCGATCATAATTTTAATGAGTCTAAATTGACATACTTCTAGGCGCCGGAATATTTTATAATTTACTTTTACCAGGTGAAATTTCTTTTGGAAAAGGTCGGCCTATTTTGCGAAATACTAAACTTGGCTGGGTTATTGCAGGTACAATTAGCTGTTCAAATATAGATAATCGAAATGTTTCCTAGTATCATCTGTCAATATCCATGATTGATATTGAAAATAAAATAGAAAAATGTTGGTGAATTGAAGAAATCCCTCCCTTAAAAAATAATTATACGCCAGAAGAAAACGAGGTAGATGATCATTTTCAGTAGACAGTAATATAGTCGTGACAATTTTGCCAACTTTATTGTTTGTTTATCTTTTAAAAATAACTTAGGCGAATTATATGATATTGCGGTGAATAAATTTCAGTCATTAGAAAGAAAATTCTCTAAATACTTTACGTTGAAAAACAAATTGTGGTTTTATGAGAGAGTATATTAAATTGGGACATATTTTATAGGTCCAGTTATTACACATGCAAAATTATTTATGCAAAAATTATGGTCATTGAAAATTGACTGTATCTGATCATCTTTTAACCTCTCGGTTGCAATTTTTTAGCAATATAAAATTAATTGAAAATTTAGAAATTCCGCGACATACTTCAATATAAGATTTTATTTCCATAGAAATGCATGTTTTTACAGACGCCTCGATGTGTGCCTATGGCGCTACTATTTATTTTAGATCTATAGACTCTTTAGGTCTAGTAAAGAAAAGCCTTGTTTGTTCCAAATCTAGAATTTCTCCATTGAAGGTAATATCCATCCCTTAATTAGAGTTTTGCGTTTTGTTTTTGTCTGGGTTATAAAAAATGGAGGATCTTCCAGCATCTAGAGTGCAACCTTATAGAAATTTTTCCTTTCTTGGAGTGGATTATACAGATCCTTTTTTAATAAAAAACAATTTTTTTAGAAATAATAAGTCAATGAAGGCTTGGATATGAATTTTTATATGTTTCGCATCCAAAGCAACACATATCGAATTAGTAACCGAGTTGCCAACTAATAGTTTTTTAAATGCGTTTAAAAGGTTAATCGCTCACAGAGGTTTTCCTTCAGATGTATAACTTTAATACTATAAAAAGTGTTCCCACTATGGAAAATCTCTGGGCTTAACTGACAAGTGAGTACATTCCATTTGTTCACCTTTAACTATAATGTTTACTATATGCGTAAATATACACCCACCTCATTTCAGTTAGCACTGATGATGGCTCATACGCCGAAAGCGCTCTGCTTTGAAAAGTAAATTGCTCTAAATACATCTAGTTTGATTAATTTGTATTATCCTTCGAGCAAACATGTTTAATAAACATTTGTTTGATAACATGTTGCCTTTAAACCTAAACCTCAATCTTTTCTTTCTAAGCTTTGTAGAACATTTGTTACACAATATTACTGTGGATGTCCTATTAAATTTCTAAACATGTTTAACAAACTTATATCAGTTGGCATGATGGCTTCAAGCAGTGACGATACAATAGTGGTGGCTTCATGTGTGGTGGTAATAAGTTGTGCAAAGAAAAAAAAAAGCTAAAAGACGGTTTTGGGTACGTCCTTCTTTGGAAGCTAAGAAAAGATACAGTGGTAGCGATTTATTACAAGATTTAAAAGGGATGTTACAAATTTGTTGACAGGAGAATTTCGAACTGATGGTAGCTTTAGAAACTTTTTAACGATTACCAGTTCAGACTATTGTCAGAGTTGAGTACCTGATAGTTCGTACGTAAGGATATAAGTACACTACATAGGCAATAATAAAAAAATGAAAGAATATCATTATGATGTAGGTTAAAATATGGGCTGATTATTGAAGAAGCAATAATGTATCGATTTCTATTTGTTATCATCTACTACCGGTTGTGTTGATGAGTTATCCATGGGGAACTTTATTGGGGTAGGAACCAATGCAGAAATGTTAGAGTCATATGAAGAGTAGGATATTGTACTGACGGGCCTAGCAGAAGGAGCAGTTGTCATCCCATCTCTTAACATCCCATCTCGGTACTGAATAAAATTTCATTAATTCCAAACTTTGGATAAGTTGTAGAAATTGTGCTCAGTGTTGTAAGGATCATTGCAACAGTGTCACAATAGGCATCAAAGTCATCATGTTATTTTTTATTCTAAAGCCCCTTCATTACCAAATACGCTTCTTCTGCCATTGATTCTCTTTTGACTGTTCTAGCTCTATCAGAACATAGCTTTATTTGTGGGACAAGTAAATTATCACTTCCTGAGGAATGTAGGGTAGTAGTACTTTCTTTACTATCTATTGACCCATGTGTTTTGGTATCCTGAAATAAAAAAATATCGTTTTATCAATAAATTAGGAAAATTATGAATTATTAAGCTACCGTATTTATTTATATTACCATATTTATATTATGAATTATTTAATTACCTATTAAATTGTGATTTAATAGGCATGATTATCATCATAATTACATTGCACGTTTTATTTTATTGCACATTATTTTTATTTTCCAAGCAGTGCTGATAATTGGCTTCATATAGCAAAAGGTTTCGAGAGAAAATGTAATTTTTTCGCAAGCTCTTATTGGAATAATTATAGAAGATGTTTCTTGGGATTCTGTCAATGGTATTTCGAGTACTCATAAGACCTATGCTTCTGGAACCAAATAAAGTAAGTGCAGTCGTCCTCGCATATTGCTTCCCGAACTTTGAAGGGTGGATGGATTTACAACAGAAACAATACTTAGACTTAAAAAGGTGTGAAGAAAACTGAGTATTCTAGAAAAAAAAGTATCAGCAGCACTTTACTGAATACTTTATCAGTGACATCGGCATAGTCCTCTAGCAACACAAATATTAGGTACATTCTGACAATAGCATTATACAGCTTAAAAAATAAAATTGCTTAGCAACTTAGTAAGTTTTTTTGAATTAAGATATGTTATTTTTTAACCTATTTTCAACAAGGAGTTTAAATTAAAATACATGCCCATCAAGTCGCTATTTAAATACCTATGAGCGCAAAAAAGTAAATATGTATTGGCGATTCAAAATAAACGATACTCCAAAATTTTTAATATTTCTTATTTTTCATATTCTACGCGATAACGAAATAATAAAATTCTTAAAATAAAAATACCTGGCTTGAAGCTCCACTCAAAGTCGTTTCATCTTCACTAAATCCTTCGTCAAAAATTGCTCTTGGTTTGTTTTTATCGTTCAAAAACAGAAAGCACTTGAAATAAGTCCATTTACCGCTCTGTTCTGTCCCTTTTCCAGATTCAAATATTTTTTTGTACTCTCTGTTAAATTGGCTAACCAGCTTTCTTATCTTCTTTTCGCTTTCCCCGGTCTCGACAGAAAGTATCTGATCCAACTCGGCCCAAGCGTCGTGCTGTTTATTTCTGTTCTTAAAGTCATCCATGAGTGGATTATTAATAAGTTGCAGGTTTAAATAGATTCTTAAACATGTTTTGCAAACAAAAAATTTTATAACAGAGAATTCCTTGAGATCTTACCAACTCGCGCTGGGAAAAGTAAAACCTGTTGCAAAACACGATTTTATTTTGTTAAACATGCTTGTTGTACCCAAGTAAAAGTAGAGCATCTGAATCTACAGTTTCGTTTGCATGCAGCTTTCATTGCCTTCTTTGGAATCTCTCTATTTCCTTCGGATACATCGCTTTCACCGGTATTCACTTTCTTTTTTTTAAATTTATTTTCCAGGTTTTGGGTCTTTGTATTCATTTGCGGCTAATGTGTTTAAGTTGAGATATTTCAGAATTAACTTTTGCTCTGTCTGCTTCCACTTGGTCATGAACTTAATTGCCATTCGAATCTCTTCTCCTTTATTTGTTATACATGGCCCTTCACTTTCTTCGACATTTGCTTCTTCTTCATTAACTGTATTACTACCATCACTGTAGATGGGAACAAAATTAGAATCGCTTGTAGAGTAAACATAATGAACTGAATCTTTGCCGTCTGATACAAAAATATAGAAATGTTCGTTACAGTACAAATCCTTGAATATTCACAGGAAGTTTATCAATACTAAATGTATCTTCAATGATATTTTCAAGTGACTGTAGTATCTTAGCCTGTGGAAAACATATAATAAGACAATCGCTTAGGCCTTTATTACCAATCAATAAGAAGGTTTATATGTCATGACAATTCCAAATAAATTAAAAATTCATGTCACGTTTTCGTAAAAATAACTTTAAATACCTTATTGGAAATATGTAGTTACAAATCGATCTACGATTATACATTATATCTACTTTTCTCCAAAATATACAGCGAAAGAGGTGTAAGAATTTCCGATTTTGCTGTTAAATTGGCATGTAATATGCATGATTCAATTGATTGGTTTAGAACTTTTGTTATTTCTAATAAATGCTAAAAAATATTATTATTTTAATTATTATGTAAGTATGATCTTACTCGCAAGACAATTCACTGCGAGATGGCGCGCAATTCCGTGGACTTATTAAGAAAGCCCGCCATATTCTATAGTCCAAATATTCAAAGCTCTCCACAAAATAAAAACAAATTTAAACTTAAGTCTTATAACAATAAATCTAAATATTGCTCATAAAAAAAAATAAAACGTATTTTCGATTTTGGTGTTTTTTTTTTCATTTATTCTTACCTTGGAAGCTATAGGATTATTGGTAGATTGTACATTTTTTTCGTCTTTTAGTTGTAATGCTCTCTGCACCACTAGTTTAGCTCTTCAACTATTTTTTACAATAACACTTTTAAATAAAATATTTTAACTCTTAGTAAAGCACCTTGTAAACTGATCACATAAAAAAACCACAACACAAATTCTAACTGTTTTTATAAGGTTATGATTTCAAATTACCACCGTAATAATACGTCAGTGTAGTACCATTACAAAACACTTATGGCACCTAAATATTAGCAAAAAGTTCAGTCCTATATCGCCATAAGTGTAGTTATGGCTATATTGCACCCAAAGCCCAACTGGATTTTATAAGCCATATCTGCAAAGAAGTTTAGAAAACTACAATTACTTGTGGCTGTATTTCATTTAAAAGTACAATATTTCAAGAATGCAATGGCGCTTAAAATAAAAATTTAAAAGTTTGCGCTTATGGCGGTATTGAATTGGATCTACGATATTTAAAATGAACTCTAAAAAATAAATTGAAATCATATCGGAACAATAACTAAAAAGGTTAATTATTTTACTTTTTTAACACTGATTATGTCCAAAATGCAAAAAGAATCATATGGGATATGCTACATAAGCTTTTAAAACTAAATTTACATTACACTCTAATACTTCAAAGGTAATAGTAATAAAGTTGTAGTAGTAATAATGTTCATATTTTTTTTAAACACAACACATCAAAAAATTTAAAAACTCATTTAGGATATATTAAATGTTAATAAAATTAACACTAAAAATTAAATTGAAATTTAATCGGAACAATAGCTAGAGTGTTTAGTTATCGTATTTTCTTAACTCTGATTATGTCGAAAAAGTAAAAAGGACCAAATGATCCTTTTTTTTAGATGGGCTCAGAATTATTGGGATCGTTCGAAGGTTCACTTATGACTGGCTATTAAAGAATTTAAACTTGATTATAACCATTGGAGGTATGTGATATAGTTGTTACCCAAGCGAAGGACAGATTTTCCTATCGAGGTTATCTTCAAACAGCTAACTTGTTCGATAAAGAAGTGTATCCAAAATATAACAAGACCTTTCCAGTGGATATTTTAGATAATGTAGTTACTTTTTATCCAATGTTATGTAAAATTAGATTAAGAACTGAACTAGAAGTCATTTACTCAAGACCAGATTTCTCACAAAATATTGGAGCTATGAACTTGCTTTCATTTATTTTAGAAAATAATCTTGGCGAAACATTTGCCAAAACAATAAAATTATTAAATATCATTGTGACGACCCCAATGACAACTGCAGAGGCCGAGCGCAATTTTTCCACCCTTAAGCGAATAAAAACCTTCCTGCGAAGTACTATGCTTAATAAAAGACTTAATGCTCTAGCGATGATGTCCATCAATAGAAATTTAGTGATCGAAATAAACAATTTTGATGAAGAAGTAATAGAAAGATTTATGAATATGAAAGACCGTCGAGCAGATTTTACTTTTAAGAAGTAGCTTAAGTACCTATTGAACATTTATTAGTAACTATAATTTTTCTTCACGTTTTAAAGTTACTTGTTATTGTTTTTAAAACCGCAGAGAGGTGGCAAAAATATTTTCGTGCGAGGTACCGTGATGTGTAAATGCGATTGTTTTGTAACAATGTTCTTTATTTTTTATTGCCAAATTAAGACATTTATGTGCAAACTTTTTGTGATTGTACCATGATGACTGCAAACCGTCATGTCTCAGATATTATAACATATACTTAGGTACGTCCAGTTATATATTTTTTTATTTATTAGTAAGTATATATTTATTTGGATTTGCGCGCCCCTCCATAGTCAAATGTCACGAGCCGCCACTGATTATAACTATTAAATAAAAGGGCGCCACTTAGTTTTTTTTATAAACGAAAGAAAACTAAGAAAAAAGACTTGGTATATAGGTTACAATTAACAATTAATTGACCGTGGATAAAGTAGATTTAAAAAGGCAAAAAAATATCTTAACAATACAACCAAATTATATTTACATCAAAAATATGTATACGCCTCATGTTCTAATCTGTTAAATGTTAATAATTTATTATGAATTAAAATATGAATATTGTTGATATGATTAAAATAGGTTTGACAAAAGTAACATTTAAATTATGATTTCGCTACTAGGTAGATTTCAGCACTTAAAATAAATTGCAATTATTAAAGTTTTTTGTGTACTTCGGGTTGATTTTCGGGTGAATTCAGCTGTCGACGCTGCCGTTCCTCCACGGAAGGCTGCCTGTAACGCTGCCAGACTTTGCAGAGTGCCGTGAACGTTAGGATAATCTATTACTATCTTAAAATAATCAAATCTATATCTTTAACTGCTCTTACTTTACAATAATTTAAAAAAAGAGTGCATCCTTATTTCTCTTTTTATAATTTAAACTTCCATTTTTTCAAATTTTATCATTTATCTAATACCTTGCTACTTGCCAATAGGAGTTCTTTCTATGTAAATCTGACAACGGCGCATCTACTAGTTGTGCCACCTGATGAAACGAGAGGTTAGGTTGTTTATATTTATGTTCTGTGGTTGCCGGTATTTATGACGAGATCCGCAGTAAACATTAGCTAATTTTTGTGTTTTTTTCTAAAATCGGAACTGTTTATTTCCGCGAAACGTGTATGTTATATTTATGTCAACTCTTCGCGTACTTTTAAATCGCAAAATCGTATTTTCGGACTAGAAAAATCCTCGGAGAAACCGGTTCTCCGGCGCACCGGCCGGGCGACGCCGCGGTTTTATTTGTTTATATCAGATTTTAATACTTTAGTTCGTGTTTAATTTAATGTTTTTCTCCTATCCCTCCCTCGGCTTATAGTTAATACCAGAGTTTAAATATGCCTCAAAAGTGCTGTGTTCCGGGTTGTAACGGAAACTATAAAAACGGACCTAAAGTGCATGTCTTCGGTTTTCTTAAGGATATAAATCTAAGGCGAAAATGTGTAAAAGCCATACACAGAGATGACTTTGAGGCCACAAACAACACCAAAGTATGTGAAGCTCATTTTCCTGAAGGTAGTATAATAAAGAGTACTCAAGTTCAAGATTCCAACACAGGTAAAATTTGTACAAAATAATTACTAAAACCACGGCTAAAAGAAGACTGTACACCATCTATTTTTTTAAATTGCCCTAGTTATTTGTCAAAAACTATAAAAATACGGCCAGGTAAAGATGAAAGGTTTTAAAATATTGACGAGTTGAATTTAGCAAAAGCCCTTGAATTAAGCAAAATTTACTTTGGCGAGCATGAGAAACAAAATAATTTTGACAGTTTTGAAGAGTTTATTGAAAAATTTTCTGCTTTTAAACTACCGAAAGATTGGTTTACTGCTCACAGTGAGTCTCAAGACAGCAAAAAGCTAACAATTTTTAAAATTGAATACACACCTTGGCCATGGATTAATTGGGCAATTGTTTTTAATTTTAATTTAACTGTTATTAGGATATGAATATTATATGAAACTTTTTTTATATAGAGAGCCAGTTTGGGTTTTAACATCAAAATTTAAAACTCCATATACTTCCCATAGTTTAGATGATTTATATGCAATACTTGAAGCAGTAGACCATACTATTATTACCCTGCCTTTGGAGGAAAATGTTACCAATAATGACAACCCCGACTGTGACTTAAATCCAAATACTGCTCCCGAGACTGCTACCAATACCCTTGGCAATACTATTCTCAATCATGTCAAACCATCAAATGACATAAATAAAATGAAATGTGTGTTCGATTTTGTGTCAAACATACTAAAAAGTTTTAAAAACATTGAAGACAACAAAATAGTGCATGCTTTA
Organism: Anthonomus grandis grandis; assembly: GCF_022605725.1. Lineage (NCBI taxonomy): Eukaryota > Metazoa > Arthropoda > Insecta > Coleoptera > Curculionidae > Anthonomus > Anthonomus grandis. The sequence continues at coordinate 25,536,175 of NC_065546.1, forward strand.
GATTTTATTTGTGAACAATTAGCTTTGCTTATAACTGCAAAGGAAAGGTACAGATATTCAAGTAGTACAATAATTTTGACTTCTATAACCTATACTATTAGTCCTCATGCATACAAGTATTTAAGAGGTTATGGATACCTAATTTTACCACATCCTCAAACTATAATGGGTATTTGTAACAAACACATGACCGATCCCCACATAGATGAAAAAAAAATGTTTTTAACTTATGCCCCAAATGTGTTTAGTTTACTAAAGTATCATGAGAGATTTGTGACACTACTTTTTGATGAAATTCATATTGACCCTTACATGGACTATAAAGGCGGTAATATCACTGGAACATCAGTCGATAATAAGTCTCTAACTTCCTCGGCATTTACTTTTATAATTACAAGTGTGTGTTCCAGCTTTAAGGAAGTAGTTCACATAGCTCTTATCTCCAAAATTACATCAGACATACTTCATAATTTTATTAAGACAATTATTGAAAATTTCGAGGAGATTAGGTACATAGTTTTTTGTGTTACAAGTGATAATAATGCCATTAACGGGAAAGCCATGAGTCATTTTTCAACTGCAGACCAACTTAGCATTGTTTATCCTCATCCCATAGATAATCAGAGACCATTATTTTACCTATTTGACACAGTTCACTTACTTAAATGTGCATTTAATAATTGGCTTAACTCTAAACCAGACCAAAAATTTTATTTTCCTGATTTTGACACTTTGAAAAAAAAATGTGCTTCTTTTTCTGCAATTAAAGAATTACATGAACTGGAGTATGATAAGCTTTTTAAGCTTTTAAAGTCAATATATGTATTTATGTGTATATAATAACATTTTTTACTACTTGATGGTATAAAAAAATTATTATAAATACCTAAATACATATGTTGAACTTTGGTGCAGATGTAGGGGAGTTGGGAGTCTGCATTTAATATTACACCATAATATTTAATCTGACATTTAACCAGAACAATAATAAAACATACCTTTGAATGTTTCCTGAACTCTATTCTATTCCTAGCATTTTTTTAAATAAGCCAAATATTGAGATATTAGCATATGAAAACCCTTGGTTTTTAAAAATCGGTGGCCCACATCGATGACGTCACGCGCCAAGTACTAAGGCCTTGTCTTTGAGTGGGTGTTGGAACAAGTCCTCGAAAAATGGATTCAGTACCGACTAAATTAGTAACGACCCCACCTCTCGCCTGAGCGGTCAATATCAGCCAATCAGAGAAAACATTAATTAAGACCAACCAGAAGAGTGACGGACCGTCAACAGAAAGCATGAATAATTAAACCAGGAGAGTGATGCGTTACAGTAGTAATGTGTCATTGACAGTGTGAATTTAAAGAAATATGAATAAAAGAAGTTGACTGAAATTATTAATGTAATTATTGAAATTAATGAAATGTCAATGGAGCGTTAGTGAACATAAGGAATAGAAAAATAAAACGCTACAAACTCTGTTAAATTTATTGATCAAAAAAGAAAACTTATCAGGCTGCGTGGGTTTATTAGTATGGTCGGTTGTCTCAGTCTTACTAACTCACTCAGAATTAAAACACATTGAATCGAAAATCTATGTAACATACGTGCCGGTATTAAAATTTAAACAAATATAGAGAAAAGATATATATATATACAGGGCGTTACTTAAAGGTAGGTCATAATTTAAAAGGGACATTCCTGGATCGATTTTAAGTCAAAAAGTTCATATAAACATGGGTCCTAAAATGATTAGTTTTTAAGATACAGGGTGTTAAAGTTTTATTTTTTTTTCGTTTTTAATACATTTTTCAAATAAGGTTTAAAATATTGAACTGAATTTTGGCACAGGGTATTATGGCATAAAAACACATTTTTTAGATGTTCACCTACTTTTTTTTAGCAACCAGTGGCGCAGCTATGATGAATTTTTAGTACAATTTTACAAAAAAAATACAACGCCATTGACTTACTTTATGATTATATGTATATATATACAGATCGTGTTATCGTGAGCTACGTATTACCCAAAATAATGGCAACACCACTTGGTTGCGGCTTGCAGGCGGCGAAATTTTTCGTTTTTATTTTTTGAACCGGGAGTCAGCAGACCTCACTTTGCTGTGTTACTGCACGTTGCATTAATAATTTTTGAGCGTTATTTTCGTGTTTTTTTCACTATGGCTGTTTATACCCCTTCTGGAAGAGTTCATCTAATTAAATGGTGTCATGGAGGCAATTCGGCAGTACAATGTACAGAGTTGTTTTCAGTGAAATTTGAGAATAAACCGATTCCTTGTGCAAAAATGGTTTTAAATGTGGTTACAAAGTTTTAGACATCTTTTTGTCTTCAAGATTGTAAAAAATGCCACACAAAACATCAAGAACCACCTGTTGAAGTGGTCCAGGATATAGTACGGCGAGAAGAAATGGTTTGCAGCACCCTAGAACTTGATTCGACACGGTCCACTAGAAGTGTTAGAGAGGAACTGGGAATGAGCAATAAAACTGTTCCTCGTATCTAGAAAAAATATGGGTACAAATGTTTTAAGTATTCAAAAACTCAAAAAAAATATTTCCTGAAGACCAGTGGCGAAGAATGGAATTTTGTGAAACCATGATGGAAAAGGCAAATGAAAACGAATATTTTTTAAAAAATTTTTTGTTTTCTGATGAATCTTCTTTTCCATTACATGGCAAACACAATCCTTCCATTGTTTGTTATTGGTCTCAGGAAAACGAGCACAGAAGTTTTCAGTTTCGTACCCAGTATCCTCAGAAATTGAATGTTTGGGTAGGTATTTTGGGCGACAATGTTGTAAGGCAATTTTTTATTGATGGCACTTTAAACGCCCAAAAGTACCTTGAGTTGCTGCAAAACCCAAGTTCTTCCTGCCATTCTAATCCTACCTGATGTTGACCTGGGATCGGTTTATTTTCAGAAAGATGGCTGTCCTGCTCATACCGCGGCTAGGGTAAAAGAATTTTTAACAAATACTTTTCCTAACCGCCTTATTAGTGGGACTGGCGATATTAAATGGCCTCCTAGATCTCCAGATTTGCCTTCAAATTACTTTTATCTGTAGGGTTAGCTTAAGCAGACCATTAACAAGCATGAATTTAGTAGGCCAACAAATTTAGAGGAGTTGCGAAATAAAATTGTCGAAGGTGCCAATTCCATTTTACCTGAAACTCTTTTGGAGGTGCGAAATAGCTTTTAAAATAGGTTAAGTTTTTGTTTAGCGAAAGAAGGCGGTTTATTTGAGCCTTTTATTTAAAAAATGATATGTTGTTAAGTTTGTTTATTAGAGTTTTATTTCTGATTTTTTATTATATTTTTATCAGAGTTGATATTTTCATTTTTATTAGAATAACGCTTTAATGTTCATTATGCAAAACACAGCATATTAAACATTTTAATATTAAAATTCTATGCGGGTTTTATACATTGTCATGTCTGTAAATCCCGCATTAGAATAAATATTTTAAAAATGCCTGGATCTTCGCGTAATATTTTGGGACATTTTGTCGCCAAACGACGCAGCTCCCACGAAAGTCAGATGTTTACTAATCCCGTTCTCGGGCCGGCCGGGGCGGTCCGCGGTGCTCTGTCGCAGGCACTCGTACACGCGCGAGGTTGCAAAATTTCGCTTTTATGCGGTTTCCTATAAGTAACGAACGAAAACACGATTTGTATATATATATACAGTGCTTTCATTTCAAAACGATCCACCCTTAAACTTTCTTAAAAAAAAAAAAAAAAAAAAAAAAAAAAAAAAAAAAAAACACGTCAAATTAGATATACAGGGGGACGTTTAATTATGCATTTACTGAAGTTCCAGCTAACCTCACTTTAATATGTTAAATAGGAACCCCATCGTGTGATATATCATAGTAAGCAACGTAAAATTCTCTATTCAACGGTACCCAAAAAAATGAAATCGGTAAATGTGTAAGCAAATAGCGAAAATTTCTAGAAATAATGAATATTTTATTTACGCCAAACTTTGGTACGAGGCATGTCCAGAAAATAAGTGTACTAAATTTTTATAGGTTATAAATTTTTTTATTTGAACAAAAAAAATATCTGTTTACATTAGTACATATCTAAACTATTTTTCGACATAGTCACCATTCCTCTCAATGCAGGTGGTGTACCGGGGTATCAGTTTTTTGATGCCCTCCTCGAAGTAGTTTCTCGCCAATCCCTTCGTCCACTTCTCCACCTCCTCCTTCACCTCCTGGTCGGTTGAAAACTTTTTTCCACCCATGTGCAGCTTCAGGGAGGTAAAGAGGTAGTAATCTGACGGTGTTAGGTCAGGGGAATGCGCAGGATGGTCCAGGACATCCCATTTAAACGAGGCGAGCAGGTTTTTTGTGGCGTTAGCTGTGTGTGGTCTGGCATTGTCGTGCAGCAGGCAGACTCCCTTTGTCAGCATGCCTCTCCTCTTGTTCTGAATTGCCCTCCGTAATTTTCTTAGGGTCTGACAGTATCTTGCAGCGTTGATGGTCTCCCCTTGAGGCAAATATTCAATAAGAATTATGCCTTGACAGTCCCATAAACCAAAACACGGATGCCATGATTTTCTTGGATGAAATTGTCGTTTTGAACTTTTTGGCAGAGGGTGAAGAGGTGTGACGCCATTGTTGAGACTGCCTTTTGGTTTCTGGTGTGTAGTATAATATCATAGCTTTATCACCATATGCAGTTTGTACCTCATTACAAACCTCAACCGGAGCTAATCCCTTCCAAACGAGATAACGGATAACGCCGCGTATTTCACACTTGGCGGGAGATTGGATTGACATTTCTCACTAAACGTGTTGCTGCGTCTATAGTTCTCAACGTACTGACCTCGAAGCGGTCTTGTTGTGGAGGGGAGAAATCACAGTGCAGCCAACATGTGGAAAAACAATTCCCTACCGCCGTGACAGGCTCAGTACACTTACTTTCTGGACATGCCTCGTATTTTAAATGAATACTTTTAGTGTGGTACCTACATCATTTTAAAATTCTTACATTTTTTTAATAGATCATCAAAAAAAAAAAAATACAACTAATTTAGAAGTTAAAATGTGTGGTAACAAACAGTACATTTAGTTCAAGTAAATTATTTATTTTTTTAAGTAAAGAATGTGTACCGTTTTTTGCGAGAAAAAAGAGTGTCTTCAAATTTTTTGCAAAAATCTTTGCAGTCTTATTAACTTTGTATGTGTATTTATTTCACTTATATTTTTTGCGAAACCTACCTAATAGGTACAAAAAAACACTGCAATACCTTACATTTTTAAGGCGTTTAAAAAGCAGGCGATTTATTATTGTTAAAACTCTCAGTTTGACGCGTAGAATTTTTCAACTTTAGTTAAAACAGTGAGTTAATAAAATGGTGTATACCTTAGCCGCAAGAATAGAAATAATTTTCCTTTATGAAGCTCAAGATCGGTGTGCTCGCAGAACCGCGAGAGCATTTAATGAAAGGCATCAAGATAAAAATGTGAGCCATAAATACGTATTAGAATTGATACGAAAATTTGAAGAGACGGGATCGATTTGCAATAAGAAAAAATATGAAAATAGAGTTGTCGATGAAGCATGCCAAGTTGAAGTACTAGGACAATTTGCTATGGATTTAACTTTGTCTATACCAAAGACCGCAAAACTAACAAATATTTCCACAAAAAATAAGTTCTTTCCTTATAAAATTTATATTCTTCATGAACTCGGAGAAGATAATTTTGATAGGAGAATTCAATTTTGTGAAGTGATGTGCCAGCGAATTGACGACGATCCTCATTTATTGAAGAACATTTGCTTCAGTGGTAAATCGACCTTTTTTTTAAATGGCCTGGTGAACAGACATAACTGTTGATACTGGGATAATGAAAATCCGCATGTTTTTCGGGAAGGCCATACCCAATATCCCCAAAAAATTAATTGAGCAGGAATTTATGGGAATGAAATATTCGGGCCATTTTTTTTGGAAGAAAATTTGACTGGCGACATTTAATTAAACCTTTTAGAAAATGCAATATACCCTTCCATCATCCAATCTATGGAAAATCAAGTAGATCAACATGGTGCTATATTATTGAATGAAAATAATATACATTTTCAGCAGGATGGAGCTCCCGCGCACTACACTTTGGTAGTTCGAGAGTAGCTTGATGAAAATTTTCGAGAAAAGTGGATTAGCAGACGTGGTGCAATCGAATGGCCTGCACGGTCTCCGGACCTAACCCCACTAGACTTTTTTCTTTGGGGCTACTTAAAAAGCAAAGTTTATAAAACCCCACCTGAGAGTATTGAGAATTTGAAAAATAGAATATTTCAAGAATGCAGAGAAATTAGCGGGCAGACCCTTGCCAATGTTCGTAAGGAGTTTGAAAATAGGCTTTTTTATTGTCTTGCTAACAACGGAGCGCATTTTAAATATTTAATAAAATAAACTTGTTAAACTAATTAAATTTGTTTTTCTACCCTACCGATTTACACTTTAATTGCTTCTTGGTCAATCAATTTTATTTTTTTTACAACCATTGATAGCATAATGAATTCCCTTTAAAATAATGTATCACACCATGGGGTAGCTATTTGACATACCAAAGTTTGGCGTAAATAAAATATTCATTATTTCTAGACATTTTCGCTAACTCTTTGCTTACACATTTACCGATTTCATTTTTTTTGGTACCGTTAAATAGAGAATTTTACGCTCCTTACTTTGATGTATCACACGATGGGGGTTCCCATTTGACATATTAAAGTGAGATTAGCTGGAGGTGAGGAGGTGATTGATAGAACTTCAGTAAATGCAGAATTAAACGTCCCCCTGTATATCTAATTTGACGTGTTTTTTTTTTTTTTTTTTTTTTATAATAAAGTTATTAAGGGTGGATCGTTTTGAAATGAAAGCACTATATATATATTTACAAATCGTGTTTTCGTTCGTCATTTATAGGAAACCGCATAGAGGCGAGATTTTGCAACGTCGCGCGTGTACGAGTGCCTGCGACAGAGCACCGCCCCGGCCGGCCCGAGGACGGGATTAGTAAACATCTGACTTTCGTAGGAGCTGCGTCGTTTGGCGACAAAATGTCCCAAAATATTACGCGAAAATCCAGGCATTTTTAAAATATTTATTCTAATGCGGGTTTTACAGACATGACAATGTGTAAAACCTGCATAGAATTGTAGTCATAAAATGTTTAATATGCTGTGTTTTGCATAATGAAAATTAAAGCGTTATTCTAATAAAAAATAAAATATCAACTCTGATAAAAATATAATATAAATTTAGAAATAAAACTCTAATAAACAAACTTAACAACATATCATTTTTTAAATAAAAGGCTTCTTTATTTTTTAAATAAACCGCCTTCTTTCGCTAAACAAAAACTTAACCTATCGTAAAAGCTATTTCGCACTTCCAAAAGAGTTTCAGGTAAAATGGAATTGGCACCTTCGACAATTTTATTTCGCAACTTCTCTAAATTTGTTGGCCTCATGCTTGTAAATGGTCTGCTTAAGGTAACCCCACAGATAAAAGTCATTTGGAGACAAATCTGGAGATCTAGAAGGCCATTTAATATCGCCAGTCCCACTAATAAGGAGGTTAGGAAAAATATTTGTTAAAAATTCTTTTACCCTAGCCGCGTTATGAGCAGGACAGCCCAAGTCTACATCAGGTAGGATTTGAATGGCAGGAAGAACTTGGTTTTGTAGCAACTCAGGGTACTTTTGGACGTTTAAAGTGCCATCAATAAAAATGGCCCTATAACATTGTCGCCCAAAATACCTACTCAAACATTCAATTTCTGAGGATACTGGGTACGAAACTGAAAACTTCTGTGCTCGTTTTCCTGAGACCAATAACGAACAATGGAAGAATTGTGTTTGCCATGTAATGGAAAAGAAGATGCATCAGAAAACAAAATATTTTTCGTTTTCATTTGCCTTTTCCATCATGGTTTCACAAAATTCCATTCTTCGCCACTGGTCTTCAGGAAATATTTCTTGAGTTTTTGAATACTTGAAACATTTGTACCCATATTTTTTCCAGATACGAGCAACAGTTTTATTGCTCATTCCCAGTTCCTCTCCAACACTTCTAGTGGACCGTGTCGAATCAAGTTCTAGGGTACTGCAAACCATTTCTTCCCGTCGTTCTATATCCTGGACCACTTGAATAGGTGGTTCTTGACGTTTTGTGTGGCATTTTTTACAATCTTGAAGACAAAAAGATGTCTCAAAATTTGTAACCACATTTAAAACCGTTTTTGCACAAGGAATCGGTCTATTCTCAAATGTCACTGAAAACAAATCTCTACATTGTACTGCCGAATTGCCTCCATAAAACCATTTAATTAGTTGAACTCTTTCGGAAGGGGTATAAACAGCCATAGTGAAAAAAACACGAAAATAACGCTCAAAAATTATTAATGCAACGTGCAGTAACACAGCAAAGTGAGGTCTGCTGACACCCGGTTCAAAAAATAAAAACGAAAAATTCCGCCGCCTGCAAGCCGCAACCAAGCGATGTTGCCATTATTTTGGGTAATACGTAGCTCACGGTAACACGATCTGTATATATATACACGACATATACAGGGTGGTCCGGTTTCGATGGCGGAAAATTAAATGGCCGACGGAGAACGAAAAAATAATAAGTTTGCTATTATAAATAATATTCGAAAAATGATTCGTTAAAAAATTACAGGGTGTCAAAATTCTAATTAAAAAAATCATTTTTTTTTATATTTCTTAAACCACTTTAGATATTTTAATGAAATTTGGCACGTTTAGACAGTTAATCAAGACGGATCTTTTTGTGCAAAAATTATTAATTTTATTCACCAGTGGCGTGTGTGCGGTCCGATCTTCATACAAATTTAAAAAATTTTAATTAAAAAAATGATGCGCCACTGTTTTTTTTTTTTAATTTTAAAAATTTTTTTTCTTTTTTTTATGAAATCCTTGTTTAATTTAAAATAAAAAACATCTCTTTACTTTTTGTCGTACGACACACTGTTTGCGAGTAAAAAAATAAATTTTTATAAATGCTGATTTTTTTTTATTAAACAAAAAATATGAAAATACTAAATTTAATTAAAGACTAAATTATTCTGTTGGGTTCTAAAAAAGACACAAGAATCTGGATTCCGAAATTCAAATAAATAATGAATATAATAATGCCGGCAAGAAGGCAATGCATGCATAAAACAAAAGGCGGTTTGTTTGTATTTTATTATGATAGTTAATTATTTAAGTAAGTCAAATTATTGCGTTGGTTAACTTATTAATTTTGCTATTGTTAATAGTGTTGTTAAAAGTATTGTGAAAAATGCGTTTTTCAAGTAATGAATACGCTGATATTCATTTTTGTGATGGAAATGCGGAAGCGGCAGTTCGTGAATATCGAAGACGGTATCCAAATAAAAGAATTTCAGATGCTCGCGTGTTCATTAGAACACATCAAAATTTTAGGAACTTTGGTCTACGTGGTAATAATGAACCAGATATGCCGAAACCAGAGAAATAATAATGAAAATCGTGTACTGCGCACTTTTGATAATAATCCAAGGCCGAGCTGTCGCAAGGCAGCTCAACAACTACAAATTCCTAAATCTCAAATATTGCGAACCTTACACGCTGACCACAGGCATGCATATCACCTACAGCCTGTTCAGGGTTTACACCCTGGTGATGCTGAAAAGAGAGTATGATTTTGTCAGTGGCTTTTAAACTCAACAAAGGAAAATCCCGACTATTTACACAAGATACTTTGGACGGATGAGTCTTGTTTTACAAGACGCGGAGTGATAAATTTTCATAACATTCATGTTTGGGCGCAACGGAAGCCTCATGCAATTCGGCCAAGATCGTTTCAAAATGAGTTTTCCGTTAATGTTTGGTTGGGCGTTATTCGTGATAATGTTTGTGGTCCGCATTTCCTATCTCCAAGGCTAAACTCACAACTATTTCTGGAGTTTTTAAATAATAGTCTGCCGGACTACATTGAGGATTTACCCATTAATTTGAGACATGAAAGTTGGATACAACTGGATGGAGTCCCCCCACATTTTGGAATAGGTGTAAGAAACTGGCTTAGTAATAATTACCCTCGAAGGTGGATTGGCCGGCTAGGGAGGAACGATATTAATTATCAAAATGGGATTGGACCAATACCCTGACCACCCAGTTCACCGGATCTTAATCCACTAGATTTTTACGTTTGGGGAAACATTAAGGATAAAGTTTACGCTAATCCCGTATTTAACAGAGAAGAATTAATCTTAAGAATTCAGAAAGCATAATAACTCGGTGTAGAAAATGTATTGAGGTCGGTGGGCTGCATTTTGAACAACTTCTTTAATTATTAATTGTTTTTATTTTGTTATTGTTTTTAAACGAATTAAATGTGTTATCTTCTTATGTGTTTTTATAAATCAGCATTTTTACGCGCAAACGGTGTGTCGTACAACAAAAAGTAAAGAGATGTTTTTTATTTTAAATTAAACAAGGATTTCATAAAAAAAAATAAATTTAAAAAAAAACAGTGGCGCATCATTTTTTTAATTAAAATTAATTAAAATTGTATGAAGATCGGCCCGCACACACGTTACTGGTAAATAAAATTAATAATTTTTGCACAAGAAGATGCGTCTTGATTAACTGTCTAAACGTGCCAAATTTCATTAAAATATCTACATTTGTTTAAGAAAAATTAAAAAAATTGATTTTTTTAATTAGAATTTTGACACCCTGTAATTTTTTACCGAATCATTTTTCGAATATTATTTATAATAGCAAACTTATTATTTTTTCGTTCTCCGTCGGCCATTTAATTTTCCGCCATCGAAACCGGACGATGTATATACGACACAGATATGATACACCATTAAGTTGGTCCCTCCTAACATACCTGACCTGAAACAGAAGGAAAACCATTATTGGATGAGAAAAGTAAATAATAATTTGGGATATTGTTTCATATTTTTGTTACTTGAATAGCATTAAGAACTGCCATTGATTTTACCTTGCAGGTCAATTTGGCCTATTTTAGATTTTCATGAATACTAAGCATATATTAATTATTTGTTTATTTTGTTCAAGTCATAAGGATCAATAGTGATAACAATGTTAATGTCAACAATGGTCTGTCAGTTTTTTTAGTAAATCATTGTTGCTAAACTATGACCTCAAGTTATAAGTTGCTTCATAGTTGCAAATCACTTAAACCAATGTTGGTACCAGATAGTACCTAGTAGTTAAGCCCAGCATGTCAACACCTAGGTACTTGACAGAGAAGTGCATACTTTAAAATCTTGGGAAAACTGGCAATCCTATTTTTAGTAGATTTATTCTTTATCTGGTCATAAAGTATGACAGATAGTTTCGCTTAATGCGGATGTGAAAAGGTAGACCCTATCTTGGCCTAATTTTTTTGTAGTTACTAGTATCTGCTAGGTTAGCTTAATTGCTGATTCACTAAGTAGGTTTAAGAGTTTATAGCGCTCCCTGTTTTTTTTTTGTGTTTAATAAAACCCAGAAAAGGCCACATTCCATCTTCGGCTTTCCTGTACCTTCTCCTTATTCGGTGCTTCTGCTTTTGCTGCCCTTTTTATTGTTACTGCTTCCACCTCATTTGCTATTCCACGTGTCACCACATCAGTCGCTTGCATCATCACCTCAGGCATTCTTTCCAATCGACTACACCTAATACCTATTGCCCTTCACTACCTGCTAGACCTTCTGGAGACCTCCTAACTGGTTAATCTGCTGCTGCCTCTTTTTGCCCAAACGTATAGCTGCCAACAACAGAGCCCCATTCAGACCAGGTGGGCCCTACTGCCAGTCGGAGAGACTCAGAATTTCAGGTACCCCTTTTTGGCCTAGTTTCTTCAGGTACTGATTTATCGGCTCGCCGTAACTTATAGAATATTTTTTTTGGAATTAATATGTAGAAATGGTCACAGATTTTAAATTGAATCTAGAAAAATTGTTTATATAGCCACCATCTTTGATTTGATTTGAAATTGGGAACTGAGTACATACGTATATGCGAGGTATTATCAGATGTACAATTGAATAAGTATTAGGTGCTAATTTTACTTTATTTTCTCTCATAGTCTTAAATTTCATAATTATAAATTAAGTATTACTGTAGTTTTCTTGCTTGCTTGTTTTATTGCACTGCAACCGATCGATTTCGCTGGAAGCGACCTCGATGTTGATTGGTTCTGGACCAAATCGGGACCGCTGACTTGTACTTAATTACGTCAGACTTCTTTTATAGTGCTGTGTGGTTAAGTCTATTAGTATGGACAAACACAATACACAATATAGATAAATTGGACAAACATAAGACATCATAGGTTCTGGAATTCTACGGGAAAAGAAAACATAGACAAAACACGAATTGCTGAGCAGAACTATTATAACTGAATTCGATTTATATTCAAAAATGACATGATTGAGACCAATTTACTCCTCATTTGGTTCAGAAAAAACAGTATACATTGTTAAGGAGGTGGGGAAATTCCTTTTAACAAATTCCTTATAGAGATCAATATAAGGAATGAAACTTGTACGACATTCCAAAAAGAGATGATTTAAATCTTCAACAGAGCCACATTTACAATATGGGTTATCTTTAATCTTTAGTTTATGTAAATGCTCTTTAGTCAGACAATGTCCCGTCCGTAATCTGATTATTGTGGTTTTATATTTGCGATTTTTGAAAGGTACATTTGAAAACCATTTGGTTTTTGGGAAAGTATTTTGTATTTTAGAGTATTGATAGTTCTTACTATGTACTACAGTTTTCCAGTATACTTTAAACTGATTACTTATATCATCCTTGATCAGGTTAAAAATTTCCATAGAATCCACTTTCATATCTTGTGATTCCCTATGAATTAATTATATCAAATTATCCCCCATAGCATTAATAAGCATTAATGCTATGAATATTCCACTGTATAATTTTAAGGTTAAATTTAATGTATAATATTTTAATTTTAAATATATGTGTGGGAGTTATTAAATGTTGTGTATTAATTATATTTATTTAATAGTCTGACAATTCCAGATCCATTTCTAGATCTGGGTTTTGACGGGATAATATGAGTTTTTTTAGGGTGTCAAGATAGTCATCATTTGTTGTATTCATAACAAATTGTATACATGTTTCCATATTACAAGGTAAATTGAAATTATGCTGTGCACTAATAGGCTTTTGAGAAGTTATTTAAGAAGGACTTGAAGAATTTGAGCATGAGAAAGACTGTGAATTAATTTGAATTTGAGAGGTGTGGTCAGGATCGGATTTATTCGGTCTAGAATTAGGAAAAAATTAACTTTCTTCATGGAGTTTTCTGTCATAGCCTTTTTGGACTATTCTTTTTTTATTGCTATTGACTAAAACAACTTGAGAGTACGCCCTTTTAATAGTGCTATTGTTCATGTTTTGGGTTCTTCTTTGGGAAGGTGTAATAGGTGTTGAATTTTGGGTGTACTGAGATTTATCTCTTAAATTGTGTTTGGAAAGTCACTTGAGTTGTAAACAAATTCTCCTTTGGTGATATAAGATTTTTTTGCATGCTTCATTTGCATTATGGAAAGTTAAGTTTTCAAAAATTGTCGTACAATTCCTTTGCACGTAACAAAGTTAAATGGGATAAATATTTTGTAATCCTTATTTATAACAACTTTATTTTTAATGAAATCATTGGCTGACTGAAAATTAGTAAATTCAATGGAAATTCTATTTAGTCCTTTATTATTAATTTTTTTAATGTCTGTTAAATTTAAATTAAATATGTCTCTTGCTACTTTAATATTATTGAATTTTTCTATATTGAAGCCAACCTGTTCTGTAGATTCCAAGTAAATAACAAAGGGACCGGAATCTGTTTTTGAGTAAAAAACTGTGTTATTTATAGAAGAATGTGGCTCTGATGACCTTGGATCTATTTGGTTCACATTAAACTCACATTTACTAATATCATTAATAATAAAATTACAAGGAATATTTCCCAAAGATTTTACATTTGATTTGGATACTGGTTGTTTAGCTGGGGAGATCCGTCCCTCCTGTGTCACTCATTGTGTAAAAGGATGTAAATTAATATATTTTATTAATTAATTAGAAGCCAAAAAATATCTGAAAAAAGTCAAAACGAAAGCATTTGAAGAAAAATGAAACTATAAATCAGTTATGCTCAACTTACCTTTCTATAAAGAAGCACCACCCAAGTTAGTCGTAAGGAAAAGACTTTTCTTAGGTCGCGAAAGCTTATCTCAATACTAAAGCGGCGTTTACCGATATAAAGCTGCGTTTTCTTTGCCTGCTCTAATAAAGGCTAATAACAATAACCCTGGAACCCACATTTAGGCATTGTGCGAGAAACAGTGCAATAAAACGAATCATGTAGGTTGTCCTATTTAAGCACTTGATACTAAATTTAAATTACATTCGAAAAATGGTTAACCGTAATGGAGTTATATGGATATTCGTATTTTTTTTAAACAGAATTCATCAAAAACATTGGAACATTACTTAGGGCATATTAAATAAACTCTAAAGATTAAATTGAAATCAAATCGAAATATTAGGTAAAGTATTTAGTTATCGTGTTTTCTTAAGACTGATTATTTCCAAAACCAATCATATGAGTTCTCCTATATAAGCTCTTAGTACTAAACTTAAATTATATTCGAATAATAGGTAACCGTAATGGAGTTAGATATCCGTATTTTTTTAAAACACAGTAGATAAAAAAGTATGAAAAATCATTTAGGATATATCAAATGAACTCTAAAGATTTAATTAAAATCAAATCAGAATAATAGTAAGTATTTAGTTGTCGTACTTTTTTAATACTTGCTATGTCCAAAACGTGTAGGGATTAAGGATCATTTTGGACATCTTCTATAAGATACATTTAAATTACATTTGTATGATAGGTAACAGTAACAGAGTTCAATATTCGTATTTTTTTAAAACATAATACATCAACAAATTTTAAAAATCATTTAGGATATATCAAATGATCTCTAAAAATTTAATTAAAATCAAATCTGAACAATATTTAGTCTTTAGTAATCGTATTTTCTTGTCATTGATTATGTCTAAAACGTAAAATGAATCATTTGGGTTGTTCTTTACAAGCTCTTAATACTAAATTTATCTTACATTCGGATAGTAGATAATAGTGATAGAGTTTATATTCATAGTTTCTTATAGACAACATATCAAAAAATGTGAAAAATCATTTTGGATGTATCAAACAAACTGTTCAAATTAAATCACAAAGCTAAATAGCTATTTAGTTTATTTATTGTATTTTCTTAATTCTGATTATGTCCAAAACAAACACAAAACGAATT
This sequence comes from Anthonomus grandis grandis, assembly GCF_022605725.1. Classification (NCBI taxonomy): domain Eukaryota; kingdom Metazoa; phylum Arthropoda; class Insecta; order Coleoptera; family Curculionidae; genus Anthonomus; species Anthonomus grandis. Next base: position 25,551,567 of record NC_065546.1, read on the forward strand.
ATATAGGTCTTCGTAAATAAGCTCTTAATAATAAATTTTAATTACATTCCAATAATAGGTAACAGTAATAGAGATTGATATTTTTTTTGATAGTTTTTTTTTAAACCCAATACATCAAAAAATTTGAAAAATTAATTAGGTTATATATATATACAGGGTTACTGGTAATTCGATACATTCCTTTGGAGATGTGATAGGGGAGGGGGTAAGAAGTAAATTGAACCCTAATATGTATTATGCAAAAGTTGATAGTTTTCGACATATTTAATTTTTTGTTTTTCTTCAAAATGTAGACCTTAGTGGTTTAAAAGGCAGTTTCCAGAAAATCCGCTGTATATTGTTTTAACTTTTTAGGCAAAATACATGCTCAACACAATAGTGTTACGTTTGTAATGGCAAAAGTCCCGCAAATAGTTGTAACCATAGGTAAATTCTCGATGCAAAGTATAATTTTTTTTTCTTAAATAAAATACTACACTTTCTAGTGGATATTTTTTGAAAAAAATTATGCTACATTCTTCAAAATTTACGTAAAACTTTCTTATTATCTAAGCTAACTCATAGGCTATAAATGCTACCAAAAATTTTAACAGAATTTTGTATTTTTATTATTAATAGTAAGAACGCACTTGAAAAATGCCAAGTGGTATTTACTTCTATGGTATTTAAGTACTATAGCAACAATTTGTTTTTTTAATTTTATTGTTAAAAATTTGATGTGTAGATAGTCTGACAGCAATAATTGTTGTGGAAAGTAGTTAAATTACGAGTTTCGAGTTTATTTTTCTCGTGTTTTCAAAGAAGGTATTCTATTGGTTTCTGCGCTATGGCCACGTTTACTAACGCTGAATATGCAGATATTATGTTTGTTTATGGGTTTTGCAATGGTAATGCCGCGGAGTCTCGCCGAGAATACCAACGTCGCTTTCCGAACCGCCGCATTCCAAATGTCCGTGTTTTCGCTTCGACCTACCGAGCTATCGCTGAAACTGGATCCGTAAAACCAAGAAGAGGTGACGCTGGCGCTCCTCGCGTATATCGAGCAGAAGATGAGGAGGAAATATTAAGACATTTTGAAGACGATCCAACCACATCCACTAATGCTGTAGCGCAGCAAACAGGATCATCGCAATGGAAAGTTTGGTCCACGATTCGGCAAATGGGAAGCCATCCTTACCATTATACGCCTGTCCAAGGATTGGAAGACGGGGACCCGATAAGAAGGGTAGAATTCTGCAGATTTATTATAAATTCTGATGCAGACAATAGAACTTTTTTAACCGACATTTTGTGGACGGACGAGTCAAAGTTTAGTCATGAGGGCATTACAAATTTTCACAACCTTCATTTTTGGGCCGAAGAAAATCCCCGTTTAACAAGAGAAACCAGTTTTCAAAGAAAGTTTTCTGTAAATGTGTGGATGCGACTTATTGGCCGGGATGTAATAGGACCACATTTTTTCCCAGACCATTTAAACGGGGATATTTATGAAAATTTTTTACGACATGACCTACAAGATCTTTTTGACGATATTCCTCTCGCCGTTAGAGGACGAATGATATTTCAACATGACGGCTGTCCAGCTCATTTTCGGCGGTCAGTTCGGCAGTTCCTGGATGAACGTTTCCCGAATCGTTGGATTGGTAAGTCAGGTCCAATAGCTTGGCCAGCACGAAGCCCTGACTTAACCCCGCTTGATTATAGCATATAGGGTCAAATGAAAGCACTGGTTTATGCAACCCCAATAATTACCCGGGAAGATCTTATCCAAAGAATAACCAACGCTGCCCAGCAGATCAGGAATACCATAACAACTAGAACAACAAAGACTGAAATGAGAAGGCGCTGCCGAGCCTGTATTCGCAATAGAGGCTCTCATTTTGAACAAGATTTGTGAAGGTAAATACTGATAAATGCGTTACTTTACAATTTATAATAAAAATACAAAACCATGTCACCTAACTTTTAAGCATTTGTATCCTGTGAGCTAGCTTAGGTAATAAGGAAGTTTTAAGGAAATTTTGAAGAATGTAGCATAATTTTTTTTTCAAAAAATATCCACTAGAAAGTGTAGTATTTTATTTAAGAAAAAAAATTACACTTTGCATCGAGAATTTACCTATTGTTACAACTATTTGCGGGACTTTTGCCATTACAAACGTAACACTATTGTGTTGAGCATGTATTTTGCCTAAAAAGATAAAAAAATATACAGCGGATTTTCTGGAAACTGCCTTTTAAACCACTAAGATCTACATTTTGAAGAAAAACAGAAAAAATTAAATATGTCGAAAACTATCAACTTTTGCATAATACATATTAGGGTTCAATTTACTTCTTACCCCCTCCCCTATCACATCTCCAAAGGAATGTATCGAATTACCAGTAACATTGTATTTTTTTTTATGGTAAACACAAGCACAAGAGGAAAGTCCTATGTCACTCTTGGAGTGGTGGTTGCGCGAAGACATTTGTGGGCATTTATCTTGAATCGCTGTAGGTTGTATGCGTCGGGAAATATGTGAGGTGGAAGCCCGTTCCACAAAGAAGATGTTCACCAGATGAATGAGTCCCGATACAGCGACGTCCTTGGCATAGGCAGGTGGACTCGATGTTGATGAGCCGCAACTGCTAGACGCGTCCTTCTTGCCGGAACAGCCCTGGGTGGAATCAGGCCTGCCAGATCAGAGGAGCACTTACCGTAATAATAACGGTAGAATAAACAGAGATCAGCCACCTTTCTCCTGTGCTCCAGACTATCCAGACTCTTTGTCAGTTCTGGTTTGTCGATAAGACGAATAGCTCTCTTCTGTATAGAATCCAGCAGGTTTAAACGATGCTTGGGTGCAGAGCCCAGACATGCGAGCAATACTCGAGGGAAGGGCGTATTTGAGCCTTATAAAGAGAGGGGATACCAAATTTTTTGCTCAAAACAAGCCGTGTCTATAGTGTTGTGACTTTCGAAAACCATTTGGTGTTTGGGAAAGTATTTTGTATTTTACTGTATTGACAGTTCTTTCTATGTACCAAAGTTTTCAGTATACTTTAAACTAATTACTTATATTATCCTTATTCAGGTTAAAAATCTCCATAGAATCCAGTTTCATATTTTTAGGAACATTCAGGTTAGGTAAAGACCTGAATGTTCCTTATAACAAATTGTTTGCTGGGGGCTGGTGTCTGGTTTTACCTGAACCGAAAATTTGCTAACTTTGCAATTACATTTAATTGAATAATTTAAGATTCGCTTATTACAATTTTTTGAAAGTTTGCAAAAGGGTTTGCCAGATTGGTCTCTTCAAAAAGTTATCTTACATTTTTTCTATAAAATGTACAGGGAAGCCAATAATTGACCCCCTTAAAATTTACATGGGTCTTTCTATGTTCCGCTCGGCGACGCACCACCCGGTATAGGAAGGACTTGCAGACCTCTGAACACCCGCATTGAGGAAAATTAAAAAATCCGAATAAGTCGCCCTTTAACACACATCATTTAAAAACAACATAAATTTGACCCTAATAAGGATTATTATTTAATGTTTCTAGTAGAAATTTTATGAAGTTGGTTTATTTGGAGGACATCGAAATTAATAAAGAGATGAAAAATAATGCTTAAATACACAAGTAGAATTAAGAAGGTATTTCATACCCTTACACCGTAAGCTCAATAGACTGAAGTCAATATAATAAATAAATAAATAAAATAAAAAAATTTATGTTCACACGCCTATGCTATAGTCGCTTTGCAAAGTAATCAAACTTTAAAAGACCATCTTATAAAAAGGAAAAAAAATGTACCAATATGTAATAATGTAATAATATATAATAAAATTGTTATCAGTAAGATAGAAATAGTTGAGAGGATTAAATGTAAATACGTATGTAAGCCAACTCGTTTTAATTCATTTTATTTTATAATACAATCTCGTATGTCCAGCCTTTTTAAAAGAGTTTTTTGTAAATGTTTTTAATGACATCCCTTTTAGCTATTGCTATAAGATTTTTCAAAAATATACACGTTATACAAACATCTTAGTCCTTTATTTAGACATTTATTATATATAGAAAGAAAGAAAATGTGCTATATTACGAATAGAAAGAATAAGAATAATCTTGTGTACAAGCATCCTACAAGCTAAAAAAACAAACAAAAATACAATTTCAAAAATTGACAAAACAATGAACAAAATTAAACACAAGAAGACAAAACTTTTTGAACATACTTGAATTAAAGATAACTAAATAAAACAATCAATTACTAAATAAAGGTAAACTTGTTGACAAATCTAGAGAAAAAAAACTTTCCAACATGTCCAAGGTATAATATGCCTTAGCCAATAAAAGCGTCTTTAATTCTCTTTTAAATTTCTTAACATCCGATATATGTCTAACACATAGAGGAACATGATTGTAAATTTTTTTACTTATGTAAATTAATGAGTGTTTGGTAAGGGGAGACGTATGAATAGGTAGGGAAACATCATTTACACGACGAGTCAAATGGCCAGTGTCAGAGGGTAGTTTGGGAATTTTGTGAATAAGAGCAGCTGTTTCTAAGATAAAGAGTGAAAAAATAGTTAGGATTTTTTCAGAAATGAAGAGGGGTTTGCAAGAATCTCTTAACTTAGCAGAACACAGGTATCTTAACTGCTTTTTTTTGAATAACAAAGACAATGTTAAGTAACCCCTTATTAGTTAAACCCCAAAAAGGCAAGCCATACCGAATATGAGATTCAATAAGTGAAAAGTACACTGAACGTGCAACCACCCCTCCCAGCTCTTGTTTTGCCATTCTTACTGCAAAACATCCAGAAGATAATTTCCCAGCTAAATGTAAAATATGATCTTCAAACCGAAGGCGACCACCAATGGTAATTCCTAGGAACTTGCAGCACTCTTTATTCTGCAAGAGGGAATTTTCGTCAAACATCAGACCCTGAACATTGCACTTAAACCCCATAATAGACGTCTTTTTTACATTAAACACGAGCCTATTGGAAGCACACCATCCTGATAAAATCTGAAGGTCTTCAAGGATACAAGTCTTAATATAATCAGAATTTTTATGGCTCCATAGTATGGTGGTTCATCAGCAAACTGAACCACGTTGCCCTGCAGTTTCAATGAACTCAAGTCATCCACATACAGTAAAAATAACAGTGGTCCCAACACTGAACCCTGGGGAACGCCGCAGAATTCAAGGACACATAGACGCTCTCCAAAAAGCTAAAAACAGCATCATGAGTCCCTTTACCGGCTTGAAATCCAAACTGATTTGCGGACAAAATGCCATTATGATGTAAAAAGGACAAAATTCTGCTTTTTGCAAGTTTTTCAACTATCTTAGAGAGGGTAGACAAAATAGAAATGGGACGGAAATTACAAGGCGAATCCAAATCTCCACCCTTATGAAGAGGGTGGAGATTTGGATTCGCCTCTTTTAAACATGAAGGAAAAATGCCAATATGTAAAGAATTGTTTATGGCAGAAACTAAAGCATTTAAGGCTGAATCAGGCAAAAAGAGTAACAACCTCGAAGATATCCCATCAGCTCCAGATGATTTATGGTTTTTTAGGCGTTTGATTTCATTTTTTACTTCGGTAAGATTGATAGGATGAAAGAAAAATGAATGCTCAACCGACACTTGTTGAAGATAGTGTAAGGGATCAATGTTACTACGAATGCCCTTGAGCAAGATATATATTTAGTAAAGTTATTTTTGTTCTTATTGGTAAATGTTTGTATATTGGGTAGGCTTTGTCATCCATGCCAGGGGCGGATGATTTTTTGTTTAATGCGTTGTTAAATTCATTTAAAGAAAATGGCGTAACACTTTTATCATCCCGTGGTTCCAAGACAACAAAATCGGGATCCACATTGACACTAGACATATTTTGAAGAATTTCTTTTTTAATATCATGTGAAATAGTTGCTCGAAGTATTATCTTTATTCCCTTTTTCCACTGACTGGTCAGTACATAAAGTGCTAACTGTGTTGCCAGTCCGGGATACATTCTTATTATATCCAACAGATGTAAATGAAATAGTTCTGATTTCCGGAATAATAAATAATATGCGGGATGGGACTGCATATCTCTTCGTATATTTCAAGAACAGAGTGCTTCTGCTATTAATTCTTTGGTAAATGTTATAAATAACTCGTTTTCAAGAGGGCATTTTCTAGACTTCCTAAAAAAGGCGTATATAATCTTGTCTGGCACAGTTATATAATCTTGTCTGGCACAGTTTTAAGTATCCAATCTGTAAGTTTTTCTGAAAAATTTTTGAAACATTTTGAACATGTTTGAAACATAACCAACATTTTTTGAAAAATGTATTAACAGTTAGCAAACAATCGATGATCCGTTAGATCGTATAAAAATAATTGAGTTAGAATAAAGGTTGCAGGATACCGAAACACTAATAGCTCAGTTTGATGACGTGCAAAATGACATAGAATGGAGAGTCGAAGATGTAGATACGCAATTATTAGAACGCGAGGAATGTAATAGGTTTTATTTAGTTCTAGCAAAGGCTAAAGATATTCAATTCAAACACAATTAAATGATAAAAATATGGTGCAGACAGTCATAGATTACACGGTGTCAAATGCAAATCAGACATCAAATCGGTACGGCTCCACAAGTTATAAAAACAATAGAATTTTCTGCAAATAATTACGAATTTGCATGGAAAACTTTATACGAAATATTCAATAACAAAAATATTTTAATTCAAAATCACATAAATTCTATTTTTAAACTGCAGTCTTTGACAATTAAATCAGCACCTCAAATCAGAAATTTGAACAATAATTTATTTAAAAATGTAACAATTCTTAAACAGGTGAACCAACCGAGTATTGGGACACTTTAGTCATTTACATAGCCTACCAAGTTAGATTTTAATACAGCACGGGATTGGGAGAAAATTAAAGCTAAACATAGAAATTCTTGTACCCTGAAGGATTTTAAAATATTTTTAAGACAGCGCGCAGACTTGTTAGAAAACCTGGAAATGAACTGACAAAAAATGTCAAGCGAGAAATTATTTTTACGCGAGAAGTACAATGTTACGAACAACAAGCGTGCTTATTCAAGAGGTTTGTTTGTAAATTTAAAAGACGATTATAAAGTCAATCATAAACCAAAAATCAGCTGTTTTTATCGCAAAGCAGATCATAATATCTTTTACTGTACTGAATTTTTAAAGCTTCCTATACCTGGGCGTATTAGAAGTGTTAAAGATTTGAAGTTATGCATTAATTGTTTACGTTCTAATCATTTGCTTAAGGTTTGTAAGTGGTCTAATTGCAAGCTGTGCGGTGCCAAACATAATACTATTTTGCATAAAACAGAACAAATCAATACAGCAGTTGGAGTACATTCTCCAGTCGATGACGATGACGGTGTTGACATACAAGCTACACATTGTAATTTCGCCGTTGCGAAAAGTTCCATCTTATACACAGCTATAGTTCAAGTCCAAGACATTATAGGAAACTTTATAACAGTTCGTGCGCTTTTGGACTGCGGTTCACAGTCTAGCTTTATAACATCAAAATTATGCAATCTTTTAAGATTACCTACAGAAAAAATTAATTTAACAATTTCCGGAATAAGTGAGATAACCCTAATTTCGACATGACAAATAAAATAGATTTATTATTCGGTGCTGATATCTTTTGGCAACTGTTAGAAACGGATAGACATGAGCTTGGTGCAAATGGTCCTACACAGTACTCGCATTGGATGGATTGTCGCAGGATCTCTGCCAGTTTTTAATAATAGCACAGTTTGTAATTTAAGCAAAAACTCCTCAATACAAGAACAAGTCACAAAATTGGGAGGTTGAGGAAGTTTCCCATAGCTTTATGTGAGAAACATTGTATAGACAATCTTTCTTATGCTACAGACGGTCGATTTATAGTGGCCATTCCTCTAAAGAATTCACCCCACAAATTAGGTAATTCACGCGATATTGCAAATCGAAGATTTCTTAGTCTTGGAAAATGGCTTTTAACAAATAGCTTAAGAAATTTGTATACAAGCTTTTTACACGAATATTAAGAACTCAGGCGTATGACAGAAGTAAGGGTATTTCGACGAGTATTTCGCTTAATAATTTGCTTATGACTGGTACAATTATTCAGTCAGATTTATTTTCAATACTTTTAAGATTTAGAATTCGCGCAAATGTGCTTTCTAGTGATATAAAAATGATGTACAGACGGATACTTATTAATCCTCAACATAGAAATGTACAAAAAATTGTATAGCGATCAAGCCCTAGTGAGCCAATTAAAACATATCAATTTAATACAGTGACATACGGTACTACGTCGGGATCATTTTTAGCAATTCGAAGCATCCACGAAGTAGCAAAGGAATGTCTGGAATCTTATCCAAATATTTCTAATACAATTAAACAGGATATGTACATTGATGATTTGTTAACATCAGTGGATTCACTAAACGAAGCGGAACATATAGTTCAATAGCTTACAGAAATTCTTCTTAAACGGGGTTTCAAATTGCGAAAATGGAGATCAAATCGATCAGACTTAATACAGAAATTAAATCTAGATTTAAATGACCACACTGTACATTTTTCAGAAGACAAAGATAACGACACAAAAATTTTAGGTCTTTCCTAGAAAAGCACTTCAGACCTACTTACCTATAAGGTCATTAATTATTCAAACGAACTAAATCAAAATTTAATTACGCTTGGATTGGTAAGTTTCTGCATAATCATAGCCAAAATTTTATTACAAATATAAAAAACTACAAAAATAGAAAATCTGGCATGGGATCAAGTTTTACCTAACCACATTTTGACCGAATTGTTAGATTTTTCTTCAGAACTAAACAAATTATATTCTATGTCTATTGAAGGTAAAGTTACGTGTAATAATCGCTATTTTATTTTATTACACGGTTTTTCGGATGCATCGGAATCAATCTATTGAGTATATACATTATATCTCATTCAAGTAATGACGGTTCAGTATCCAATTTATTAAGTGCTAAGTCAAAGGTAGCGCCCTTAAAATAATTAACAATGCTGCGACTTGAATTATGCGCAGCTTTGTTGCTTGCTCAACTTATTTCTAAAGTTTTAACTTCGATACAAATTAAACATATATTGCTGGTCCGATTCGACTATAGTTTTGGGATGGTTACAAACCTCTCCCAATTTATTAAAACCATTCGTAGACAATCGAGAAGCCCAAATCCAAAAGTTGACAAATAATTTTAAATGCCGCCATGTTCCAAGCTTAGATAACCCAGCAGACCCAGTCTCTCGACGTATCCAACAAAAAACATTTTTGGCATGCGAATCTGGTGGCATAGACATGCCTGGCTACTAATAAATCAAAACGAGTAGCCATAGATTTATGTCAGATAACCTACCCGAAATGCGACAACATTCTTTGATAGTTAAATTGCCAATTAGTAATTTTCCCTTGACAAATTTAATAATTTAATTAAATTGAAGCGAACCGTAGCATTTATTTTCAGATTTTAGACAAATTCTAAAAGTTCTGAATTGACATGAATTTTTACACGTATTACTTTTTCAGAATTAGAATACGGTTTTCAAAGAATCATAAAAGTGGCTCAACTAGAAAGTTTTCCAGAAGAATATGCTATTATATCTCAAAAAAATTAACTTTCGAACAACAGCAAAATTCTTAGCTTGAAGCCATTTTTAGATAATTAGGGATTAATAAGAGTCGGAAGAAGACTCTCCAATTCAGATTTCCGGCATTCCAAAAAATAACCAATTTTGTTATCTCCAAGTCATAATTTAACGAAATTAATTATGGAATAGGAACATGAACATTTATTACATGCGGGACGTCAATTTCTGTTAACAAGCAGTCGCGATAAGTTCTGACCAATATCAGAACAAAACTTAGCTTAAAAAATTGTTCGAAATTGCGTAAAATGCTCTCGTTACAATCCAGCACATATTCAGCCAATTATGGGAGATTTATCTGCTTGCAGAGTACAGTGGACTTAACCCTTCGTAAAGGTAGGCGTAGATTATGCTGGATCCTTTATAATAAAAGAAAGGCGAAGACGCGGTTGCAAAGTTATCAAATGTTGGGTATCCGTATTCATTTGTCTTATAACTCAAGCATTTCATTTGGAAACTGTATTATCTTTAAGTTGCGATGATTTGTTGCAGGCTCTAAATAGATTTATTAGCCATAGAGGGAAGCCAGTAGAAATGTTTTTCGATAATGGGTCATTTTTTACAAAATAATAATGACAAAATTCCTCAGTCGGTTGAAGATTTAGGCTCAAGGATCCGCCAAATTCGCCACACTTGGTGGTATATGGGAAGCGGGCGTTAAAAGTTTAAAATATCATCTTAAAAGAGTAGTGGGTTCTTATACTTTATTAATTTTCGATCTCCAAACACTGCTTGTGCGCATAGAAGCTATATTGAATTCCAGTCCACTCTCCCCTTTAAGTTCCCATCCTGAAGATTATAAATAACATATTAAAACCAAAAGTGGATGAGCACGACAAGTTTTTGTGATTTTCCAAGAATTCAATTGTTATTTCCCAATGGGTAGTGGTAGTTTTAAACGACATTTTTTTATTTTAAAGAAATAATATAAGCATATCTTTAAATAAAAAAACACGGAGGCAAAAAAAATTAAATAAATGAAAATTCTTAGTATATCTGAAAAGACAATTGATTTCTGTTTCCATCTGTCAATTATTAAAGAAAATAATAGATAACACTGTATAGTCCCAGGATGAGCGAATTTATACGTAAAAATCACAAAAGATTTTGTAAATGAAATTTGACCGTTTGGCATCCAGCCCTGCTTAGTTAAAAAATAAACTTTAGCATATTTTTATTTTTTAAAAATCAAGCATGCCTTGATACAAGCATTTTTAAAATTTTATAGTATAGTAAGTATTATTTATAAGCAAGATATAATAAAAGTGTATAAGAAAAAGTTGTTTAGAATGCAAAATTATGCCCGAATGCCGAATTTCATAGCCATAGGCCTACTTTGATTTTTACGTTTTGTGTACCAGTTAATTTTTATTAATCATAATTTATAAAAATTAACTGGTACAATAATTATTAGAGAAAAACTAACTAATTTATTTATCTAATAGTTAAATGACTGATCTAAGAGTTACAAACCATCCTCAAAAATATGTTTGTAATAAAATGTACATACTAGGTCTAATTTAACAAGAAAATTTATTTTATACCTATTTTAAATTTATTCAATGTAGCTACCTCCATTATCGAAAAATTTTTCAATATCTTTCCTAAACATTTTAAAAGAATTTCTAATTTCTTCAATGGAAATTAAATTACAAGAATCTCTAATTCTTTATTTTAGTAATTCCCTGTCATTTGGTAATGGCTCGGAATAAATAATTTGGGCAATCATTTGTACTATTTTAACTATTAATATTTATTTGTTATAAATAAATAATAACTAATTTAAACGTAAAAATCAAAATAGGCCTATAGGTATGGTAAATTCAGTAACCGGGCATAATTTTGCATTCTAAACAACTTTTTCTTATAAACTTTTTTATATCTTGCCTAGAAATACTACTTTACCTACACAAATAATTTAAAAAGTGCTCGTATCAAGGCATGCTTGATTTTTAAAAAATAAAAATATGCTAAATTTTATTTTTTAATCTAACAGCCAAAACTTTTTGTAATTTTTATCTATCAATTCACTCATCCTGGAACACACTGTATACCAAGAAACCTAAATCAAATCGAATAAAACGAGTTTAGCCGACGATTGAAATTTAGAATCACCCTTCTCATCACGACCGAGTCGCGATCGAATTCGAAGTCGTGATCGTATCGAGATCGAGTTGTGATTTTAAAATCCCAACCCAGGATACCTGCATGTATTGACAACAAATATGAGATTTAATTTCACTAGTGATGTCTCATCGATAAAGCTTTCCTATTGAATTAAGTGTCGTGTATCGTTGATTAGTTAATTAGTATAATTATTGATTTTTTTTCATATTTACTGAGTTTGATTATGGTAATGATGGTTTTGCAAGGTTGCGCTAGCTTCAGTATGAGCGGAGGAGAAATGTAAATAAAACTATTGTGATCTTTTGTTTATTGATAAGTATTGAAGGTGGGATTGACGGTGATAGATTATCACTTCCTGGACTTTCTTTCTGGTGTGGGAAAGCGAAGGGCGAACATTAAAAAATGTCGGATAGAAGTTATCGACTAAAATTTTGGATTAAATTTTACTATCTGCTAATGTAGTGGTATTTATTTGATCGACAATATTTCGAGGTATTATCTGAGCATAATACTTCTGGAAAATTCCCTTCGGGAGATTTAATCGAAATTTGATGTTCGACTTTATGTCGTATTAATCTTCTTTACCGCGTCACCTAATTGAAAATCTTGTTAATTCAGGATAAGTGTCTTTTATTTCAAATTGTATGTAGGAATGTATTTATTATATGGGGTCATTTTTTTCTTAGATTTTTTTATTTGTATTAGATTGCGACCAACCATTTCCCTCGCATCGTATTTTCCTTGCAAAATCTTTTTAGGGGTTGTTACACTCAGAGAGTACGGAGCCTGAGGCAGCCCACCAACTAAGGAACCTAAGGGACGGCGATTTTGGCAAAGCATGTAAATATTGTTTACTTACTTTACTTTACCTTACTTTCTTTCCTGCCAATCTCTTTAATCAATCATTGAATAATTAAATTAGTTGCATAAGACTTAATTATCTTCGTGAAGTGTAAAATTCTTGTAGTTTAAATTGAAATAAAATGTTCTATATTCATTTGTCTGTAAAGTAAATGTATTAAGTAATTTGTAAGCTTTCCTCATTTGTGATAAGTCATTGAAAGTTCTAAATATAATTTCCGTCAATATAATATCTGAAGATAAATAGGTAAAGAATGAAACACCGTCCTTTTGATTGAAAAAAAAAACGAATCATTATTTTGAAATTTACAGTGGATTGTCGGACATACCTCATGGACCTGGAGTTTGGTGGAGTGGCTCATGCCCAGCTAAGTTACAGTGAGTTACGAGGTTGAGAGGAATTACTTTGTTAAGCTTATTATTTTCTTTAATACTGACTTAGTTTTTGTCCATCAGTTCAGGTTATTACATAATCTAGCAATGAATATTATATAGCATAACTCAATATGTATATTTTCAGTTTAATCAAATGAAGTTGAAATCAACTCGGCACCATCTAAACGGTTTAGTGATCGTATTTTCTTAACCCTGCTGATGTCCAAAAGGTAAAAACGATCATTTGGCTTATCTTGTATAAGTTCTAAATACTAAATTTAAAATAAATTGGAATATTAGGTAAAAGTAGTAAAGTTACAGATATTTTTTTAAAGACAATTTATCAAGAATATTTAAAAAATTATGTTGAATATTTTAAGTAAACTCCGAAAATTAAATTGGTTTCAAATTGGAACAATACCTAAATAATTTATCGAATTTTCTTAATACTGAATATGTCGAAAACGTAAAAAGGATCATTTAGATTATTTTATATAGGCTCTAAATAGTTAACTTAAATTAAATTCGAAGAATATATAAAAGAAACAAAGTTAGATAAAAAATATTTAAAAAAATATTTATGATATTCCAAGTGAACTTAAAATAAATTTAAGTCAAATTAATCGGCGCGGCAGCGAAATAATTTATTTGTCATATTGTCTTAATACTGACTATTATATAATATGTCAAAACATAAAGATTATTCAGTATAATGTTGATTAAAGATACGTTGTTTATAAAAATTATTCATTGGATGTTGTTGTGAGTGAGGTACTTTGTGTCCCTCTACTGCTACCCTACGTAGCACTTCTAGGTGTTTGTGGCTCACTTCTAGGTGTTTGTACCTACCCAATCAAGTCCGCCCTCTTTAAGAGTTCGATAATTTGATTAAGAGAAGCATTTCTAATATCTTTTATCTTAGGTCTAGGAGCTGTATAACTGTCACTGTAGATTTTGATGGTTCTGTTGTGGCATTAACTTTACAGTGTTACTATTTTGCCAAGAGTTTGCAGACGGTAGCTCAGAATTATTGGAGGCTTGGGATTGTTCGAAGGTTCACTTATGACTGGCTATTAAAAAATCTAAACTTGATTATAACTATTAAATAAGAGGGCGCCACTTAGTTTTTTTTTTAATAAATGAAAGAAAACTAAGAAAAACACTTGGTATATAGGTTTCAATTAACAATTAAATGACCCTGGATAAAGTAGATTTAAAGAGGCAAAAAAAAATATCTTAACAATACAACCAAATTATATTTACATCAAAGATATGTATACACCTCATGTTCTAATCTGTTAAATGTTAATAATTTATTATGAATTAAAATATGAATAATGTTGATGTGATTAAAATAAGTTTGACAAAAGTAACATTTAAATTATGATTTCACTACTAGGTAGATTTCAGCACTTAAAACAAATAAATTGCAATTATTAAAGTTTTTAGTAAATATTTGTATTACGCAGGGGAAAGTTCATGAACCTTTTTACCTAAGGCATATCAGCCTTAACGGTGTTATATCTACTTAATTACCAAAAAGGGTACTGAAAAATACTGAACAAAAAAATAAATAATATTATAGATAAGAAATTGACATATTAAATTATGACATTAATTAAATATTTGTAATGTTAAATTGAAATAAAAAGTATATTAATAAAAATTTAAATAAATGAGACAAATCTATGGTTAGTAATATTTAAATAAATGGAATAAACTGGCCTGTATATTCCTCCAAGAAATGAACGGCTAGCCTTCAAAATCGAGGCTGTAAATGTATGCCATTTGTAGCTTAGCTATCTGGACTGGAAATCTCTAATACTAGCTCTAACTCTGGCTCCAGCTCCACAGCTTACAGCAATTTCCCGGGGAAATCAAAATCCTGCAGCGATCAACAATTGAAGAAGAATAAAGAGGAAAACGGAAAAGTAAAACCCTAAAACAATGATTGCCATTGTATTCACTGTCGATAAAAATGAAGGGCGTTCAAAATGTGACACACTCACCTTGCTAAGTTTCATTATCTATCCATCAAAATCTCGGACATCCTGCACCAGAATTATGAAATAAACAGTTCCCTAAAGGAACAAGATTAAGGACTATAAATTATAAACCATATTGGCCACTTCCTGCTTCACAAATTCCGGAAATAAAAACTGGCCTTTTACGTGCGCTTCTACCTGCGACACGGGAACAAGTCCTCGAAAAATGGATGCAGTACCGACTAAATAAGTTACAACCCCACCTCTCGCCTGAGCGGTCAATGTCAATCCAATCAGAGAAAACATCAATCAAGACTAACCAGAAGAGTGACGGACCGTCAACAGAAAGCATGAATAATTAAACCAGGAGAGTGATGCGTTACAGTAGTATGTGTCATTGACAGTGTGAATTTAAAGAAATATCGATAAAAGAAGTTGACTGAAATTATTAATATAATTATTGAAATTAATGAAATATCAATGGAGCGTTAGTGAACATAAGAAATAGAAAAATAAAACGCTACACTGTTTTCAAGTTGTATTTGGTTAAGAATTCTTCCGCAGATTTCAATGGCATGTACTGCCGCCTAAAAAATGGATGAGCAATCACATAGTGTTTTCATATTACAGGTATGGACAATGCTTGTCATATTACAGGTATGCACTTATCCACACCAATTGCCAATCTTCCATTAGAGCTGGGCCACTGATAATTCAAGTTTATTAAAAATGTCTGGTAGTGAAGTTTGTTATGTTTGCAATAAGAATTGCTCATTCATGGAAGTAAAAAATGAACTTTTCGGGCAAAAAAGAAACCCTACGTAACTTGCCTGTTCTCTCAGCAGATTACAGCTGTCAGGCGTCTGCTCCTTCTGTTTACGCTCCTAGCACGAGTATCACGCCGGCGCCAATCGACGATGCTATCCTAAGTAAGCTGCGCCAGAGAAGGGCCAACAACATTATAATTTTTAATTTTGATTCGGAAGATTACAAAGCTGATGTTGCCCAGATTAAGAAGCGGCTGACTGACTTGTGCGAAACTACCGCCAATGTGCTGGCTGTTATTAAATTTGGGAAGCCGAATCATAACAGGCGTCAGGCTGTTAAGATGATCTTTAGTAGCAAAGTTGATGTTAGGCTTGTTTTGAAGAATAAATTGAAGACTGCCGGTAAATTCTTCATCAAAACGGACATGACGCCTTGGCAGCGCAGTTTGCATAAGCCAGCCAAATCGTTAAAGCGACGCAAAGAGGAAGGAGAAAATAATCATTATATAAGATACATGGTTCTCCCAGAATTGTAGCTTTTTATATGTTAGTGATTTCCACTTGTTTTTATCAAAATGTTCGTGGTCTTAACACTAAAACCGAGACTTTTTTCTTTCCGCCACTGCTCAGGATTTTCACACTATATACATCACCAAGACATGGTTGAGGCCAGAGATATCTAGTGGTGAAATATTTCGAAGAAACGCTTACCGGTCGGACCGTAAATTGGAATCAGTTATTGCCACACGCGCAAGCGGAGTTCTCTGTGAAGTTGTGGTACAATAATATAATAGTGTTATAATATATGTTATTTATTTTCAAGTATCATACTGTATATTAATTTGTTATACAATGAATTATTATTATTGTTAAATATTTATGCAATACTATTGCACACGTATGCACGACAATTATGTAGAACACTGTTTTTAAATAACTACTAATATACCAGATATCATCGAAGAGAGTAATATACAATGGTGTAAGCGCATTTGGCATTCTTATTTATAATTCCTAAATCGAACCTTCACATGGCGACCCTGCCAGTGCCAAACACCATTTTTTAGTGCATTTTTCAGTAAGAGTAGTAATTGTTCTATATGTATATAGTACAAAAAGAAAAATGTTTATAGTAAAACCGTGGTAAAAGTATGGGAGCTAGTTGCTGTAAAGTGTGCTAATGTACAGTAACATACAGTGTGAGTCAATATGGGTACTACTAACACCAAGCATGCTGAAGTTACGGACACAGGTGTTGTAAACTCCAATTTTATAGTGGAAGAACAAGCTATAAATGTTCCTATGGATATCCGTATTCTGCTGTATATAATCACTGTGGCTGTTGTAACCTTGGTGTTACTAAAAATTAGGAAGGCTTACCGCAGAAATATGAAAAGAGACTTGTCAAGAAGTCTTATGCTGAAAGCTCCAGTTGGTGATGTCTAAGTAAGACTATTACATAGTGGTTTGTGTTTGTGAGTCCGTGTTAGTGAAAGAAGAAGCAATGTGTTGGTGTAGAAAAACATTTTAGTAAAACCTGAAATCAGTGACATTAAGGACGAGCGATTAAACGCCACCTGTTTATTGGAAGATGGAAGAAGGAAATGTAATGGAGATTTGGCATCCGTCCCAGGACATGGACCACACAAATGTTATATTATAGTTGGTATGTAATTTTATTTATTTGTGTATATTTAGGATAAGATTTTTTGGCTATTTAGCAGTTTTAAAATATTTTTGGGGGTAAAACTATTTTTTTTTATTAGTTCATAAAGTAATCGAAAGTTATAATATTATAATATATTATAAAGTTACATATTACATATATATAGCTGAATAATAATTTTTATGTTGGATTTTTGTTTACATTTTTCATGTACTACTATTATGTTAGATTTTTTTTACCGTAATTTAGGCTAAATTTAGTTATTTTTATGTCATCAGCTTGGGAAGAACTTTATACCAAGTTATCAAATTTAAAAATATTAATTACTAACGAATCAAAAAGAGTCTTAAAGAAAAAAATACCTAAATCAGAGGAAATTAAAAAAGAAGTTAGGGATAATTTACTTAAATACTATAATACCTTTGTGCAACTTGTATTACATGATTACAAAAATTTAAGTCAAGAACAGTATTTTGCTATTAAAAAACTTTTTCCGTCTCAAGAGATAAAGTAGTCAGGGTATATCAAGTATTAAATATTTCGTATAAAATACCTGCATCGTGCACTGAACTAATTGATCCAAACGTGATTGACGAGGATATTATTGACAGTGCAAACTCTTCAGAGGGTTCAGACGAAGAAAATACAAATACTGAAATTAAAATTGAAACTGGCAAAATGGCGATGACTAAAATGGATTTTTTAAATTTCGCCAGCAGGGTTTTGTGCAATGATTTTGATGGCTCAGCGGATAAACTTCGATCTTTTATTGACGCACTAACTTTAATCCAAGAAAATTGCGAAGGGCACGAAGCAAATGCCGTGGCTCTTATTAAAACTAAATTAGTTGGTAAAGCAAGAGACCTTATTGGCGATAATGATACCATACCAATTATAATTCAAAAACTAACAAGCAATATTAAGGGTGAAAGTTCGCAGTTAGTTTCAGCAAAATTATTAGCTCTTAAACAAGGATCCAGCGATACATCAAAATATGCATCTGACATAGAAGCTTTAGCAACAAGCTTAAAAAGAGCGTACATAAATGAAGGTGTACCAGTAAATGTAGCAGAGGATTATACAACTAATATTGCAGTTAAAGCCCTAAAATCGAATGCAACCTCAGAAAGATCCAGGTTGATAATGGAAGCAGGCACATTCAACACAACTCAAGACGCCTTAACAAAGTTTGTTAGCGTCGAAACTGAATCAAAAAATTCTACAGTTCTTTTTACACAAAATCGATTCAACAATAGAGGAAATCCAAATTATAGAGGTCATTATCCTAGGGCGCAAGGACAATGGAAAAGAGGATTTAATAGAAATCCTGAAGTTCCTATCCATAATAATTATCATGGTGGCCATAGCAGATATAGAGGTCACAGGGGCTATTCTCAACGAGGCAGAGGAAACTATTCTGTGCGCAGCTTTGAGACAGATAATTCGGGAAACGAATTATCACCCCAACCAGGTCCATTGGGGGAGCAATAAATATTTTTAACATGGACCTATCGTTGTCAAATTTTATCGTCGTTCAGACCCAAATGACACAAAATGAAACAATAACATTAATCGTAGATACTGGTGCCGATATTTCTTTAATTAAGCGAACAAAAATCGATAAAAACCAAATAGTTGACAGAGCAAATGCTAGCAGGATAAACGGTGTTACAGAAGGACATATAACTTCCATAGGTACTACTAAAACTGTAATGTTTATTGACAATTTTTCTTTAAAACAAAATTTTCACATAGTTGAGGATAATTTTCCCATACCAGCAGATGGAATTCTTGGTAGAGATTTTATTACACAATATCAATGTCAATTGGACTACTCTAATTGGACAATGCAAATAAGACTTCATAATAATTTAATCTCTATACCAATTCATGACAGCCCTGCAAAAGATATGTTAATTATCCCCCCGAGATGTGAAATAATTAGAAAAGTAGAAAAGTTAAAATATCTTAAAGAAGATTCGGTTGTATTAAATAACGAAATATCCCCAGGCGTTTTCATAGCATCAACCATAATTTCTAGGTCAAGTCCAATAATTAAAATTCTAAATACAACATGCGAAACCATAACCATAAATAATCCTAAAATTGTAACCGAACCCCTAAAAAACTTTTCGTGTTATCAATTGCATTGTAATCAAAATAACCGAAAAGATCAACTATTAAATGAATTAAATAAAAACATCCCGGAATGCGCGAAAAAGGAAACCACCGAATTATGCATGGAATTTGCTGATATATTTGGGTTAAAATGTGATAAATTAACAACAAACAATTTTTATAAACAAAAAATTAAATTAGCTGATGAGCAACCTTTCTATATAAAAAATTATCGAACACCGCTTTCCCAATCTAAAGAAATAAATGCACAGGTAAGTAAAATGTTAGAGGAAAACATAATAGAGGAATCTAATGCTGTTTACAATAGTCCAATCCTTTTGGTACCTAAGAAATCTAAGGGTCATGATAAAAAATGGCGACTAGTAGTGGATTTTAGAGAGGCAAATAAGAAAATTATCCCTGATAAATTTCCATTGCCTCGAATTGACGATATTTTAGACCAACTAGGCCGTGCTAAATGGTTTTCAACCCTAGATTTAAAGGCGGGCTTTCATCAAATACCACTTGCAGAAGAATCTAGAGATTTCACAACTTTTAGTACAAGTACAGGTAGCTACAGATTTACAAGGTTACCATTTGGCCTCAGAATAAGCCCAAACAGTTTCCAGAGGATGATGAATATAGCATTTGCTGGAATAACACCTGAAAAGGCTTTCTTGTACATGGATGACGTAATTGTAATTGGTTGTTCAAAAAATCATCATTTACAAAATTTACGTAGTGTATTTGAAACGTGCAGAAAATACAATTTAAAATTAAATCCCGAAAAATGCAATTTTTTTTCGCATGAAGTTACTTACCTAGGTCACAGGATTACTAGTAATGGAATTTTGCCTGACGAGTCAAAATACGACATTATTAATAAATACCCAGAGCCTAGAAATGCTGATGAAGTAAAACGCTTTATAGCATTTTGTAACTATTATCGCAGGTTTATTCGAAACTTCGCAGAAATTGCACAACCTCTTAATATGTTAACAAGAAAAAATACGCAATTCGAATGGAGTGAAAAATGTAAACAAGCTTTTATTTATCTTAAAAATTCGTTGTTGCAACCCGAAATTTTACAATACCCAGACTTTAATAAACAATTTATTTTAACAACAGACGCATCAAAAAATGCTTGTGGCGCTATATTATCACAAAACTTTAATGGGCAAGAATTGCCAATAGCTTACGCTTCAAAATCATTCACTAAAGGAGAATCTAATAAAGCGACTATAGAACAAGAATTAGTAGCCATCCACTGGGCGATTCAGTATTTTAGGCCATATTTGTACGGAAATAAATTTTTGGTAAAATCTGACCATAAGCCTTTAGTGTATCTCTTTTCTATGAAAGACCCATCTTCAAAACTTACCAGGATGCGATTAGATTTAGAAGAATATCATTTTGAAATTGAATATATTAAAGGAAAGGACAATGTAGGAGCAGATGCATTATCGAGAATTTGTATTAGCGAACTAAGCGATTTGGCGATAAATAACAAAACAGTCAACGTATTTGCAGTAACACGGGCAATGGCAAAAAAGGATACTACCTTAACAGAAGATAATAGCGAGAATGCTAGCATGCCGTTTACGGTTAAACCAAAAGTCCTAGAGACTTTAGAAAATAGTAATGTTTTAAAATTAGCTTATGTAAAATTTAAAATTCAGCATAAATATCTATGGATACTTATGGGTAAGAATAAAGATTTTATGATCGAGGATAAAATGTTAATCAGTAATGACAAAACATTCTTAGGAACAGTTTTGTCTAAGCTGGAAAAAATGGCTGCTGATTGCAACATTAAGGAACTAAAGCTAAAAATAACAGATGAAATATTTAAATTGTGCACAATAAACGAATTAAAAAATATTGCTTTAAGTAAATTAAAAAATCTTACTATTTTTCTGTATGAAGAGCCCAAAATTATTAAAAATAATGATGACAAGTTAGCGTTAGTACAGGAATATCATGATAATCCACTTACCGGAGGTCACTGTGGACAGAAAAAATTGCTTAAGAAGCTAAGAGCAAATTACCGATGGAAAGGAATGTCCCGCGATGTCAACAAATACGTTAAAAAATGTCAAAAGTGCCAAATTAATAAGAGAAAAATAACTCATTCAGAGCCAATGGTAATAACACCTACACCACAAAAAGCATTTGACATCACATGTATCGACACGATTGGACCATTCAGAAAAACTCCTAACAACAATATGTATGCAATAACAATCCAGTGCGAGTTAACTAAATTTGTCAAAATTATCCCTATTCCGAATAAAGAAGCTAAAACTATAGCTAGGGCAATGTTTAATGAATTTATTCTTAATTATGGCCCAATGCAGGAAATCAGAACCGATATGGGCACTGAGTATAAAAACGAAGTACTTACATCACTTTCTGAACTTCTAAAAATTAAACATTCTATTTCGACAGCCTACCATAGTCAAACTATAGGTGGTTGCGAAAGAAATCATAGAGTCTTAAATGAGTTTCTTAGAATGTACATAAACGAAATGCAAGACGATTGGGATGAATAGACAAACTATTTCAGCTTTTGTTATAACACAACTCCCAGTGTATATCACGAATATACGCCATTTGAATTAGTTTTTGCACGTAAGGTTGATTTTTCTAATATTTTAAATGGTACTTTGATAGAACCTGTATATAATATCGACGCATATTATCAAGAAGTCAGATATCGCTTACAAATTGCAAATAGACGAGCCAATGATTTTATTCAAAAAGCAAAAGTTCAGCGAAAATTAGAATACGATAAACAGTCTAAAGAAATATATTTAAAACCCGGTGACTCAGTACTTTTAAATAATGAAAATAGAACGAAATTTGACCCTTGGTATAAAGGCCCTTTCGTAGTAGAGGAGGTAGAAGGTGTAAATTGTATATTAAGTAATAGTAAAAGTGACGCTAAAGTGAAAGTACATAAAAATAGATTACAGCATTTTTATAAGTGATTAAAGTGAAAAAGCCATTTTCAGTGTTTATCGTAAAAAAAAAAAGAAAAACAATTAATTATGTCAATTATAGCAGTTCTACCGAAAAGAAAACATGTACTAGTTTTAATTTACTAACCTTGTAACCTAATATTTTATAATACATATTATGTACTCATAAGTCAATGCAAAGCTTCGCAAAAATTGAGGTTCATAATTTAATAACTTAACACGTATTGTTTAGGCTTCAAAATAGTTAAGAATTATGTAACATTATTTAAATTAAACAACTTAAGTACATGTGTACTTTAATTAAGTAATAAGTTTATTTAGGTAATAAGTTTGTTTAAGTAAAATCAGGGTTAACATTTTAGGTTTCATTTTTAAATTAAACAAAAAAAAATATTTAAATCTATACTCGATCGATAAATACTTTTCTTTTCTATCCTTTCTTTATTATTTATTTTCTTTCTATTATTCCTCTTAACTTTTTCTTAACACTTTCCTTGAACCTCTAATAATTTTATTTTTATTGTAAAATAGAAGTGTAAAATGTAGTAAAAAAGCGCATATACCTTATGAATATTTATTTTTGTACGAAAGTACTCCATTTTTATTTCATTAAAAATGTAGTTCATTCTTTCAAAAGGGGGAGATGTGGTACAATAATATAATAGTGTTATAATATATGTTATTTATTTTCAAGTATCATACTGTATATTAATTTGTTATACAATGAATTATTATTATTGTTAAATATTTATGCAATACTATTGCACACGTATGCACGACAATTATGTAGAACACTGTTTTTAAATAACTACTAATATACCAGATATCATCGAAGAGAGTAATATACAATGGTGTAAGCGCATTTGGCATTCTTATTTATAATTCCTAAATCGAACCTTCACAAAGTTTCTAAGAACATTGTGTCTGAAAAAATTAGTTTGTCTAACTTTTGCAACAGTATTAAATGATATTGTTGACTGCTAATTTACTATTAAGTTACATATATTTTACATATAGCCTGTCTAAGCGAGGGGTGGTTAAAACCAAAAATAAATCTTGCTTCATACAAGCGAGACTTGGTATTTACCGAGAGACGTCAAATGACGTTATCAGTTTAACTACCAGTAACTACAGCAATTAACACAATTAACACAGAATGCACATGTAAACAAATAACCGATTGACCGCAATATTAAAACATCCCATCTAAGTAATAGCCTTAATCGTGACGTCATTTGATATTTTTGACAATAACCGTTGGTACCAGACTAACGCTTCGACAGGCTAATATAATTGTTTTGTACATCCCACCGACAATTTGCTAATTTTGCAATTACATTTAATTGAATAATTCAAGATTCGCTTATTAACATTTTTTGAATCTTTGCACAAAGGTTTCTTTTCGCTCGGCGACGCACCACCCGGTATACAATATGTGCTATATTTATCCGAATCTGTCACATGTGGAATATAAAATTCTCTTCGGTTCGTGTTGATATCTTAGTAAATAATTACTCTTGGGATTAAGATCCATGTATTTAAGTTATTATTTTTTATTGTTTTGTAATTGTTTCCTGTTGTTGGGCAAGTTCATCGAAAAGCTAGGGAAATTTGGTCGATTTTGACAGAGCCCCGCATGGCTTGAATACTTCGCCCAGTTTTTCGTAGACGCCGTATACTCGAAAAATTAAAAATACCAAACTTTGGTCGTTGATATTTTGGCTTCTATGGGCACTATCGGGACGATTCTAATGATTTATCTTAGTTTGGTTCTTCTAAATGCTACGATTCCATTCGCAAGGTCATAGGTCTCTTATTAGTCAAGATCTTGCATTTTTAGGGCTTTTTTTAAGCTTAAAAAACGACGTAAAAAAATTACTTTTTCCGAATTTTTAAAGTATTCTCATTTGCTTAGTTCTGCTCGAATCCCGTTATAATACCATTGTATTGTAATGTCTTTCGTAATGTAGACGTTGGGAGTAAGCAAATTTTGGACGTCGATATCGCTTCTATAGGCACTATCAGAAAAATTCTAATGATTTTGTTTTAGTTTTGTTCTTCTGAATGTAACGTGACCATCCGCAAGATTGTCGCTCTCTTATTCGCCGAGATATTTTATTTAAAAGACCAATATTTGGGCTCTAAAAAGGACGTCAAAAAATGACTTTTTCCAAATTTTCAAAGTGCTCTCATTCCCTTAGTTTTAGTCGAATACCGATATATTTATCCAAATCTGTCACATGTGGTATATAAATTTCTCTTCGGTTCGTGTTGATATCTTAGTAAATAATTACTCTTGGGATTAAGATCCATGTATTTAAGTTATGTTTCATTGTTTTGGTTCATCGAAAAGCTAGGGAAACTTGGTCGATTTTGACGCATGGCTTGAATACTTCGTCCAGTTTTTAATAGACGCCGTTTGAGACACCTTATTTAAGGGCTCATGTACTATACAGACCTCGGCCCGATAGCTTCCACCTTGTCTTAAGCCCGGAACCCTAGAAACTGTACCTCGAGAGAGGAAAGAAGAAGATAGATAATTGTTAGAGAAGGGAAATCTAGAACAGGGGGCAGATTGATAGATAGCCGATAACAGAAGTGCTCCCATTCCCTTAGTTCTGCTCAAATTTTATTATAACCCGATGTTTTCGTGATTTAAGGGCTGTTCTGTTCTTGTCGTCACCTCAATTTCACTTTATTGATTAGTTTAATACTTAGTTTGATTTAATTTAGTTCTATAAGTTATATTCTTAAGTGCATTCAAAGTATCGCTTCTTGCTGTTAATATTTTTTTGTTTTACATAATGAATATTGAGATTTGCCTTATTTCCTTGCCTCTCCCTATAATATTTCCTTACTTGCTATTTTTTACCTTTATTACAAACTTGGTACGTACCCAAATAATACGTCACACGCAAGTACCGAAAAGACTGACGCGGGAAATCGAAGTGAAAAACACTCGGTACTAGATCGTCTTACTGTTAATAACCATTTTTACGACCAGTGTTCGCGCGGCCTTTTAAGTAAGTCTTTTTACTTTTAATTTAATTCAATCATTTTTATATTTTTCGTCACCAGGCTGTGGTGTAAAACCGTCCAAAGGTACATGAACCATCAAAACCTATAAATTTTACAGTATATAGGGCCTCAATTGATTAGAACCCTTTTCTAATCAATGGCACCCTATTAAGCATGGTCCTTCGAGCCGGATAGTGCTCCTTTTCTAAATTGCTTGTGTTAATTTAAAAAAAAAAATTTTGGACGATTTACTGTACTTCAGTTTGCTCACGATATATACTTTGAGTGCTACGTTATGAAAACGATTTAGTTTTACTATTAATTTGCATAAATTGAAATACGATTTTGCCTAAAACTTTCGAAAGTTATACTATAAAACTATTATAATCTTTGTTTTTACATTTTTACATAATTGCTACTACTGTTACTTACTACTAACAGTATTTTACTATTTCCACTAACCGGGTAATCTATATTTGCTTTTATTTGGTTGCATAACCAGTTCAGCTCTACTCTACTATACTTATACTGTACTATACTGTATACAAATATAATATATATGTTATATGCGATTATATTGACCTTATGTAACAGGTCACAATCCCACGGTGTCGCAATAGCAACGACCGCCGGAACTTACTCAGCATATTTGTAAATATGGAATTTACCGTGGGATATGCCAATTAAGCAATGAATTTTAAATATAAATAGGATGTTTTCCAATAAAAAGCACAGTAGTATTATAATAAAAAATGTAAGCACGTTACTCTGTCCGTTTAATTTTTGAATAAATATAATTTAAAGTAAAAATATTGTTTTTAAAAATATAAAAGAGTTTTTCAAGTTTTAACAACTGGCGCAGTCGCATAGGATTCTTCAACGTCATTAGAACAAGGAAAAGGCCTAACTAGTGACGGTGGATTCCAATCCTTTAAATAAAACGAACCAGAAAGAAAAGACGTCCTCACTCAGAGAGCTGTGGAAGGAACACCGAGTGAAACTCCTGACAGCCCGATCTAGAGAACAAGACGATCAATGTTGCTGATTCTGTAATCGAAGTATAATCGAATCATCTCGTTATTTTATTATTATTGTTGTATTATTTTGGTGAAATACTGTACGATTTAAACCATACGTCATTTAACAATTTGCCAATACTAACCTTATTATTAATAATTTTCAATTTTAATTAACTTTAGAGAAAATCGAGTTTAAATCAATTTCCTTTACAATAAGCAAAAAATAAATAACAAAATAAATAAATGAATAAATTATAAGAATTACTAGAGAATTTTGCAATAATTAATTTTAATTAAATTTCAATATTATTATAAGAGCTTTAATAACATAAATAAATAAAAATGCCTGAAACTCGCTCTCAAGCAACACGTGAAGAGGAAGTAGAACCATATAAACTTTCAGAAATATTTTCTATTGTCCCAGAATTTGAAGGTGACCAAATTTCTTTGTGCTCCTTTTTTGCATGTGATTGTGCATTTAAAATGGCCAATAATAATCAGAAACTTCTTTAACTATACATGTCAAAAATAAACTCAAGGGAAGAGCAGCACAGCTAATAAACTCCCGAAATCCAGCTACTTATAATGAAATTAAACAATTACTAAATTTGCACTTTAGAGATTCTAGAGATCTCACATCCCTTATTCAGGGTTTACAAATATTACGTCAAACACCCGGCGAATCCGCTTTAACCTTTTATAATCGTGTTTAAGTACTTAATGCGAAAATGTTTTCAAGTATTCAAAAAGCTGCTAATCTTACTAATGATCAAAAAGTCGCGCAAAATAACCTTGTCGAAACAATGGCATTAAATACTCTCCTTACGGGACTTGAACCTAGATTAGGACAAATAATAAGAGCAGGAAATCCCTGTAACCTCGTAGAAGCACATACTCGTATTAGAAGAGAGCTTCAGTTATCTTACTTTAAAACCCAGAAATCTCAAAAAACACAAATACCTTCAAAACCAGTGCAGCCAATGAGGACCCGACCTCAAATTCCTAAGTGTCTGCATTGTGGCCGTTTAGGTCATATGACCTCTGAATGTCGATCCCAGCAAAACCAAAGACCCAATTATCAACAAAACCAAAGGCCAAATTTTTCACAAAACAGCATTCCAAACTTTCAAAGACAACTTTTCTCTCCACAAACTCAACAACCAAGAACCTTTCCCAATTTTCAAAGAAACCCTAATGCACCCCAAAGCAACAATTTCCGACCCTTAGAATATACAAGAAATCCTAATTTTCCGCAAAATCAACAGCGGACCCATCATATTAATTTCGAAAATAATTCCTTTACTGATAGCGTAAATATCGACGACTTTGATTATCCACATCAATACGATGAATATTCCTCTGAAAATGACCAATTTTATTTAGATAAAAATGATCAAATGATTGACACTAACGACTACCAAAATTGTCTGTCACTGCCTCAAGAGAGCCAACCCCCGAACAGTCAAGATCCTGTCGCCCAGATTCAATCCCAAATGAATACCATGAATCTCGACGATTTCAATTCGAACCTCAATTTTCCAGAGCAAACATTTCTATAAGCCCATTATTAACCGTTAATCCCAAAAATCTCTACTATATTAACGACTTAACAAATACCTTTAAACTCCTAATCGCAGGAGCAGGAATTTCTATATTTAAAGAAAATACGGTAAAAAATCTTCCTACCCGATTCCCAGAAAACGTATCCATTCAAGGAATAACAAATGAAAAACTTCTTATAAAAGAATCCACTCTTGTACCGTTTGCTATCGGAAACCCTCATAAAGTATATGTTTACAATCTTGACATAGAATTCGACGGAATTTCAGGCCTCGATTTCTTAGAACATTATGAATCAGTCATAGATCTTAAATCAAATACTTTAGTTACAAACTTTAAAACTATTCCCTTACACAAAGTGAAAGAAACAGAAAATCGAGTAGAAAAAATTTACGATAATTCCTTAAATAAAATCTTGATAAAAGGGCGTACCGAAAAAATATTTAAATTAAAATGCAATCTTTCGAATATCAATGCCATTCTTAATTCACAAGAAAAGGAAAAAGTTAGGTTACCTAACGCACTCGTACATGTAAATGAAAACGGCGAATTTTATACAACAATAATTAATGCTAACGTTATTTCAAAATCTGTCGATTTTTCTGACTTGTCTATTGAACCTTATGTCCCATCAAATGAAACCATTTTAGTCTTAACCTTGGTGACCCCATGAATCACCCTATTGACAGAAATATCATAATAAGAAATGAATTAAGGACAGATCACCTCAATAGTGAAGAAAAAGAGTTAATCACTACTATCTGCCTCGAATACGGAGACATATACTATATAGAGGGAGATCAGCTAACATTTACCAATAGGATTAAACACAATATTGACACCAACAACGCAAAGCCCATGTTTACCAAAGCCTATAGGTATCCCCAAATTCACAAGGAGGAGGTAAAGACTCAAGTAAACAAGATGTTGGACCAAGGGATCATCAAACCGTCAATATCCCCCTTCACCTGTGTGGGTTGTACCCAAAAAGCTAGACGCCTCAGGAAAACAAAAATGGCGCGTAGTCATAGACTATCAAAAACTAAATGAGGCTTAGTATTGATGATAAGTATCCTTTACCAAATATCTCTGATTTGTTGGACCAGCTTGGCAAATGCCAATATTTTTCGACGCTAGATCTCGCGTCCGGGTTTCATCAAATTGAGATCAATCCTGAAGACACCCCAAAAACCGCTTTTTCAGTTGAGAACGGTCATTACGAATTTGTACGTATGCCGTTTGGACTAAAGAATGCTCCGTCCACCTTCCAGCGTGTCATGGACAATATCCTCTTGGGCTATCAAAACGAAGGGTGCCTGGTATACATGGACGATATTATCATCTATTCGCCCACTATCCATGAGCATCTTAAAGAAATTTTCAAACGTTTTAGGAAAGCGAATCTAAAAATTCAGCCAGATATGTGCGAATTCCTAAGAAAAGAGGTTGCTAATCTTGGTCATCTTGTCACCAAAGATGGTGTCAAACCAAATCCCATCAAAGTAGAGTGCATCCAAAATTTCCCCGAGCCAAAAAGTGCTAAGGATATAAAATCCTTTTTAGGCCTGGCAGGTTATTACAGGCGATTTATCTCGAATTTCGCAAAAATCTCGAAGCCTCTCACTAAGCTTTTAAAGAAAGACACTGCCTTTATTTTTAATTCCGATTGTAAAAATGCTTTTGAAGAACTTAAACAAACACTCATATCCGACCCTATTCTAATTTACCCTAACTTCGAGGAACCCTTCCTATTAACCACAGACGCAAGTGCGTTTCCCATAGGCGCTGTCCTCTCACAAGGACCGGTTGGTAAAGATCTACCCATTGGTTTCGCATCGAGAACTCTATGTGCTGCAGAGACCAAATACTCAATAATCGAGAGAGAATTACTCGCGATTGTATGGGCCGTCAAACATTTTTGTTCCTACTTGTTTGGAAGAAAGTTTGTATTAATTACCGATCATCGGCCCCTAACATAGTTATTCTCCATAAAAGATCCCGGTAGCAGGTTAACCAGATGGCGACTCAAACTGGAAGAGTACAATTATAAGATTGAACACAAACCCGGGAAAATTAACAAAAACGCTGATGCACTATCAAGAATAAAAATTAAATATAATCTAAAATTCCGATTTATGCGTCAAATGAGTGGACGGAAATCGAAGACGAACCCGAAAGCCCACCTACTCCTAAAAACTTAGATATAGACCATGACGTCTTGACAACCGAATACAATAAATTTGCAACTATGTATGGAATAAAATCACTAATAGACTATTCAAAAATTGAGATATCTAACTCCCAACTTTTGGATAAATCTCATAAACAAATTGTGACATTCTTTAGGCACAATAAACTTGAAGAAATACACCACCAAATCATAGACGACATACTAGAGGAAGACATCGAATTTAGCGACACCAAAATAAATATTGTCCCCAGTAAATCAGTAAAAGATCGCAATTATCTAATCATACTGTTACCGTTCGATCCTGGAAGAGTAGCACCTCACCTTTTCTATAGCCTCTTTAAAGGACAGGACGAATTCGACACCTCGAAAAAATATTGTGTAGAAAATAACATCGATCTTCCAATTCTCGAGATGTTTTCATTTATTTTTGCAGACAAGGAAATAAAACTTAAAATCTGCCAAAATATTGTGAAAACGCCAACCGAAGATGAAATTCCAATAATTCTAGACCAGTATCATGTAGGGAAAAGCAATCTACATGGAGGAATAAACGAAACGGTACGCCGTATTAAAGAAAAGTATAACTGGCCCAACCTAATTAAAGATGTCGAAAAACTAATCAAATGTTGTGAAATCTGTCAGAAAGTCAAAATTTGTAGGAAAAATCTTAGTAGCCCCTTAATAATTACAGAAACTCCAAAAATTCCTTTCGAGCGGATCAACATCGATGTTTTCGAATACCCCACGCGACATCATGCACTTACGATTCGAGATGAACTGACTAAGTTTACGCAAGCTTACCCTATAAGCGACAAAAAGGCCTCCACCATCGTAAATGCCCTACTTGTATTTTTTCCACGGAAATTTTTTCGGAACTCCACTTCGCATACATTGTGACTATGGGCGTGAATTTGACAACAATGTGGTAAAAGACCTGTGTGAACTGTATGATATAAAATTATCTTTTTCCAGCGTAAACCATCCATAATCTAATGGTTCTTTGGAACGATTTCATGCTATATTAGCAGAAATGATTCGAGCAAATGCAGCTGAAAATCTTACAGAACATCCGTTTAATGTACTACCCTACGCGGTAATATGTTATAATAACACAAAAAATAAGATGCACGGTTTTATACCTTGCGAACTTATCTTTAGTCATACCTCAAGTAGACCCTCTGAAACTCTATATAACCAAAAAAAAAATTAATTTCAAAATACGTCAGAGATCTCAATGGTCGAAGTTTTCCGAAATTGCGCTATGTTATTAAATCCCCGTACTAAACAAATTTCTAAAGTTAACTTCGATAGACTTAAACCCTATTTTGAATAAGGCTTTCTTCTTTCCAGACTATCCACCTTCCTGTCGATTATCTTGGCCCAATTTACCATAACGCCTGTAAATAATACGCTTGGGATATTTTTTCACGAAGAAGGTTCTATCAAAATATCTAACGAAAAATGGACACTTCTCGTGTACAAAGACTTAAGTAAAATTAAGCAAGCCATTGTAAATAACGATAAGATTTTGAATGAATTGCAAGATTCATTCATTTACCTCCAAGAACCCAGATTAATCGCATTTTGAGCGGAAATACAAACACACGTTAGTCTTCTTAGACAAATTTCTGATTCAGTAAATATTAAGCAGAGAGAAATCTTTGCGGGTACAAAAAAATACGCTTTTAGAGAAAAACGAGGACTTGTCAATGGCATTGGCACCGTTTGGAAATCCATAACGGAAAATCTGGACGCCTCCGATGGCGAATATTTTAATAATTGCATAAATAAAGTTACTGAAGATGAACATCAACTAGAAAATTTACTAAAAAACCAAATCTCTTTAACTACATCGGTTATAAAATATTTTAATACCACAATACAAAAATTGCAAATAGACGAAAAAACATTTAATAGAGATCTCGAGGAAATCCATAAGTCAATATTTAATATTAGCAATAATTTTTCATTTTACGAAGCTCAGGTTAAAGTTTAAGATATTTGTGAGTCACTAATGGAAAGTTATTCCTTTTTAGAAAATTCACTTAATGACCTCTTAAACGCCATAGCTTTCGCGAGATTAAAAATGCTGCACAGCTCTATTATCACACCCAAAGACTTAATCAATGCATTGCAAGAAATTTCACAAACATTAAGAAAAAAAATCTTCCTTTACCTACTTCCTCATCATCTGTTGCTCAGTATATCAACATAATAGGTCTTGAAGCCTATCAAACTGACACACGAATAGTTTTTAGCCTAAAGATACCTCTGGTTGAACCAGAAACTTACACTTTATGTCGTCTTTATACCACCCCCAGTTTTGATAATCGAACAGAACTTTACCACGTAATACCAACTCACCAAAAATATATCGCGCAGAACGATGATTCGATACATCTCGTTGTCAAATATGAAAAACTGCAAACCACTAGCCATCCATCAAAAAATCTGTTCCGATGTTCTGCCCAATCCAATAGATAGCGAAACCATTTGTGAAGCGCAGCTGCTCAAAGGACCAAGTCACCTCCCAAAAACCTGTCAAGTTTCTCTACTTTTGGCACAAGGATATAACGTCAAAGAAATTGATCTAAATCTTTGGCTAATCACAGTTTCCAATCCGTTACCAATAACGATAAAGTGTGAAGGAAAAGAAGTAAAGACGATTATAATCCAAATTAACTCGCTCCTAAAACTCCAACCTTACTGCAATGGTTTCGTAGGAGTGACAAGACTCCAAGCAAAACGGATCATAGATAGAGATCAAAATGTTACCTACAAAAATCACCAAGTCATGGTTGCTTACAAATGCTGTTAAAACCTTCCCGAGAAAATAAAGATTCCAGATCTGAAACCGATAAAGCTAAATAACCTAGACATAGAAGACCTTAACATAGCCCAGCATCAACTGGACCAGTATTCAGAAGAATTAGAGAAAATGATGAGAAAACCATTTATCGAGAAACATCAATCTTGGTTCATAATTTCTTTAATGACTCTAATTTCAGTCCTAATTGGTCTTTATGTCCTGATAAAGTGTCGTCGACGCAGGAGACTGTTACCTAGCATTTCGATGGGTCCAACAGATGACGATTTCCCATCACCGTCGAGGCAGCATCCCAAAGTATCTACCAGACTGAAGCTAAGTCGAATCTTAGCAAAAAGAAGACCATCGATCCATCCCGAAGATGACGAAGACGACAATGAAGAGACTCCATTTTAATATTAAGAATATCAATCTTATTATTTTATTATTTTTATTTTGTATTTACCTAGTGTTAGTTAGACTTTATTTTATAATTTAATTTTAAGAAAAATTTAATACACGGTATTAACTTTTTAGTAAAAGAAGGAGTTGTTATATGCGATTATATTGACCTTATGTAACAGGTCACGATCCCACGGTGTCGCAATAGCAACGACCGCCGGAACTTACTCAGCATATTTGGAAATATGGAATTTACCGTGAGATATGCTAATTAAAGTCCAGTTCAGAGATCTATTAGAATCTTTGATGTGTCGCAGATGCCGCACTAACTAGTCCGCGCGCCTCTCTCATATTTATCGTCGCATGATATACATGTTTAAATGGCAAAATTTGATATTGTCTATCTATGAAATCATTTTAAATATACGTAAAACTCCATGTTTTATACTATTTTTTATTTTTCTTTCGAAAATGTCAATTTTTAGAAAGAAAATAATATCACAAAAAAATAATATCAAAAAATTGACCGCGGACTAAAATCCAAGCATCTTACAAAATATTTTAAACACTTCCAGCACTCACAGACTTGTCACCTCTTTTTAGCCAGTCTATTAAACAAAGATAAAACACCTGCGTTATGGCGATTCCTACTTTAGGCTGTGCAAGTGTATCTCTCTCTATCCCACTGATTTTAAGAATTACGGGGCCGTACCCAAATAAATTTTTGGGCAGGTTTTGTATTACTTTCGACGTGTTTTTAGAGATCTTTAAGGATGGGTCTATCGCCTTTAAAATAGTTGTTGGATGGGTCTATCACCTTTAATAGTTGGGAGGGGGGCCATGTGAGGTTATTATTTGATGTGTTTTGGTTATGCTTTTTACACGTTTATGAAAGTAAAGAATTTAGAATTTGGCCTGTATTCGTCTAAATTTTTTGCAGTTTTTACTGTGAGGAAGTGTGTTTTTTTATTTGTGTTTGTGGATTTGTTTTGGTATTATACCTAAAGACCTTAAAATGTTTCGACCCTGGGAAAATAGGCAGGAAAATTTGACAAATGAAGAGGAAAGTGTTTGTGCGGGCTTATGGAGACCGTTGGTGTACAAAAAAGAGAATAACATTTGTGATAAAAATAATAAGAGTGATCTGGATAGTAATTTAGACTTACATAGTTTTGATAAATCATTTTCTAGTGTTGAGGAAGCAAAAAGAAGCAAGGGAAGTAGAAGCTACAGAGGAAATCAAGCAGTTTTAAAACGTAATTGTTTAAGTACAGACGCCAAACAAATTTATCTAAATATCTATAACAATCTAAGGAATGATCCTCAGTTCACAAATGATTGTATTGCTTTGCAAAAAACAGCGTTTTTAACAGGGGTTCCCTATAGTACAATATGCCTGTAAAAAAAGGATTAAAGGCAGAATAAAAAGGAAAGATGCAGGACAATCAAAGGGACTTGACACGGATATTGCCAAATTGCTAAGGAAAGGTGTGTATTCTAAATACAAAAACAACGAGGTTCTGACCATAGAGACACCTTATCGACAAGGGACAAACATTTCTCAGTCTCAACCTTGAGGAGATACCTGATATAACTTGGATTTAAGCTTAAGCTGGTTAACAAAAGAGCTGCTGTAATGGAATTATCAGGTGGTGTATAGAATATTTGAGGAAAATTAAAAAAATTTGGAAGGAAGAAAGATCCATATATTATTTATCCGAAACATGGTATGATACATTTATGATTGATGTATGATTTCCATTCTCTAGGAAAAAGTCCCTTTTTTTGCCATAGTAAGAAACCCATATTTTTATTAATTAAACAAGTTTAAGATTTTGTTTTTTATAGCTTACTGCCCCTGTTTGTCCTTCAGTGACACAATAAAGACTGCTTCTTCCTCCATTCTTTGGAAAAAAGTCATTTTTTTGCCATAGTAAGAAAATCCTATTTTTGTTAATTGAACAAGTTTAAAGTTTTGTTTTTTTAGCTTATCGCCCCTGTTTGTCCTTCAGCGACACAATAAAGTATATATAATGTAATGCTTTAGTATCTATATGTTGATGTGCGAGATGAAGTTGGAATCCATGGCGGCAACAGAGAAACTGTTTCCTTCCATAATGGAAGAAACAATGGCAAAAAAACAGAATTTAGAAAATTGTATTAACTTTTTGGTTCAGATTCAAAAGAGTGGTTAAATTTATAAAAGTATTTAGTATCCTCACTGTAGTTTTAGGATCCAGTATACTTAAAATGTAGTGTTTTGTATAAGATTTTTAGTTTTTAGTATAAGCATTTATTTTTGTTAATTTTTATCTAATCTCTCCTTATATGCATAATAACTAAATACAAGGCAAACAAATTAATAAATATTACATTCAGGATGTAAAGTGTGTTTTCTTTATAAGTAAAACTTGTGTCTTTTAAACGCATAAAGTATAGACAGCTAGATGATTTTTAATGTAAAAGTTTATTTTAAAAAATATAGTTCCAATTTTCTGACTACATATTTAGTACCAACTATCAAAAGAAGTTGGTACTAAATATAGAGATGGGGGGTTTTCATGAGTATATTATTATAATAATATAACATAATATGTATTAATTAAAAAAAAAACTATAATAAAGGACATTGAATATGGCAGTCAAAATCCCCATTAATAATCACCACCAAGTAAAAATAAATTCCCAAAAAAAGGAAATATATAAAATTTGAAGGCAAACCAAAACATTTTACACGTTTGTGTCAAAAAGTAAATATTTAATGCCTTAATCCACAGAATAAATGGGCCTAAGTAATTCGTATCACCTATTCTCTCATCACTTGTTATAAAGGACTGATGGCGCTAAAAACTAAACTTATTAAATTAAAGTTTTTGGTTAAACCATTTTACGTGCTTAAATCTTATATTTAAATTAAATATTAACTTGCTATCAACTATCCTGAATTTCTAACTTAATAAAACTAAACCCAAAAATAAAGTTTTAAATACAAATAAATTTTAAGGCCGGACCTGTGCAACTTTTCACGCTTGAGTGGCTGTGACTCAGGCGTGACGATTTACCTTCTGTTTCCTTTTCAAAAGAAAACTTTACTTTCCCTTCGGATTTGCAATTGGCGGACCCTTACTTTTATAAAAAAACTCAAATCGATCTTTTGCTTGGAAATGATATTTTTCCATATATTTTACAAGATGGTAAAATTGATTACGGTCCAGATAAACCAGTATGCATTAAAATTTACTTTGGGTGGACTATAACTGG
This sequence comes from Anthonomus grandis grandis, assembly GCF_022605725.1. Taxonomy (NCBI): domain Eukaryota; kingdom Metazoa; phylum Arthropoda; class Insecta; order Coleoptera; family Curculionidae; genus Anthonomus; species Anthonomus grandis. Next base: position 25,588,410 of record NC_065546.1, read on the forward strand.
CAAAACTTCCTATAAAAAACCAAATAAACTATAAATAGGTTTTTTACCACATGTAGTACTAATAATTTAAATCAAACATTACAAAATTTTTGGCAAATTGAAGAAGTACCAGAGATTCATGCACAATCTAAGGATGATGAATATTGTGAAAACTATTTTTTAAACACAACTTACAGAACCGAATCGGGACCTTACGTAGTTTCTTTGCCTTTTAAAATAGCAGCCCCTGATTTTGGTGATACTTACAGTGTGGCTTTACGTAGATTTTTATCTCTTGAAAAACGGTTCTTACAAGACAAAGACTTTAATGCATCTTACTCAGACGTAATTAAAGATTATTTAGATAATAATCATTTACAAGAAGTTACTAAACCCTTTTGTTCCGAAATTTCTAATTATTTTTATATAAGTCACCATGCAGTTTTTAAAAAGGATTCGACAAGTACACCCCTGCGTGTAGTTTTCAACGCTAGCAGTTGTGCCAGCCAACAAATTATCTTTGAATAAAGCTTTGCATACGAGACCAAAATTACAACAAGATATACTTAGTCTTTTGCTTAATTTTAGATTGCATAAATATATCTTGACTTGTGATTTAAAACAAATGTTCAGAAACATTTTACTGAATCCGAATGATCGTAATTACCAGAGAATTCTTTGGGGTTTCTCTCCCAATCAGCCTATTTTACACTACCAATTGGATACTGTTACTTTTGGAGTAGTTTGCAGCCCATTTTTAGCCATACGCACCCTTCTTATGTTAGCAGATGATTATAAAGATCTTCCTTTAGCGTCAAACATTCTTAAGTTACTCATTCATCAAGTTACGTGGATGATTTAAACGGGGGTGGAAGTAGCCCTGAGGAATTAATTGCTATAAAAAATCAATTGGTTGAACTTTTGCTAGGGGTTGGTTTCGAGGCACGGAAATGGGTCAGTAACTGTCCTTTGCTACTTAAAACTTTACCTAAAACACATGTTGCCCAAGACATTTCGATCAGGAAGAAAATATAACTTTAAAAATTTTGGGCCTAAAATGGAATCCTATTCGAGATTAATTTTTCTATAAAGTCGTTATTGATGATACGGGATATACAAAACGTACTTCACTCAGTCACTGTGCTAGGGTGTTTGACCCTTGTGGCTATCTTACTCCTATTACAATTGTTGCGTAATTCAATTTAAATCGACAAAAAATATAAACAAAATTTATTTCATTTTGTTACGCCACTGTTCTTCACGGCGGCGTTATGTAATAAAGGAAACCACCCCGCCCGCCTGTTATGACACCGGCTTGTAACGGCCTAGAGTCTGAGTGAGTAGTAGTCGTCGGTGACGAGGAGTTAAGAGAAATGTTGCCTTTGATTTGCAATAATGTGCATGTGTAATAATTAGTCTTTAATTGGGGTTGTAATGGGATTGGGGTGAAATTGTCCTAATAAAGTGTAGTGCAAGTGACATTGGGTTTTATTGGCCCAGTGAAATGGATATCAATACGAGAAATAGAAAATAGATAACGGGTGGAATTCTCGAAGTCCCCCACATTTTTTGGTGACCCCGACGTGATAAGTCGCAATAAGTGATGAAATATTGGATCAGAAGGCAAGAAAATACCCAATTTAGCCCTAGAAAATGTAGTTTTGGTGAAATTTGGGATTGCATCATTCCCGTTTCTGCGGCTGCGCCCGGCACCGCATAGCAACAGTAATCCGTAATCCGAATCCGTACCTGTCGGCTCCTGATACCGCTTGGTAACAACCGTTTTTATTCGAATAATTGTTCTGGCGAATGAGAGCGCTGGATTCGATTTGTCATTTGGTTGAATGGATGATGACGAAATTGGTGTTTTGCAAGTTGAAAGGTCAAGTCAAGTAAATATAAATAAGGATCATGGTAGGTAGGTCAGTAGCGGTCGGGTAAGTTTTTAAACAGTTTATACAATAATAATGTAATAGGGTATTGTTGTTAGGGCTGTTGTCAATTATTATGTAGTGCGTTTTAAGTGGTATTTTCTTGACAGTAAAATAAATAAGAACTTAATAAATAAATAAATATCGAATAATAGTCGATAAATAAATAATAATAATTAATTAATATTAATAGATATTAATAAATAATACTAATTAATCATCAATAAATAAATAAGAATAGTAAAATAATAAATAGGGCAATAACAAATAAATAGATAAGGGCCTTTGAATAAATAATAATAAAATAAATAAGTAGAATTTAAAATAAATAAGAAGGCCTGTCAGTGTGTTGACTAAAATAAAGTAAGTTATTTTTAGGAAATAGAAAGTAAGTAGATATTTCCTCCCCATCCTCTCCCAGTTCATGTAAAATAAACAATAAGTAGGTAAATAAATAATATGTAAATTTAATAATAAATTAATAAGTAAATAAAGGAAGTTATTCCTATAAAGTAAATAAAGTAGTAAGTATAAGGTAAATAGAATAAACAATAACGAGATATACATAAGTGGTAAATAATATTAATATTTGTGAGTGTTACGCAAAAACTATAAAATAATAATTTTTGTAATTTAATAAGTAAGATTTTATTTGTCAACAATGCCTACTGCTCAAGATAAAGAAGATTTAAATAAATTAGTTAGTGATAAATTACAAATTTGTGCCCAATTGGATCGGTTTAATAATTTTATTACAAATGTAGATGAGTCTGTGTCCAAGTTAATCATAGAGGCTCGCCTTAAAAGGTGTGAGACTCTATGGGACAAGTTTGAAGAGTTACAATCAAGTATCGATTTTATAGAGCCGTCTGATGGTTCGGAAAGAATAGATTTCGAAGAAAATTATTTTGAAACTGTATGTAAATTTCAAGAAAGATTAAAGGACCTTTCAAAAGGTGATGTTCAAATAAATAATAATAGTGAAATAAATAATATAAATAATGTTCAACAAAACTATGTGAAGCTACCTTCATTAGATTTACCCACCTTTAGTGGGAGCTATGACTCTTGGTTAAGTTTTTATGATACTTTTGTGGCCTTAATTCACAATAATAATTCTTTAGGGCCCGTACAGAAGTTTTATTATTTGAAATCCTGCTTAAAGGGCGAGGCTGCTCAGGTGGTTCATTCTATTGAAGTAAGTGATGCAAATTATAACATTGCCTTTCAGTTATTACGAGATAGGTTCGAAAATAAAAAATTTATAATTCAGAGTCATGTTAAGGCTCTTTTTGAGTTACCCATGGTAGGGAAAAATGTTCTTAATGATTTGCGCACTCTAACTGACAGTATTCAGAAAAATATCAGAGCCTTGAAAAGTTTAAATGAACCCGTGGACAGTTGGAATACCCTGTTGATTTACATGTTTACTAACAAGTTAGATATACATTCCATGAGAGAATGGGAAACATTTTGTGTCAAACAAAGTGATATTAAGTGTCAAGATTTTTTCAATTTTGTTAATGAACGTTGTCATGTATTGGAAAATTTAGAGTCTCATAAAAAATCGTTAAGTCAGGGTGGTTTTTTAACTGGGTCAAATAGTTCACAAAATAAGTCTACTGGGTTAAAGGGCTCGAAGGGTGAAAGGGTGAAAAACTATGAACATAGTTTTGTAGCTACAGAAGGTCAAGGGGGTAGCTCGGGTGACAAAGGGCATAATAATTTTTGTCCTATATGTAAGGGCAATCGACATTTAATATTCAGATGTCCTAAATTTTTAGGTTTAAAGGAATATGAAAGGATAAATGAAATAAAAGGATTACATTTATGCCTAAATTGTTTTAAGAGTAATCATATTAGTACGAGATGTTCCTTTAAGGGTTGTGATAAATGTGGTAAACCACATCACACTCTATTACATTTAGATTTTTCAAAGACTGAGCCTAAAAATAATATAAATAAAAATAATGTCAATAATGCTTCATCAAATAATAATAGTGAAGTTGAAATAAGAGCTACACCCCAGGGTGAAACGGTAAGCACCCATAGTAGTTTGAGTGTGAATAATTGTAGTCAAGGCGAGGTGTTGTTATCAACAGCTGAGGTTTTGATTGTTGATGATAACGGGGCTACACATAATGTGAGAGCACTGTTAGACAGTGGCTCACAATCGAATTTTATTAGTTCTGAAGTTGTTAATAAGCTTAATTTAAATGTCAAGGAAATAAATATGAGCATATTGGGGATAAATACATCAATAACTAAAACAAATAAGGCTGTGGAAATTTATATTAAATCAAAAATAAATGAATTTTCTGTTTTGTTAACATGTTTTGTGTTAGATAAAATAACTAGTAAACTTCCAACGGTGCATATAAATAAAGATAAATTGAAAATACCTTGTAATATTAGCTTAGCTGATCCAAGTTTTAATATCCCAGCCAAAATTGATTTGTTGTTAGGGGCGAGTGTATTTTATGAGCTTTTACTTGCTGGCCAAATAACTAATCAGAATATGCCCACTCTACAAAAAACAAGGTTGGGGTGGATAGTAAGTGGTACTGTGCCTGATAGTTGTAATAATAAAAATGGTGAAATTAGTGAAGTGCCTGTTAACAGTTGTTTAAGTGTTTGTGGCTTTTCATCAAAGATTAATATAAGTGACCAATTAGAAAGGTTTTGGAAATTAGAAGAAGTTAATGAAGGGAATCTCTTAAGTAAAGAAGAAAATGAATCTGAAGAGCTTTTCAAACAAACAACCACAGTTGGACCAGACGGAAAATTTATTGTTCAGCTTCCTGTGAAAGGAAATTTAGATAATCTTGGTTCTTCGAAGGAAATTGCTGAAAAAAGATTTCTTAAATTAGAGAAAAGGCTAAATGCAAATAGTGACTTAAAGGAAGAATATTCTCGATTTATCAAGGAATACGAAGAGCTTGGTCACATGACTGAGATATCGAAGGAAGAAATAAAATGTAAGGAAGCTGAATATTATATGCCACATCATGGAGTGGTGAAAGCAGACAGTACCACTACGAAGTTGCGAGTAGTGTTTGACGCCAGTGCGAAGACCAATAGAGGTGTCAGTTTAAATGAGATGTTAAGAGCAGGGCCAACTATACAGGATGACTTGTATTCCATTTTGATAAGATTTAGGAAACACAATGTCGTCCTGGGAGCTGATGTCGAGAAGATGTATCGACAAGTATGGGTACATCCCAATCAAAGAAATTTACAGAGAATAGTATGGAGAAGCAATCCAAATGATGACTTCAAATATTACCGCCTGAATACATTGACTTATGGCACTACACCTGCTTCCTATTTGGCAATTAGATCATTACATGAGGCAGCAATAGAGCAGCAAGAAGCTTTTCCAAAGGCTGCTTTTGAGATATTTCAAAATTTTTTTGTTGATGATCTTCTTACGGGGGGATCGTCAGTAGAAGAAGTGATAGAGTTAAAAAAGGGCATATCACAGGTCTTAGAAGGACGCGGATTTAAATTACGGAAGTGGGTGTCAAATAGAATAGAGATATTTGAAAATGAGGAAGCAGACAATATAAATCAATATGTAGTGGATAAAGAAGTTACCAAAACATTGGGGCTAGTTTGGAATATAAGGCAAGATAGCCTTCAGTATGTAATTTCTCTAGATTATCCTGTGAAAGTTACAAAACGTAATGTTTTGTCGATAATATCTAGAATTTATGACCCCCTTGGGTTGGTGGGTCCAATTATCATTGTCTCAAAAATGATCATGCAAGAAATATGGAGGGACAAGCTTGATTGGGATGAAGAGCTTCCCCACAATATCCATGAGTCTTGGAGGCGTTTTTTCCAGAACTTGCCATGTTTAAATAATCTTCAGATTTCTAGACATGTAATGAGTGAAGATGCTATTAAAGTAGAATTACATGGTTTTTGCGACGCGTCTGAAAGGGCTTATGGTGCGTGTATAATTTTGCGATCGATATCCTACAAAAATAAAGTACATACTTACCTTCTTTGTGCCAAGTCCAGGGTCGCACCGTTGAAAACGATAACCCTCCCAAGGTTGGAACTATGTGGGGCGTTGTTGTTGTCAAGATTAATTACTAAAACAGTAAATTCTTTGAAAATGGAAATTAATAAAATTATAGGGTGGACCGATTCCAGGATCGTTTTGGCATGGTTGTCTTCGGATCCCAGTAAATGGAGTATTTTTGTGAGCCACCGAGTTGCAGAATTACAAGAGAATAAATTAGTGAATAAGTGGAATCATGTGGCAAGTCAGGATAATCCGGCCGACCTCATCTCGAGAGGTTGTAGCGTAGTTGAATTGATAAATTCAGATTTATGGTGGCACGGACCAGCATGGTTAAAAATGGATGATAATTATTGGCCTGATCAAAATGATTTGACAATTTGCACGCAAGATTTGCCAGAAATAAAAGGTGTAAGGGCTCATTTTCTACAGTGTACTTTAGGTGAAGGTAATGAATTAATAAATAAATTTTCAAGTTTTCTGCGGCTTCAAAGAGTAACCGCGCTTTGTTTAAGATTTTGTAATAATTCTCGATTGAAGGGGGGTGAGAGATTAAATGGAAATTTAACGGTAAATGAATTAGAGAAAGCTTTGTGGGTTCTTTGCAAAATTTCTCAGGCTTCTGATTTTCCAGAAGAACTTAAGGCGTTAAAAAATAAAAAACTGATTTCACGATCAAGTAAGTTAATTTCATTAAATCCTTTTTTGGATGATAATAATGTTTTGCGTGTAGGTGGGCGCATTGGAAAGGCTTTAATTTCATATGATAAAAAATTTCCTATTATTTTAGATAATAACAATTTTAGTAAGTTAATAATAGAATATGAACATAAAAGGAATTTGCATATGGGCGCCCAAAATTTATTAGCGAACATTCGTTACAGATTTTGGATTTTGGGTGGTATTAGTGCGGTCAAAGGAGTACTGCGTAAATGTATTGTATGTTTTAAGGTTAATCCCTCTAGCATCCATACTTTAATGGGTGAACTGCCTGAGCGGAGAATTTCACCTGCTAGACCTTTTTTTACTTGTGGCGTGGACTACGCAGGTCCTTTTAACATAAAGACTTCAACTTTGCGAAATAGCAAAATTTTAAAGGCTTACCTATGTGTGTTCATTTGTTTCGTTACGCGTGCCGTTCATTTAGAAGTCGTTTCCGACCTCTCAACTAGCGCCTTTTTAAATGCTTTAAAACGGTTTATTAGCCGGCGTGGCAAATGCCAAACTATATTTTCTGATTGTGGCACAAATTTTGTGGGCGCTAACCACGAAATGAGGGATTTTATGAATTTAATTAATAATGAAAATTTTAATAATAAGGTGATCAAACAATTGTCTCAAGATGGTATAAATTGGAAGTTTATACCGCCTCGATCCCCTCATTTCGGTGGTTTGTGGGAGGCTGCGGTAAAACAGGCAAAATACCATTTAAAACGCATTGTAGGCAATGCAACCTTAACTTTTGAGGAGTTGACAACAGTTTTTACTCAAATTGAGGCCTGTATGAATTCCCGGCCGCTTAGCGCTTTATCTAATGATCCAAATGATCTTTCGCCGTTGACTCCGGGACATTTTTTAATTGGAGACTCGTTGGTGGCTCTTCCAGAGTCTGATGTGAGTGAAGTGAATCCGAATAGGTTGAATAGATTTCAGTATGTGAAACAGCTGGTTCAGCATTTCTGGAATCGCTGGCAAAGGGAATGCCTCAGTGAACTAATTAGACGTTCTAAGTGGGATCAAGTTACTGGTCCAACCATCAAAATTGGTGACTTAGTGTTGTTAAAGGAAGAAAATCTACCGCCTTTAAAGTGGTCCCTAGGTCGGGTTTTAGAATTATATCCGGGCAGTGATAATATAACTCGGGTTGTGTTGGTCAAGACTGACCATGGTAATTTTAAGCGCGCTGTAGCCAAATTGTGCATTCTGCCACTGGCTTAATTTGTAAATAGTTAGTACCCTTTTAGTGATTAAGAATAATATGTTAACTTGTAGATTAAGTTCTTTTTAAATTGAAATTATTCATATTAGGATTAATTTTTTTGTTGAAAGAAGGTGATTCTTTCAAGGCCGGCGGTATGTTGCGTAATTCAATTTAAATCGACAAAAAATATAAACAAAATTTATTTCATTTTGTTACGCCACTGTTCTTCACGGCGGCGTTATGTAATAAAGGAAACCACCCCGCCCGCCTGTTATGACACCGGCTTGTAACGGCCTAGAGTCTGAGTGAGTAGTAGTCGTCGGTGACGAGGAGTTAAGAGAAATGTTGCCTTTGATTTGCAATAATGTGCATGTGTAATAATTAGTCTTTAATTGGGGTTGTAATGGGATTGGGGTGAAATTGTCCTAATAAAGTGTAGTGCAAGTGACATTGGGTTTTATTGGCCCAGTGAAATGGATATCAATACGAGAAATAGAAAATAGATAACGGGTGGAATTCTCGAAGTCCCCCACAACAATTACTATTAAATTACTAAAAAAATCTCTTTGGATTGCTGGTATTGATTGGGACGAAAGACCGCCGTCTGACATTATTACTAAATGGAATAAGTTTAAGACGGAATTAAATAATTTGCATTTGGTTGAAATTCCACGTCAAGTAGATGTAACTGAGTCTAAATCACACGAATTATTTGGTTTTTGCGATGCATCAGAACGTGCTTATTGTGCTGTCGTATACAGGGTGGCCATTTGAAAACAAAACAGAGCCTATTTTGGGTCCCTCAGAATATTTGCGAAAAAATCCTCGGACCCGTCAATTTTTGATTCAAGGGAAAACCATTTTTTTGCTAGTTTCGCCCCCCTGAGGGCAAAGCCCTAGCGGGGGTAACAAGGGCCCCAAAATTTTAAATGGAACGGGGGGTCAAGTGATACCTTATTTTGAAGGTATTTTTATGTGGATTATAACCCTAAAGTTTTAAATATGCCTTTACTATTTGCCTAGTCGATACAGGGGCTAATAAAAGTTACAAAAACATGTCAACATTTTTTATGAAAAAAAATGCTTGTAAATTTTGCAGTTAAATAAATAAAAAAAATTTTGTTCTCCTATATTGTGAACCGTACTTTCTGTTGTTATTATAGCAACATTTTGAAGTTGAATAGTGGTTGTCAATTACTGCTGTCAGATCATAGTGTGTGAAATAAATAGCTCTTTAAAGTTAGTTAGTTACAACATTGAGTGTGATAATGGTTTATTCACTTGCTGAAAGAGTTGAAATAATTTCTCTTTTCTTTGCGAACAATGAAAATGCTAATAGAACTGCCCAGCTCTTTAACACACGTGTCTAATCGATAGGAAAATGCATCTCGTACAAGACGATTTTGATAGGCGAGTCCAATTTTGTGAAACTATATCTGAACAAGCCGCCAATGATCCACACTTTCTATTTAATGTATGTTTTTCTGACGAATGCTCCTTTTTCCTAAACGGTACTGTGAATCGTCGCAACTGTCGCTATTGGGCTGATTCAAATCACAGAATATTTCGTGAGGTGCATACACAACATCCTGAAAAATTAAATGTTTGGGCTGGCATTTTTGGTAAACATATCGTAGGCCCCCTTTTTTTTACCTGGCAATTTAACAGGAGAGATGTACCTGGAGTTATTAGAAAATATAATTCATCCAGCATTAGTGGAGATACTAGAAAATAACAACGAGTACTTGGAAAATCGTCTAGTATTTCAGCAAGATGGGGCGCCACCCCACTATGCTGCAAGGGTTCGTCAATATTTGGACCAAACGTTTCCAGGAGAATGGATTGGAAGAAGAGGAGCTATTGAATGGCCTCCTCGTTCCCCGGACTTAAGCCCGTTAGATTTTTTTTTATGGGGCCATTTAAAAACTAAAATGTATGCTAGTCAGCCAACATCGCTAGACCATTTGTGACAAAGAATAATTGATGAATGTCGTCAAATCACCCCAGAAATTTTGCAAAATGTACGGGAAAGGTTTGAACAAAACCTGTATTGTTGTATGGAAGTCGAAGGCCAACATTTTGAACATTTACTTGATTGATTTATCTTTAAGCCCTTTATATAAATTATACTTTTTAATATTTTGTTGTAACTTTTATTAGCCCCTGTATCGACTAGGCAAATAGTAACGATTTAAAACTTTAGGGTTATAATCCACATAGAAATACCTTCAAAATAAGGTATCACTCGACCCCCCGTTCCATTTAAAATTTTTGGGGGCCCTTGTCACCCCCGCTAGGGCTTTGCCCTCAGGGGGGCGAAACTAGCAAAAAAATGGTTCCCCCTTGAATCAAAAATTGACGGGTCCGAGAATTTTTTCGCAAATGTTCTGAGGGACCCAAAATAGGGTCTGTTTCGTTTTCAAATGGCCACCCTGTATATTCGTGTATTTTTCTCCCGAGAATTTCTTTATAAAACCTACCTTGTCTGTGCCACATCCAAAGTAAGCCCTCTAAAGGTAGTAACTTTAGCGCGACTTGAGTTACTTAATGCTGTTTTGCTTAGCAAATTAATGCATTATGTTTTGAATATTTTCTCACATAAAATTAAATTTACCAACATATTTCCATTTACTGGTAGTTCCGTTACTTTAACATGGATTAAAAGTTCTCATCACCATTGGCAAACGTTTGTAAGCAACCGCGTTTCTTTTATTCAAGAAAAGTTGCCACCCGAATATTGGCACCATGTTCCCTCTGAACTGAATCCAGCCGACTGTGGAAGTAGAGGCTTTTGTGTCTCTGAGCTCGCAGATTTTTCTCTTTGATGGAACGTGACCAGTTTTTTATTACAAAACAGAGAGGAATGGTCATCTACAAAATTTGAAATTCCTAGTATCAATTCTTTTAATTTTGAGAAGAGAAAGACTGTTTTAAATACTTTGATAACACAGCAATCTCCTCATTTTATTGAATCTTTAATTGATAAATATAATTCCTTGCCAAAGATTAAAAGAATTGTAGCTTATATTTTGCGGGCTTCTAAGAATTTTGAGTCCTTTAAAATTAAAGCAACAGTTTTAAATACTTCTTATCTTACTTTATCAGTTTTTTAAATAATGCTCTTTACTTACTTATAAAATTCATCCAAAATCTCTATTTTTCTGAAGAGATTATATTGCTTAGAAATAATAAACGTATTTCGAAAAGTCTTCAGAAATTAAGATCTTTTTTAGATAAAAAGGACTACTTGAGGGTTGGTGGTAGACTCCATAACTCCGATTTGTCGTACGATAAAAGATTTCCCTTGCTTTTACCAGGTAATTATAAATTTACGTCCTTACTTATAAATGAATTACATCTTCATTACTTACATTGTGGTATACAAACCACATTAAATCTGCTATTTCAAAACTACTGGATAATCTCAGCAAAGAGAATAGTTCGTAAAGTAATCCATAAATGTCATATTTGTTGGAAGGTTAACCCGAAACCATATCAACCCCCTATGGGTAATTTACCTAAGTTCAGGATATCCGCAAATTCCAAAGCTTTTATTAACTGTGGCTTAGACTTGTGTGGACCGTTTCCAATTACTATTGGCCGATTAAGGGGTGCTAAAGTGCATAAAGCATACGTATGCTTATTTATTTGCATTAGTACAAAGGCTGTTCACTTAGAATTGCTATCGGACCTTAGTGCAGAGGCTTTTTTGGCGGGACTTCGCAGATTTGTTGCACGGCGCGGAAAAGTACTTAACTTATATTCAGATTGCGGTACAAATTTTATTGCTAGTGAAAAATACTTACGTCAAATATTTTTAAAATCTGCCGAAGTGAACCAATTACGTAGCATTTTAATCCCTCCTCTGCCCCCCATATGGGTGGTATATGGGAAGCAAATATTAAGTCCATTAAAACTCACTCAGTACGGGTAGTAGGAACTCAGACACTCACATATGAAGAGTTTAATACGGTAATTATACAAATCGAATCTGTACTTAATTCAAGACTACTTTCCCCTATAAGTTCAGATCCATCAGACTTATTGCCACTTACTCCTGGATATTTTTTGACCCTACAACCTTTAACTGTTCTTCCCGATCCGGACTTTACTAACACAAATGTTAATCGCCTTACGCGTTGGCAGCCTTTATTTAGACTGCATCGTGATTTTTGGAGGCGGTGGCATTGTGAATATCTACATACTTTGCAACAAAGAGCCAAATGGCACAATGCAATAGGTATAGTAGAGCCTGGTACTATGGTAGCTATTAAAGATGATAATTCGGCGCCTTTACACTGGATTCTTGGTCGAATCGCGGAAGTTACTTTGGGCAAGGATGGGGTTCCTAGAGTGGCAACAGTACGGACAGCCAAAGCTATACTTAAAAGACCTTTGGTAAAATTATGTCCACTTCCAAACCAATAATTTATTTATTGTTTCATGAAAACCCCTTGGATTTCATTGCCGCAGGAATGTTCTGTTCTTGTCGTCACCTCATTTTCACTTTATTGATTAGTTTAATACTTCGTTTGATTTAATTTAGTTCTATAAGTTATATTCTTAAGTGCATTCAAAGTATCGCTTCTTCCTGTTAATATTTTTTTGTTTTACATAATGAATGTTGAGATTTGCCTTATTTCCTCACCTCTCCCTATAATATTTCCTTACTTGCTATTTTTTACTTTTATTACAAACCTGGTACGTACCCAAATAATACGTCACACGCAAGTACCGAAAAGACTGACGCGGGGAATCGAGGTAAAAAACACTCGGTACTAGATCGTCTTACTGTTAATAACCATTTTTACGACCACTGTTCGCGCGGCCTTCCGCAAAAACCTCCTGTGTTATCCTGATCCTGACTGATCCCTAGGTCTTAGTCTAAGTCTTCTTACTTTTAATTTAATTCAATCACTTTTATATTTTTCGTGCTAAGTCAGCAGGCTGTGGTGTAAAACCGTCCAAACGTACATGAACCATCGCAACCTATAAATATTTCAGTCTATAGGGCCTCAATTGATTAGAACCCTTTTCTAATCAATGGCACCCTATTAAACAGGGGCTGTCAATAAGCAGCTGCTAATTTTAGTTTAAATTTGAAAAAATTATATATCAAATTAAATATCTTTGGGAAAAAAATCGATGTGGAGGAAGGTATACTCGAAAAATTAAAAATACTAAACTTTGGTCGTTGATATTTTGGCTTCTATAGGCGCTATCGGGACGATTCTAATGGTTTATCTTAGTTTCGTCCTTCCAAATGCTACGATACCATCCGCAAGGTCATAGGTCTCTTATTAGTCAAGATCTTGCATTTTTATGGCTAATTTTTAAGCTTAAAAGACGACGTAAAAAAATTACTTTTTTCGAATTTTTAAAGTGCTCTCATTCGCTTAGTTCTGCTCGAATCCCGTTATAATACCATTGTATTGTAATATCTTTCGTAATGTAGACGTTGGGAGCAAGCAAATTTTGGACGTCGATATCACTTCTACAGGCACTATCAGAAAAATTCTAATGATTTTGTCTTAGTTTTGTTCTTCTGTTATATTCACACCGTGACCATCCGCAAGATTGTCGCTCTCTTACTAGCCGAGATATTTTATTTAAAAGACCAATATTTGGGCTCTAAAAAGGACGTCAAAAAATGACTTTTTCCGAATTTTCAAAGTGCTCTCATTCCCTTAGTTTTAGTCGAATACCATATACACCGGTATTTACCAAATGTAGGTAATGGGAAAGCCGCTGGTTAGTTTGAAAAAAAAAATAATTTTCGATGAAAAAATTGTACACGGAGAAATACCCGAAACATGAAAAATCCAAAATTTTGGATGTCGATATCTCGGCTTCTATGAGCCGTATCGCTAAATTATTACAAGAGCTATGACTTTGAGGATATTCTCTTTGCATTTAGAAGGGTGAAACTAAAACAAAACCGTTAAGATTTTTGCGATAGTACCCATAGAAGCCGGGATATCAACCTCCAAAATTTGGGATTTTTCATTTTACCGAAAAATCGAATCGAATTCCGTCCCCAATAATTGATTTTTTTATGAATTTAAACTAACCACACCAGCGGCTTAATCACCCCTATATTACGAAAATATTGGGTTTTAACGGGATACACAGGTATAATATACCAATTTGTTTCTACTACTCAAAAAAAGTACCAAATACTTAATGCACTAGGCCGTAAAAAAGTTACTTTACGCACTAATTATAAACTAAATGTCAAATAAACGTCAAGTTACATTTTATCTACTAGTATGTAAAAAGACTTTTAGGCACTAGTGTGTAAAAAGTGAAAGTTTATAAACTCTGGGAAGTGTGTAAAGTGAGTACTGTACGCACTGTGATAGAAAATAGTTATTTATGTAAGAAGTATGTAAAATAATTCATTTTTTATGAATGACAAATTTGTCACAACAAATTTGTCGACAATTCCAATGAATAAAAAAAGGAGATTTTACACACGTGTAACATACAAATTTTTTTTGCCACTGAAGAAAACATTAAAAAAATCAAAAATGTTATGTAACATTGTTACTTACATTTTTGATTTTACGCACTTAAACGAGTTTACGGTAAAAAAAAGCGTCAAATTATTTTTTGACAAATTAAAAATTACTATCAAATTACTTTTTACGCACTAAAAAACTGGAACGCCCAGGCCTACGCCCTGGAAAGTGTGTAATTTAATTCCAAGTGCATAATTTTAAGACAAGAAGTTCAAATAAATATATGTTCACAACGGTTTCGCTTACGAGCTACAGAGTGTTAAACTTAAATAAAAAAATTGTTTTTCTGTAATTATTTTAGACATCATATATCTAATTTTGTTGTTATTTGGTGGTGTAATTTATACTAGTAAGTTGTTGATTAAGTCCTACCTTTCATTTTTTATTTTTATTAATTATTGTTCAACCTAAACAAAGATAAATTTAAATAATTTATTTAAATTGGGTGACCATGGCGCCATGCCAGGCTAATCTTTTACCGCGCCATATCTACCTGTACGGGTTTAATTTCCTGTTCAGAAATACCCCTACAGGGTATGTAAGACAGGTACGCATCTTTCTGTATTCACGTTAATATCGTGTTTTCCGTAGAATCCGTAGGAAGCATGTTAGTCATTTACTAACTAAACAATCACACGGTTATCGATAGTCCAGAAAAGAGTCAAAATTCAAATCAAGTCCAAAAAACCAAGCCAAATTAACCAAATAAAAAGAAATTCAGGTAGCGGACATACTTTCACAATTGGCCTCTTATAAGTTCCCGTTGCTAACTGCATTGACTCTGGCACATTTTCAACTGAGCACATTTTTAAAGGTTTTACTTTTTTAAACTCCGGGAATCTGTTTTAAAAAGATTGAATCAAAATATCTAGCTCTTCTAATTAAAATTAATCGGAGTTTTGTTGAATTTTTCAGCGATTTTTTTATAATTTGGAAAATGATTGTAATTTCCAGAATTCAATTGTGATCTGAAAAGTGTCAGCTTGCATTGAAAAGATGATACATGAGCGTAGAGCTGGGATATCAGTTGATTTTTGCCTTGAAGCCGTGTATTCAAGACATTCAAATGATTTGAAATGTCAACTAAAAAAGCCAAATCACACAACCAATCAGGATTTTTAAGTTCCGGAACATCCCTTTGCTTTTCCGCCAGAAATATTCCAATTTCTTCTATCACGACTTGGTCACCTTATTTCTGTATAATACAGTAAATCTCCATATTCGCTTTCGATGTCATCAAGGAATTGTTTAAATTGTCTGTGATTGAGTCTTCGTGATTTTATGAAATTTACAGTCGAAACTACCACTTTCATGACATTTTGAAATTAAATTTTAATAGAACAGAGGGCTTCTTGGTGTATAATGTAGTGAAACTGCATGAGATCTTCAGTGTTTATGTTTTTTCTTGCAGATGCTTTTTCAGCAAAGTAATTAGCCCGGAATTGACACCAATCATCGAAGGAGCACCGTCAGTCGCAACTCCCGATAATTTTGAGAAGTCCAAATCAGTTTTTGATAAGCTGTGATTAGCGTGTCTTTTATACCGCGCATACGCATACTCTGGAAGCTTCGTGTATCTACCTACGCGAGCAATTGGGAATTCGGGACTATTGCTATCTCACTTGCTCACATCGCGCTAGAAAATTCTTGATTTCTCTACTATTTTGAACTTCTATAAAAGCGGCAAGCGATGTTACTTGACTTAGCATTTTTGAGCACTAGATACAAATAGCCTGCGCGCTTCAATATTTTTCGAATGTTCGAGAGTATATTTTTGTTGTCGGCGGGCCACCAGTATTCGACCGGCGGGCCGCGGTCTGTGCATCCATGCTTTAGACCATCTTTTTCAGAACCAGTTCTAGTATTTTTTATTGACCTCTATACCGTCCTGTTTTTGCATTTGCCATATCAGGTATCGCATAACCGACCCTCTTTAAGGCCAATGTTTCAGTATTGATCCTTAAAATTTGTTTTTGATCGCATTTGTGTTGGTACTGTAAGAATTGTTGCAATAATAATTGTCTGTTTATTTTTTTTGGGATAGTATATTCTCATTTTAAGACTTTTAATATGGCTGAAAAACAGACATGTTTCGTCAGTAATAACTTACGCAAGACTGGATAAGACTATACGAATTCGAGCTAATTAAAATCCACATGCGGTTAAGGAAATGGGATTTCAAGAAAAATTAAGTTTTAATGTTTTTTGTTTACTAAAAGATAATCAAATAGCTTTTTCCATTTACGATAGGTCATTAAACTCCCTTAAATACCTTCAGATTTTGCGCTCAGTAGTAGATTTTCTGGAAAATATAATACTTGCAGATTATCGCACTTGCTGGTTCCAATTAGTTGGGGCACCCGTTCATTGCACTGAGATGACACGTGAGTTATTTAAGAAATTCGATACCATTCGATTCTGATTCGTACCGCTGGTTTAAGCGTTTAGGCCCATGGGATTGGCCTGCGAGATCACCTGATCTTAAACCTCTTGATTTTTACTTTTGGGGTATAATGTTAGGTTATGAACCAAATTGTATAAAGTTTTGTTGTATTCCCACAAATTTTCTTTCATCCATTTTTTGCAAAATTAGGGTACATTTCGTTGAACTTTCGGCTGTTTGTCACATTGTCCATAAATAATAAATAGATTTATCAAAACTTAATTTAAATAAAATATTTCTTTCCATTTCAATTAATTTTTGGTAACTATTTTAAAGAAACACCCACGTGTATTACTATTATTGATCAACTAAATGTAACTGTTTAATAGCATACCATTATTTGGTCATGACTTTTCTTCGTGTAAGGCAAATATGTAAAAATATTCCGATTTTTACAGAAACTTGCTTTTATTTCAGAAACCGAACTACTTAGATATAGGAATATGATACTTTTCCTTTTAGAATATGTTATAATATACAGGGTAGTCCGTTTAAAGGAATGCATTATTCACAATTTTTGTATCTAGCGGTAAAATCACTAATTTTGACCAACCCTGTATAATGCAGAACACATTTTTATAGTGAAGACAATAATAATTGTAATTGTAATAATAATAAGTAATGTACAATGTACAATAGTTTCTGCGCGTTTCGGTGACGTAGTAATAAAAATTTATTTTGAGCTGTTTTCGTCAAAAAATAAAGAAAATTTACACCTTATACAAAAACAATCATAAAGCGATAGCGGATCAGAAAATAAAATATTATACAGGGTTGTCTAAACGACATTTTTTTAATTTTTTGGTAGCTTCAAGTATTCATACATAATTATATAAAATTGTTTATGTTAGCCAGTCAAGGTGTTTGCGATGGATTTTAAGCTCACGTTTGCTATAAGTTCGCAAGGTCGTAATTAGTAAATAGTTAAAATTATGATTACGATGCTCATCTTGATTTGTATAATTACCTCGAATTGTTATCTTAAGATTGATATAAATAGTTGTTAATTTTTGTGAATAAACCAGTATTGAGTTCTACACTCAGTAGTTCTTCATTGCTCAACCTACTACGGCCAAGCCACCCTTGCCTGTAAACCTATACTGAGACTGCTATAGGGTAGTAGGGAATAAAAAAGGTTTAAGGGAACCCTCCCTAGATCTTTTCATGGTCCTTCGAGCCTTTAATTGAACTAGGAGCAGCCGCCACCATCTTCGAGTTAAGCAAAAGGAGTTGCCGCCTACGACGCCGCCTCCATCTTCAAGTTAAACCAAAGGAGTTGCCGCCCACGACGCCGCCTCTATCTTCGAGTTAAACAAAAGGAGTTGCCGCCTACGACGCCGCCTCTATCTTCAAGTTAAACCAAAGGAGTTGCCGCCCACGACGCCGCCTCCATCTTCAAGCCAATCAAAGCAGTCAAGTCAGTCAAAGCAGACAAGTCAAGTTAAAGCAGTCGAGCCATTCAAAGCAGTCAAGTCAGTCAAAGCAGACAAGTCAAGTTAAAGCAGTCGAGCCAATCAAAGCAGTCAAGTCAGTCGAAGCAGACAAGTCAAGTTTTTATTATTATTATTATTATTATTATTATTATTATTATTATTATTATTATTATTATTATTATTATTATTATTATGTTGACAATAGCAGGCGGTGAGACCGATGAAGCTATTGTTTCTTCCGTATGTTTCAGGCTTGAGTAGGTGGACCTGCTCACATGCAGTAGTGGGTCATTCTCTCCGAATTTTGTCCCAGCTCAACATCAACGCGATTCTTGAAGATATTCGTATTTGGGGCCGTCACCGTTTCCTGATTTAACGAGTTCCACAAGTGCACTGCACGATTTGTTACAAAGTTTTTTCTGAGAAGTTTTGCCGTTCTTTCTTTTTCAAGCTTCCTTGTATCTCCTCGGAGATGATGGTTTTGGCTATAGTGGAAAAGGTTCACCAAATTGCACTGGTAATAAATAAATAAATAAATAATGGCTTTATTTGTACTTTTCAATAGTGTACATAGGCGAAGTCTAGCCAAAGGCTAATCTACTTAACCTATTCAAAAAAAGTAAGCAAAATTATTTTAGATAGCACAACAGAAAGAAAAAAATTAACATTTGTAATGGTAACACTAATATTAATATAAAAATAAACAGATATACACCCATTGGTCCATAAAAATCAAAAAATTAAAAAAATAAGAAATACGTACTGACAATTTAGCTATTCTGTTTTGTTAAAAAATGCAGCTTTAGTTTTTTCTTGAAACCCGCTACTGACATTTCTTTTATAGGATTCGGAACAAGGTCATTGTAAATTGCCACAGCATTATACAGAAAACTACGACGAAAGAAGGCTGTTCGATATCTAGGAATTGACAACTTATTTATAAATTTCAGATTTGCTTCACGTACATTTTTTCCGAAAAGTAAGTTTTTTGCGGAGGTAGGGAGGAGTAGACGACGCTAGCAGTCTATGCACAAAAACCGCCAATTGCAAAGAGAATAGATTTTCCACGCGCAGCCAACTAAGTTCACATAGCCTTGCAGATCATACTTTCTCAGTCCATAAATAAATCTGCAGCATTGATTTTGCAGCTTTTGCAAACGGTATGCAGTGATTTTGTCTAAACATGGAAAATAAACAATATTGCAGTAATTCATAATGGATAAAACTAAAGACTCACACAGTTTTTTCCTTACCTTAAAATTAATTATATTTCTATTTGCATACAATGGCTTTAAAGAATAGTATGACTTTTTAATAACATTAGAAACGTGTAACTTAAAGCGCAATTCATCATCCAAAAGCAATCCAAGATTTGTTGCACATTTAACCATACTTAGCTGATTACCTCCCATAAAAAGCTTTAAACCGTCCAATGCTATTCTTTTTTTGTTTTTAGAAATAAAGCACATAACACAACACTTTGAAGGATTGAGTTTTAAATTATCTTGAGAGGAAAAGAAGGAAATTCTAGAAAGATCGTCGTTTATTTTATTTGATGCCTCCAATTCAGCTTTAAAAGAATGATAGATTTGCATATCATCCGCGAACCCCTGGATCTGGCAGTATTTTACAACTTCAGACAAATCAGAAACATACATCAGAAATAAGAGAGGTCCCAAAACAGATCCCTTAGGTACTCCAGATGTTATATATTTGATATTTGAAAAAGTCTGATCTTCCAAGACCACCATTTGCCTTCTGTTGGATAAGTAGGATTTAAAAAACATTTGGGAAACATTATCAAAGCCATAATAAGCCAATTTTGCCAAAAGTAAATGATGATCCAAGGTGTCAAATGCTTTGGAAAAATCAAGCATTAAAAGTGCCGTGGCGTCACCTTTATCTATTGCAGAAATTATCTCTTGGGTAACGTTTAGTAAGGCAGATGTCGTGCTATGTTGTTTTCTGAACCCAGATTGCTTATGCGGAATAATATTATTGGAGGTGAGAAAGTCATAAATTTGCGGCTGTATAAACTTTTCCAAAACTTTAGCGACGACCGGGATAATTGAAATTGGTCTAAGGTCGCTGAAATTAGTTGGATTATTAATTTTAGCCAAAGGTGTTAAGACAGAAATTTTCCACATACCCGGGAAATATCCAGCTTCTAGGCAACACTTTATAATATGCGTAATATGTGGAGATAGCTTTGGAATACAGTGTTGCAACATTAACGCTGATATTGAATCACAACCGTTTGCATTTGATTTTAGGCTTAAGACTATTTTAGAAATTTCCTCAACTTTGGCTAATCGAAATAAAAAATTTAGATCATGCTTAAACTGTTTGTTCTGAAAATTAGCAACTTCTTCGGGGCAACTACCTATAATACCTTATAACGGGCTATAAATTGAAGCAAAATAGTCATTAATTTTGTTTGGATCTCGGAGATTTAAAGGAATAGAACGATTAGAGACATTTTTTAGACTTAGATTATTAATAGCTCTCTATAACTGTTTACTATCTCTGATCTTTTGATGAAATTGCAGATAATTTCTTTTTTCTCGCCTAATCATTCCCACCACAAGATTACGCATCTGTCTATAATATGCCCAATCAGTCAAATTTTTAGATTTTTTAAAACTTGAGAATGCCTTATTTTTAATATTACTAGTAAGATACTGAATTTTTTCGTCTAGATTATTGATATAGTACACATTAGTCCACACAATTTTATTCAGGTCCTTATAAAAATCATTTTTATTAAAATGTTTAAAATTACGATAGAGTTTCGTTTTTATCTCCCTACTCCGTGCCGCAATCTCGATACTGCAGAATATAACTTGATGGTCACTAATTAGATCAGCGGTAAGTACTGCTGTACTTGTAACATTTAAGGGTTTATTAAAATAGATAACATCAATGAGTGTTTGTGCCATAGCAGCAATACGAGTAGGCTCATTTATTAACTGATCAAAATCATAAGCTGTAAGACAATCGAGTAAAATATTATTTGTAAAATGATTAACATTAACATCACCCAGGATGATAATATTCTCATCCTGTAGACATGCATGTGATAATATATCATTAAAACATTCAACACAACGCCCTAAATCTGACCTTGGTGGTCTATAGACTGTTCCAACAAAAAAAATTGTTTTGCCTATATTTACTTTAATAAACAAACACTCTAAATCACCTGAAAAGTCAATGTCAGCAAAAACTAAAGAGCTCTCAAAAATCTGTCGTACATAGACAGCCACGCCCCCATCCCTACCACGTTTATTCTTTACAAATAATTTGTAGTTCGGGATCAGAAAATTAGCAGCCTCAGAATCGCTCAGCCAGCTTAAATACACATAATGTCTGTATTGGTTGACGTAATTAGATTTACAAAATGATCAAAGCCTGTAAACATTGATCGGACATTTAGATGCCCAAAATTTACATTTTTAACCGTATTAGCTTCCATATCAGTTTACCAAAAATACACAGCAGACCAACAAATTATAACAAAATAAAAGAAAAACAAATCACATTAAAAAAAAGGAAAAAAAACTTCTAAATTAGGTTAAATGTACACAAGTATGAAATCTAAGAAATTATAAACAAAAAGAAGTTTATCATAGGTGCCTCTGAACTTATAAACAAATAGACGTATAACATATAAACATATTTGCACATATAAAAAAAGTATATATATATATATATATATATATATATATATAATAAGTTTAAACCTAGGCAATAATACATATTGCAAATCAGTGGTAATATAACAAGAGCAAAGGGAAAAAAATATATAGTATTAAAAGAATTCCACCACCCTAGAAATTCTTACTATAAATCTATGGTAATTAATATAGCGATTTGCTAAAGAGTACCTTGTTTAAATGGAATTTAAGCCATCTTCGTCCTAAACTCTGTGCACAATGCCCCGATATTTAATATATATATACCCATGTATACACCACACATTTTGTTTTGAGAATTTATTCACGGCACTTTTAAGTAACATCTGTCTTATTTTAGTAAGATCCTCCTGTAACACGACACCCGTATTTTTGAGATGTTTTCGGTTCTTTAACAATACAGATTTTTTGTTTACATCGAAAAATTCTACCATCACGATTGGTGGCTTATCATTGTGGCCCGGCATATTTTGTTTCATGCGAAAACACCTATTAATATCTGATTCACGAAGGTCACTGTTTTGTATTTTGCTTCGCAGAAAATTTAAAACCTTTTGCTTTAAGTTTAATTCCGTTTCGTCGGGAGGGCTTTAAGATCCAAGGATGCGGACATTACGACGCCTTGAGTGCTGCTCCTGGGAATCTACCATGCGTAATAAAGTTTTATTAGCTATGCGTAGATCGTTAACTTCTTTTTTTGTCGATGAAAGTTCCTGTTCCATTTTCTTTAGTTTTTCGTTAAATTTTTCCTCTATCTTACCAAAAATGCCATCGACCAATTTCTGATAAAATTCGCCGCTCTGAGATTTCTCGGCAAACACCTTTCTAATGGATTCCAGGTCTCCACGACTTAATACCATGGTAGCTGAACTAGTGTTACTAGATAGAATTCGCAATAAAATATAATCTTACAAATCTTTTACTAGGAAAACATATTAAAAATTTGAGGACAAAGGCACGCACCGTTTGTTTATTCAAGGAGCGCCATCTACGAATAACCACTGGTAATCTTATAGGTTTCGATGAGATCGCCTCTATGTCTTCGCTCTCTGAGAGTAGTCAACCCAAACCTGATTAATCTTTCTGGATATGGCACCTCGCTTAATTCGTAAGGGATTTTTGTTACTTTGCACTGTAATTTCTCCAATTGGTCTATATCTTTAATCCTATCGGTTCCATACAACAAAGGCATATTCTATTTTTGGTCTTATGTAACTTTTGTATAGAGTGGATATCATTTCAATAGAATGATAAAACTAAAAGCTTGTTTTATCAGATAGACTAGCGAGTTTGCTTTTTTACAAATTCTGGTTATATGACGTTCCCATTTTAGGTCTGATGTTATTAGGACTCCTAGATCATTTTGTTCGTTACTGATTTTAAGGCACATCCATCCAGAAAATATTCATTATCAGGATTATCTGGACCGATCCTCAACACAGTGCATTTGGATGTGTTTAGTTTTATACCCCATTGCCTTAACCACATCTCAACATTTTGCAGGTCTGCCTGGAGCAGCGCTGCGCTGGTTAGAGGATTAGCATATATTTTGCAGTCATCTGCAAACAGACTTGTGTCCATCTTTATAAGTCCAACTAGATCAAACAAATATGATGTAAAAAGCACTGGGCCAATTACCGATCCCTGTTAAATTTAAAGCTGTCAAGCCAATCAAAGCAGTAAAAGCAGTCGAGCCAATCAAAGCAGACAAGTCAGTCAAAGCAGGCACGTCAGTCAAGCCAATCAAGCCACGCAAAACAGTCAAGTCAGCCAAAGTAGTCAAGATGAAAGGATACAAGCGCATAGCAGACAGCAATAAAGTCAACATCCATATTCTGATGGTCTATCAGCTGGCATCTAACTTCATCACTGAAATAAGTGGTTACTACCTGAAACTTTTCCAGATACTTTTCGAACAAAGATCGATATTTAACATCCTGTCACCAACCCATGTTCAGAATATCCTTCAGAAAGCCAACGCAAAGTTACCATCCCATTTGAAAATAAGGCAGATACCCATAAGAACGTCGCTACAACAAGAGGGAAGGCAAATTGCAAAAATGTTCACACGTTTTGCCATTAAATATATTTCCAATTTCAACCTCATGAAAGTATATCCAACAGCCCTTCATATTGAAAACAATTCCTACTGGTCTCTGGATATACCTAATGACATTCTGGCAGTCGACTACAACAATCAACAGAACTTCGAGCTCTCATACGATGAATTACCAGCATGCATACGCCGAAGCAACGAATACCTGTGTTCACCGACAACGGTTAGAAATATAGACGCCAGTCCAAATTTCGTCATTGACGAAAAATATCAACAACATCAAGGGAAACCATGCAACATAAAAAAAACACGAACTGCACACCACCATATGGAAACAGCTTTTCCCGCCAAATACATGGATGTTTATTTCGCCAAATCCAATAAACATCGCCATTACCTGCAACAGCATAAGGAAAGAAATATTAGTAAATACCACCGGCATAATTCAACTAACCGAAGCATGCATCCTAAAAACTAAACAAAACAATATAATCGCAAAACGCTTCGATACCGTTCCTGTTGTGTCAAGCTATACAAAAACATTCCTCCAGCAGAAAGCAGAGAGAGCGGGGAATATGTCTAAAGTTTTGTTCTAGGTTCAAAAAACAAAATTTTAAAAAAGAATTTTATTTCAACTAACAGCAAGTACAGTTACAGAAATGACTACTGAAACTTAATTGTTTCTTTATTTATAAGTTTAAAGTGATTATGCGGCATAAACTAACCTAAGCAAAATATAACAATGTAATTATTATATTCAGAGGGTGTAACTCCTCCCCTGTAAAATGAAAGCATATCCTAAATGGTATGATTTCAAATTGAATTCCTAAATTAAAATATATTAGGAATTCAATCAACTAAATAAAATTCAATAAAAATAGTAAATAAACTTATCCTAAAATGTAATAAACACATAAGCGAATAGTATAAAACAATAATTAAGATACTAATAAAAATAAATCGAACTTTAAAAGACACTTTGATTTTGAGCACTTTCATTTGATTGTTTCGGTTTACCCACTTTCATATAACACTTCTTGAAAAGTAAATACAAAAGTCCAAAAATTGCACATACGTAGATCAAAATTGTCCAAAAACTCGTTCTGTCGAGGTACACAGGTGATGCCATTTCTTGAAGGTTTTCTGCTTGGTTTCTTAACTCCTGTTGGATGTCATCAGTGGCTTTTAGGTTGACAAGTTTCCGGTCTATCGAGGGTGGATTGAAAATAGGTCTCTCTTGAGTAGCTTTCGTCCAGTTAAGGGGATGGAAGACTAACTTTTTGGTAAGTTAGATCTGAAGTTTCATAGGCCTCGAATACCATAGAGTTGACTAGAACCATACATTCTTGCGGGACTTCCAATAGGTAGGAACCCTTAAGTAGCTGACTGGATTCGGCGTTGCCACATTTGGTTTTGGTAACGATGTTGGTAGGGGTAGTTATTGCCCATTTACGATCAACGATCGGGGTACGTACACGTTGTACGTCATGCAGATGAACTGAAAAGGGTCGACAAGTGGTGGCATTTGACCTTAGGGTGAGTAGCTGCACTGCACATGGAGGGTGGTCCTCTATAATTCGAACATGGGTGTCTTTACATAGATGGTTCGATTGGATTTTCGGGCATTTTTTGTCTTGGTAGAAGTACCGTTCATCAGTTAGTGATAGATATTGTTTATAAGGTAGATTAACAAGAAAGGATTGATTATTAGGTATTGGTAATGCAACTAGGTTGTAATACTGGAAAATATTTTTATAAACTAGTGGTAGTTCGAAAATAAAAGTTATTTGGAAATCCTTTACAAAACTTTTAACTTCTATTAACATTTCTAAGGTCAATAAGTTTTCAGAATTCGCCGTTATTGGTAATCGGTCATTGCTGTGTAGATGTCATTTGTTTCTTTTATTCTTTTCAATAGTTCATCTGAATCTATTATTGCATTATGTAAAATGTTAACTTTTGAGAATGTCAAAGCTACTTCGATTTTATCTAAAACATTATAAATCGATTGATATATTGATGTTATTTGGGTTGTTATGGTAAAGATTCTTAAATATTGATGTAGTTTAAGATTATGAAGATCATTTCTTTTGATAGACTACTCTTGACTTTTACTTCTTTTGATTGACTATTTGAAAAATTCTTGCCTTTAATACTTGTTCGTTAGAGTGATATTTGAAATAATATCTTTAAACTTATTTATTGCTTTATCCAACAAAGAGATTCGATTAAGAGCATCTACTTTTAATTTGTTTTGGTTAGCTTTTAACATTTAAATATTTTGATCAATTATTTTAGCATCTTCTTGATCTAAGTTTCCTGTTATACTTTTTATAAAAGATCCTAATGGATTAAAAGTACCTCATTTTTGTCTTTGATGAATAGCGTATGGAAATATTTAATTTAACAAAGTAAAAATACGTTTTTCCATACTGTACATTGGGATATAAGAATTAAAATATTCTTGGTGGAAATCATTATTGCTAGTTAATTGGGATGAAAGTGTTTTAGTATGGTTTTTTATGCAATTAAACTCGTCAATTATTAGTTGTATGTCAATAGTCTGAATAAATGACCAATGGTTTGTCACTAGTTGTGTTGTGCCTAATTTGAAGGTCAATAGTCCAGGGTTATTATTTAGGTTGTGGAACTTGACGCTGTTTCCGTAGACGTAGACGGTCCAGGTCCATCTGTAATTACAGAGACTATTTTAGTCTCATTTAGATGAACTACTTCTTTCTTTTTATTTGTTGGGTGTTCAATTTCTATTTTGCTATTTTCTAAAACCTGTGTGGTTTTAAAAGGTCCTAAATAACGGTTTTTAATTTTCCCAGATCTTTTATCGATCTTTTTATATACAGTAGCACCTATTTGAGGTTTAATTATGTTTTTCGATTGATTAACTTTATCGATTATTTTCTGTTTTAACGCGGTTGATTCGTTCGCGATTTATCATATAATAATTGGGATTTATTTTTATGACTATGTACATATTCAGTATATACATGTGATGCTACTAAATTCATTGGGTCTCTACTATCTGTATGATCATGTACTAGTTCAAAGGGGCTGAAATGAGTACTTGAACGAATTGTGCTATTATAAGCAATTATAGCATAAGGCATTAAAATTGAAACGTCACTATTAGGGTCTGTTTGTCTTAATAAGCGTATATGTTCTATAAGAGTCGAATGTAAACGTTCTACTCGAGAATTAGACTCATGATGGTTAGGGGTTATAAAATGTATTTGGATGTTATGGGCTTTTAATAATTCTTTTACAACTACGTTTTTAAATTCTGAGCCATTATCAGAAACAATAAGTTTAGGTACACCTATAAACGAAAAGAATTTTACAAGTTGCTCACTACATGATAACGCATTTCCATGATAAGGCAATGCTTAAGCAAATTTCGAAAATTTGTCAATAAATGTTAAAAACTTTGTGTTTCCTATCATAAAGGTGTCAATATGTACGATCTCAAATGGCTTGCTCGGGATTTCTGTAAGACAAGGGGTTGATCAGGGGATTTTCTATTATACTTTGCTCTTTGGCAATGTACACATTGATTAATGTAGTCTGTTACTTCCCTTTTCATTGATTTCCAATAATAATTAGCTTTAAGGAATTTAATGGTTTCATCTATACCTCGGTGGTTAGTTTTACCTTCATACCTATATTTAATCATGAGAATTCTTTCATCTTTTTCTACATTATTTACAAGTTTTTTACATTTAATTAGTTTAAAGTTTTGAAAATGATTTATTAAGGCATGATGAAAGAATTTTCTTAGTTCTTCTGAAAAGAAATAAATGTAAGAGGGTGAATGTGTTAAATATTCCTTTAAAAATTTTATTATTTGGGTCATATCAGTTGGAAGAGTGGCATGAATGATTTCTTGCCATCAAAAACTTCATGGTCAACTTTAACATATGACGTATAAGGTGATTTTTTAATAATAAATTGATAGAGTTTATTATTAATTATTTCATCCAATAGGGTCATAGAGACATAATTTTGGTCTGCATTGGTTGTATGTACAGTTTGATTATTTTCAGGTGGGTCATTTTCGGATAAATCATCGATCAATAAATCTACATTCTCATTTGGTTGAGGTTGATTTATGATAGGTCTTGGGGGTTGAATCTGTATGTTAGACAGAATTCTAATTTTTTCAGATCTTGGTTTTTCCATATCTTTTAGAGTTTTTGTTACAGATTCTAGGTCAAGTGCATTAGGGTCGAATTGGTTCAGCTCATTGGTTCAGTTCATTGATTCAGCAGCGTTCAGTTCATTGATTCGTACGAAGCGGTCGTGTTTTTACTCGTTGGCTCTGCCAGATTGATGTTTTGTTTTGTTTTGTTCTGTTTTGATTTTTTTTGACGTTTCTGCTGTGCGTGATACCTGCAAAATATAATAGTTCCGCTTGACTGTTATTGTTCCTGATCTAAAAGTAGTTCCTGTTTAATACACGTGTTTTGTCAACATAGTTTGTTGAACCATCATAACATTACAACGACGCGGCTAGTGTTTATTGTGCGCGTGCTACCTGTTTATAAATTTGTTCCCGCTTAACTGAACTTGACTTTGGCAATTAGCATTGACCCCTATATAAGTGTTTTTGTCTTTGAACTTTTTACTCTACAATCTTAAATTTTTTATTATTATATATTTTTTTCTTTCTTCACCTTAATAAAAAAATGGCTCAGTTTAAGTGTGATTCGTGTCAAAAAACCGTATCCGATAAGGATAAATATAAACTTCGTTGCAGCGGAGAGTGTCGCCGGAATTTCTGCATGAACTGCACCGGGCTGGACAAGACAATGACAAAAGCGCTTTATCAGCAGAAGTGCCACAATGTAAGATATTTTTGCAATGTCTGTGACTCTCCGACACTCAAATACTTGCACGACAAAGTCTCTAATCTACAAAAAAGTCAGATCCCCCTTAAAATTGTTGAAGCATTGGGAACGTGCCTAAAAAAGAACAACGAACTGTTCCCTGTATTATCTGAGATCTACGATATTCTGAGCTTCCATGACTCGAAATGGAAGACCTTATACGATAAAATAGATGAAATTCATAGCCTCCATATGAGAACTCTTGAAAACGGAAAAGAAACCTTATTCCATTCCATCAGGGAAATGAAGCAAGATATTTTTTAATCTCTCGTCTATTCTCCTGGATAATCATGGAGATTCTGTTAAGGTCCAGATACACGACTCATCAAGGGAAGAGCTCGCAAAGGAAATGGGTGATCTCCGAAAAAGTGTTAACCAAATGGCACTTTCCATCGACAATTTAACTTTTAAGGGAAACACGGGTAGTGGAAGTAGCCTCCTGAAACCAAAAAAATCCAGTTCAACGCAGACCGAGACCATTTGGAAAACCCTATAGATGCGAAGACTCCCATAAACAAAACCACTCCTCCACCTTCCAAATCTTTTGTAAAAGAGGAATGGGAATACGTGGTTGTGTCTAGGATCCCCTTATCCTATACAGCAAATCAACTTGCACACTACGTCAAGGAGAAACTTAAAACCACGGACTTTGTTAGATGCTTTCCTATGCTGAAGAACAAGGACTGTCCAGACTCAGACTTCAAAGTTGGCGTGCAAAAAAAGGAGCACCTAAAAACTTTAAAAGACCCAACTATGTGGCCAGCAAATTGAATGCTTCAACCCATCCAGATTCACCAACATGCAAGATTCAGCCACCACCAGAAGCCACTGCTACGCCAGAGAGATCTTTAAGAATTGCTTCAGACAAGGAAGCAATCGTTGCGAGTAAGTCCCTTGCACGGGAACCCTCTAAAATAATAATTGAAAAAAAAACGATAAACGAAGACGGGCCCCTTCATCGATCCGTTGACTCCGCCAATAGTGAGGCTGTCCCAAAATTCTGATCCTGAGAATAGCCGTTATCTATTGGCCAGACTGAGGGACCCTTCAATTTTAAAATCACTTAGGCTCTACCTGGCATACCTCCACGACCTGCCGGCGAGTACATGCTTTGAAGGGCACACGAAAACTAGCATTAAACTAATGCTTGCTGCAGAAGGACTTCCCACTGACATGGACTCCCTGAGAAAATTATACTGTCGGTTTCATAATGCCTATGGTATTGGTTCGGCTGAAATTGAAGCAGACCTCTCCGCCTTTGGATCCTTCTTCTCTTCAGAAAGACTCCTACGGCTCCAGAAAATTAGAGAAGGTCAAACTAATTATTTTTCTCCAACTAAGTCAAAAAAAATTTTATAAATAATAATTTATTTTTTAAATAAAACGACGCGAATAGAGGATTAAGCACCCTCTAAAAAAATGGACGTTAGCAAGCTTAATATATTCCTCATTAACATTCAGTCCTTAAGACATAAAACAGACAAATTACATCTTTTATTGGAAGAGCTAAACTTTCCACATATTGTTGCCATAACAGAACATTGGTTAAAGACTGATGAGCCTGTATTTATTAAAAACTATACCACTTTAGCTAGATATAATAGAAGCAATTTATCTCATGGAGGTACTATGATAATGTTCACTAACAACGATTTTTCCGCGGTCACAAAGTTTGATAATTTATTATCTGAAAAAGTATTCGAATTTTCCATCGTCTATCATAATACCTTTGACCTTTATATAGTTTGTATTTACAAAACACCTGACGCAGACGTGCAAATTTTCTGCCAAAAATTATTAAGCTTGCTAGAATCCCTCCCCTTAATAAGCAAATTAATTTTGTGTGGCGATCTTAATATTGACTTCTCCAGTGTGTGTGCTGCTAAGGAATCCCTTCAGTCCATACTTGTTTCATTTGGGATGGTTATGCATATTAACTCCCCAACCAGAATAACCAAAACTAGCTCTAGTATCATTGACTACGTCGTATCAACCTTTGATCCGGAACTCGTTGATTCAACTGTCTTTAACTCAGGTTTCTCCGATCATGAAGCAGTGTTAACTAAATTTTCTTTAAATCACAAAAATAAAAGAGTCTCGCGCAAAATGTGCCGTATCTTTGGGAAAAAAAAATTCCTACATTTCAAAAATCTATGTCTAAGAACGGACTGGGACTTCCTATCTGATGATGTTAACACTGAGTTTTCTCGATTTATAAAGTCACTGTCTGATTTGGCATCCAATTCATTTCCTCTTAGACCCATCAAAATTAAACAAAAAAAACCATGGTCTACTTAAGGCTTACGCTTGTCTTCTAAAAATATACGCTCCTTATCACACTTAAAAAAATTCTCAGACAGTGTGTTCTTCCACGATTACGTAAGGTTGTATAAAAAAATTTACCATAAAACAATAAAGGCAGCCAAGGACCTCTAGTACAATAAAAGGATTTCTAATTCTGCAAATGTTGGTAAGGAGACTTGGTCTATTGTTAATAAATTAAGAGATAAGGCTTCTCCATCTATCACAATCCCCACTTCACCGGATAACTTAAACAACTACTTTATAAATGTAGCCAAAAATCTCATGAATACCGTAACTCCTTCCCACGATCATCTCTCATATCTCGCTAATAAGAATTTACATAATTTCTTTCTTACACCCATAGCATTAGAAGAACTACGCAGCACAATAAAAGACATTAAAAACAAATCTTCATCTGGGGCTGATGGTCTAACGCTCAAAATGTTTTCAAATCTCACGGATATCACTTTAAACCATCTTACCAACTTGATTAATATGTCTCTTCAAATTGGAATCTTTCCACGCTGCCTTAAGACGGCAATTATTATTCCTTTACATAAAGGGGGCGAGAAGGATCAATGTTCAAACTACCGCTCAATTGCACTTCTCGCAACATTATCGAAGATTATTGAAAGACTGGTAAAGAAACGACTTTTATCCTTTTTGCTTAAATATAAAATTATAACCCCGCATCAGTTCGGATTCTTGAGTAACAAGTGCACTAATGACGCTATGTTGTCTCTCTTTAACTCCAGCCTAAACATATATACTCCAGCCTAAACAGCCATCTCTCTACAGCAACAATTTTCTGTGATTTCTCTAAAGCTTTCGACTGTGTAAACCATAATATCCTAATTAATAAATTGCAGCACTATGGAATTGCAAGAACACCTCTCGAGTGGTTCATGTCATACCTGAACAACAGGAATCAGTTTGTTAGGGTTGATTCGATGACGTCTTCGTGCAAGCCAATAGAATGCGGGGTACCTCAGGGCTCAGTTCTAGGCCCTATTTTGTTTCTTCTATTTATAAATGATATTGCTAATCTGGACATAAATGGTAAAATTTGTCTCTTTGCGGACGATACTAGTTTTTCTTGGAGCAACTTAAATATGGTGGCTCTTCGTAGAACCATATCTCGTGACCTAGTCACCATTAAATCGTGGTGCGATTCAAATCTCTTGTGCCTTAA
Organism: Anthonomus grandis grandis; assembly: GCF_022605725.1. NCBI lineage: Eukaryota > Metazoa > Arthropoda > Insecta > Coleoptera > Curculionidae > Anthonomus > Anthonomus grandis. The sequence continues at coordinate 25,620,816 of NC_065546.1, forward strand.
CGTCTCAAAAACTAGAGTATTATCATTGCAACCTTTTGTAATTAATAACAACAGAATGGAGGTCGTTGATTCCGTAAAGTTCTTGGGACTGATGGTAGACAACTCTTTAAAATGGGATATCCACATCGATTCCTTATCCAAAAAATTAAGTTCTGCATGTTTTGCTCTGAGATCAGTATCCAGGGAGCTAAGTTTGGCAACGGCTATAACAGTTTATTATGCCCTGTTTGAGTCGCACCTCCGATATGCCCTTCCGTTTTGGGGTACGTGTGGTGCGACTCAATTTGAACGCATATTTAAGCTACAAAAGAGAGCTATACGCATACATACGTTAAGACTAAACTACAGAACTCACGGCCAGGAATATTTTTAAAAATTTAAAATACTAACTCTTCCTTCCTTATTTATATTTGAATCCATCTGCCTAATCCGCAAGCACTTATCAGATATGTCAGAAAGGCCATCTCACAATTATCCTTTTAGAAACGCAGAGTATGATCTTTATCTACCAACCCCACGATCAGAACTAGTTAAACGATCCATTCTTTTCAATGCAAAAAAAATGCACAATCATCTCCCATTTGAAATCAAATCAATAACAACTTTTTCCAAATTTCGGAAAGCTCTGAAATCATACTTGCTGGAGAGAGCCTTATACACAGTAAACGACTTTTTTTAATAATTAATGTTATGTAATTTTAAGCACGCGCTTCCTAAACACTGGTAAATTTGTTTATGTTGTTATGATAATGTACATAAATAATATTCATATATTATGTAAACAAATTAGTAGTTTGCTAATAATGTTTTTGTAAACAACTGCTTTTTTTGCCGACTTTGTATACAAGTGAATGTATATATATTTTATAGATTTTAAGGAAATGTGACCTTAAACAATTTATAAAATTGTTAAGTTTTTTGTATGTTTTGTTGTATTTTTTATTTTTATATATTTGTATTTTTTGTTTTGTCTTTGTATATATTTTGTTTGTATGATTTATTTAAATAATAGCTTTGTCGACAAAATTTTAAATTTTATGATAATAAAGCATTGATTAATTGATTGATTGATTGGTTTACATCGTTTAAAAACTCAGCTATGTCAGTGTCAATGTCACCTGGGTTATTTATATTGGACTGTGTCTCTATCGCGTTTAAAGAAATTCTAGAAAGAGCGTCTGCGTTGGTATTCAAAAGTAATTTTTTATAAATAATGGTGAAATTATATTCTTCTAATTTACATTTCCAGCGCATAAGTTTACTATTTGGTTTTTTTAAGTTTGTAAGCCACACTAAAGGTCGATGGTCTGTGTAAATTATGAATTTTTGACCGTATAAATATGGTCTAAAGTATTTACATGCCCATACGATTCCTAAAAGTTCCTTTTCCATTGTACTATAACGTTGTTCGGTTTCCTTTAAAGTTCTTGACGCGTATGCAATAGGAAGGTCGTTTGGTACCGTCCCTTGAGATAAAACCGCACCTAACGCTACGTTAGAGGCGTTCGTAGTTAAAATAAATGGTTTGGAAAAATCCGGGTGCTTTATGATGGGGGCATTAATTAATAAATTTTTTAAGTGATCAAATGCTTTTAAAAAGGTGGGTGGATGTTCAACCTTAGCATTTTTCTTTAAACAAGATGTCAGTGGTTTACATATTTTAGCAAAGTCTTTAATGAAACGTCGGTAATAGCCTGCTAATCCTAGAAAAGATTTAATGTCTTTTTCGGTTTTAGGAATGGGAAAGTTTTTTACGGCGTTTACTTTTTCAGGATTTGGCTTTACTCCGTCTTTAGTTATTTGGTGTTCTAAATAAGCGACTTCTGTATGTAAAAATTCACTTTTATCTAATTGAATTTTAAAGTTTGCCTGCCTAAGTCTTTCGAAAACTGATTTTAGTCTATTTATGTGTTGATGATGTGAATATGATGATAAGTGAATATGATGATGTCATCCATATAAACGACACAAATTTCGTTTTAAAACCCGCGTAAAACATTGTTCATAACTCTTTGAAAAGAAGAGGGCGCATTTTTTAGTCAAAAAGGCATTCTTTTAAATTCGCAATGTCCGGTATCTGTGGAGAAAGCTGTTTTTTGTGTGTCGCTAGGGTCCATTTCTATTTGATGGAACCCATTTGCCAAGTCTAATGTCGTAAAATATTGTGATTTCCCTAGCTTGTCTAATATGTCAGAAATATTGGGTAAAGGAAATTTATCGTCAATTGTTTTTTCATTAAGGCGCCGATAGTCTATGACAATCCGCCATTTACGTTTACCTGAGGCGTCTAACTTTTTTGGAACTACCCAAATGGGGCTGCTCCATGGAGATATCGATTCTTGAATAACGCCATTATTAAGCATTTTATTTATCTGAGAATGAACTTCAGCTTTATGTACATATGGATAACGGTATGTTTTTGTAAAAATAGGGGTTTCGTTAGTCAAATTTATTTTATGCTTTATTTGATTGGTGAATGTTAAAGGAGTATTTTCACAGTAGAAAATATCTCGATATTCATAACATAAATCACTAATTGCTTTATATTCTTCGGTGTTACAATGGTTAAGCTTTAAGTTTTTTAAATTAGCTTTTTGTATATTGTGCATTTGTTCGTCAAGTTCGGTGTCTATTTCCATTTTTCTATAAAATTAAAATCAGGTTCGTGCAAAAGTTCTACTTTAATGGGTTCTAACAATGTAATCAAAATGTTTTTTTCAGATAAATTAACAATGGTAGTATACGTATAAGCGTTTTTTATGTTTACTAAAGCTTCGGGAATTTCTGCGGGTCCGAAATTAAAATAATGCATTAAGCCTACGCCTGAAAAATAATTAACTGGTATCTTGACTACCTGCTTTGTTCTTGCTGGTATAGAAATTTTATACGGTTTGCACTGATAAACTTGTCTCGGCGATAAATTGTGATTTCGAAAATTCAATGATAGTGTTGCATTTTGTGATTCAAGAGTTGAATTTTTAAAATTTATATTTGCTCTTATTTTTGTTAGAAAATCCATTCCTAACAATCCATCAAATTTCGGGGAAAAATCAAAAAGATAGAATTTATGATTTTCTTTTGAATTAAAAGACTTAAAGATGGGAATAAACATGACTTCATTATGCGTTGAAGTTGCATGTGCTGTTTTAACATTAAATTGTTCACGTTGTATAGAGTGGGGGTACATTTTATAGGCTAAATTGGGGCTGATAAAACTTTTTCCGCTATCTGTATCTATCAAAAATTTTGCATTAAGTTCTGATAGATAAATTATTGGTAGGTCGGAGTTTATGTCGGTATTTAATAAAATTATGTCCCGGTGTGGACTTCTGGGGTATCCGTAAAATTTTCGTTTGGTTGAAAATTATCGGATTGGACATCATTATTTGAGTTATTTACATATGATTGTTCGTAAACATAAAATGTTGGGTCATAATAATTATTATAGTCAAATTCTTGGGGGTAATAGTCAACTTCGTCATAACCTTGGCTATTATTATAGTGATTAGGTTCTTGACAGTGACAGTTGTTACTAGATTGGGGTGTCATTTTTGGGTTGGTTTGATTAGATTCTTCATTGAGGGTAAATTTCGGGTTGCCTTGAGTTTGAATGGCATTGTGAATTGCGGTATTTCCCGATGAAGAGTCCATGGGTTCTACTTTGTCTAAGTTATTAGTATAGGGTATTATTATGGAGGAAGTTGCTGGGCGCTTGTTATTATGATTAAAATTGTTATAATTTCGATTACTGAAATTATTAAAATTATGTTGTGGTTGTTGATTAAAATGTTGTGGTTGGCCATTAAACTGTGGTGGTCTAAATAGATAACCAGGGTGGAAATTTCTGTTTTGTATATTAGGAAAACGGTTGTGGTTTTGTTGGAATCTATTGTGTGGTCTGAAAGGATTTGAAAAAGCGAAATGTCTCTAGTGGTTATTAAATTGTTGCTGTTTAAATGGAGTTGTGATTAGATGTGTGGGCAGTTGAGTATGATGTTTGAGGTTGTGTTGGTTTAAATTCATAGTTTTTATTTTTATAGTCCGTAAAATTTTCTTCCTCTTGGGCTACACTCATTGCTTCTTCAAGGGTATTTGGAGATTTTAATCTAACTACTAATTGCATATGATAATTAAGTCCGTTGATAAAACTTGTTAAAGCTAAGTTGGAATATTCAGCTATTTTTAAAAGTTTTATTTCTTTAGAGTCTGTTGAGATGTTAATTTTCGAGAATAGTATGCTTCGAATATCTTGAAGCCTTAACCCAAATTGTTGGGGTGTTTCGTTATTTTTAGGTCTACAATAGATGATTTCTTAAACAATACAATCAATCGATCTTTGATCCGCAAAAGTTGAAATAATTGATTACTTTAGAAGCTCCCAGTTTGTAAGTTCTACTCTGGAGGCTACTAAGTCGGCGGCTCTGCTATTTAACTTATTTAAAACAGTGTCAAACAAACAAGTATTAATTGGGGCTGTTCTATTTGTTGTATCTCTATGAGCCGTAAAAAAATTTTCACAAGCCGATATGAATCGATTTATTTGTTTTTGATTACCGTCAAAAGATGGTATGTTGTCAGCTTGGTATTTAATTAAATGGTTATTTGGTTCTGGCATTTTTAAAGTTTATAAAAATTTCAAAATAAACAAATAAAACCTACACAAAAATGGTTAAAATTAAAGGCGTGTAAATATTTTGTTTTTGTTTTCTACCACGAAAATAAAAGTTAAATCAAAGAAAGGACTAAAATAACTCACGGTATCAATGTACATAAATTAAACTAAAATAAATTCAATACGTTCCTTTCTCGTTAAAAACAAAATAAACAAAAACCAAAAATCACTTACAGTGTTAAAACAAATAACTTCATAGGTACCAATAGGATGAGCGATGTGTGTCTCTCCCTGGAAAACTATCTATGAGGGTTGGACGATGCTTGTTCCTTGCCTCACACCAATAGGACGAACTTCCCTGTCGTTTTGGATTGGACGATGTTTGTTCCTCACCAAATGCCAATAGGTTGTGTCTTCCCTAGTCAGTTGATGCAATGCACTACCGATCGCGAAATTTATTTCTTCAAAATTTCGAATACACCACGAATTGTTAAAACAAAAGCGACGATTTTATTTGCTCGATGCAATTATCCCGCTTGGTGTATCCTACCGACTGCGCCAGTTTTGTTCTAGGTTCAAAAAACAAAATTTTAAAAAAGAATTTTATTTCAACTAACAGCAAGTACAGTTACAGAAATGACTACTGAAACTTAATTGTTCCTTTATGTATAAGTTTAAAGTGATTATGTGGCATAAACTAACCTTAGCAAAATATAACAATGTAATTATTATATTCAGAGGGTGTAACTCTAAACGACATTTTTTAAATTTTTTGGTAGCTTTAAGTATTTATACATAATTATATAAAATTGTTTACGTTAGCCGGTCAAGGTGTTTGCGATGGATTTTAAGCTCACGTTTGCTATAAGTTCGCAAGGTCGTAATTAGTAAATAGTTAGAATTATGATTACGATGCTCACCTTGATTTGTATAATTACCTCGAATTGTGATCTTAAGATTGATATAAATAGTTGTTAATTTTTGTAAATAAACCAGTATTGAGTTCTACACCCAGTAGTTCTTCATTTCTCAACCTACTACGGCCAAGCCACCCTTGCCTATAAACCTATAGTGAGGCTGCTATAGGGTAGTAGGGAATAAAAAAGGTTTAAGGGAACCCTCCCTAGATTTTTTCAGGGTATTCGATTTAAAATAACAAAGTTGTTACTACTTTTTGGTATAAGCGGCAACGCTGCATCGCAAAAAATATTTAATCGTTAGATCACTAGCTAAAACCCATGATGCCAAATTTTCAAAAAAAAATTATTTTCCGTTCTCCGTAAACGTTGATTGTACCTTACCATCAATATCCCCATAGCACCTTTTTTATGTAAAAAGCATAGGAACATCATAACCTAATGCCCAAACCCCCCTGATTCTGAAGCCCCTGGTAAATATTTTTTTTTTAGTAGGTTCAAAAGAATAAACGTACTAACAATAATTTACCTCCCAAAATTGGTTGCGGTAGCTAAAGTAGTTCCGGAGCTATTAAAAAAAAACTAGTTTTTAAAGGTTATTTTCAAAGAGCTCTAGCTCCCTGACGAAGCTTTTCCGGACCCATGTTTACATAAACTTTTGTTTTTCTTTTGACGTTTTCTATCTGCCCTAGAAGTTTGTAACATGATCAACGGAACACCCTGTATAACTTTATGATGCTGTAGATTTAAAGAACTTTTGCCTTTACCTTACTAATCTTATCTCTTGGAGATAAAAATTTAAACGAGCCGTCAAGAATATGTTTTTTTCCAGTTATGTTTGATACTTATTACAATTAATATTTTTAGTTATTTGCTTATAAATATTTATTTTCGTTTACTTATATGACTTGATATCTGTACGTGTTTGCACTATTTAGGTAAATGAGGGTTGAGGGTTTGTTGGGTTAGCTTTGAGATAAAACCCCTCATCCCCTTGTGAGATTCCTAAGCTTCCCTTGTTTAGGAATCAGGTAGACTCAAGCTTACAGTTTGCTCGAGCATTTTGTGGGATTACGTCATCAATTACAACAAGCGTCAGCTTATGAAATTTGCTGGTGGCAGCATTATGAAGTAATCCCACAGAATGGTCCAACAAAGTGTTGGTGATTAAGCTTCCTTATGGTGTGAAATTAAAATGTATATGTTCCAAAGGTTAGGTTAGTTAATTAGCCTGCTTCTGAATTTGCAGATGTTGTTTGTATGGGTTTTATAGGTTGGGGATTAAGTGGGCTGATTGTAATATTGTGTGGTGCAGAATTTTAGGTTAAATATTTTTATTTTTATTATACAGCTTCTGGTTTGATAGGGCTAATTTTTAGGGTTCAGGGCGGCTTATCTCAGAAACCATGGGGTTCTGTGAGTTGAGACTTTGGAGACTTTTAATCAGTGAGGTAAAATATACAATATACTATAATATCAAAAATTTTGACGGAAACCAAATTTCCATGCTGCAAGCTGCGAGCGGGGTCCTCTGCGCTCGCTTCACAAGAATATGTAACCACCTTTGTAACTCGTTAGGAGTAGGAATTTGTATGCCTGAAATAAAATGAAGAAATGATTTTAGTAAATTTGCAGTCTGTGAATGCTTATGTTTCTTCAATAGGCTGATCATTTTTAGGACATAAGCAACAATACGTTGAATTTTCGGCAGAGAAGAATATTTACTGACTAGAACGTCTAAGAAAATTTGGATCTACGAGAACCGTAAGACAAGTTTGCTTTAATTCTAGATTAGTTTCTGAATAGTTAGCAGTTGATTGAGTAGGTCTAAAATCAGGCCATTAACTTTGGGGCAGACTTAAGAATAGAAGTATCTTCCACCACATCTCACATGCCATTAGTTGCATGAGTAGTCCCTCGAGAAGCTACATCAGCAGCATTTAGGGCTGAAGGAATATAGTGCCAAGAATGAAAAAACAATTTCTTCGGATTCGAATCACTCGATATATTAAAAGGTTTTCCAAGGGATCGGTGATTCTGCTAACCAATGAAGAACTATCTGGGAATCACACCACGCGAAAATATCAATAAAATATATTTGATTTGAATAGTGAACTATGATTCGTAAAGAATAACACGAATTCAAGTAATTAACTAAGGAGAAGAGCAGCGAGTAATTCAAGTCTGGTTTGAATGTTTGAAGTCAACGTTTGAACCTTCATAGAAGCTACTCTGGCACAGACTTGCGATAAAGAGATACCATTACTATCTTGTATAAGGAAGTAAATCACACTTGCATCACCGCGTATCACTAAAAGCGTGAATTTGGCAAGGTTTGTTTTTCGAAAGTTTAATTTGCCTTAGCAATTGAAAGTAGGATAAAACTGGAAATCCGGAATGTAATTTATTCCATGAATCGAGAATAGGTTGAGATGGAGACTCGTTCCAGCTAATATTTAGAGCCCATAATTGTTGCATTAGCAACTTTGCTTGCAGCAAAACAGGGCAAAGAAATCCGAGGGGATCAAATATTGCACTGATTATAGACAGAATAGAACGTTTTGTACATGATTTATCTTTCTTCTGACAATGATAGCTAAAAACATCCTGTTTTGGAGTCCCAGACGTTAAACTGAGGTTCTTCTTTATCAAAAGAAAGTGGCATTTGCCTGTCTGAAACACCGCGGAAAGTAGTTCGGTTGAATTGCTAGCCTACTTTTTCAACTCAAATCCTCCAAAAATCCTCCCAAGATAACTTTCTTTTGAGTTTCAAGGGCATGTGAAACTAAACTGTGCCGAACTAGTTCCAAGAATATCACCAATAGAGATTTAATTGAGTAACATTTCACCAGCACGAGGAAAGCGCTTTCTTTCTCGAATCGAAAAGTTCGCATAGCCAAAAAAGGGGAATAAGTATACCCAAAATCACAGTATTCAGCTCATAAATCAAAATATTCTCATTGGGAGAGAACCGCCAGAGGATTTTTTAAGTCTTTAGATGATGAGCACTAACAAGAACTTGCCCAAACATCATTTTTATATCGGTGATATAGGCAACTGAATTTAGACGGAAAGTTAAAAGTAAACATTCAAGGTCCGTTTTGGTTGGGTTCTGGAAGTAAGGTTTTAATAAGCCTTAAGTTTTTTGGCATCTTTACTAAACAGTCCCGAACGACCCGAAGTTTTGTGCTTATACTCTCCGGCTTCAGTACATAATGGATACGAAAGATAACAACCTAATGAATGCTCCAGATCATGGGGTTTAATTACCGACATGCTTGAATCAATGCTTTGAATCAATATAATCTTGCATAATTATTAAATATGCGGAATATAGCTCCGGGTTTTTAATAAGGCGATTTTCCAAAAGTAAAAATCTCCGGAGTGCCATAGGGTAGGCATTTTCTAAATAGGATTCCGTGTCCTTAAAAGGACGATCCGCTATAAATCTACCTGAGGCAAGTCTACTAACAGTTGAGGAATAAATAGATTCTGCCTGTCGTTTCATAGATGACAGTAAAGGCTTCGACGGAGTATTTTCTATTTCCCAAAATTTGTGCATTATAGTTTTCGAGGTGTCTCAATAATGGTGAAGAATGCATTTATTTTTGAAGTAATTTTACGAGATGCTTGGAGCTTACCCGAAAAAATCCACCCGAACACTGTCGCAATTGCAGTAGGGTTACCTTCTTTGATTCTTCCTACTTTTCAGATTTGAACAAATATTTCAAACCCCAATAATAGATCGATAGGTCGATATAATATATATAATAGATCGATACTTCTAAATGTTCCCATGTGTTAAAAATAACTGATAAAATGTAATAAATATTGAGAGGTACGGACTAAACGGGATTGTACGACAGAAAAAACAATATCGAATTACCAAGTGCCGAGTGTCGGCGTGCAAAACAAAAACTTAATTGTATCGGGCCAAGTGTTCGTCATTTTAGTTTTTAGCTTAGTTAGTCTTTACTTAGATTTGTTCAAAGTAGGGGTGTCGCTTAATAAAAAACTTGTTTACGACCCGTGCGTTTTATTTACCTTTTTGCGTAACGAACTGCATAATGTAGGTAAAATTTCATACCATGCATTGTTTTCAAGGTTACAAGAAGGCACATCTGAACATAATTTTGGAACTACGATAGCGTCAGAGGAAAAAGAGCTTTCAAGTTGCCCTTGAGGCTTTATATGAAAGTGAGTAATGCATTTAGTTGTGGAAGACGACATTTAATTTATGCCATGGATCTCAGTGGAAAATTAACCTCTGGGAAGGTGTAGAGGGCGAAGACATTTTTCACTGATAAAACATGTTTCGAAACCTGAATCGATTAAAATTCGAATAGCTTTATAGTTGCCATTGACCAACAGTCTAGAATATCTACGATAGCCGTAGCTTATAAAACAGAACCTGGAAATATTATAGAAGCATTTCCAGCAAATGGAATATGGTAATTATTAGTTTCTTGAATATCGAAAGTAGATACACTAGGACGATCCTGAGCAGTATTCCTTGTTAGATGTAATAACGTAGTGATGATGATAATGATGATGTTTTAAAAAACAGTTGCGACGAAAATCTTACACTTCCAGCTTTCCATGTCATGGGACGGATGAAGGCAATTTTGTTGTTTAGCAAATTATAAATAGTCTTGGACCAAGCTCCAGAAACTTTGAACATTTGGTTAGAACGTGAGTTTAAACTTCCTTCAGTGACTAATGTCGAGAATATTGAAGCTTAGCTGAGCTTTATATGAACCCTTTGAAAACTGGTATTAGTAGAAGATTGATTGAAATTTGATTTAGGTTTTATCGTGTTTAAATGTTGTAATAATTCCAAGGCTTTACATTTATTTTCGAGAGATTTAAATTGACTTTACTAGATGAGTAAGGAGTTCGATGTTACTGTTAGCAATCTCAAAATTAGTACGTGTTTGGACATCTAATTCTTCCGTTTACAGGAAACAAAATAGATAAACCCAACTAGCTAGATTGAAAGAAAGGGCCTTAAAAACGTGTATAGATACTGCAAAAGTATTAAGTAAAATACGCAATTCCTTTGCACCATCAATTTTTAAATTAATTTTTATGATTGATACGAGAGCACTGTTTGCAATAAGCCGTTTAAATAACAGGTATCGCTAAGAAAAAACCAATATCTACTCATCTTAGAAAAATCAAAAGACTTAGAAAAAAAGCTATACCTTTTCAGCCACCTGATCCCGACCCTGATCCTGGCCCTACTCAATCAAACGAGCCCATGCCAAGCACTTCAGGTGCACAAACTCCACAATAATGGATATTATATAGAAGAAGTTGCTCCCTCTTTAGTAATAAGTTAATATCATACTATATATATAGCCTTTAATATAAGTAGTCTTAAGTATTCGTTATCCCAATTATTTACCAATCTACTAATTATGTAACCCTCTGTAAATAATCAAAATAGTATTTTAATTAAATCACAATTTTATTTGACTTCTAAAGCATTAAATGATAAATATGACACTATCGCAAAGTTAAATGTATTTGACGAAAATACCTTAAATATTATGCAAAATTGAAAAAAACGAGGTTTAATAAACTACCTAGGAAGTGGTATCAAGTTAATTACAGGAAACTTAGATAACAACGACCTAAAGGTCGTTGAATAATTAAAAACTAAAGAATTTGCAAATATTAAAATTTAATCAGCATGAGTCTATGCATGAAATCAACGACCTTAGTTCATTCGTAAGAAATATAACGCAAGAGTTTAAAAATAATATTCACACGATTAACGAGAACTCGAAAAACATACGTAATGAAATTTCTAAATCAAATACCCAGTCTAATTTAATGTTAAATCTGCAAAGTCAATATATTCAGATTACCAACTTAAATCAATTTTTAGAAAAAATATTACGTATTTTATCTTTTGGACACTTAGAAACTTTAGATCTCGAAATTTAAACATTAAAACAAATCAAAGAAATATGGCAATACTTAAAAATTCACTATCCTAAAAATGCACTATGGCTAATCAAGCATTTATCGGAATTAACCTTAATCTGTAAAACCGGCCTTTTAATTTTAAATGAACTGGCAATTCTAACAATTAAGATACCCATATTTGAACAAAGTGTATGTAAATTAGAATTAGTTTATCTTGTGTCAAATAATGAATCATAATTAATTAATTATAAGTCCTACTAAATAGTATTGCAACGAGCTATGGTATAGCCAATGCGAAGAAGTCAACTCACAATGAATCTGCTCTGGACCAATTGCCAATTGATGTATTTTACCCAAAAATTGTCAGTATGCCACTGTTCTAAACAATTTTAAGGTAATACCTTAACTTATAGGAATGCACTCCGATTTTGTACAAAAAGCCCTGAAACAATTTATGAAGATTGCTTCCAGTTTCAGAAGATTATACTCCAAGACTGCAACCTTATCCAAAGTCAATTATTAATCAACACAAATACTCATTAGCCATCAATAATATTTCTGTCATAATTCCAAAAATTATAAAAGACCCAAACACCAATATTTCAATCAATTTAGAAATTAGACATCTTCGAGATCCTAAGAAAATCCAAGAAGATATTATCAAACCAATACATTTCCATGACCTAGCACAACATGTTCCAATGCACAATTATGTTCTTACGAGAATATCAATCATCCTTTTATGCTGCTTAGCATTGATCATTTACCATTGGCAAAAACAAGGCAGAAAGAAGGCCATCCCTTTGAGAATCCCGCAGAGACTTGTCAACGAGGACGTTGACAGAACTGAGGGTAGAGGAGACATATCCTCAGACCACAATTAATTGTTTATATTACATTATAAAATACTTAGCTTAGGACTATTTTTATATTTAAGAAATCGCTGGTAATATATCGTTCAATGAATGAATTCAAATTAATAATTTATCTCAACTAAAAATTTCTCGGCGAGTTATTGAAAATAATTTAGTCTCATCTTAATTTCATGAGTTTTGCGATTCTAGTCAGGACGCATATTGTGCAGTAGTATACTTAATTTTTTTTTATAAAAATGGCTCAATAAAAACCATTTTTTTAATTTCAAAATCAAAGGCATGCTCTTTAAGAAAGATTTCTATTCCCGCTTAGAGTTATGCGCGGCCGGATTACTCTCAAAATCGGTAACTTATGTTTTAGGAGTTTTTTCTTGAACAGATTCAACAATTGTTTTGTGTTGGATAAAAAATGAGCTACGAAAAGGGAACTTTTGTCGGAAATAGAGTTGCTCATATCCAAGAATCAATTTTTCCCTCTAAATGGCATCATGTTATTTATTTCAGAGGATAACCTTGCTGACCCAGGTTCCAGAGATCTTTTTCCTTTGGATTTACTTACTAATAACTTATGGCGGGCGAGGCCCCTCTTGCTTACTCAACCTCATTCTAATTAACCAACAATCAATTTTGAACTTTTCGAAGCCTCCGAAGAATGTCGCATTCAATGCTTATCGGCATTTGAGATTTCTTCTTTCTTTGCACTAATATTTAATTGATTTTCTTGTCCGACAAAGATTCAAAACACTGTTTGTTACTTAAAGAGATTTATTAATAATTGTAAAATTCAACCCTCAAATCGCAAATATGGCATGTTTTCAATTGGAAGAATCCTTGCTCCTCCTCATAAAGTTTGTTCAACTTGAATAGACAAACGTATGCTTTTAAAACCTTAGCATCTCTAACATGGCTTGAGGTTGTAGAGAAGGATCCGGCATAATTAACACCAATATGAGCAAAGGCCTTTACTGCTGTTAGATTACTAGGGGGTAAGTCACCCATGACTGCATACGCAACTATTTTCGCATAACTATTAACCTTTAAATTCCCATGCCATAAAAATCCACGTAAACACCCATGCGGGGTCCTTTAGAGACCCCAGCTAAACATATGATTTTAGATGGTTTAAATTTAGTTTTTAAGTTAATTAGATCTAGGGAAAAATAAAACTATACATACTTTATATATTTGATCAAACTTTATTGAATATTCTAAAATAGAAAATAAAAATACATTCTAAATAGCAAACAAAATACTTGGAGAAGGAAAAAAAAGTTAACACAAATCAGGAATAATTCATTATGCCCATTAAAATTTGAAAAATGATTTAAGCCGATGCGCATTTAGTACATACAATATTTTGTTTGGTTATTCTATGATTTTGACATACAAATTGTTTACAATGATCGCATCTAGTGTTCACTTTTTTATCACATCTTCTGGGACACTGAAAACATCTTGCTCTTTTTTTGTTTTGGTTCGCTGGTTCATCGGCAGCTTTTGCGGCACTATATACTGCTATTCCACAGTCTCATAGAGCCGCCTTTGTGTGCTCCTTATGGTTCCTATATTGTGCCCTTGTTTCCATATGAGATCGAGCCAAGTCATCACTTAGTTGCAGTAAGAAAAGACGTCGCCGGGAAGAGTTATTTTTTTTTCCAATCGGGATGTTTCTCCCTATAAATGACATAAGCATTCAAAGTACATATGTCTATAATATTAAAAAATAACCTATACGGTCATCGAGCTGTCCTTCTACCACATGAAAATTCCCTTACCAGCTTATCAGTATTATCAACCCCTCCTTTAGTTTGGTTATAATCCAATATCATGATTGGTTTGTTGTCATCCTCTTCAGAGACCTTGTCTTCATCATGTTGGCTGTATAGAACGTGAACCATTCTTCCATTTTTCGGAATATAAGAAACCATTGTCAGATCCTTTGTAAACGCAAACATAGAGGAGTGAATTGGCCTAGAAGTGTAATTTAGGATTGCAGGAGTATCGGGTTTATTTTTACGAATAGTTCCCAATAAAGTTAGATTTTTGGATAATAAATAGTTAGCTAAAAGGACGTTTGTTAAGAAATTGTCAGTAGTTATCCCTCTCCTAGTACCATGATATGGTTGTACCAGGTAAGATACTACCCTGTATCCTTGGTTTTTTTCCGGTAAATTTCCAGGAAGCTTTCCGGTGTAGACCTGAAGATTGCAAAGATAAGAAGTTTGTACGTCAGCAGCTGCCCATATTTTGATGCCATATCGACCAGGTTTTGACTTTATATACTGTCTGAAAGGGCACTTCCCACGAAAACAAACCAACTGCTCGTCAATAGTAATATGGCCATATGGCTCAAACCCTTTTTTACAATTGGTCACGAAAAGATCCCATACTTCTCCTATTGCAGCTAATTTGTCATTCTCCTTTCTTTCTGCTCTTGTAGTTTTATCGTCAAATCGTACAAATGTTGAGATTTCTTCAAATCTATTTCCTGATAATGAAGAAAGGCTCGACGAATACTGGTATTCGTGGTCCACATTTCCTTAGTAGATTCTATCCTACAGCGTAGCGTGCCTGCTTTTATTAGAACTCCCAAAAAAACAGTCTAGCTCGTCACGTTCAAGTGGTATCCATTGTTTCTGTTTATTCGGATTCTTATCGTTCCAAGTATCATAACATCTAGAAGCTTCCTGATTTGTGTGTAGACAAATGAGATCTTTTATTTCCGGCGTTAAAAATAAATTGAAAGCTTCTATAAATGTGTTAGCATTAGCACTGTATTGTGTAATTCCAGGCTTAGTATTTCGAATATTTCTTTGCATTCGGCGAGTTCGGAGAAAAGTGACTTTGCAGTGTAAAATGGGCCACTAACCTGTTCATTAGTATTTTCTTGTTCTGTAAATTCTTCACTAGAATCCTCTTCACTTCCAATTTCCAAATTATCCTCGGTCTCCGAGACATTTTCTGTACCAAAAACGTCTTTTTCAGGTAGTATCACTCTCATAGTCAACTTCAGACTCAAGATATAAATCCTCGGCGATTTCCTCTAGCTCACGTTGTGTGAGGGATCGCTTCCTATAAAAATCACCCATTTTTGAAGCTCTGAAGAATAAAAATGTAAAAGTATTTTTTTTTTAAATATGGCGCCGTAAATGCCCGTGCGAGTTACCGGCGGGACCCCACTCACCTAAATCATGTCTAAGCTCGATACACTCGCTTCGAATGGTGGCCGCGGATGGTGACGCCAACACAAAAACATACCAAGCGGCAATGTTGCCAATATGTTCAAATAAAAGACTTAGAGTCGGATTAATGGGCTTGGAGTCCTTAAGCGACCCCTCTCGGGGGTTTAAGGGTTAAAATAACAACAATATGACAATATAGCACAGTAGAGGTGCGGCACGCGAGCGATCAAAACTTTATCTGGCTCAGTTACTACAACAGGAAAATTATGGCCGTTTCGCGCCGCGCTAATTTTTAAACTGATTGGTTCCAACGTCATCGTTAGGTTTTTAGGAGGCGGTCCTCTACGACAAACACAGGCGTAGGCATATTTATTATTTGTTTTGTGCTCCACATTAAATTAAATTTATCACATTACTAAGTTCTTTAAATTTTCCAAGAAATAAAAAATGCTACGCCAATGAAGCGGCCATTTTTACCTTCTGTCTCACCTATACTTCTGGGCTTCTGATAACTTTGTAGACCTTTAGTAACGAGCTATGGTTTCAATAAGACGGGGAACCTTCTCACTTGCCATTGCCATTCGACCGATCGAAGAGGACCGGATGAATACCGACCCAGGTCACCACACACATATAAAGGTGTATTCACAATCATTTCGTGGATGGAGTTGCACTTGGATACACATGCTAAGTAGGTTATAAGTAATTGGAACATTCACGATAAAAATCAACTTAAGCATGTGTGCTGAAGTGTGCAAAATTGTTTGCAAGTTGCAAGCTTTTTATGTCGTGCCGAGTTTATGACATGAGACATGACAATTAAGTTTGACGCTAACAAAACAAACTATCGATAAAAATTAAATGCGTTATATTTGTTGCATATTACCTTGGCACTTCTGCTGTTAAAAGAAGAATTAATTTTGGATGCAGTGAAAGTGCCAAAGCCACTTAATCCCACGATAAGTCTTATTTATAAATATAGGCAAAAATAACTTAAAAACATAATAAAACTCAACATACTTATAAGAAAAAATAGGTGATGACTGAAAATGAAATCCAAAAATATAACAAACAAAAAAGTTTTCAAGGATATTTAGTATACTCGTAATAAATAGTAGTTCATTTCCCTGAGAAATATTTTAAGTTTATGACGTTTATTTATTGTTTCTTCATTAAGACACCAGTATTTGGTTCAAAATAATCAAACTTATTATAGTGTATATCTGTGTTTACTTTAATATTTTTATGTCAATTGAAACATCTAGCAAGACATTATCAATCCGCTCAATTGACTCTTTTGAAGAAACTTTTGCTTTTGCGAGTTTTTGCTTTGTTTCTGGTAGTTAATTTTGGTTTCTCGCTTCTCTCTATATTACTTTCTTGGTGAGGATTGATGATTTGAGTCTCTGTCGTAAGACCTGGTACATATTCCAATGCGTCATCTAAATTATGAATGTATTATCAAGTTGTAAGTACAAATTCACTTGTAGTATACAAAGACCCTGCAACAAAAGCCTCTCAATTTTTCTTTAGATATAAGGAACCTATATCTGCCTTATCATAAAGAGGCCTATAATTCAAAACACATTGGAGCAAATACTCAACATTAAATTATCCCCGCTGATTACGTAATTACATTTTTTTATTACGTGGAAATTCAATAAAAATACAAGCACACACAACCCGACAAATATATTAACAAAGTAATAATAAATATCAAAATCAGTGAACCACCGAAAAAATAACTATGTGCTATATGCTCAAATCTTAAATTTATCAATCTGTTGTGAACTAAGGCTGTTTCGTCGTCGAATTTACACTTTACGTCGAACTTGGCTCGCCGATTGATTATGAATCAACTCCATTAAATTTTTCTTATAAGGTTATTTGAAGTCTAAAATGTATGTGATTAGACTAAATAATGTTGATACACTAAAATAATCAGTTGCAATAAATAATTATACATTTTAATTTTTTAATGTCGTTATGTTATGTTTCGTTAGTCTATTACATCAAATTTGACAAAAAGATACTTTAGGCCTATGGTATGCTATGTAAAAAGTATTCAGAATATATCGTTGAATTGTAAATTGTTATGATATGAAGGGTTCGTTTTAAAAAAAATAATGTTGACGCTATAGTTTCTACTTGAGGTAGAGAAAAATTTTATTGCAATAATTGACCCCCTTAAAATTTACATGGGATTTCCTATGTTCCGCTCGGCGACGCACGACCCGGTATATTAGTATATACAGTGCTTTCATTTCAAAACGATCCACCCTTAATAACTTTCTTTCTTCTAAAATCAGTACCAGTAGCTTCTGCCCCACCAGCTAGTTCGCCAGCAAAAAAGGAGAAAAAAGCTAAAAACACGTGAATTTAGATATACAGGGGGACGTTTAATTATGTATTTACTGAAGTTCTGTCAATCACCTCCTCACCTCCAGCTAACCTCACTTTAATATGTCAAATGGGCACCCCCATCGTGTGATACATCATAGTAAGCAGCGTAAGATTCTCTATTCAACGGTACCAAAAAAAAATCGGTAAATGTGTAAGCAAATAGTTAGCGAAAATGTCTAGAAATAATGAATATTTTATTTACGCCAAACTTTGGTATTTTGAATGAATACTTTTAGTGTGGTACCTACATCATTTTAAAATTCTTACATTTTTTATAATAGATCATCAAAAAAAAAATACAAGCAATTTAGAAGTTAAAATGTGTGGTAACAAACAGTACATTTAGTTCAAGCAAATTATTTATTTTTTTAAGTAAAGAATGTGTACCGTTATTTGCGAGAAAAAAGAGTCTTCAAATTTTTTGCAAAAATCTTTGCAGTCTTATAACTTTGTATATATATTTATTTCACTTATATTTTTTGCGAAACCTACCTAATAGGTACAAAAAAACACTGCAATACCTTACATTTTTAAGGCGTTTAAAAAGCAGGTGATTTATTATTGTTAAAACTGTCACTTTGACGCGTGCAATTTTTCAATTTTAGTTAAAACAGTGAGTTAATAAAATTGTGTATACGCTAGCCGAAAGAATAGAAATAATTTTCCTTTATGGAGCTCAAGATCGGTGTGCTCGCAGAACCGCGAGAGCATTTAATGAAAGGTATCAAGATAAAAACGTGCGCCATAAATACGTATTAGAATTGATACGAAAATTTGAAGAGACGGGATCGATTTGCAATAAGAAAAAATATGAAAATAGAGTTGTCGATGAAGCATGCCAAGTTGAAGTACTAGGACTATACCAAAGGCCGCAAAACTAACAAATATTTCCACTGGTTCCTTACATAAAGTTTAAAAAAAAAAAGTTCTTTCCTTATAAAATTCATATTCTTCATGAACACGGAGAAGATGATTTTGATAGGAGAATTCAATTTTGTGAAGTGATGTGCCAGCGAATTGACGACGATCCCCATTTATTGAAGAACATTTGCTTCAGTGACGAATCGACCTTTTTTTTAAATGGCCTGGTGAACAGACATAACTGTAGATACTGGGATAATGAAAATCCGCATGTTTTTTGGGAAGGCCATACCCAATATCCCCAAAAAAATTAATGTTTGGGCAGGAATTTATGGGAATGAAATAATCGGGCTATTTTTTTTGGAAGAAAATTTGACTGGCGAAATTTATTTAAACCTTTTAGAAAATGCAATATACCCTTCCATCTTCCAATCTATGAAAAATCAAGTAGATCAACATGGTGCTATATTATTGAATGAAAATAATATACATTTTCAGCAAGATGGAGCTCCCGCGCACTACACTTTGTTAGTTCGAGAGTGGCTTGATGAAAATTTTCGAGAAAAGTTGATTGGCAGACGTCGGGCAATCGAATGCCCTGCGCGGTCTCCGAACCTAACCCCACTAGACTTTTTTCTTTGGGGCTACTTAAAAAGCAAAGTTTATAAAACCCCACTTGAGAGTATTGAGAATTTAAAAAATAGAATATATCAAGAATGCAGAGAAATTAGCGGGCAGAGCCTTGCCAATGTTCGTAAGGAGTTTGAAAATAGGCTTTTTTATTGTCTTGCTAATAACGGCGCGCATTTTGAACATTTATTAAAATAAATTTGTTAAACTAATTAAATTTGTTTTTCTACCCTCCCGATTTACTGTTTAATTGCTTCTTGGTCAATCAATTTTATTTTTTTTTACAACCATTGATAGCATAATGAATGCCCTTTAAAATAATGTATCACACCATGGGGTAGCCATTTGACATACCAAAGTTTGGCGTAAATAAAATATTCATTATTTCTAGACATTTTCGCTAACTATTTGCTTACACATTTACCGATTTCATTTTTTTTTTGGTACCGTTGAATAGAGAAATTTACGCTCCTTACTATGATGTATCACACGATGGGGGTTCCCATTTGACATATTAAAGTGAGGTTAGCTGGAGGTGAGGAGGTGATTGACAGAACTTCAGTAAATGCATAATTAAACGCCCCCCCCTGTATATCTAATTTGACGTGTTTTTTTCTTTTTTTTTTTTTAAGAAAGTTATTAAGGGTGGATCGTTTTGAAATGAAAGCACTGGATACAGAGTGTTACTTAATAATATATTATAATTTTAAGGGGAAATTCCTAGATAAATTTTAAGTCGTAAAGGTCATATAAACTTCTTAAAATGCTTGGTTTTTAAGATATAAGGTGTTAAAGAATTAGAATTTATTTTATTTTCAGTTTTTAATACATTTTCCAAAGACGGTTTGAGGTATTGAACTGCATTTTGCCATAGGATATTATGGTATGGGAACACACTTTTTGGATGTTTATTTACTTTTTTGCAGTAACCAGTGGCGTATCTATGATTAATTATCAATAAAATAAAAAAAAAATCTATTCATAGTCATTGACTTGGGAAAAAATATGGCTTTGTATTAATTACTAATCAATTCTAAACAAAAAAGGCCTCTTTTACTTTTGTCGTAAAACTTACGCTTTGGGAGAACATGTTTTATTTACATAAACTGCATTTTGAAAAATTGTTGAAAAAAATCTAGTTAGATTTGCTCGCGATTGCTTGCAGCGAATGTTGTTTTGTTATTCTAAACATTATGACATTGCCTTTTAATATTATTTTTGACATTTTGTTTTTTATCTTTCTTTGGTCTTGAAACATGCATTGCGCAGTTAAAAAAGTTCGAACCCCGGCAGTTGAGGAACTGTCCTGTACGCAGTCGAAGAGGATACAATCAGTACGCGAAAAATTGGCATGGAATTAAATATCTGCTACAAAACTGTATGGGAAATTTTAATAGACTCTTTGTTATATCTCTTTTACGTACAAAAAGGTTCAGGCACTGCTTCATAGAGATTATGAACCGCATACGCAATTTTGTAGATGGTATATCCAAAAAGTTCATCAATTTGATTCGAGTGCATGTGTACCGATGAGGCAATTTTTTCCCGAAATGCAATCACTAAATTCTATAATAAGAAAACCCCTATGCTAGTACAGAGACACATTTTCAGCAACAATTTTCACTTAACGTTTGAATCGGTATCATGGCCGACCAATTAATTGGGCCATTTTTTTACCAGGACGCCTTAATGAACAGGATTATTGTAATTTTCTCATAAAGTAATTCATAAAAATCTCATAAA
Source organism: Anthonomus grandis grandis (assembly GCF_022605725.1). Lineage (NCBI taxonomy): Eukaryota > Metazoa > Arthropoda > Insecta > Coleoptera > Curculionidae > Anthonomus > Anthonomus grandis. The sequence continues at coordinate 25,641,973 of NC_065546.1, forward strand.
AAAATTCTCATATTGTAATTTTCTCATAAATGATGTGCCTTTGCTTTACTTCAAGATATTTCTCTTCAGTTAGGGTAACAACTTTGGTTTATGCATGATGGTGCTTCAGCCCACTTTAGCCGATTGGCTCGGGAGCATTTAAATCGAACCTACCAAAATCGTTGGATAGGCTGTGGAGGATCACAATTTTGGTCACCCAGATCACCTGACTTCAACAGCTTGGATTTTTATTTATGGAGGCATCTAAAAACTTCACTTTATGATTATCTAATTATAATTTATACAGGGTCTCCCGGTTCATGTGGGAAATCTCTCGGATTCAGGTAGAACATCGAAAAATAATACCGAACGTTCCTATAAAAAAATTCCTACAGACCTTCTTTACGAAGATACAACCTCCTAAAGGACGCTGCTAAAAATTGGTTTTTTATAAATTACTTTTAAACTACCCGATAAAATTTAATAAAAATTCTAGGTGATGAACACTATTAGGGACCTTTTAAAATGACATCCTTAAAATACATTTACCTTGTTTACTTTACCAGGGGCGGACTAGGTTGTACACTTTAATGCGTATATTTTTAACACCCTGTATGTTGAAGTCTAAAAAAAATAAATTTGGATACCTTGAACCCTAGGCTAAAAAAACGGTACTCTTGTTTATTATCTTGTTTATCGTTAAATGAACCGTTTTGGAGAAAAAAATAATAAACGAGCCAATGTTTTTTCTTATTTTTTTTAAATAAGATAAGTACACTAGTTATTTAAAGAACAGAGAATTTTCGATGTAAGTCATTTAATTTAAAATAATACATGTTTCTAAAAATACAGTGGTGTCCTAAAAAATACTTTTACAAAATAATAAAAAAAACCTATGATGAGTGTATGTTTTTAAATTAGAAAAAAACAACTTACAAAAAAATGCCAAAAACCAAATATGTAAACAAAAGTTAAATTCTTCAATACGAGCAATAAACAATTATGAAAAACTTCATAAGACGTGGGCTCTGTGAACTCTAACACATTCGCGGGCACGACGAATCGAGGACTGCTGCACTCGCCACAATAACCCAAGATTGTTTTTTATATTATCACAATGAAATGTAATTCTTTGGAGCAGTTCTTCCCGAGTATCGACTAGGGTCGAATACACCAAGGTTTTGAGGTGAACCCATAGATAAAAATCTAATGGCGTTAGATCGGGAGACCGAGGAGGCCAAGCAACAGGTCCTCCTCTATCTATCCAACGGTTTTCTAAAGTATTAGTGAAACTAATACTTTATGTGTAATACTAATACTCTAATATACGTGGGTGGGGCTCCCTCATGCATAAAATACATATCTCGGCGGGTTGCAAGGAGCAAATCTTCTAATAAATCTGGAAGATTGTTCTGGAGGAACTCCGAATAAAGTTCTCCGTTTAAAGGTGGTGGCAGTTCAAATGGCCCAATCAAAAAATTGCCCATAATTCCTGCCCAGATATTTATTAATTGGAATTGATGTTGATGATGAGAAATAATAGTATCACGGGGATTTTCATGAGCCCATACATGCGAGTTATGTAAGTTTTCAATTCCATTTTTGGTAAACCCTGCTTCATCCGTAAAAAGAATCGTGCTTATAAAGTTAGGGTTATTTCGCTGCTGATCTAACAGCCAGTTTGCGAAGTGTATTCTAAGAGCAAAATCTCTGGGCAGTAGTTCATGCACTTTTTGTAAGTGATATGGGTACAACAGTTGTTGAAGTACCATATGTACAATTGTTTTGGACGAATGAAGCTGAGCGGCTAATTTTCGAGTACTCGTTGTAGGAGTGTCAGCGGTTAGGAGTGTCAGCAGTTAGACGCTGTATAAAATATTTTCTTCCAATTGCACTGTACGTGCTGTTCTCGTACGACCACCATTATTCTTTTTTTTTTCAAAACATCCTAAAATTGCATTAAGGAAATTTAATAGTATTACCTCATTAAGTGGAAAACAGAAACCTACCAGTTTCCCTTAGACGTTGATCAACACGTTGAAATGTTTTCTGATCCGGAATAATGCGATTGGGAAATCTTTCTTCGTACAATCTTTTTGCTTCCAATGCATTGCAAGACGCCAGACCATACATAAGATGCATATCTGCATACTCAATAAAAGTAAACTCCATATTTTTCAGACTTTAACATAGAGGGTGTTAAAAATATACGCATTAAAGTATACAACCTAGTCCGCCCCTGGTAAAGTAAACAAGGTAAATGTATTTTAAGGATGTCATTTTAAGAGGTCCCTAATAGTGTTCATCACCTAAAATTTTTATTAAATTCTACTGGGTAGTTTAAAAGTCATTTATGAAAAACCAATTTCCAGCAGCGTCTTTTAGGAGGCTGTATCTTCGTAAAGAAGGCCTGTAGGAATTTTTTTTATAGGAACGTTCGGTATTATTTTTCGATGTTCTACCTGAATCCGAGAGATTTCCCACATGACCCGGGACACCCTGTATAAAAAAACACTTACTTTTTGTGCGATGGTGATAATAATGTTATTAAATTAATATCTTTCTCCAAGTGTACCTCTACATCTCTTAGTCTAAAAACAAAAATAAAAAAGTGATCCAATTGATCAATAAAATGTATGATATTATAAAGATTCTTTATAATATCATACATTTTAACGATTAATTGCATTTAATTAAACAACTATAACACAATAAAATACTATATCACTTTTAAATAAAGAACTAATGATGATCACTTTTAAATAAGAACTGCCCTACATAACATAACACTCTTATTTGTACTTAGAAAAAGAATTGAACAATAATTTTTCAATGTGCTATATTGGTGTCTATTTTGAGTGTATTTTTACGTTTTCCTTTTTTTTTACGTTTTTACGTTTTTTTTACGTGTTTAGCAGTTGAACTAAAGCGGCTTGGATGAGAAATAATAATTGTTGACCTAGACCCCATGGTTACTGTAGAACTATTATGATTAATGATCAGATCTGTAATTACACAAAATTTGGTGTATCAAGAATATTTTGATTATCCATACTTGTCTATATTAGCTTCACTGTTTGTACTATGTATTGTTTTGGAAGCTAAAGAACTTTCCTGAATAATGCTATTACTAATAGGAACTTTCAGGGGTAAATCACTTGGTAAATTAACTGAATTATCGGCTGCTGTATTTTTAACCAGTGCATCAGAAATCTTAGTAAAAATGCTAAAAAAGTACTTTTACACACATACCTAATTCAATAAGTATTAGAAATCCTACTGATACTACCATCTCCCTCATGTAAGAAATCACTTCTAAGTACATATGTTCTTTTTAATTATGTTGATTTTCAGTAATGAAGTATATTGTTCCCTTTGGGCATGATCATTAGGCAATCTATAATAAGTATTTGATTTAATCAAAAAGCAAAAAAACATTATAGTAATAAATTAATATGTGGTGCCAATTACTATATACAGGGTGTTCATTTGAAAACTTCCCACACGGATTTATCGAAAACCACTGTTTAAAAACAAAACGCCGAAATACGTCAAAGGGTTTGTCAAGGGGGCAACTATCTAACCTAAAATTACTTCACCCCCTTTCACCCATTGCCCCCGAGGGTCATCTCCTTAAAAATTTTAAATAGCAAGGGGTATCGAGTAATAGCTTGTTACTATGTTCTTCCCATTCGGCAATGGCTATACGACGAGTTTTCAGATAAATGGATAGGGCGAAGCGGGCCTATAGAATGACCTGCTAGATTTCCTGATATAACGCCGTTAGACTTTTTTCTATGGGGTCATTTGAAATCTATTGTGTTTACTCCCCAATCTGAAAGTTTGGATGAACTTCGTCAACGCATCATCGACTGCTGCCATGATATCCCACAACATGTTTTTGAAAATGTCCGTCAGGAATTTGAACATTACCTATATCATTGTTTGGCCAAAAACGGGCAACATTTTGAACACTTATTGAAATAAAAACTGATTTTTTCATGTTTTTGTTTTTTATTTGAACAAATTAAGATAAACAAAGGTTTTTCTAATTTTCTCGAAAACGAATCAACCGATTTAAAAAAATCAAACGTCAAAATTAAAAACTTTGAAAGACCTTTTAAACAAGCTATTACTCGATACCCCTTGCCATTTAAAATTTTTAAGGGGATGATCCTGGGGGGCAGAGGATGAAATATGGTGAAATAATTTCAGGTTAGAAAGTTGTCCCCCTTGATATAACAGTGGTTTCGATAAATCCGTGGTAGGAAATTTTCAAATGAACACCTTGTATAAAGGTCCTAACAGGCAAGATGTTGCAATGCCGCCGCCGCAAAAGCACGCTGGTGTTTGAGGTTTAAGCTCGATTACTTTAAACTTTATGTTAGTAAGCGTCTGACATCGGTGGAGACTGTATCGCTTGTGGTAAAATTCTAAAAAATATTACGCGGCATGGGTATAATATTTTACACGCACAGCATAAATTTTTTTATGCTGTGCAAGGCATATTGAAAATTAAATCGTTTTTCAAATAAAATATAAACTAATAAAAATAGATTGTAAGCATTATAAAAAAACAGAAAATAAGACTCTAAATAATAAACCTAATAAATAATTCTTTGAATAAAAGGCTCAAAAAGTCCTTTTTTTCTTTAGCTAAACAAAACGTTAGCCTATCGTAAAAGCTATTTCTTACTTCCAAAAGAGTTTGAGGTAAAATGGAATTAGCAGATTCAACAATTTTGTTTTTCAACTCCTCTAAATTCGTTGGTCTACTAGTATGATATTTATATAGTCTCCTTAAAATAACCCCACAAATAAAGATGGAGGCTATTTAAGATTGCCAGTCCCACTAATAAAAGGATCAGGAAAAGTATTTGTTAAAAATGCTTTTACTCCAATCGCATTATGATCAAGACAGCTATCTTGTTAAAAATAGACTGATCCCAGGTCTATGTCAGGGAGGAGTTGAATGGCAGGAAGAACTTGGAAAATGAAAAAGGGTCCTATAATATCGTCGCCCAAAATACCGGCCCACACATTGAACTTTTCATGGGTACTGACTACGGAACTGAAAACTTCTTTCTCGTTTCCCTGAGACCTGTAACGAAAAAATAGAAAGATTGTGTTTACCATGCAATAGAAAAGAAGGCTTATCTGAAAACAAAATATTTTCTTAGAAATTTTCAGTTTCATTTGCCTTTTCCATCATGTTATCACAACATTCCATTCTTCGCTACTGGTCTTCAGGAAACTCTCCCGAATTTTGGAATATTTAAAACATTTGTATCTATGTATGTTTTTCTAAAATACTCTTCACAGTTTTATGGCGCACACTCAGTTCCTCTCCAACAATTCTACTCGATCGTGTTGAATCCAAAACTAAAGCAGTATAAACCATTTCTTTCCGCCGTTTTATCTCCTGAATCCTTTCAAGCTGGTTCTTGAGTTTTGATGTGACAATTTCTACATTCTTGGAGGCAAAAAGATGTCTCAAAATTTGACACGACATTTAAAATAGTTTTAGCAAAAGGAATCTGAAAAAGGAAATGAGGCTTGCTGATTGTACCGTGCTGAAAATAGCAAATCAGACGATCGGAATCCTCCGTGCCATTTATCAACCAGAAAGTAAGCGAGAAGAAGTGTTGCCATTTATAATACGCCTATGTGTGGTCTTCTATTCGCCAACCTGTATACTATAAAAGTGATATATGCTATCACTATCGCTATAAGGTGTTTTCATATTCAAAGAGTTTATTTTGGATGGCAGATAGATAAATTGTTTCTTAAATAATACTCTAATATAGAACTATAATTTAGTTTCAGGTTTGAGTTTAATTTTTCTTCAGGAAACAAAAAGAAGTATATATTAAACAAAAAATTCATTCAGCAGTAAAATTAAGATTTTCTTTTACAAACAATATTATTAAACATTTTTATAGAATATTTAATTTAGAAGTAGTTATATTTTATGTATGTATTTTTTCGTGCTCTTTGCGTCTAGGTCTGGCATGTTTTGTTTTAAAATAATTTTTAGTAATATATATGTTTCTTTCATTGTGAATGCACACGATGAAAGAAACAAATTTATTTAAAATTCAGGTATTTTTTCCTATTTTATTTTTTGGAGACATCGTTAGTTTTTAGTATTTTTAACATTGCGTTTTTTTAAATAAAAATATCTATACAGGGTGCCGCAAGTAGAAACCATGAGGACAACATTAATTTTTTTAAATAGAACACCCTATATATTATTACGTTCTACAATTTTATGATATATTCTTAATACTTTTTGTATAGTGTAAACCAAATATGTATTTTATAAACCAGACACCTAAAGTCAATTGTTTACCAAATGTGCCATAACAGACTAACGAAACATGAAATTAAAAGATAAAAACTTATTCTAGATTTATTGCAACTAATGTTTAATTTATTGTCCATTTGATTCAATGCGTCCTTTGCAATGAAAATGTTGGTTACAGGGTGTCTCATATAAAAACTATCACGCCAACATTAATTTATGGGATTTCTTAAAAATTAGGTAGACCTTATTATTTTCGAACAGTTTCCAATGTTAAAACCTACTTAATAACTGTTTGTTATACATTTATGATTATAAGCATTATATTTGTTGTCATTTCACGCATGATTTTGTACTAAAATAAATTTATTTGCGAAAGAATGAATTGAAAATGCTTATGATGATTAGTTTTGGAGACCCGATGCCTACACAACAAGAGTAGTACTTGGACTATGTATAGTTTAAAGTTATCCCTGCTTTTGTTGTTTTATTCCCTGATCGACAAGAGGTTGACATACGTAGTAAGCGATATATTTTCAACAAGACGCTTACTTTGCCATAGCAGTTCGACAATTTTTTCATGCAACTTTTCCTAACAGATTGATTGGACAAAGAGGACCGATTGAGTGGGCACCAAGGTCCCCGGATATAACCCCATTTGAAAAGACCACATAATGTTGATTTAAAGCAACGAATTCGACAAGAAATTAGACTAGTTGATCTGCAAGTATTTGAAAATATACAATTGAAAGTTATTTACCAACTTCAAAAATGCCTTAAAGTAAATAGATAACAAATTAAACATAAGTTGCGATAAATAGTGTATAATTTTAATTTTTTAATGTCGTATGTTTCATTAGTTTATTACGTCAAATTTGACAAACCGCTGATTTTAGGCATTTGGCATGCGGTACAAAAAGTAGTCGGAATATATCGTAGAATTATAAAATGTCATGGTATACTGGATGTTCCATTCAAAAAAATTAATTTTGACGCCACAGTTTCTACTTAAGGTATTAATAGACGTGTCCAAAAAATTTAAAAAAAAACACCTGAATATTAAATAAACCTTTCATCATGTTTGCTGTATAGTTTTGTATTTCACTTTACTTAAACTAATATTTTTTCTACTACCGTGCGTAAAGTACTCACTTTACACACTTCCCAGGATTTCTAAAGATTCACTTTTTACGCACTAGTCCATTTTCTTCGGTAGTAGAAAAAATTTTGTATGTTACACGTGTATAAAATTTTCATGTTTTATTCATGGGAATTGTTTGACAAATTTCTCATTCATAAAAAAAAATCATTTTACACCCTTAAATAAACTTAATTAACTATTATGTAATAAAACTATTATTACATAATAGTTAGTTATATTAATTAATTATAGTTTATTAAATATAGAGTATAAAATAAAGGCCTAATTTATTTAACTATTATGTATTGTATTTTTGCAAATAAATAACATTTTTTATTAATAGAATATAATAAAATAGGCATAAAATAATAACTTAATTGTAATGTCTTTAGGTGTATATTAAGAAAATATGTGATAAAGAAAAAGCACAAAAAAATTGTTTATTTTGCAAATGAACATAACAGGATTGGCGTTGTTCAGTGCTAACAAAATACTTTTAAATATTTTTAGATTAATTCTAATTTATATAATGTCTGTTATAATGAATTATTGAATATTATGTATATCATTTTAAGTAATTTTTTTTTCCAGGAAAATTAAATAATAAATGTATTAAAGCAAAAAAAAAACATTGTTTTATTTCCATTTGTCCAATTGGTGATATGTCGTACACTATTGTTAGTACACTTTCGTAGATTATTGCAGTAAATTAACCTATTTAGATATGTAAAATAAAGCTGAAAAGTTTTATTTTTGTTCAGATCAATATCTGATGCTAACACCTAAACAAAAAGTCTCTTTTCTCTATGAATAACCTTTTTGATTAGGCGTTTGCTTTAGAAATTACGATTAAATGATAAGATTGTCAGATTAAATAAAATGTGATTTCCCGCCTTGTTACCACTGAACTACCCTAATTTTATACAGATTAGAAAAGGTTGTCAACATTTTTGTGCTATTTTCTTATAATACATCTAAAGGCATTCCCATTAGGTTAATAATATCCTCATTTTATTAACACATAGAGTCAATAGAGGATGAATTATTCTTATTTAATATGTACTTGTATCTGTTTCCTAAAGAAAAATTAAACAGATTTTAAAATTATTTAAATTATAATCTAAATAATAATTTTTAAAATTAATTAAAAATTCTATAACAGAGTATTATCGAAAGAAACAATATATCCATTGACAAAACAAAATAAAATCTTTCAAAATGAAAACAACTTTTTAGTATAAACATATATCACTTACATAGAATATATTTATTGGTCTCTTATAATACTAACATATCTTGGAACTATAATATTACTAAAAACTTAATTCAAGGATAGATGTTTACATAAAATAAAAAGAAACTCTTAAAAAAACATGTTGTAAGAAAAACATTAATTCTGATCCATTCCGGGTGCTCAGGTCTCTTAGCCGCTATACCTATGTCTTGTGATCAGTGAACACAGGAGATGGTATGATACGAGCAGGAAATAAAATAAAAAAATAGACAGTGCAAACCTTATAAATCAATTTACTAAATGATTCATGTAAAAAAAAAGACAAAATAAATGTTTAAATAAATATGTATTGTAGTGTAAAGCCAGGGGTATCAGCATTATTAAAATTTGTGGAGAACTGATCAAAAGAAATTCTATAGCTCAAAGTCTTAATAATATTTACATTGCATATCTCTCTCCATGTTTTTCTTGTAATATGAACTGAAGGAAATTAAAAAAATCTTTTATTATTGTTTCTCAGAAACATTTAAAATATACATACTCTTACATCAAGGTCAGGAAAATTTCGATCAATTTTTAATTGTTGAATAGAAAATGAGAGGCCAGACATTTTGTAATATGTATTTATAATAATGAAGTTAAAAATTAAATACTTGAAAAGTGAAACTTCTTCATTGAAATCAACTGAATTTGATTTTATTAAAGTCTAAAGATTGACAATACAAAAACATAATAGTAATAAAAAATCAGATTTTCTTACCAGAAACCTGGAATTGCTTGCCGCATATTAATTAAAACACTACTCCCAATATTGAAAGAGAACTTTTTAGAAAAAAAGTCATAAATTTAAAATAACATCCTTAAAACAAATAGCAAACTCAACCCACGCTGGCATTCATTGAAATGAAAAACAAACTCAAATGGTATGACCAGTGTTGCTAGATGTCATAAAGAGAATAATCGCATAGCCTGTTTAAAATTATCGTACATTATCGTACTGAACGTCGATATTTATACCTTGGAAAATTTAATTAATATTACTTTGAAATCGAAAGTTTAAGGGGAAAAAAATTCTGAAAATATTCTTATATGTATTTATTTCCTAAATATTATAAAATTTGAATTAAAATATGATTAACATTCATCAAAAATTATGTCATCGTCTTCAGATTCTGCGTTAGTTTCTTTCTCTTTTGTCGCAGCTTTATTCTGATAAAGTGTGGCTGACGTCATACTTCTCAAATTTTTTTCACTAGGATTAAATCTAAAACAGTTTTGTTCTAGATGAACTTTCTGGGAAGATAACATATGACCATTTAACGTATCCGTTATTATTTTATTTCTTGCCTTAGTTTTTATTAAATTCACCTTTCAAAATTGCCTTTCATAACTGGCACTTGAATGCGGTAGTGACAGCACATTTAGTGCAAACTTGGACAAATCGGGGAATATGAATTCTCCACTAAAGTCTTTTACCTGACTTAGTTTATAAAAAAACTCATCAACTTCCGTGGATTCTGGTAGATCTTCGTAAATTTGTAATTTTCTCCACTGGTCATCAATTTTTTGTAGTTGATGTGTGTTTTGAAGTTCACAAATTTGAGGTAAAGATTTCATCAGCAGTAAAAGTGTGGTATCATTGCCCTTTTTGATACTATCTAAAGTTAAGATGGGCAACTTACTTAGCACAGGATCTTCGAAATTATACCGTTTTTTTTATTTCTAGACAAGCAGTAATTAAAAAATTACGACAGCGTTGAAGAAAATCAATTTTAGCAGGTTCCTCTAAAGAATCTATATTCTGAAGAACTTCAATACCCAAATACATATTTGTTATTCGAAGGAAATGTGCATCATCAGTTGGGTCAATTTTACCAATTTCTGTTTTATTGATATAGTTTTGTTCCATAAAAGCTGATAAAAAATCTTTGTAAGACATAACCATCTTACTGTGTAAATTTAAAATTACCACTTTTTCACTCTGAAAATATTTGTTAAGGTCGACACATTTAGGTAGAACCCATTCCAAAAAAATATAAAATATTTTTATCTCGAATTTATTAAGAGCAATATTTATTTCCTCGCTGGATATAAGACGATGTTCCAGGTAATTTGAAGTGAAAAACAATTTAAAGGTTCCCACTGTTCTAGGATCCGCTTAACCACCTGCAGCAGGGCCGTTCCGACCCGGGAGTGCAGGGGGTGCGGGGCACATGGGCGGCAGGTCAGAGAAAACAAACTAAATAAATATTTTTCTTTGTTTCAAAAACTATTATACACATATTATTTTAAAATATTATACATATGTAAATATTATTAATTATTAACTAATGTATTAAAGTTACTTTATAACATTCTAAATATTATTAGTTATATTTCTTCATTTAATCTTAATATTTTTTTTTTATTTGAAACGTTAAAAATATATCTCTTTATTCATTCAGGCAAAATATAGGATAACGTGAAAATTAACTAAAAAGGCTTGCAGTTCACTCTAAGCATTTTTAATCCCAAGATCACATGACAAACCATCAAGTTCCCAAGCCCGAGATGAAAATGTGACGGAGACTATATGTATAATGATGGTCAATAGCGGAGAAGAGAAGGAGAACTCATCGAATACCAAAACTATAGTGGAAGGTGATGTTTTATTAGCAGAACAAGGATCTGAAGTAAGCTTTGAAAATATGAATGTCTATAAGGATCCTGGCTATTGGCCAAATGTTTTATTGGATAAAATTAAATTAACTCTGATAGAGTTAGGGCCTACGCAACTAACGGAGGCTGATATGACGTTTCCTTTAAATAAAGACAATAGACGATTCTCATCTATTTATTATAAAAAAAAATGTGTAATGGAGAAATAATTCCGAGGGTTTGGCTAGTATATTCTAAATCAAAAAATTGTGTATATTGTTTTCCTTGCAAAATATTTAAAAAATTTTCTGGTGGTAGTGGTTTGGTTGAGGGTTATAACGATTGGAGACATTTAAGTCAACTTATAGAAAGACATGAAAAGTCAAGGGGGCATATTTGTAATACAAAATCTTGGCTTGAATTAAAACAATCAATTTCTTCTAGAACGACAACTGATTCACTAAACGAGAAATTAATAAATATGGAAAAAGATAGATGCGTTTCTGTTTTGAAAATTATAATTTATGTTGTCAAGTTTTTAGCCGGTCAAAATTTGAGTTTTAGAGGTGAAAATAACAAGATATACGAGCAACAAAACGGAAACTTTTTAAAATTAATCGAAACAATTGCCAATTTTAATGAAACAATATGCGATCACATTAAAAGGATTAAAAGAACTCCATCAAATATGCCTCATTATTTAGGTGTTCATATTCAAAATGAATTAATTTTCCTTCTGGGAGAGCAAATAAGACATGAATTTATATCTATGTTAAATGCTAGTAAATATTTTTCAATTATTTTGGATACGACTCCTGACGTGAGTCATCAAGACCAACTAACTATTGTAATAAGGTTTGTTTTATTAATTAATACATCAAAGCAAATCGAAATTAGAGAGCATTTTTTGGGATTCATTTCAATATCAGATTCGACAAGACAAGGCGTAACTAATGTTTTATTGGATTTTTTGCAGACTCACAACATTTGTTTAGGCGATTTAAGGGGCGAGGGATATGATAATGGAGCGAATATGAAGGATCGCAATAATGGTTTACAAAAAAAATTATTGAATTGAACCCTAGAGCTTTTTACGTGCCTTGTGCAGCCCATAGCTTAAATTTAGTTGTTAATGACGCTGCAAAAGCATCTTTAGAAATTACAAGTTTCTTTGCTATTGTGCAGGAACTTTACGTTTTTTTCTCCGCATCAACTAAACGTTGGCAAGTTTTAAAAGATGAAATCCCAACGTTAACACTAAAACCTCTTTCTACTACTAGATGAGAAAGCAGAATAGATGCTCTGAAAGTTCTTAGGAAAAATATTAGACATAATTTAGGAAAAATATATGAGGCTTTATTTGCACTTTACTCTGATAATAACAGGGACTCCGATACCAAAACTATGGCTAATTCATTACTCTTAAAAATTAAGTCGTTTAAATTTATTTGTTCCATTATTATATGGTATAATGTGTTAACAAAAATTAATATTGCAAGTAAAGTGATGCAGGAATCCGATGTTGCCCTTATCCGATATTATTTTATTCTTAAAACAGACTAAAACATATATATCTAGTATTAGATCAGATGAAGGTTTCACTGATATTTTCGAGGAGGCCAAAAAAGTTGCCGAAGAAATTGATTGCGACCCTTCGTTTCCTCCGATTAATATTGTTAGACTCCGAACAAAAAAGCGTCTATTTGACTATGAGTGTGTAGACGAGGCCCCTAAAAATCCAGTTGATCAGTTTAAAATTAATTTTTATTTTGTTATATTAAATACTACATTATTAAAATTGGAAGAAAGATTCGAGCAAATGAAGCAACATGATACGTTGTTTAATTTTCTTAACAACCTACATAGCTTTCTCCAAACAGAAAAATCAATTAGGTTTGCAAAATGTGAAGCTCTTGAGAAAATTTAATATGATCCATCAAAAAATGAAAAAGATATTTTAGCTCAAGATTTATCTGATGAAATTGATAATGTTGCACCCTATATTTCCCCTGAAATGAATGCCTTAAATGTTCTTACCTACCTATTTGTAAATAACCTCATCTATTTTTTTCCCAATTTAGTAATTTCCATTAGAATTTTCTTAACATTACCTGTCACAGTAGCTAGTGGAGAAAGAAGCTTTTCTAAACTCAAAATAATAAAAAATTATTTACGATCCACAATGGGTCAAGAGAGGCTTTCTGACTTATTAATAATTAGTATTGAAAAAGAAATTGCAGAAAATATAGATGTGTCTAACATTGTAAAAACATTTGCATTAAAAAAAGCGAGAAAAGCAAACTTTGTATAATCATTGGATATGTTAGTGTTACCTGCCCCTTTATGTATACATATACATATTATAAAGTGCATGTTGCGTATGTAAATAATATCTATGTATGTATTTAATTACAACTTAAATGTAAGTATATTAATTAAATGTTTGTATTTAATTACAACTTATTTGTAAATACATTACATTACAAATAAATTGTAAATAAAATTATGATTTAATATAAAATAAAGTGTTTATGTTCTAAAATGTTTTTTTAACGTTAAATTATTTCAAGTTATTTATTTACAAATGTTTATCAAAGGCCGGATTCGGTGGGGTAAAGGAGGGGCGGCAAAATTTTTTTCGCCACCCGGGCGGCAGATACCCTTTGAACGGCCCTGACCTGCAGTAATGACAACCAACGAGTTTGAGCTGGTCTAAGTATCTTGTGTGGTTCAGTATTACAAAAGTCCTGAAATTCTCTGAACATTGCCTGTCGCTTAGCGCTGTTTTTAAAAAAACCGTAAATATTTCTGGGCGAGTCTTCACACATTCGGGGTAAATGTTTACACGCATAAATGCAAAGAATGGCATACACATTTCTGAAGCATTAATCCCGGGATATCGTTAGCTAATTTGCTTGCCACGCAGTTTTTACTACCAAACATGGTATTACAGCCGTCCGATGCAAAACCAATCATATTTTTAAGAGGTATACCATTTTGCGATAGGAGTGTTATTATTTCCTCTGGCTAGTAGCACCTTGATCCGATTTCTCAGGTTCATCCCCAGAGAAAATTTACAAAAGTTTCCAGAAAAGAGTATCAAGTTCAACGTATATACAATACAATCGACGCATATACATAAAGTTTTAACTGATAAAATGTCAGTAGATTCATCAATAATCATACTGAATTTGGAGCCCTTTAAATAAGAGGTTATTTCTTGTTCGGCACAGGCACCAATAACATTTTTAGAAACTTGAGTCGCTTTAAATCTTCCTAGTGACATTCCCTGGGCAATTTTCGAGTCAGGAAAACAACTTTTAATTAGATTTGTTAAATGATCAGCTGAATTAAAAGAGATATTGGGCTCTGTCAAAAATCCTGTTATTTTAATTTCGGCCACTTTGCTCTGACTTTGCAAAGAACTCTCAGGTTTATTAAACAAAGAGGTTATTGTCGTCTTTGGAAAAGCTTTTACGTTCTGAACATGCTTTGATGATTTAGCATGATTTTTAATAACGGTTAGTTCTGCAGTAAGCTCTAAATTACAAGGACGATACCTAGCCTTTTCATCTGAAAGTGCAATTTAAATATATGAGATAAAGGGAAAAAACTTAATTATTGATAACAATTTACCATTACTTTTAATAAGCCAACCTTTAAACCTCGAGTCTTGTTCCCACTCCACTCGGTATTTTGGTTTTCGGTGCTTCGCTGCATTTCAACTTTTTATATTCAGGAGTTGCACTTCTACTTTCACGTTCAGATTCGGAATCAGACATGGTTACTTCTTATTTTTTTTAGTCTAGTTTTTACACTAGTTTTAGATAAAATCATCACCGCTCATAATTATCACAATCACGTGTGAAAAATGCAGGTAAACTCTAAGCTGTAAGTAATTTACGACAAAAAATAAGAACGGGGAATCACAAAATATTAACCTACGGAGATAGAAAAGAATCCTTTACGACCAAGGTCAAATGAAAACATTAGTTCCCGGCCGAACCACGAAGTGAGGGCGCTTCCTCTGCATTATCGATTTTTCATGGCTCCTCCCACTCCCGCTCGGGAATCCCGAAATTGGAGTCGTTTGGTTGGTATTATTATTTGATTTCCGTAGACCGTCGAAATAAAACTCAGAGGTTTTAATATAGTGATTATTTTAATTTGAAAAAGATTGTATCACTATTATACAAACAAACTTTTACTTTTTTTTTAATATTTTTTTTTGAAAAAAAGATGTTACACATGACATCATTATTTTTGACAGACAACACACAGAATGAAAATTTTAAAGATGGTCACTTCATACAAAAGACAGTTACTACTTATTTACCATTGAATGTAGGTGGCGCTACATTCAACACCCCCCCTCAATGGTAAATTTCCCAAACTTTTAAGACTTTTTATTACATCTACACAAATGTCATGTAAAACATATACCTATACATTAAAGCAAATTACACTTAACAAGAAAATCATTAAATGAAGCCAGTGATAAGGGTTTTGTAAAAAGATCTGCGATCTGCAACTTTATGGGTATATACTTTAACAATACAGCCTTATCATTGACTTTGTCCCTAATAAAGTGGTAACGAATATCAATGTGTTTTAGCCTTTTGTGAAATTCTGGATTTTTACATACCTTGATTGCTGACTTATTATCTTCAAAGATAATTACTTTTAAAGAATTATTGTCCAGAATTTTAAAATCAAAAATCAAATTTCGAAGCCAACATGCTTTACTTATAGCTAAACTTAATGCTACATATTCTGCCTCGGTAGAAGAGAGGGCGACAGATGCTTGTTTTTTAGAGCACCAACTAACTGTACTTCCAAAAATTTTAAATAAATATCCTGAAGTGGATTTTCTGTCAGTCCTATCTCCTGCCCAGTCTGCATCAGCATAGCATTCTATCACATTTTGAAAATTATTTTTCTTAAAAACTAGACTAAGACCGTTGATTGAATATTTGGGAAGATACGCAACCTTATGGGCAAAAGCGTGACCGCAAATATGCGTGAAAAATAGATGGCGATTCTCTCCAGTATGCGCGAAAATAATTTCGTCCGTCGCTCCTCATTAGTAATCGGCCGATCATCATTGAGTCGTGTGGGAGAGTTTTTGCACAGGTTCGTGTTTGCCGTATTGCAATTTGGTAGTTGTTAAAAAATTTTCTTGGATATCATAATCACAAATAGATAGATATATGTAAATGTGTTTAGTTTGTGAGACAATGACTCCTTTAGGCAAAATTAATCAGTGTGCGTATCGTGGGTGCAATAATGTAAGAAAGTAATAAGCGAAAGAGACTTTTAAAATCAGATGTACCAATTTCATGGAAAGGTATTATTTTTGATATTTTACTGTTTCCTTCCAAATTAGTGTTATAAATTTACTAAATTATAGAACCAGCCTCTAGAAACACAATTTCTTTGTCTGATACCTCATGTAACGCTCAAAGCCTTGAGAGTTTAGAGGCAAAAGTTTTATCAATAAATTGGGAAAATGGTAAGTAAAGAATATTATAATATTACTTAAACTTGACACTTTATTTTTTATAGGCAGATTTTTTTAACTGTTGTATTAAAAGTACATGAGTGGGTATACTTTTAATACTGATTCTCGTGCTCGCATTACTGAAAATATTCCTATTTGCCCTTTTGCATATTTTCAAACCCTTTTACAAGTTGGTGACAAACCTTACCTATTACGACAATAAGTATTATATTATTATTATAACTATAATTATTATTATATATTACTTACATATAGACAGAATTATTCTTTTAATGCACAAATGTAAATGGACGATAGATCTTATCATTTTAGGATAAAAAGTTTGTTTGTTTTTTAGAAAAATTTGGAAATGCCTATTTATTTTAAGAAAGCTTCGCTTTTCAAAAAAAGTTCTACAGCAAACAAATATTTTAAATTTAACAGGCCACTTAATTTGCTAACTAGAAGATGTTAAAGACGTATCACAAACATTTTTGGGCGGGATAAAGATGCTTTTTATAGGATATTACTTTTTATTTATAGGGTCCGCTAATTATTTTATTAACGATTTTAGATATTAGAGTAAATGTTTCAAAAAGCAAATTACAGAAATGTAACGTTACAGGGAAACAATACAGCAATTGTACGCAAATAAATATAAGCTATTTGCAATACTCTATCCTTGTAATGTTTTTGTTTTAGCGGACACCATCAAAACTTATTCCAGAAAAAGAAATCCAGCAGTTGACGATGATAATGATGAGGCAGATATAAATTTATTTATTTATAGTGTTAAGCGTTTATGTACCACCCCCGAAAACCCTGTAACTGAAAAAAAAATGAATTATGTAAAATAATAAGCCCAGAACGACAGGCAAATGAACTATGTCAAATATCAAGTCCCTCATCCACAAAATCCGATACAAAAAAACAGTTGGGTGCTGTACATTTTAAAATAGATGTTTTAAAAAACCAAATTAGGGCTAAAAGAATGCAACATATCCGTTTAAAAAGAAAAAGAAATGTAAATACAAATATTTTTAGGGTTTAGAGGAGTTGCTCTAGAATGGTTAAAATTTTGTTTTGTTAGACAGAAAAAAGTTTGTTTGGCCAAATGGCAGTTTGTCTGAACTTAGTGTAGTAAGCAGGATTCGTTTCTCGGTCCTATTTTATTTCTATTGTATATAAATGACCTGGCGTCTCTCCAGATAAGAGGATTCTTCACTATTTTTGCAGATGACACCACTATCTTATGGGCAGACAATAATAAAAGCACATTAACAAGAACAATTTATAAAGATTTATTAATGATTAAACAGTGGTTTGATGCTAATTTGTTGTCTTTAAACATAGATAAGACTAAATTGTTAAGTTTTTATGTTCAGAGCAGTTCATGATTCACAACAAAGAATTGGAAGTGAATAATTTTAACAGATTTCTTGGAATTGTTATCGATCATAAACCTAAGTTTTATGGAGATATGTCAGGAGGCAAAAACTGGCTAGACGATGTTATGCTGTTAGAGTGGTTTTAAATGAACTGAGATTGATATCTGCAAAAACGGTCTATTTTTTTTTGTTGAAAGTTGGAACTTACTTTCATACAAAAATACCTACAGTATGGAATAACATTTTGGAGTTGCATTAGTAAACGGCTTTTTGACTCGGTGTTTGTTTTTAAAAAACGAGCCATTAAATATATGTGTCATAAATCTCCACAGGACATGCAGACCCTTATTTAAAGATACTTTCCTTGTGCGGCTTGTTTATTGTTGAGTCTGCTTGCCTAATATACAAAAAATATAAATTGTATCTTCAAAATAATGGCTCCTTAAAACATTATAATATCAGAAAAAAATACAATATTCCAATGCCCATCCCGAAAAGTGAACTAAGAATTCTCTTATTTACTTGAGCATACGATTTTTTAATCATTTTACAAATGTCATAAAAGTCTCTAGAAGTTCTCCTCGCTTTAAAAAGTCCTTAACGAAACTTCTTCAAAGCAAGTATTTTTATAGCATTAGAATTTTTTGAAGATAGTTAGGAATAGGCCAATAGTATATAATTAGTTTTTAGTAAAGATGTAAAGGTTAGAATTTGTGATGTTACTCTAAAAATTTTTTAAGTCGTCTTGCTTTGAAATTGAAAATACATTTTGTGTTTATACTAGTATGTTGAACCCACTATTGTGTATTGTTTTTAAATTATGTGTTAGTAATATGTCGATTAATGTGCCTATTTTATATGATAGAAGTACCATGTCAACAAGTAGGTACCATGTATTTATGAATAAACTATGTTTTGAAATTCGAAATTGTATTTAAAAGAGAGAGAGGTATATAATATTTAATAGGGATGATTCTAAATACTCACTAGAAATTACCTCGTTGAAAAAGTAATTAAAAGGGTTATTCAAAACTGCAAGTGGCCAACATGGCGTCGACAAGAAGAAACAAAGTTGATTATGACTCTCTAAAGAAGGAACGTCGTATTTAAAAGTTAAAGATGTTAACTTGTAAATGAGAGAAAGTGTTTACAACAATGTATAAATGATTTTATTTTATATTTTCAAATAACGCCAGAAAAAAATAAAAAAACCATTTTGCCAAATTTCACCTTTTTCCTGAATATTAGGAAGTATTTGGCATTTTTCCAATTTTTAGATTGCATTTATTCTATCATTGCATTTATATTGCGCAACTTTCGCCTAATTAGACCATTTACTGCTCATCCTTATTTTGGACATCCTGTATAATCGCGATGAGACCCTTCATACTGTTAAACAAAATATTTGTTTTTTTTTCTTATTAACTTTTTCTAGTTTTAAGAATTAGTAATTAAGTATTTGCCTCTATTGCAAATTAAAATGTGGCCTATTTTCTATATTTTATAGTGTTGTTACACCCTTATTCAAAACCTTTTAAATTTTGCGATTTTATTTTTATATTAATTTCAGTTAAAGGTATCTAGTTTTCAATATTTTTGTCCAAAAAAAGGGTACTTCACAGATCTCACTACCCTACACACTTTTTGAGATATTGGCTGGTTTCACAAACCCGTATTGTTAAAAATCACATTACGGGCTACTTTTTGCAAAAAATTATTGACTCTAAAAAACTATAGTACCGTATATAGATATTAAATCTTTAATTATTTAATTTACTCTTTATATTTACGTGAAACCTTCCTATATCATCACCTTTATTTAATATTTTTGTTAATTTTCTAATTAATAAATAAAAGCTTATTGAATTTTTGTTTTGTTTTTATTTATTTATTTTTGTCTCAAAAAAGGATTTTGGTAAGTAATTTATTATTTGTTAATAAAGTTTAAGTTGTAAGAGATAGCACCTTCCAATACATTACTTGACCACCACATTTATCTAGTTATTTATGCGAGATCACAGCGCATTTAAATATCGGCAATAACAAAATAAATAAAAGCGCTGTTATCATCATCGCCCTTGTCTTAAAAAAATAACAAAACGGCCGGGCACCCAAAGATTCCCGCGTCGTTAAACTGCAAATGATCAATATAGCGCCGACAAAGAAAATCAAAGTTGATGATGGCTCTTTAAAGACAGAACGTCGTATTTTAAATTTAAAGGTATCATCGTATAGGCGAGAAAAAGTGGTCATAATAATTTATTAATTTAATAAATACTTTTATCATATATTTTGAAATAACGCCAGAAAAAAAATTAAATGATTTTGCCAAATTTCAGTTTTTTGCAAAATTTAGGAAGTATTTAGATTTTATTATAAAAGGACACTATATTGTTCAACTTTCCTCTAATTATACCACCTCTATTGACGTCCTGTATAACCGTGATGCGGGGTCTTTAGACAAAATGTTTTTTTTTTGTTACTAGGTATCTTTTTATAGTTTTAAGTATAGTTGTAACAACTGGTAATTGAGAATTTTCCTGTGTCGCTTAAAACTTAAAATGGCCTATTTTCTATTTCTATTAACATCCTCACTCACAACCCCTTACTTTACAGATCTCACTACGCTGCACAATTTTTCAGATATTGAATCACATGACAAAATGGGTTACTTTTTACAAAAAATTATTGATCAAGAAGTTATATTACCATCGGTATTAAGTCTTATAAATTATTTTAATTATTCTTTATAATATTTACGTGGAACCTACTTATATCTTAAAATTTGTTCCACATATTTTTTGTATATTAGTTTTTAGTTAATCAAGTGCAACGGGCTTTTTATTTAAAAACTTGACCCTCTTGAACATAAAATGAAGGAAACATAATGTTTGTTGGAATTATAACTTGTATTAAACTTTGTTGGTGATTTTGTAAAAATAGCTTTTTATATATATTTTTGTATTAATTTTTGTCTCAAAAACATATTTTGGTAAGTAATTATTTGTTTATAAAATTTAACTTTTAAGAAATTTCAATATGCCTCCACCCTTAAGTATATTACTTATCACTTGACCACCACATAAATGACACCGTGTTGTATGTTCAAAAAAAATTATAAAAACATAGTTGGCAGCATCATCCCATATCTTAAAAAAATATCCAATCCGCGTAACCGGAGATTCCAGCGTTGTTGAAAACCTGACTCAAAGAAGCCAAAAGCCAAGTCCACGCAGCTAAAATAAATCGTTCCTAGATTTGACGCTTCGCGGCAGCACCACACGGTGCACGAAACTGAACGGCAATCCGATAGTCGACCGGGTACACTTTTTAACACAGGATTGCGTATCTTCCCAAATATTCAATCAACGCTAAGACCTTGTGTTTTCTGTACATATCTAAGAACCCTTTTTATGGCTTGCCAAAGCTGTAAACTTGCAGTGGATTGATATCTACTTAAAATACTTATTGAAGTACACAGATCTGGTCTAGAGCATAACATAGCATACATCAAAGAACCTATGGCTCGTCGGCACCTATTTTCAAGTTCTTGACTTTCTGACTTTTCACGGTTTAAATCAAAATGACTAAAATTTGTTTCCATGGGAGTATTACATGCTTTAGAATTTTACATCCGAAAAGATTTTAACACCTTTTTAAGATACAAGGATTGATTAATGGTTATTTTATTTTCTTGTAAATTTTGAGTAATAAGCATGCCTAGGAAATGCTTTATACCTCCCAAATCTTTCATTTTAAAATTTTGACTCAAAATACTTTTAATTTCCTTGATTTCATTTTCATTTGATCCAGAAATCAATAAATCATCAACAAAAATTAAAATGAAAATTTTTGACTTATCACTAACTTTTATGTAAATACAGTACTCATTTAGTGACCTTTCAAACTTCAAAGATATCATTAATTCATTAAATTTGTTGTAACTTTTTGGTGAAGTTTTTAAGCCATATAGGGATTTTCTTAGCTTTGCAAATTTTCCTTCATTTTCTTTAAAGCCTTTTGGTAACAGAATATAGACATCATCATCTATATCTCCATTTAAAAAGGCACTACACACATCTAGTTGATGTACTCTAAAATTAAAATAATTGCAAATAGCCAAGAAAATTCTTACAGATGGTAACTTTGCTACAGGACTATAACTATCATTATTATACACATCAAGTTGCTGAAAACCTTTAGCTACTAACCTAGCCTTAAATGTAGTTATTTTACCCAATTCATTTCTTTTCTTTTTATATACCCACTTGCACTCAATGACTGACTTTTTTACTTCACTTTCACATACTATCATCCATGTCTTGTTTTCCTCCAAAGCAGATATCTCTTCTTCCATAGCCTGTTGCCACTTGTTTGCCTTATTACTCCCATAGCCTCTTCATAGCACACGGGTTCATCACCATCATGAGTTGCTGCAATCAACACTTTGTCTAAGTCCAATTCGTAGTCATCATATCTGGGATTAGGTTGCACATTTCTTCTTAAATTATATCTTACATTCACTATGTCTTCATCTAAGTCAGGATTGGGGTCTTTAGGCAGGGAGTTTGCATCACTAAACACATCATTTTCAACCAATGATTCATTTTCTTCTTCATGTTGCACCTCCTCTGATTCTGATTCATATGCCTTTTTAGGATTCAACACCTTGGTCTCTTGTCTTTCTTCTGGTACCTTTTCTGGCAAGAAAATCACATCTACCTGAGTTTGAACTTTGTTAATTTCAGGAATATAGACCCTAAATCCTTTAACATTTTCCCCATATCCAAGAAAATATCCTTGTTTATTTTTAGGATCCCATTTAAGCCTTTTTTCTTTAGGCACATATACTGAAACTCTAGTTCCAAAAATGTTAAAATTTTCCATTTTATATTTCTTTTTATGCCATAGTTCATAAGGCGTTTTATATTTCTGAGGGCTAGGACCAGTTCTATTTAAAGTATATGAAACATAGTTAATAGCCTCTACCCAAAAAATTTTGCCTAAATTTTTATTAGTATTTATTAAGGTTCTGGCAGCTTCTACTAGAGTGCGATTTTCACGCTCAGCCCTACCATTTTGCTGAGGTGTATATACGACTGTGCGTTGGTGGCATATAGCTTTTAATTTTAAAAGACCTGTAACCTCTTTATTTACAAACTCAAGGCCATTATCTGTCCTTAATACTTTTATTTTAGACCCTGTTTGCCTTTCAGCCATAGATATAAAGTTTTTAATTACTTCTGGTACCTCAGACTTTTGTTTTAAAAAATATATTGTTCTAAAAGAAGAATAATCATCCTTGAACAAAATAAAGTAACGAGCCCTTCCCAAAGAAACAGTTTCCATTGGTCCGCATACATCAGAGTGAACCAACTCCAATGTTTCAGCAGCTCATGACTCAGTTTTACCAAAAGTTGACCTATGTTGTTTACCAGATAGACATTCCTCACATGTGAACCCTTTTTCAACATCTATATATTCTATATTCACTTTACTTAGAAACTCTTTAACATATGTGAAATTTTGATGAGCTAATTTGCAATGCCAATCTTTTAAGCTCTCAACATTTTTTACTTGCATGCAATCAGAAATTATTACATTTACTAAGTTATTTTCTTTATATGAGCATATTTTGGCACATGAATCATCTTCTTTATCTTCGGTAAAAAGCATAGTGTATAATTTGTTTTTTCTTATTACCTGGGCTCTTATGTTGCCTTGGTTATCTAAAAACTGACATGTTAAATTATCTGAGGACATAAAATATCCCTTATCAAGAGCACATCCAGCAGAAAATAAATTAAATTTCAGGTTTGGTACATACAAAACATTAGATAAAGAGGTTTTTATTAACTTTTTGCCATTATACGCCCACAGATCTACTCTTCCATATCCTCTTACCTCTAATTTCTGACCATTTCCAACTTGCACCATTCTCAAGGTTTCCATTTTAAAAATTTCCTTGAACAAGCTTGTCCATGTCCCATGTCATATGTTCAATGGCCCCCGAGTGCAAAAACCAATCACTCGACTTGACATCTGAATTTACCATAAATGCATTAGTGTCGCCT
The DNA here is from genome assembly GCF_022605725.1 of Anthonomus grandis grandis. NCBI lineage: Eukaryota > Metazoa > Arthropoda > Insecta > Coleoptera > Curculionidae > Anthonomus > Anthonomus grandis. The sequence goes on from NC_065546.1 coordinate 25,666,230, forward strand.
TCTTCTTCACCTATATTCTTACTTGTATGTCCATGCATATCCTTGTTCTTTTTTATCCAGTATACTTGGACTGCATGCCCTGGCTTTCGACAGTAAACACAAAACTTTACACCTGGGGGTTTCTCCTTATTATCCAATTGACCAGTATTGGATTTTTTTGTGTCGAAAATAGCAGTTTTTGGCAATATGACCAACCTTTGAACAGATGTGGCACCTTAACTTAGTTTGACTTCCATTTTGCCTCTTATGATGCCCCATTTTAGCTGCTAGGGCTGTAGTTGCTTCCACAGACTTACACCTTTCCTCCTCAAGCAATAATCTAGAGGTTAATTCCTCTAACGTTTGATTTTCTAGAGGAACAGATTCTCATGCAGATCTAAAATGTTTAAATTGCTCGGGCAAAGTCATTAAAATTTTTGTGATAATCATTTTGTCAGATATGGTCTCACCTGTGACCTTTAGCTTTGTTTTTATTTCCTCAATTTTTGAAATAAATGTACTTACGGAGGAATCAAATTCTAACATGAAAAAACATTGCTGTAGTAAATGGACACTTACAACAGATTCTTTGTCATACACAGTTTTTAGTTTTGCCCACATCTCTTTGGATGACTCACATGACAACAAGTGAGTTAGAGGACCCTCCTCCATCCTTGTTACTATTAGTTTTTGTGCTTATTTACGTCTTCCTTTAGCCATTTAGTCAGCTCATCTCCTTCTGCAGTTGGTTTTATTTTGGCCCCAATGACAATCTCATACAGACCTCGCCCCTTCAAAATTATAGTTGTCTGAAACTTCCAGACTGGCCAGTTGTCCCCATTTAGTTTTAAAGTAGTATTATTTTCAGACATTTTTCGGTTTTAATGATTTTTAACTCGGTTTTTAAGCACTTATGGCACACTCTTACCCGAAGTTCACTGACGAATCACTTTTCACTCGCGATCTGGGCCCATAACCTATTATTATTTGATTTCCGTAGACCGTCGAAATAAAACTCAGAGGTTTTAATATAGTGATTATTTTAATTTGAAAATGATTGTATCACTATTATACAAACGAACTTTTTTTTTTTTTTTTAATTTTTTTTTTGAAAACAAGATGTTACACATGACATCATTATTTTTGACAGACAACACACAGAAAGAAAATTTTAAAGATGGTCACTTCATACAAAAGACAGTTACTACTTATTTACCATTGAATATAGGTGGCGCTACATTCAACAGTTGGTTTTCGGTTCTGTTGTTGTTGGTCTGTTAACTGTTTGCGAATGCGAACTTTTGTGATTTCCATTTTGTGATTTGTGTTTTTCTATCGATTTTTTTAGTATTATTTAATTAGACATTTTAGACTATTTGTGATAGTGCGATACTACGTGGGCGATCATCCAATCCACTTTGGTTTTCTAACCTACTATTAGGTTTGATTTTACTTATATTTTACTCCCTATTACGTATTGTTTATGCCTAAAATTTAAAATTATAGTTTAATTATAAATTAGTTCCTTTCTTTTGCTTGCTTAGTCATCATACAAAAAATAATAAATTTTTGTAGAAATAAATTGGTATTTAGGGAACATAATGCAGATGTAGAATTTATAAATGCAAGATAGTATAAAAATTGTAAATTAAACGTTCCAGGGACATTTTTTAATTTTGTTGTAAGCGACGCAATATCAAGACTGTTCTATCTCATACCAAGAGTTTGCTATAAAGAAAAATTAATGAAAATTTTGGACGAGATTTTAAAAAGCAAAATGGATTCATTTAAATTTCTTAATTGTCCAAATCACCCTCAATAGGATGCACTTCTTAGCAAAATTATAATTAAATGTTGCATATTTTGGTGGTGCAAGAGAATAATAAAATTTGTAGGGGCATTGATGAAAAATTTAAATATCTAGTAAAATCAAAATCTTATGCGGCCAACTTTGACCCTGTAAAACTATATGCCTATAACATGCATAAACCATTAGAGAAGAGAAGAAAGAAAAACTAGTTCTTACATCCATATATTATAATAAATAGATACTTTTTCATAATGTGTTTTATTTAAACCCATCTCAATTTGATAATTTTCTTCTAGTTTCTTGTCAGTAAAATTATTGTTACGTTGCACTTATTTCTTGTGTAATCCTTTTTTATTTAGTTATAAAAAATGGTTGTAATAAAAAGGTCTGGGTTGACAAAAAATACTTTTACTCGTATTTTTTTTTTAATTCTGATAGTTTGCTTCCGATTTAATTTAGTTAACGTTTACAGGGTAATTCTTTCTATTTCATACAATGGCTAACTTTTAATGCTGATTAAGAATCTTAAAAAAAAAACAATTGCACATCGCGATTTCAAAATATAGTATATAATTTAAATACTTTATTACCTAATATTTTGAAAAAAAAATTCAATGGGACACCCTTTATAATGTTTTCCCAATCAGAAGATAAATTCTTCCTGATTTCAAATATTTAGTGTTTATGTACCAAAATTTTTAAAATAGGTTTAAAATTAAAAAGAAAAAAAAATTTTTGGTTTTATCGCGGTGTTTAATTGTTTTGTGTACGGTGCCGCGCCGCCCATAGCCGTTCATATATTATGTAATATGTACCATCCATTAGATAGGCAACTACAAACACTTATTAATGCACATAACACTTATAAATTCCTACTTAATACTATAGTATGTTAGTGACTAAATAAAATATTATTGGTAACAAAATATTACTATTGTATGAAGTAGGGTTTAATTAGTTTTTTGAATTAAAAAAAATAAATAAAATTTAGTCAAAATTATCGTACAAAGTGGCATTATCGCATAAGTACTATCTTACATCGTACAGGCATTGGTTTTATCGTACGAAATCGATAATTATCGTACATCTAGCAACACTGGGTATGACAATGACAAATGATGTTCTATCAGTCAATGTCAACAACTGTCTGTCAGCTCCCTGGCAATTTTGCCAAGCAAGATGGCCAATATACGATTCGAATATACGAATATACTATATATTTGTGTTCTGTGATTCCGATTTTCACCATACAAGTTTCATCCATGTGCTTAAAGCAGCATACCATACCAATGCCATATACCGTTCTAGTTTGGGGACATCCAGCAAAGTGCTCAAGAATCTTTGGTTGGCAACACAGAACACAAATATAAGCCATATTTTAGCGAGTAAGCGGCTATAAGCGTCTTTAAGACATCTCATTCGAGCGATCAATTCATGACGTCACCGTATAAGGCGCTTTAAGCGTTTGTTAGCGGTCACAATATATATTTGATATGTCAAAGTCAAAGGGAAGCTATACGAACAATAATAAACAATAAATATTGATATCAATTTTTTGATATTTTTTTAGAGTAGAAGCATTATATTTCTATTAGTGTTATTTATTTTATTTTAATGTCTCATATACATTAACAGTTAAGACATCCAAACCAAATAAAAATGCAGAAATAATAAATTATCAAAAGAGCGAATAGATTTGCAAAAAATACAGTGAAGAACGTAAAGGTGAGGTTGCGCGGATATTTTGTTTAAATTGATTTTTGATTAGTTTGGATTTATTTCTGTGTGAAAAAAAATATGAGTGAGGTTATGTTTAAGCCAGTGACTTTTTTGTTTATTGTATTTCCTCTTGATCTGATCCTTAAAATGTATGAGATCGGATTTAGTTAGTTTAGCATTTAGACTCTAAACGTTTTGAAAACTTAGACAAATGGGTGTTTTCATGGTTTAGGTCAGTCTCCAAAGCGATTGCAATACCGATGAAAGGTATAATCCGTATAATAGCTAATATTTAGACTCTGACAGCTGTTAGACATGACGTCATTCGAGCGCAACCATATGATGAAGTAACGCTTAAGACATTGTAAGACAACCGAGTAAGACGCTTACTCGCTAAAATATGGCTATAGGGAAATGTGTGTTGCCTAATGGACAGCTTTATTGACGTTGTTGACAAAGAAGGGGGCATCCATCTTGGGTGGCGTGTGGCGGGAAATTTAAGCTTGATCTATTGCCTGGTATTTAAATGTCAAGTAATTTGCAGTTGATGCGTTAACTGACGAGTGATGAGATATATTTAAATAGAATTTTATTTTATTTAAAAAACAAACAATATACTTTCATTTTAGAAATACCCACATTTAATTAAAATCGTTAATTTTAAACGTTGAGAAAAAATAAAAATATTGCATCTCAGACATCCCTCATCACTTTAATCATGAATTAATATATCAACTAAAATATTATTTAATTTAAATTTGGTTCTCAAGACATTGCTTATTTAAGATATTTAGCTATAGATACTTACCAAGAATTATAAATTGGTCAGATAGATATGGGACTAAATTTTAAATAAAAAAAAACAAAGCTAAATTGTCTTTTAAATGTTTTATTTTAAGAAATTAAAATAAATTTAACAAAGGATTTTAAAATGCATAAAAAAGTTACAATATATTCTAAATGAAATACTGCAAACTGTAAGTATGGTATTAATAACACCTTTTATGTAAAAAATAGAACTGTTGCAGGTATAAAGCATATTTTAACTGAAAATCCTAATTTCTGGAGTATCAGAAAAAAATTACCTGCTTTTTTTTGTTTCCATAAGTATAAAACATGATAAATGTAACAAACATACCTAAATAAAAAATTAAACATATATATTTTTTAACCATCTATACAATTGCAATAAAATAATATATATCCACAAATTATGGAAAACGAAATATAAGCTCTTATAAAGACAGAAACTGAACCTATCTCTTGAAATAAATCTGGCTTTTCATTGTAAATAAGTTAATTAATAATGACTAGATGTAACACAAATACATATGTACAAGTTAATATGCATGTTTTTTCCATTTTATTTTTTTAGTATAAGCAAATAAAAACTAAATATGACTTTTGATTAGTCACAATCGGGTAAAGATGTCACAAGTCAGTGGGGTTGTCTCCAGTAAGTATGCAACATGAAACATAAGAAAACAGATTAAGACAGTGTATTGTGTATACAATATTATATATTCTATCAGGTTAAAATTAAATCTCCTAAAAGTATTTCATCCTAATGATCCAAACATAAGTTTTCATTATTAGAAAGTATTGATTATCACATTAGTTATGATTACAAATTAAGGTTCTAAATAATACCGTAAAGGATTTGATATTAGTCCATAATTTTACTTTAAGCTAATAATATGAATTTAATTATGGGTCAGTAAAAATAAAATAAGACTGTAAAAAGCATAGCATTTACTATCAAAACGTCTCAGGTAATTTAGGTATTTTAAAAAATAAGATATTACATACTAAAATCTTAGCTATAAAAAGCTAAAAAACAAAATTATTCTGATTGTGTAGGTGTAGGATCATGAGTATTAAATGAGGATATTCAAGATTTTTTAAAGGCATTTTAGATTGTCAAATATTTTTCTGTTTTTTAGAATGACCAACACTTAAAGATTGTTGTTGTGGTTTTGAAGTTGGCTTTTGATTTTATACTTTAAATATTTATAAACCAACCAAAACTTTTTCTCTAAATTGACTAAATGACCATGGCTATCCATCCATAAATGTGTATAACTTAAGGTGGATTAAATCAATTAGGGAAATCAGTTTTTGAGAAGTATATGTCAATCTGTTTTCGTTAAATTGAACAAATAGGTATTGTGTTTATACTCCGTGTGAATATCATTTCCACTTAAGAACCAGAAAAGTGTTTGGAGCATTTGGAACATTTTTAGTCAGACTTACATGACAGACAAGATTTTTGTAAGGATGGATTCAATGGCAATTAAAAAAATTTATGATTTCTGTGACTGTCTGGGCAATTCCTCATATATATAAACTAGTGAATAAAGAATATTTGTATGAATATCTTAATCTAGATGAAGACAAGGAAAAGGAAATATTTGCTAGTGAAGGTTCAAGAATTAAAACTGAATTGTAAAAAAAAAGTTAAATTGAGAACAGTGACATAGATATGTCCAAAATAGGATTAAATCTATAATTATAGTTATATATCCTGGAAAATGATAATACATCCAAGATACACCTAAACATTATTAGAAAACACTTAGGTATGTCATAATTGAAATTTACCTGTCTCCTGCTCTATGTAGTTGCACGATGATTCGATGTTGGCACGTTTGTAAAATAATGTATCAACCCAGAACTCAGAAAAACTACAAAAAGCTATAAAATTACTTAAAAACTTTAAATTGGAAGAAAATCATGAGGCTTGGCTTGTTTTCCACCCAAAGAAAACTTAAAAAAGACAATCGTCAAATACGACAGTTAAAATGTCACTATTGTCATATTTGATGTACGTCAAAAATTAGACAATCAGGGCTGGGATTCTAAAATCACGACTCGATCTCAATACGATCACGACTTCGAATTCGATCGCGACTCGGTCGTGACGACAAGGGTGATTCTAAATTTCAATCGTCGGCTAAACTCGTTTTATTCGATTTGATTTAGGTTTCTTGGTATATATTTGTTATTTTCCCTAATATTTGACAGATGGAAACGTCAATTGTCTTTTCTATTGGTAAACACTAAGAATTTATATTTATTTTGTTAATTTTTTTCGCCTCCGTTTCTTTTTATTTAAATATATGCCATATTATTTCTTTAAATAAAAAAATTGTCGTTTAAAACCACTACTATCCATTGGAAAATCATAATTGAATTCATGGAAAATCACAAAAACTTGTTGTGTTCATCCACTTTTGGTTTTAATATGGCAACATGTGTGGAATCAATAGGACCTAGAACACCAGGGAAATTGGATCTCTCTATAAATGTTAATTTAATAATTTCACTAATCTCTTATATTTGAAAAATTAATGAATGTACAAAAACTGCCTCTATTATTAACAGAAGGTTGTGGAAAATAGGTTCGAATTAAATTTATTAGTTGTTGTGTTTAAGAAAGCTTCTTGATATACTAATGAAAACCTGGTATCATAGATAATATGCCTGGTATGACTATTGGTAAACAATAAATAAAACAAATACGTTTAAAAAAGGATGCTGTTACATTATGCACGTATTAAAAAAGGAAGAAGCTATATCGTCTGGTGTATACGATATACTCAAGCGTGTCGTCGACAAATCGTTAAAAAATAGGCAATCCGCAAGACACTCACGATTGAAAATTTTATTTAGAATCAGTCATATCGAGTAATCGTGTCGAGTCATGATTTTAGAATCCCAGCCCTGATGTTTGTTAAGAAAGATGGGGGGATCTACGATACACATGAGAATGGACACCATCATGACACAAGACATAACTGTGACCTGGTGCCAGTTTATTGGAGGCTGGAGAGATATCAGACTGGGCCGAGATACTGGGCGATCAAATTTTATAACTTCCCAATAATTTTACGTCTCTTCCATTATCACAATTTAAATATAGTATCTATAATTTAATGTTTAGGATATTTTTAAAGTAATATAAATTAATTTTAACGATATAAATATATTTAATTTTAATTAACTGTAATTTAAACTAAACACAATTTTAAGTTTAGTATAAAGTCTACAACTTACCTGTTTTAAAATTTTTAACAATGTTATTATAACAGTAGCTTTTTATGGCTTTTTTATTGTATATTACATGTAAATGCGTGTTACTGCAAAATTTTGACGTGTGTTAGGCTCGATGCACACGGGCAAGTAAGTTCGCAACGCGATTGCGGCGTTCTCGCGGTGAGACCGCCGCGAGAACGCCGTTCTACAGTGCATATGAGCAAGTTTATTTGAGAGAAATCCCATTCAATGGACTTTTATTACGTTATAGACTTTAAGCCGGATGTATCAAGGCATGTTGCAGTAGCGTACTTAACGTAATATTATTTGTATAAAGGCTCAAAAAGAAAAAATAGGGTACATCCTCTCGTCAGTGCTTGACTTCTGACAGGAGCTTTTGTGACGTTATTGGAAGATAAAATAAAAGGTGAAAATACAGTTATGTGACTTGCAGTTAACCCAGTAGAGATGTTGGCTGTAACATTAAGGAAAATAATTTTTGTTAGTTTGTCAACATTTTATGTCATCTCAACTCATACAGATCGTTTGAATTGTTACAATTATAATGAAGATGTAACTGTAAAAGAGTAAACTAATTCCTAACATTATGAAATAAAATAATAACTAAAGAAAGAATCAATATTACTAATAACGATTTACTTAAATAAAAATAACTAAACATACAGGGTGTTCATTTTAAATTTTACCACCTTGATTGTAGAGAAAATGTAAATTAGAAAATTTTGAAAATTTGGCAATGTTGTAGAACTATTGGGTGCATACATATTACTAAGATATCTTTGGCAATGAAGCGTTGCCTCTTCTATAAAAAACCGGCAACGTCTTTGTTATTTTAAATGGAATGCGCTGTAGGGAGTTCCATGTAAAATTACAAAGACGTTGTCAGCTTAACATAGAAGCGGCAACGTTGCATCGTTAAAAATATCTTAGCTTTATCCCCAATGACCCTACAACGTTGCAAAAGTTTCAAAATTTTCTGATGTACATTTTTTCTACAATCAACGTGGAAACTTTTAAAATGGGGTAAGTATATAAGAGTGTCAATTTGAAAATTTTTCATTCGTCTTACATCAAAACAAGAAGCGCTTAAAAACCGACGCTACCCGTCAATTTTTTTATCAAGGGAGAACTATTTCTATGTCAAAATCACATCGTCCTCTTTCAACCCTCCCCCCCCCCCGAATCTCCTCCTTAAATGGCAATAGGGGTTAAGTGATACTCATTAAAAGATTTACAAAATTCCAGAATATTGCATCCCTCCCTTTAACCATTTAGGAGACATTGACAGTTGAAAATTGCTTGAAATGCATCTTTGATTTTGAATAAAACCCAAAAGGGTTTAGATAAAAAGAATTGGTTTACACTTTCCTGTCTTCAGCTTTTTAAATGCTATTTACCAATAAAATAAATCATTATTGTAAGCTGTCAAAAAAATTAAAATTATTTTGTTTCAGTCAGTATTATTTTATTTTATTAGTATAAATAGCCCTAAAAAGATAGGAAAGTAGTAACTATTTCTTTCTATCTTAACCAGTATCCGAAGTCAAAAGTGCAAATAAATTTTTAGCTCTCAATATCTCAAGAGCTATTAAAGTGACAGATGCAATATTCTGGAAGCAATTTCTTTCATTTAAAATTAAATTTATAGTGACTTTTACATAAAAATAGTTCCTCTGAATAACAAAATCAACGGTTTGCGATAATTTTTTTAAAAAGAAAAACGCTTTGATGTAAGCGGAGGTGAAGATTTTCAAACTTTATAAAATATTAGCAAAAAGTATATCCATCCAAATCTTAATTTTCATTCAGTGATATTCTGGTCATTAGGAGAGGTGTATGACGAACGTTGGGAAAGGCTGTTTGGTGGTGACGACACCCAAGAATGTGAACGATCTATGTGACTTTCCTGCTCTAGTGGGGATAGGTTGGTATAGGAATATTGTTGCTCTAAATATCTGTGAAGTGTTATGCATGGTGTGCTGTGGCTGACTTACACTTAATTGAGATTAGGAGTACGTGGAGGTAAAATTAAAGGAGCATGTGTAGATGTTTTCTTGCAGATTAATTATAATTATAATGGTAGGACGATACAAGTGTTTTTTTTTCAGAGGCACTGAAGGGGTTTGGTGATGGATAGGCATTAATACGGTAGTGGATGGTATATTTTTCTCTAGAGACTGATTTTCTAGAAACTAATGTTCTCAGCTCTTTTAGCTTATTTATAAGAAAGAACCTAAATTTCACTTTGGTGTTAATCGAAAAGGTTTTTACTTTTGGTAGTAACGACTCAAAAAACGTTTGTCGTCATTTATCGGTTGCGCTGGTGCTGGTGCCGCTGCAGTAGTAGAATTCATAAGCTTTATTACATTTTTTTTACTAATACGCGTCGTTTTGCTGCTGGAATCCTAGAAAATTCACTCGAACTGTGCATTCTCTTGCGCGAATGCTTGTTGCTGCTACTTCAGGCTTAACAGAAAGTGGTGAACTCTGACGACTGGATGGCCTCGCATGCGGCTCTATTGGTGCTGCTACGTCTCTTTTTTCCACTTGATCATCCATATCTTCATCAATTTGGACGTCTGTATCTTCATCGATACTTGTTGATGTTGCAGATAAGGTTCCACAATGCCTCAAAAATTCCATTTGTCCTGTATATATATAGGGTGATTTATTAAGAATGGACAATCTCTAAAATGGAGATATTATACACCAAAATATGGCGATTGAGCTTAACATCTCTTATATAAATGTTGCAGGTTTACGAGATATGGGATATTTAAAGTTAAAATTTTAATTTAAAAATTTCTTAATCATTTTGTGAATTTAAGTAGTATTGTCTTGAAAATTGGCGACTTTATGTGTTTTGACATAAAAATTTAAAAAAATAATAATATATAGGGCGTTTCATCTAAAATAACAAAGTTGTTCCCCGTGCAGGTAAAATAGAATACCCTGTATATTCAAAAATATAATGAAATTAAACTTTTTAATCAGTAGATTCAGAGATAACTAAATTAAAGACTACTCTTAACTGGTTTTTCTGTACTTTCTTAAGTTTACTTTTACTAATAAGCAAATAAATTTTGAAGTGAATTAATTTTTTCACTAATGAAAAGCGAGCCACATAAAAATTATTCATAGTATTTCATTCACATGTAATGGGAATTACTCACTATGATGACTACAAAACACCATCCTCCATCATCCTCATTCTCGTATTCTCAGAACCTCATTATCGTAAGTAATAGCTATCATTACAAGCTCTTTGAATAATAGTTTATTACAATACATTAGAACATACTTTCGCCCACGCATTTCTCTTCTTAATTTTGTCATGGTACTTGGGTAACGAAGTATTCCATATTTCAGGACGATTCTTTATAGCTTTAATGAAGATTTCGGCATCAAAACCAGTGAAATCCATATTATTACTGAAGAAAAAAAAAGTAGTTAAAAAGTAGTAATAGTAGTTTTACTACTTTTGAATACTGTTATTTTTAATATCCAACCTACCTACTAATACTACTGGAGAAAAGCTATCAACACACCACTGATAATAACACGAGCGCAAGCGACCGGGGTGATGCGTATGAATTGCTCAATGTTTCACCAAGTACTGCTTACCTGCAGAGCGAGGAATTTTCGCCAAGAAATCGTCGCGAACCTGATAACGCCTTAAGGGCAGAAACCGGCCGTTGGAGTGGCGCTCTGTAAACGAATGGAAACGCGAATAGGTTTTTTGAACGTATTGCACCCATGCACTAAAGCGCATGTAAAATATGGAGAAACGGGCATTTTTGTGTTCGTTTTTTCTTCATAACCAATCACCATGGCCTAAAACAAAAAAAAATAAAAAACTACTCCAAAAACTTTATTTCTAGAAGTAACCCTATGATGTGATCATTAAAACTAATAAAATTCTCTATTAAATAAGAATAAAAAATAATATGGTCGCCATTTAGAACAACATAATTTTATGTGATATGTCAAAAAAACGCATAATCCATTTCGTAAGTCTTTTGTTTCTCAAGCAATTATTTTTTTGTTACGCTTTTCGAACAACTCAAACAAATTCGTCAAGCGACTACCGTTTTTCTTTCTCGTTGGAAGATCTTGTACATTTCGATGGAAGGAAAAAATTTATTGAAAAACGACAAAGAACAAAAACCGCTAATTTATTTCTTGACTTGGATCCATAAAACAAATTACACTTTAAATACACTTATCTTGCCACGGAACACTACCAGCATCGCTTACAAAATATTTTGCCAATAAATTTCTTCTCTGAGTAAGTGTTCGTCCACCTTGTTTAATGGTGTTGCGATTTTCGAAGTCATATAAGCCATTGATAACTAGCGTGTCCTCATACTTATAACCATCACTTGCTCTTACATAATTATGCAAAACACAACAACATTTTATTATACTTGTTACCAAATCAAGTTTGACATCCATAGCTCTGTGAAATATCCTCCACTTATTTGTGAGGATGCCAAAAGAAAATTCCACATACCTCTACATAACCTCTAGCTCTACATAAACGGTAGTTAAATATCCGTTTGTTGTAACTTAGAAATTTTCCCGTATAAGGTCTCATTACAAAATCTGACAGGGAAAACGCTTCATCTCTAACAAATGTATAGGGCATCATAGTTGCAGTTGTTCCCGGAAGAAGTTGTTGCCTTGGTAGATGTGCTTGGCCCTTTTCTAACATGCTGTGCAATTTAGAGTTTTCAAAAATTGTACTATCGGATTCTCTTCCACATGAACCCATCTCAATATAGTTAAACATTGGTCTCAATATAGTTAAATATCTCTTCATAGTTGGCATCAGCAACTACGAAGAGAACAACAGAATGAAATTTTTTGTAATTAAAGTACTGCGAGCCACTAAAATCTGGTTGGACGATCCTTACATATTTTCCATCTAAGGCACCCAAACAATTGGGGAAGTTCGCACGCTCAAAAAACATTTCAGCCTTCTCCTGCCATCCTTCGGCAGTGAAATGTGGTACACACTCCTGATGAAGAATAGTCCAAATAGCAGAACAGACTCTTCTAATAATTTTCGTTACAGTTGAATGTGCAATTCAATCATACTGCAGCCATTTCCCAAGTACCTGTAAAAATAATATTTCTAAATTCCTGATCATAATAAATGAAACGAGCAAAATTTAATATTTTACCAAATTTTCAAAATTCTTCAAAAAAGAACATTTGAAGCATATAAAATATGAATAATCTGTAATGAAAGTGAAAAAAATCGATTAGAAATTTTATAAGAATAAGGCGAATAAGGCCAAATATGCCACTTTTTAGTAAAAGTTTATATCTTATCATGCATATTGCTATAGCCAAAAATAAGCAAAACCATTCCAAACAAATTTTTTAAATTTCAATCCGGATTACTCAATTTTGCTTAATATTTATATATATAATAATAATTTTATTTAGTACATTATATTCTAAGAATGGCATTTCTTTTACAGGTACTAAACTTATGAAAAAATGGAAGGGGATGCGTGATACTTTTGATAAAAGTTTGAAAAAGAAAACCGTATCGGGACAAGGGGCTACTAATAGAACATATATATATATATATATGCAAGACAAATGGAATTTTTGATGCATTGTGGAACCCTATCTGCAACATCAACAATTGTTGATGAAGATACAGACGTCCAAATTGATGAAGATACGGAATGTCAAGTGGAAAAAAGAGACGTAACAGCACCAGCAGAGCCTCATGCGAGGCCATCCAGTCGTCAGAGTTCACCACTTTCTGTGCCGCCTGAAGAAGCAGCTGTAAAAAACATTCCGCGCAAGAGAATGCAAACCAGCGCAACAGATAGATGACGACAGAAGTTTTTTTGAGTCGTTATTACCAATAGTAAAATTCTTTCCGATTGACACCAAATTGGAATTTAGGTGCTTTGTTATGAATAAGCTAAAAGACCTGAAAACATCAGTTTCTAGAGCTGAAAATATACCATCCACTACCGTATTAATGCCTACCCATCACCAAACTCCTTCAGTAACCACCCATGCAGAAAACATCCACACATGTGTCTTTAATTTTACCTACACATACTCCTAATGTTAATCAGCAACTATCCGTATCAAGTGTAAGTCAGCCACAGCACACCATGCATAACCCTTCACAGATATTACAGCAACAAAATTCTTATACCAACCTATTCCCAGTAGAGCAGGAAAGTCAAATGGATCGATCATATTCGTGGGTGTCGTCACCACCAAACAGCCTCTCCCAACCTTCATCATAAAACTCATGTTTGGGGGGCTCCTTTTGGAAAGGATAAATAATAGGTATTGAAGGACCAGCGTGAACTTCACACGCAAAAGAAAATAAGAAAAAGAAAAGAAAAAAAAACAAATTTACGGCGTCAATAACGACTTACCTGACACTCGATGAATTGGTATACTGTAGAACTGTAGATTAGATGGTTGGCCGGCCAGTTTTCTCAACACACACGCTATTCTATGTTTCGATGCGTATCGTACGATGGTACCGATTAAAAAGCCCGTCTCTCGCGGGAGGAAGCGTGCACCTGTCCAAGCCATCATTGACGCATGCACGCGGATATGAATTGTTATTGGTCAATTAAAATAATCAATACTTCTAACAAAATTGGCGGTGCATTCAAATACCCTTTAAATTTGCCAATTCCAAACATTCCGCCCACCAAAAAATACAATTTTTTCTCTTAGGCAACTTAAAAGGTCAAGTGTGTAATCACACCTGATAAGGATTTCCATAGCAAAACTCCTCAATAAACAACAAAATAAAAATGGTTAGCTAATTCAAATTATAATTTCATCCATTGATAGAACAACACACAACCGAGAAATTAACGAAAAAAGGAAAAAAAAGGAAATAATAAAATAAACAAAGAATGGTCTCAAACTTATTGAGATGGCAAAGGACAAACCTTTATTAGGGGTCGGTCCAATAGTCCTTTCGTTGTACGAATTTGCACAACTCTGGGAACGTTATCGGGACTGGAGTAAATCCTTTCCAGCCTACCAATAAGCCAATTAAGAGGGGGTTGGTTATTGTCTTTGATTACGACAAGAGAGCCAACTTTTGGACAACGGTCAGGGAGAGTCCATTTATTGCGTTGCTGCAATCGATTTAGGTATTCCAAAGACCAACGTTTCCAGAAGCTTTGGTGCAATTGCTGAATCAATTGCCAACGTTTCAGTCGATGAAAAGGGATATCGATTAGTGCCTCATCAGGAGGGGCGGTAAAAGCTTCCATGGTCAGGAAATGACCAGGAGTCAGACACTCTAAATCATTGGGGTTGGAACTCATCTCACAGAGTGGTCTGGAATTCAAAATGGCTTCACATTGCGCCAAAACAGTGGACATTTCCTCAAAGGATAATACTTGTTGACCTATCACTCTCGCAAGATGCGCTTTAACCGATTTAACACCTGCCTCCCACAGGCCTCCGAAGTGTGGTGCGGAAGGCGGATTAAAGTGCCATTGAATATGCAACGTTTCCGCCGAACCCTGCAGATAGGACAAAAGCATTCGGGAAGCACCTACAAAATTGGTGCCTTGGTCACTGTACATATCAGAGCATCTGCCACGACGTGAAACAAAGCGTCTAAATGCCGCTAAAAAGCATTCAGAGGACAAATCGGATGCTACTTCTAGGTGTAGGGCTTTGGTAACCATGCACACAAACAGACATATATAGCCCTTTTGGCTTTGAACACCTCTACGCCTAGACATGGTAAGTGGTATGGGGCCCATATAATCCACTCCACACTGTGAAAATGGTTTAACTTGGGAAATACGAACTTTGGGTATATCACTCATGAAGGGGGAAAACGGAATTGGTTTCACTCTATGACATCTAAAACATTGGGATATGACAGAATTTACGGCTCTACCAATAGATAAGATCCAAAATTGCTGTCTTAAAAGATATTGTAAAAGACGTGGACCAGGATGGCCATGATCTTTATGAAACATTTCAATAATTAACGAGGTCAATCGATGATCTCTGGGAAGAAGCATGGGATGCTTGGCATCAAATGGTAAATCAGAATGGCGCAGACTTCCGCCCACCCTGACGACTCCATGGGAGTCCAAAAACGGGGCAAGTTTTCTAAAGGGTTTAGGGGTAGCTAAATTGGTTTTTAGGCATTTAATTTCCTTAATAAAGACTTTGTCTTGGACAGATTTAACAATGATACAAGTAGCTTGATATATCGCATCAGCACTTAAACTTTGGGATAAGGGAAGTGATCTTTTCTTTAGATCTTTATCCCGAAACCGTATGCAATATGCTACGATGTGTTGAACAGTTTTTAAGGAAGAAAACCGCTCAAGCAGCCTAATTACAACACATGAATTTTCTGGTATGGTTAAATTACAAGTAACTTTGCGTTCTTCTTGAAGCGCAATCGGATTATCCTTTGGATCGAACTCTAAAGGGGTTGGCCAAAGTTCGTGAGACAACTTTAACCATGGGGGGCCATTGAACCATAACGGATGGTCAAGCAATTGCTTGGGCAACAAACTACGAGAAAGGCAATCAGCAGGGTTTCCTACACCACTGATGTGAAACCACCTATTGGGAGGAATTCTATCTTGGATCTGCTGAACACGATTGGCTACAAAAGTCTTAAGCCGGGAAGGATGACTTTTAATCCAATACAAGGCTACACTGGAGTCAGACCAAGCATAGATTCTGTCAAATTTAATGGGAGAATTGGTAATCACAAAATGCATCAAATTGGAAAGAAGCAAGGCTGCACATGTCTCCAATCGGGGAACGGATAGAACCTTTAAAGGACACACCTTACTTTTTGCGCATAGTAAATTTACATGTACGTTACCTTCAGAATCAATTTGTCTCATGTTTAAGACACCACCATAGGCTAACAAAGATGCATCACAATAACCATGTAATTCAGTGCAAACAGCATTAGAAATAGTTACGTGACGTGGAATCGCAAATGAGGATAATAAAGGAAGTTGGGAGACATACACTTGCCATTGGCTAACGACATCTGAAGTAGGAAGTTCATCCCATCCAACGCCTTGAATCCAAAGACGCTGAATAAGGCACTTGGCAACTAATACAACTGGAGCTACAAACCCTAATGGATCATAAATCTTGGCTATTTCGGACAAGATAACTCTTTTGGTGCACTCACGCGCGATTGGTTTTACTGAATAGGAAAATATATCTAAGACTGGGTTCCACTGTAACCCCAGAATTTTTAAGGTACAATTGGTATTGTCATTAAAGGAGATATTGTGTTGATGTGATTCAGGCACTAGGGATAACAACTCCTTACAATTAGAGGTCCACTTTCGAAGCTCAAACCCACCGCAAAAGAGTAAATCTGTTAATTGCTTCTGAAGTTCTAAGATTCCTTTAACTGAATGACCAAGACCAATTATATCATCCACGTAAGTTGACTTTAAAAGAATGTCACGAGCAAGGGGGAATTCTTTTCCATAATCCTTGGCTAATTGGTGTAAGGTTCGGATTGCCAAATATGGACTACAATTTAGACCATAAGTGTCAGTACACAAGGTATATTCTTGAATAGGGTTTGAAGGATCAAACCTCCATAAAATCTTTTGGTATTTTAAATGTTGTTCATGGATGCCGATCATTCTATACATTTGACGAATATCGGTGCTAAACACAATGGGGAAAAATCTAAAGGTTAACAAAATGGTAACAATATCGTTTTGGAGTTTTGGACCTGGCAATAAAACATCATTTAAGCTAAGGTTATTAGAGCCTTTTGAGGATCCGTCAAATACAACTCTAATTTTAGTAGTTCCACTGTCATCTTTGACAACACAATGGTGAGGAAAATAATATGAAAGATTGTCAGCGGAAGTACAGGGTATCATGTGGTTTTGATCCAAATAATCTTGCATAAAATCGTTATACAAGCTTCGAAGACTTGGATTTCTAATCAATCTGTTCTCCAACAAATTGAAACGTCTCAAGGCTTGATGTCTGGTATCAACCAAGTCAATGTCTGGTTGCTTAAAGGGAAGACGCACTACATAGCGTCCATCAGGTTTTTGAGAACAAGTGGAAACAAAGAAAACTTCACATTTCTGTTCCTCAGGACTCAAGAGAACCTTATCTGGAACATCCTCAAGCTCCCAAAATGTATGCAAATTGATATCAAGAGGACTTTCAACTAGGATGGTACTTGGCACATAGGTACACAATGACACAAATTCATTAGTGGGAGTATTATTGCCACCTATTAAAATCCATCCAAATATGGTTTTAATAGCACATGGACTACCATTGATACTTTTCCTAAAACCTGGGAGAATAATCTCGGAAAACAAAGGAACACCTAGGAGCAAATCTATACCATGGGGTACAGCAAAATTCTTGTCGGCTAATTCAAGACCTCTCAAATGTTTCCACTTGGAGGGATTAATTGAAAAGGTTGGGGTATTTTCACAAATGGAATGCACAACAATTGCTTTAAATTCCAAACATGGGCCAGTTGTGGACAAAACCTTTAGCTTAACCGTACCTAATGACGAAGCTGTAGACATATTGTTTATGCCTTGAATAGGAATTTGGCTAGGTGTAATGGGTAGAGCAAGTTGCTGTACACAAGATAAGGTCACAAAATTAGCCACACTAGCACAGTCAAGCATAGCACGACAAGGAAACAAATCTTGAGAAATATTGTACACTGATATTTCAGCTGTAGCAAACAAAGTAGGTTCTTCATGGGAAAGCACACTTGTGAAGCAAGGCACTACAGAAGTTGCATTAACAGTAGGGGGTTCCTTGAGTTCACTAACATTGGGAACATCATTGATAGGTTGGAAGTGCAGCAAAGTATGGTGTTTCTTGGAACAAATTTTACAAACCTTGGTTCCAAGACATCTAGGAACACTATGAGTCCTGGAGAAACAATTGAAACACATATGCTGCTTTGAACAAAGGAATATCTTGCTGAAACCTCTCTTCAATAAACTTGGTACACTTTACAAGGGGGTGTGAACTCAGGTTGCAGAACAAACATTTCTGCTCGGTATTGGTCATATAAGCTTTGGCTGGAACCACTCTTTTAGATCTATTAGGGTCATAAGATTCCTTTTGTTTCGAATTGGATTGAGATACTACTTTGGGCTCATTAAGAAAGACACTATTTTCCAAGGCTTTACATGTTTTGTTTAAAAATCTAGTTAAATCTCCATATCTGGGAATGGGTTTATCACTGCATTCAATTTCAAATCGGGTTTTTAAGGAAGGGTCAATTTTTTGCAATAGCAAATTTAATTTGGTAAAATCCCACAAATCAATTCCTTGCAAGGAATTTAAAGCCTCCATATTTTGGGAAAAGGTAGTGATAAGTCTTCTCAGAGCACCGGCAGAGTGAGTTTTGGCTGGAGGTGCATTATATATAGCTAGCCAATAGTCAGTTGCTAGGGCTCTCTTATTCTCAAAACGCTCAATTAAAGCATTAAAAGCCACAGGATAATTAGCCTCAGTTAAGGCAATGTTTCTAATAAGCTCAGCTGCTTCGCCTTGAACAGCCATTTGGAGATGTTGGAATCTTTGTATATCAGAAAGGGATCTTTTCTCATGGACAAGGGTTCGAAATAGATCATAAAAGGCAGGCCAGTCTCTTCTGTTCCCAGAAAAGACAGGGACTTTAATTCTAGGTAGGTCAAGATCATGATCATGATCATCACTTGGCAATTCACTAAAGGAGTGATTGTTGCCTTTGCAGCCTCTTTTTGGTACAACATCTACTGGAGGGAGTAACTCTCGAAGCAAGTAATGAACAACATATTTCATTTCATCAAAGGTATTTCCAAGAGAATGTTGCTCATCCTGTTTGTCATCATCAGAGCAAGCTAAAATGTCTAAATGCAAAGTCTCAAAAGAAGAACAAATACTAGGGAAATCCTCAGCGCGGGCTCTCAGTAAATTCAACTTGGAAGGATGGTTTTGACACTCAATAGCCAAATTATATATGGCTTCTAAGCGTTTAATATAGGACTGACGCTTCTTTATTAATTTAGCTGCTACTGGCTAATTTGTAGACATGATGGTAACTAAGAATGGTAAATACTAAATAAAATCTCCACAATATGGAATTAATGGAAATTGGTATCCAGACAAATCGTTAGGTTTGTGTATATAACACTGGTATAGACAACGCCGGAATAACGTTGAATATCACAAAGGAATGAAGCACTAATAATTTAACGTTCCACAATAAACGTTAATGGAATGGGGTATCCAAACAAATCGGAAGATTTCTGGATAAATCACTGGTATAAACAACGCCGGAATAACGTTGAATCACAAAAGGGTATATTGGTCGGTAAAAATGAACTTTTATCAATCAAAGAGTTAAAGTTCAAATTTCTATTGGGCAAAATCACAAAGGTAAACAATCAAAAATTGGGTTAGGTAAACAATAACAAAACATTGACGTTATGTCTTGTCACCTGTCACAACAATGGGTTAAAAACTGACCGGTTATCGGTTATTGCAACCGCACATTACTCGGACAAATGGAAATCGACACCAGTGTCATAGGAATGCTACTTGGTCAAGCGTTGCTATAAAAAATGGTAAACAAATGTTTTTTTTAACGGAAATATCTGCGTCTTGCTATGGACTTCAAACCAAGGTTGCGATTAAACACTTTTGGATAGTTAAATAGACTGTAAATTTTAAGGACGATTCGATTTATTTGGCTCGCAAGGATCAAATGTTTGGGGGGCTCCTTTTGGAAAGGATAAATAATAGGTATTGAAGGACCAGCGTGAACTTCACACGCAAAAGAAAATAAGAAAAAGAAAACAATTACAAATTTACGGCGTCAATAACGACTTACCTGACACTCGATGAATTGGTATACTGTAGAACTGTAGATTAGATGGTTGGCCGGCCAGTTTTCTCAACACACACGCTATTCTATGTTTCGATGCGTATCGTACGATGGTACCGATCAAAAAGCCCGTCTCTCGCGGGAGGAAGCGTGCACCTGTCCAAGCCATCATTGACGCATGCACGCGGATATGGATTGTTATTGGTAAATTAAAATAATCAATACTTCTAACAAAATTGTTAGAAGATTTCCCTTTAAATTTGCCAATTCCAAACAACTCATATACCTCTCCTAATAACCAGAATATGACTGAATAAAAATTAAGATTTGGATGGATATACTTTACTTAATGTTTTATAAAGGTTGTCAGTTTGAAAATCTTCACCTCCCCTTACATCAAAGCGTGTATCTTTAAAAAAAAAACATCGCAAACCGTTAATTTTGTTATTCAGAGGAACTATTTTTATGTAAAAGTAACTATAAGCCCCTTTCAACCCTCAACCCATCAGAACGAACTCCTATAATATCTTAAATGGCAATAGGGGTTAAGTGATACCTCATTATCATATATTGAATACTTTATAATCCCAGATTATTGCATCTTCAAATGTTCAAATTGACACCCTCGTATACTTACCCCATTTTAAAAGTTACCACGTTGATTGTAGAAAAAATGTAAGTAAATCAGAACATTTTTAAACTTTGACAACGTTGTAGGGTCATTGGGGAATATAGCTAAGATATATTTAACAAAGCAACATTGCCGCTTCGATGTTAAACTGACATCTTTGTAATTTTAAATGGAACTCCCTATAAGTAAATTATTTAATTTTTGAATTCTTCATAAAATTAAAAGAATTTTAGTACATGACATGCCATACCTTTATTCAACAGTTTTTAAAATAGAAGGGGTTGAAAATTGAGGTTTTTATGACTTTAAAGGGGTTTTATTAATGCTATTTCCTTTAAAGATAGAGAAAAATGGAGTTGACTTTTCCATCTTAGCTTTTCATTTCCTATCTATAATGCACGTCAAATATGTCACGTTAAAAAAACTGTCAAAAAATTTAACCGGCTGCATATTTGACATGCGCACCTCTAAAAAAAGGCATTGAAAAGTTAATATAGGAAAATAAACTCTAAATTGAATTCATCCTTAATAGAATTAGCTCTAGCCTTTTTAAATCGTAAAAATTGCCAACATCCACACGCTATATGTTAAAAACGGTTGAATAACACTATGACATGTGATACATTAAAATTCTTAAAATTTTGCTTAGAATCCAAAAATGTAATCATATACTATAATATTCCTTTTAAAATAACAAAGACGTTTCCGGTTTTTCATAGAAGAGGCAACGCTTCATCGCCAAAGATATCTATATATATGTGCCCAATGGTCCTACAACGTTGCCAAATTTTCAAAATTTTCTAATGTACATTTTCTCCACAATCAAGGTGGTAACATTTAAAATGAGCACCCTGTATGTTTAGTCATTTTTAATTAAGTAAATCATTATTACTAGAATTGATTATTTCTTTGTTTATTATTTTATTTCATAATGTTAGGTATTAGTTCACTTTTACTGTTACATATTCATTATAAAACAATTCAAATGATTTGTACGAGTTGAGATGAAATAAAATATTGACAAACTAACAAAAATTATTTACCTTAATGTTACAGCCAACATCTCTACTGGGTTAACTGCAAGTCGCATAACTGTATTTTCACCTTTTATTTTATCTTCCAATTTATTAGATAGTTCGTTGAATGACCGAATACTCATTCTAAAATAGTTAAAGAATTTTAAGGGATCTTCTTGTAGATCACTAAATAACGTCACAAAAGCTCCTTTCAGAAGTCTAGCACTGACAAGAGGATGTACCCAATATTTTCTTTTTGAGTTTTTGTACAAATAATGGTACGATAAGTACGCCACTGCAAGACGTCTTGAACCATCCATGCTAAAGTCGTAAAACGTAATGAAAGTCCGTTGAACGCGATTTCTCTTAAATAAACTCGCTCGTGTGCACTGTAGAACGCCGCGATGACGTCGCGAACGAAATCGCTCGTGTGCATCGAGCCTTAGGTGTGAAGCTAGTGTCCGATCGATGTCCAGCAACCAGCAACCAAATCTAGAACGCAGCATATGTTGGTTGCCAGCCACCAATTTATAATCCGCGCTCCTTGTTACTTAATCAATATAATATCCGTAATTCCTGATATTTCCAAGGGATTTTAATAATTTTTTGTCCAGATATTAACAATGAATAACTAAATCGACTTGCAGTAGTCTCTAGTAAACTACTACAAACTAAGGTTTTGTTGTGAAAACTAATTAAATATCTAAATGTTAAAAAAATGAAAAAAGCTCTAGCTCTCTTTCTATAAAAAATAATCAATATCTAAGCTGATTTTAGATGGGTGCAAACTTCTACAAACGAAAGTTTTTTGATAAAAATTATTGAATTGATAGATGTTAAAAAAAAATAAAGGGTTTAACTAACCAAAACTCCCAAAGGATTCTAGTGAAACTTTTTTATGTAATTATTAATAAATATCTAAATAATTTTCACATGGTTGCAAATATCTACAAATGAAAGTTTTTTCATAAAAAGTTATTGAATCGTTAGATGTAAAAAAAAAAAACGTAAATGTTTAAACGGCTATAACTTCCAAAACTCCTAAAGGATTTTAATAAAACTTTTTTATGTAATTACTAATAAATATCTTAACCGATTTTAGATGGTTGCAAGCCTCTACAAACGAAATTTTTTTCGTAAAAAATTATTGAATTGTTAGATGTACAAAAAAAAAACTGAATGGCTATAACGTCCAAAACTCACAAAGGATTCAAACGAAACTTTTTTATGTATTTAACAATAAATATCTAAATCCATTTCAGATGCAAATCTCTACAAACTAAAAACTAAAGTTTTTTGGTAAAAAATTATAAAATTTTTAGATGTACAAAAATATAAACATGTATAACTTCCAAAACTCCTAAATGATTAGAATGAAACTTTTTTATGTTATTAATAAATATCTAAGTGCACCAAAGAGCGTAAAGAATTATATTGTTGGACATTGGGCATTTATATTGTTGGCTATATTGTTCAGCGAGTACAAACTTATCTACTTCTAGCAACATACACAAATTCCTGGGTGAAATTTCTAGAAGGATCTTACAGATACAGATACTAGACCAGAAGATCATTGAAACCAAGGTAAATCAACTGGAAAAATTGTTTTTTTACTTAAAACTAGTGGAAGAACAAGAATTTATCATAATTTTATTAAAAGAAAAATAAAATAAAATTTCACAAGAAAAATATTCAGCGACACCTAACATCTTTAATGAAAATAACAATAATACCAACAAAAATAACACCATTGATGCATCAATTACCGAAAAGGTACCAGTGATGCCAGCAAAATTGCAGACCATTTCAAGAAAACCGCATTTAGGATTGAAAAGCACCAGCGACGAAATTCGACCTAGTACAGTCGACTACGGTAGATGGAACAATCAACGGAAAGAACAGGCGCACAAGACCAAGTTAGCGATCAAAGGTCCTTATCTTCCCTACCACTC
The DNA here is from genome assembly GCF_022605725.1 of Anthonomus grandis grandis. Taxonomy (NCBI): domain Eukaryota; kingdom Metazoa; phylum Arthropoda; class Insecta; order Coleoptera; family Curculionidae; genus Anthonomus; species Anthonomus grandis. Next base: position 25,690,276 of record NC_065546.1, read on the forward strand.
AACAGCAGCATCCAAATCGGTCGCGGCACCACTGGAGACGGTTGATTCATCGGCAAAGGTTATTTTTAGCCAGGATGCTGTTGTACAAGCTCAAGGCGGCATTTACGAAAATATCACATCTTTCCGGTGCGGAAACCAATTATTGGGAATAACGACTCATGCGTAATAAAATCGGTACCCAAAAAGGGTACTTCCATGTTTACAGAAATGAAACCGATGCGACGGAACAGGAGCTTTTAACACACTTAAGCAAAACTGCGTCCTTAATTAAATATCTTTTAGGGTAGAATTTCCGATAGAGTTTCCCAAAGACGTTTACAATCCAGATCTATGGCCACGAGGCGCTGCAGTATGACGTTTTATTTTTCCGAAGAAAAATTATGATAAAAATTTTCCAGAAGATGCCCCACCCATAAAAAGAATATGAAATCAGGAGTTGTAGGTAACTGTTCACAAGATGTCAATGAAGTTAATAATGGTATATTATATAATTTACTGCATTTAAACATCCAGAGCGTATTCAACAAAGTAGATTTATTGGACGCCTTTGTAATGACTTTAATTTTGATTTAGTAGGTCTGACAGAACATTATTTTTGCAGGAATAAACTTAATGCGCATTCTATATGAAAACTTATCAAATTATATCTAGTTACTGCAGACAAAATTTGATACACGGCGGCTCGGTAATTTTAGTTAGAGTAATAAGTCGAGAATAGAAAATAAGTCGTAGATATGCGACTTATTTTCTGAGAAACATATTAATGCACAATTACTCGATCGTCATTTTGAATGCTCAGCAATTGTATTTATATTGAACATTTTTTGAATAAGTTAAGTTTAATTATATCGTACTCACTTAGCAAGTATAAATACTTAATTCTGATAGGTGATTTTAATATTAACTCGTCAGATATCAATAGAAATACCGTTTATTTATTCGATATATTTCAGTTCTTTTTTCTGCATTCTATGGTGAACTCGCCAACACGAATAGCGACGTGTGGGCGAGGATTAAGCTTGATCACAATTGATTACATTGTTTCAAATCTAAGCAATAAATAAGGCTGCAAGACGATCGAAACAGGGTTCTCTGATCACCTTGGTCAGATTTTTTCATGGTATTTTACGTCTAATCATGAGAGTAACGAAAGCAAGGATAAAACAATAATCGCGTAATTTTCGCAAGTAGGAATTCATGATTATAACAATTAAAAGCTGTGAGCGTCATTTAAATAATTTTATAATTTTTAATACGTCAAATAAATTCAAAATAGTCCAAAATAGTTAAAATAAAGCATAATAATAGAATAGACACCTTGTAAAACAACTGGGAGATTGGGCGCCTCCAGAGTAGAGATGGTGACGTGTAGACCTGAAATAATAAAAGTATTCTAAGCACACTTATTCCCGTAAAATTAATTAATAAAAAAAATTAAGCAAAACTCATTATATGAAAAATATGAATTAATATGTTTTAAACTTGCTCAGTGATTTTACTTTTACGATAATCATTTAATTCATGTTCACCAACATTTAACCACTTTACTTAAATATCCCAAAATTCATTATTTACTACTTTATTACTTTTATCCAATTGTTAAATGTCCCAGTAACGACAACCTTCTAATATTGAATGATATACAATCGTTCAATATACAATACGTACAATATTATATATGACGATAACACACTTTGTACTGAGGGGTGCAATAGACACCAAAACGCGAGGGTCCTCTCCAGATACAAAGCCTTGTTAAATACAACGAGCTGTGCTATGGTCCCAGACCAGCTCAGTATCTTAACAAAAAGAAAACCATAAACAATCGTCACAACAACACAAGCAAGACAAGCAATAATCGGTCATTAAAATATTTCATTAATCACATTTTTAATTAAAAAGGTAAAATATCGGTGTAATCAATAAAATGGAAATAAGCATACTCTGTGAGAACACTCATCCTTTCTTGTAGTAAAACACTACACCAAACCAACACAGCTTATTTCGCGTTAAATATTCTCACTCATATACACTTTTAATATTCTCATTAAAAGCGAACATTTGTTTAGATTTAGTGTTCAACCTTCGGCGCCAAATATACGTAGGATATTTTCTAAACTGTGAAGTGCTTGATCTATGCTATTATGTAAAAGGATATCGTGTAAATAAACGGCAGTAACGTGCAATAAACGTAACTAGCAGCAGGTTTTAGTATTTGGTTCATAAATCACAAATAAAATGAAGGTGTCACAAATGAAGTGTAACATTTGGAATATTGTGCGACTGGGATTTGATGGTAACCCTGCTTTTATATCTAAACTGGTAAAGTATATACCACCTTGTAACCTATCAACCTGATTGTCAATCCTTGGTAAGGGATGGTTATCCTTGATGGTCATTGCATTTAATTTTCTGTAGTGTCCGATTTTCCCCATTCTTCTTTCTTACTAGCAAAAACAGGTGAACAATAATTAGAGTCTGATTTTCTTATTATATCATTTGCTAATAATTTTTCAACTATGTCCTTTACACAATCTTGCTCAAATCGTGCTATTCTATATGGTTTGTAGAAAAACGGTTGATCATCCTTCAGTTCAATTTGCATCTCTACTGGTTTGGCACTATCAAGTTCTGAAATGTCTTTCGCAAAACAATCTCTTAACTCTTGTAATAAATTAATTCATTACCAACTATAATTTGATCTTCTGGTAGTAAAAAAAAGTTTACATTTTATTTTATAACACAACATTTATTTTATCTACTGTTTCAGTAGGAGTAGAAATTAGACTATTTTGATGGCCATGCTCTAGCAAAAATTTTATTTTTACCCAAAATTAAATCATTGTCGGACAAATTAATACACGCTATAACTACACTATTATTTGACTGTATTCATAAAATTGTATTTAAAACTAAATACTCCCTTCCTTCTTGTAACCATAAAATTATTTCAATAAATATGTCACCATTATAATTTTTGCAATATAACTTTACGTTAGCAATATGCTTTTGACTTAAAACATTGAAAGGCCTTTCAATGTTCTAAGGGTTTTGACGTATTTTTACGTTTTTTTCAATTTTAAAATTTGTTTATCAGTTTTAAATTCTATATTAATTTGACTAAACTCGTAGTATTAATTGAACTGGATTGACTTGACTCAATAAATTTTATGCTATGGTGATCTTTAAAAATTACAATATTTGGCTATTCAGTAAGATTTCGTCCAATGAACATAGGTACATTTTGAAGATTATCATTAACAATGTGTACTTTTATCCTCGTTTCCACTTGATCAATTTTAATGTTTATTTCTGCTGATCCGAGAGTGGTCCGTGACCATACCCTTGTAAAACACTAATATTCTCTCGATCATGTGGCATTCCAAGTTGCTTAAAATTACTTATCGTAATCGTTGAATAAGAACTCCCTAAATCTATGTAAGCCTTAAAATACTTCCTATTACCTTCATCAACGTGGCTGTATGATAGTCATGCTATCGGCTTAAAGTTGGTTTGAAAACAATTTGCTTCAACATGTCTCTACTGATGGCAAAATCTGTATTTCATATCTTTATTGCCAGCTTTGACAAAACAATTTTTAGAAATGTGACGAGGCTTACCGCACTTGTAACAATTGTAATTTTTTTCTTCTGGCTAAGCAGAAATAAAACTGGGTTTAAATCTTTTCAAAGCGGAAAAATGTTTCACGGGTTTTGTAGAAAATGTATTGCTACGATTTTTATGATGTGTTGTTATATTAAGATTTCCCACAGTATTTAAAAATTCATGCAAAGACTCAATAGTTTGATATCGTCCCGATTTAGCTCCTGTTTTCACAACGATGTCATAAATACCTCCCATTATACATGATACTGCATTAGCTTCCTCTATGCAATCATTTAACAAGGCGTCTATTTAACAAGGCACACTTCTCATAAAAATATTTTGAATAAGTTTCATCTGCACGCTTATATAACATCTTATTAAGACTATCGCAATAATCTTTACGATAAGGAAAACCCTGCAACAATTTCTCTTTCCATTCAATCTAATTAATTTTGACAGATTGTAGTTCCTTAAACCAAATCTCAGCCAAGCCGCGTAGCCTACTTAAAGCAAAATAAATTGTAACCTCTTCACTCGAGTCAAATACTTACTAGTACCTACCCGCAACTCATCAACTTTTAAACACCAAGCCTCTATACCCTGATCACTATCTTCGGGATTAAAAATCAGTATAACATCTCCCCTAAGATGTTTCCGCTTTACGAGAATTAGAATTGCTCTTAATAATTCTTCCATCATGTTAGTAAATCGATTAAAATCATTTCTATCCTACGTTATTCATGTCATCGGACAAAATAAATACTCGTAATATTCATGTTAGATTACTTCTTTCACAAATTACTTTAAAAAAAAAAACACTTTTATTAATTTTAAAATTACAAAAAATACATTAACTTAAAATGAGCAGAAAATAATGGCAAAATGACTTGATATCTAATTATAATATATGCTATAATAATTGCCTTAATTATGCTGCATGCTTTTTGCATGCTCTTCTGCACGTATGTCCTCTTTTTATATTTCTTGAATATGCCGATTCAATGGAAACAGGCGTCTGGGTGGACTGCGTCTCAGGGTTTCTGCTGACTGTGAGGTTGCAGTTCCTTATCGGGTTTTGGATGGCCTAATTTGATCCGATGAGAACCAAGGACCATATTGACTCACATTGACCAGACTTTGTTAGAGGTGACTGGTGTCATGGGAAATTGTGATATATGCGTAATTTGATCCGATGAGAGTCAAAGACGGATGACTTTGTCAGAGGTGACCGGTGTTATGGGAATTGGATATAACATTTATAACAATGCAACACAAACAAAAAATTATTATTATTATTTTTTTTAAACCATAAATGTCTACTAACACCATAAAACCTTAGAGTCTTAGAGTCTTAATCCCACTTCTGAAAAATCCTAAACAATTAAAAGCTGTGAGCGTCATTTAAATAATTTTATAATTTTTAATACGTCAAATAAATTCAGAATAGTCGAAAATAATTAAAATAAAGCATAAAAATAGAATAAACACCTTTTAAAACAACTGGGCGCTTGGGCGACTCCAAAGTAGAGATAGTGACGTGTAGACCTGAAATAATAAAAGTATCCTGAGCACACTTATTCTCGTAAAATTAATTAATAACTAAAATGAAGCAAAACTCATTAATATTAAAAATATTAATTAATATACTTTAAACTTGCTCAGTGATTTTACTTTTACGACAACCATTTAATTCATGTTGACCAACATTTAACCACTTTACTTAAATATCCCAAAATTCATTATTCACCAATTTATTACTTTTATCCGATTGTTAAATGTTCCAGTAACGATAACGTACTGATATTGAATGATATACAATCGTTCAATATGTCAAAACGTGAGCAATACATTACTCACAAACCGTAGCCAAAATGCTACCAAAAACATTATCATAAAACATGAGATTGAGACAGCAGTCTCCGATCTAGACCACCTGACGATAACACACTTTGTTCGGAGGGGTGCAAACACCAAAACGCGAGGGCTTCTCCAGATACAAAGCCCTGTTAAATACAACGAGCTGTGCAATGGTCCCAGACCAGCTCAGTATCTTAACAAAAAAAAAACCATAAACAATCGTCACATCCACACAAGCAAGACAAGCAACAATCGGTCATTAAAATGCTTCATTAATCACATTTTTAATTAAAAAGGTAAAATATCGGTGTAATCAATAAGATGGAAATAAGCATACTCTGTGAGAACACTCACACTTTCGTGTAGTAAAACACTATACCAAACCAACACAGCTTATTTCACGTCACAACATCCTTTAATGTTTTTATTAAATAAGTTAACTCTTTAGTGACCAAAACTCAAATGAATTTTATAAACCAAATATTTATCTCAGATTCTTTTACCGAAACCCATAAAAATAATTCCCGAGGGGAAACGCTAAGTGTAAACCGTATTTGTTTACTTACGGTACCGCTGAGCTAGCTTTAGTTTTGTAATTATCCTAGCCCTCTTTTTGGTCAGACCAATAAATTTCATCTTAATGACTTAGAAAAATATTTCAACTCTTTAGATAATAAACAGGGTCTTACATGATTTCAAATTTCATTTCAGAAAAGGTATTGTTTTGAATCCTTGTGAAACTAATACAAATCTTTTGTTTGATCAGTTTATGATACATTTTAATCGGTGTTTTAATACAGCTTTTCCTGTGACAAAAACAATATTGGGTAAATACAAAATAAAAAGCCAAATAAAAGATAATAATAAAAAAAACCTGTTGTCTGAGTTGTTCGGAGACTATTTCGCCAATTCAGTAAAAAACATATTAGATAATTCAAAATTAAGTAACGAAAATTATAGTGTCCCACAACAATATATAACAAATACTTTTTATTTTAAGCCTGTAAGCTTACACGAAATCTCTTTGATTGTAAAAGATTTAAGAAATAAATTTTTCAAAGGATTTGACGATGTCCCAGCAAAAATTTTAAAACAGTGTTGTGATTTAATTTTGCCATACCTGGCGTTATTAATGAACAATTCTGTGGCAGAGGGAATATTTCCCACATAGTTGAAGAAAATTATTCCGATGTTTAAAAAATGTGATCCTAATAGAATTGAGAACTACAGGTCCATTTGCGTTTTAAGTAGCTTCTCCAAAATATGTGAAAAGCTTATGTATGATCAAGTAGTACAGTTTCTTGATGAATATAATATTCTACATTCTTTGCAAACAGTTTTCGAAAAAATATGTCTATTGAAACAGCTTCTCTTGAATTAATTCAGTATGTCTGGGATAATATTGAAAAAAGATTGAATGTAGTGGCTTTTCTGTTTGACCAATCTCGAGTTTTTAAAACGATTAATCCAAGTTTTATTAAGCATAAATTAGAGAGATTAGGAGTGCGAGGTAAAGTATTGAATTGGGTTATATCATAATGACCGACAGATACTTTTAGTTGTAAAAGTGAGTGATCAAGTCAGTATTACTGCGAACTTGGAACTCCACAAGGTGGCACTTTGAGTCCGTTGCGTTTCCTACTATATGTTACCGATCTTTCAGAATTCATTGGCGATGTTAAATTGTTCATGTACGCAGACGATACTACTATTGTAGTTACAGGAGAAAATATGGAGGAAATCGAATTCAAAACCTGCTCTATTATAAAAAAGTTTAACGATTGGTGTGAGGGAAATCACCTTATAATAAATTTTGAAAAAAACTAAATGCATAAGTTTCTTAAATAATGTGTTGGAGGCTCAGAGTTTTTCTATGGTTTTGGATACTGTTTCAATTGTCTGTGAATCGTCAGTTAAGTTTTTGGAATGCATAATAGACAAGACCTATCTTTTCTTCCTCAAATTGACGACATATGCAGCAAACTATCTAGACTGTATTTTTCATTGTTTACCCTTAAGAGGGATCTAGGAATGAAAGGTATACTGAGTATATACTATGATATAGTGTACCCTCTCTTGACCTCTGATGTTGCTGTTTGGGGTAATAGATCAGAGGCACAAAAGGTGTTTGTATTTCAGAAAAGATTTATGAGACTGATTTTTGGTTTGAAATATAATGAGAGCTGCCGTGAAATATTTAAAAAATATAATATTTTAGCAATGCTCAGAATTTATATATTTAAATTATTGTTATATATATTTAAAAATCAAGAATATTCCTCCAAAGTAAGTGATTTTAATAAATGTAATGATAGGCGTAAGGATGCTCTTTATTAATATTAATATTTAAAATTTAACTTTGTTTATTTTATAAAGACCCCCTTTTATGAAGAAATTAGCATATTTAATCAACTGCCTGCTTCGTTGAAACTAATAGATAACTTCAACATATTTAAAAATATACTAAAACGGCTTATTATAATTTCTGTCGTCTATGATATCAACGAATTTAGCAACATGCTGAAAGTCACGCCTGCCTAGTCAGTGTCTATACTACTAGTTTGTTGGTACTTTTGTGGTTATTATAGTCTCTAAGTTTTAGATGTCTGTAATTAGGTTTTTTTATTATAATAGTTTTACTCTTTGAAATAAGTTAATTAGAATAATCAGTTTCTTTCTCCTGGCTTGTCTTATCCTATTATATAGGTAGTATTGATTAGACCGTATATAAGCTATGATTAGACCTTTCTGGAAAATATTGACTATTGTCTCCTGGAAGAGAGTGACAACTTGAATGGAAGACTCGGACCTCTTTTGAACGGGCTGGCTGTAGTATCGACGGCTTTTTTAGACCTGATGGTTTTATTTCATACCTTTACTTGGCTTGATTTGGATCTTGTATTTATACCCAGAAATACTATATACTTTCTTTGTGTTTGTTGTAAAAAATAAATAATGTAAAATTATTATGGTATTTTAATTGGTTACAATAACCCGATTTAATTAGTTTAAATAGAGAGTTTTGCAACCTCTCTTAAATCTCAAATCAACTAAGATATTTAATATTAATATTAAAAAAGTGTTATCCAAAGCCTTTGGGAGTAAGCATATACATAAGCAAAATATTATATATAGGGTGGCATAATTGTTTACATCACTCCTCCCGCTTAAGTCGAAAACAACAGGGATCGTGTTTTGTTTCTCGAGGTACCAGGGGTAGCATCTTTTTCTTTAGCTTCTTCTTTGTCTTGAAGTTCTAGTTCCTCTTTAATAGACCTTTTCCTCTTGATAAGTGTGTAGATAGTGAAGAATATATAGTATATTGGCTAGTATGGTTCCAAGAGTTATACTAAAGCTCCAGGCTGCAGGGTGAATTCTTTCTTCTTCTTCTTCTTCTTCTTCTGGAACGGTTTTCAGGATATTGTAATGTTCTGTTTACGATCTGATGTGGTTGAAGTCGATTGAATCCAGTTGGATTGTTTCCTCTGGCAGCTGCATTTCTAAGTCGTTGAATGTTACATCCGGTAGATGAAAAGGGTTGATTCTCAGAATATTCTCTTGATTCCAGAATTGTGATCCTAGCAGACTTATGCCGTATTTAAATTATATTTCTATTAAACTAGGTGTATTAATGAAGAAAATTTGTTTGTTTTGGTACATTTGTTGTGCTTTTATTTTGGTGCTAGCAGGAATAGCTAGAACGTATTGCTGATTTATGGGATGGATAATAGGGGCAGTGACGTTAACCTTAAGCAGCTTAGATTTTCTGCTTTTCTTATAGTCAATGTAATATTTCTGAATTTGTATAATTTAATGGAAGTTAATGGCGCGCTTGTTGGAATTTATGTTATCTTTAATCCATGAGTACAATTTTTTCTTTACAGTATAATATTATTTGTTTTTAAATTGTTCCGGCAACATATTTAATAATTTAAGAGCTATATATGTTAGACATTTTCGTGTTACACTGAAATAGGGGGATGGATATAATTAGATGTTGATTTGTATTTGCTCTAGTATTAACGTTATGACTAATAAAATTTTTAAAAAGTTACTACAAATTGAGAATCTAAGTACATTTTTAATATAAAGTTGGATAACAGTAAATATTCCAGATTGTTCAAATAAAAGGTTGGACTGTTTCCCAGTCTGGATTTAAATAAAATAACTTTTAAAAAAAATTTCTGTACAATATTAATATTCTTTAAAGTTTTATTGTAGGCAGCACCCCAACATATTATACCATAGCTTAGGCATGATTCAGCTAGTGCTTTGTACACATTTATTATTATTTTTTTACTGAGTATATTACGTAAATTTATATATTAGTTTTTTTAAATTGTTTTGAATATAATCAATATGATGTTGCCATTTTAAATAATTGTCAAAATAAACACCTAGTAGTAGTATTTAATTTTGTTTGTTGATTTGATGCTGCCAGACCAAGTACAGTCAATATTCATTTTACAATCTGAAGTATGAATCCTAAGAACATGCTAGCTTGGTAATCCCACTATACTCATTGAAAAACACATAAAGTTAGTTTTTTTGACATTTACTCTAATTAGTTAACATCCATCCATGTTTAAACACAACACATTGCACTTTCAGCCTTTAAAAAAGCTTCATACTGTGATTATGACAAGACCATATTAGCTTTTAAAAAACTGTATAGCCGTTTTTTTTATAAATTTCTCAATTACTTTGCAGATAGGACTAGTGAGTGCAATGGGTCTGTAATTACCCGATTCTGTCCTCTCTCCACCTTTATGCAAGGGAACAATTACCGCTTTTTTAACTATAGTAGGAAAAACGCCACTGGAAAATATCAAATTCACAATATATACCAAGGGCAAAATCAAAAATTCTAGATTTGATTTCACAAACTGATTGGAAACACCAAAGTCATCTGGAGAAGATTTTACTTTCAAAGTTGCAACAGCATTAACAATTTCATTTTTGGCGACAGGGGACAAAAATATGGACGGAAATTCCCTTTGTTGCTCCCGGATCACATTACTAGGCTTATGAATCTTATTAGCTAGCTTAGAACCAAAAAGAACTAAAATACATATTAAGTTCATTAGCTACCTCTTTCTGGTCAGTGATTTCTTGATTATTAGTATTTTTAATACAAGGAATATTAGATTATATCTTACATTCATTGGTAGCTAATTTGATTATATCCCAGGTTTTCCTCAAATCACCCCCAGCACTTTCTAATTGTTGCTTATAGTAGTTAGCCTTGGTACTAAGTTTAGTTAGCATATTTCTATAACTTTTTTAACTAATACGAAAATTTTCATCTAAAGGATTTCGAATGCATAATTTATGAAGCTCATTTCTTTTTCTAATAGAAATTAGCAGGCCCAGAGTGATCCAGGGTTTAAAGCGAATTTTTTTATTTGAACTTAATTTTACATTTGTTACTGCAAGTATGTGTTTTTTTAAGGTATTCATAAATATTTCAGAGGCGGTATCCGGAACTCGACATAATACAATTTCATCCCATTTCTGAGATTGTATTGAGTTTTTAAGCTGTTCATAGTTAATTTCATTAAAAGATCTAATAGTATTTGTTTCGATGATGGATGCGTTGTTTAACTCATTTTGTAAGTTAATATTAAATATTAAAAAATGATGGTCGGAAACCGAGCTGGTTAGTATAATCAAATTATTTTCAAACCTTGTTTTCCTTCTCATGAAGATATGGTCTATACATGTCTTACTATATATATATCAACCTTAGTAGGCCTATCAACTTTAGAGATATAACTAAAGCTATTAAGACAACTTACATATTCATTAACAATAGAAGACTAAATATTCAATAAATTTATGTTAATGTCTCCCACAAGAAGCTTAATATCACAAGAAGCGTAATTACCCTGACCTAAAAGACCCACCAAAGAAAGAATATAATCTTCTTCTTTAAGTGAAGGGGATCTATAATGGGAGATAGCCCCTATGCTTGTTTTATTTTTAGTAAGTGTGACTCTTAAGAACTTTTGATTGTTAATTTCAATTATTTTACTCATTTTTATTAATGAACTTTTACAATAAATTAAACTACCATCACATTTATTAATTTTGCTCTCATTATAAAATAAATCATAGTCATTAATACGAAAATTTAAAGGATCATGAAGGACATTGGTCTCAGATAAAACAATAACATCGAAATTGCTTTCCAGTGATTCAAGAAAAAGAATAAGGTTATCGAAATTTTTATTTAGACTCCCAATATTAACATGCAATAAATTAAAATTTTGGACTGTTCTTTTAAACAGACTATGTTATCTAGCACATACTTTAATACTACCGTTATTGCTATTATAGTCATCTAATAGTGAGTTAAGGTTCATAATATTAAGAAGTAAGATTACTTTCTATACTACCACCTGATATATTTAATATATCTACCCAACCTAAGCATCTTGCCTTATCTTTTCAACATCCTCCATGCACTTAATCCTTACAACCGGATCGTTATCCCTCTTCCTCGCAAATATTTTTCCCTCCTTGACCCATATAAATTGGTAGCCATATTCAGTAAGAGATCTAGCTGTTAAAAATAGTTCTCTTGTTTCCTTGGGTAAATCATCATTTAGGTAAATAAGGTGCGATCCTGTTATATTACATTTGTTGCTAACTATTTTTCCAATTTGCTTTCTTTTCTGCATGACTTGGCCCTTTTCCTTAGCTGATCTAAATGTAGCCAATATTGGCGTATTTTCTTTATTCGGAGCCAGGATTTTAAATTTTACATCCTTCAATTTTAGTTCCGGATTATTGTATTTTAGTACATTTTCTGCCTTCGTTTCAACTTCCCTTGGGGTTCTTTTTATTTAATCCAGACTACTTTTTATTCCCAATATGGCTATATTGTTAGCTCTATTTTCAATGGCCTTGCTTATGAATTCTCCTTTAAGTCTATGTAGCTCTCTTCTTATGTCCTCGTTATCCTTTTTTAGTGCTAGAATTTCCTTGCTAAACATTATATTTTTTTCTTTTTGCGCTTCTTATTCTTCAGCATAAAACTTTAAGTTCCTTAAATCATTTATACAATCGAGAAAACCATCCTTGCCATCATCCTTGGATTCACGAGTATCAGTCCTGGTAAGGTCCATTGATCTTCTTACTTCTTGTTGTGTTGAGACTTTACATTCATTACAATAAAAATGATTATTCAATTTATGTATGACTTCTAATTCTAGACTTGTAAGTCCTGTACACCCATCATACAACCAATTCTTGCATTTTGTGCATTGCACTGATGACTGAGTTTGGTTACATTGTTATTACATGCATCGCATTTAATGATCTTTTGTTTTAAAGGCACGATATTGTTTATTTGTATGATGAGTAATTAGAACTTGATAGTTGTAGGTATTTAAACAATTTTCTGTTATAGGTGTATTTAATATTGGGTCATCTATTGCTGAGTGGATAGTATCTGCATTTTGTGGACGTTGGTCATGAGGCGGTAATATTTGTATATCGGAAAGAATTTTAATTTTATTCGATTTTGATTCTAGATTTAAGGCAGGGTTAAATAGATCTGGTAATTGATCTAAATCATCTAAAGTTGTGTTTTCATTTGCAATGTATTGATCGATTTCTTCAGTGATGTCTCCAGAACTTCCAAGTATAGAATCATTTTCTATCATGTTAATCTCTATTCTGGGATCCTTTTTTGTATTGGACTTCATAATCGAATTCTTCTAATTTTAATCTCCATCGTACCATTCTGGAGTTTGGCTCTTTTAGGTTGAAGAGGTATTGCGGGGATTTGTGGTCTGTAACAATTATGAATTTCCTGCCAAATAGGTAAGGTCTGAAATGTTTCGCAGCCCATACTATGGCTAAAAGTTCCTTTTCTATCGTCGAATAATTACATTCAGCTTAGTTTCAGTTTCTAGATGCGTATGCAATTGGAAGATGTTGTCCTATTTATTTCTACTATTACTATTATATTTCCTTGACTTAATAAGGCTGCTATTGCTATATTTGAGGCATCTTGTGGTTAAAATGAAGGGTTTTCTAAAGTCTGGGTATTGTAGTATAGGACCAATACATTACAATTTTTACATGTTTCAAAGGCTTGTATGTATTCAGGGGTGTGTTTTATTACTGCTCCCTTTCTTAGGCATTTCGTGAATGCTCTTGTTAATTTTGCGAATCCATTTATAAACTGCCTATAGTAACCTAAGAGTCCTAGGAATGATTTTATTTCCTTTGGTGTTCTCGGGATTGGGAATTTTTGAATCACCTCTATTTTTCTAGGATTTGGCTTACCCCCGTCTTTCGTTATCACGTATCCCAGGAATTCAACTTCTGTTCTTAGGAATTCAGATTTATCAAGTTGAATTTTCAATTTTGCCGTTCTTAATCTTTGGAAAACATGGTGCAGGTTTTTTATGTGTTCTTCTAGGTTTGCTAAAAAGACAATAATGTCATCCATGTAGACTAAAAAGATTTTTGCTTGAATATCCTTCAGTACATTATCCATGATTCTCTGAAAGGTGGCTGGTACGGTTTTTAATCCGAATGGCATTCTTACGTATAATGCCCATTTTCCACTGTGAACGCTGTTTTCTCAATAGAGTTTGATGCCATTTTTATTTGGTGGAATCCTGATGATAAATCGATGTTGGAAAAGTACGTACACCTTCCTAATTTGTCTAATATATAATTGATGTTTGGCAGAGGGTATCTGTCATCAATTGTTTTAGAATTAACTCCTCTTTAGTCATTGACAATTCGCCATTTTTGCTTTTCACTTGCGTCAGGTTTTTTACTTACTATCCATATTGGAATACTCCATGGACTTTGGCTGGGTCTTATAATTTCATCTTTCAGCATTTTATTGATTTGTTTTTGAACTTCTTCCTTGTGTATGAAAGGATATCTGTATAATTTTGAGTATATCGGGGTTTCATCGTGTGTTTTGATTTCGTGTTTGATTTTGTTCGTAAATGATAGTTTTCAGTTTCTTCATGAAAAATGTCTGAGAATTCTCTGATTAATTTAAAAACTTTTGACTTTTCCTCTTAATTAAGATGGTCATGTCTTATAAATTGGGTAATATTGAGATTCTTGTTAGATGTAGTGTAATTATTGTGGGATATTTCTGGGTGTGAATTAATTAAATTGTCTAGGTCAGTGTTACTCAAACTTTTTTCGTGACGGAACCCTTTTAAAAAACTAAATTTTTAACAGAACCCTAAAATCTAAACTAAAAGCAAAAGCAGTTATATGTGAATTGATTATTAATAATCATACAAAAAAAAGATAGGTACAGTAAGTAGTGAGTTAGTAAGAAAATTATAACACTAAGTTCATTTAATGCGAGCCATGTAAAATGTTCATGCCAGAAGAACATTCAAAGCTTCTGTGGCAAGTTGTGGATATTCATCACGAACCCTGCACCAAAAATCATTTAGTGAAATTGTTTTGAATAATGATTCCCTGCTTGTATCCGATGTCATTTCTAGAAATATTCATAGATCTGAGGGTTTTGAATCCATGAGTTTATTTTCAGTTTTGTATGTCTGCTAAAAATGCTAGTCTAAATCACCAGCTTTTATCGGACAAACGGTCTTTTAAATTAAAAGGAACGTCTGTAAGAAAAGCTTCTAATTCTGTTCTTAGTTCAAAAAGCCTTGTCAGAGTTTTACCCCGAGACAACCATCTCACTTCAGTATATAGCAATAGTGTTTTATGATCGCTACCATAATCTTCACGTAATATTGAGAACAATCGGAATTGTAGTGGACGTGACTTAAGAAAATTAATTATTTTTACTGACTCATCAAGAACCAATTTTAGATTTGGTAGCACTTTCTTAACCGCGAGTGATTGTTTATGCAGGATGCATTGGTTGGAACTAAAATTTGGTGCTTTCATTTTTATTCGTGATATTGCTCCTACTGTTCTACCTGTCATTGCCTTGGCTCCATCGGTACAAATATCAATGCAATCATTCCAATCGAGTTGGTTTTCTTCAAAAAATATGTTAATCGTGTTAAAAATTTCTTCTCCGGTTGTGTAAGTAGGCAGCGATGAGCACATAAGCAAGTCTTCTTCGAGTGAATGTTTATATAAATATCGCACAATTACTAGCAAGATGGCCAGTCCAGCAACATCAGTCGACTAATCTATTTGCAAGACGAATTTGTTATTTTGAAGTCGTGAATCCAGTTCTTGTTTTATGTTTGCTGCGATATCCCCAATTTGGCGCGTAACTGTATCGTTCGAAAGCGGCACTGAAGAAAGATGCTTTACAGACTTCGTCGAGCATACATTTTGTTATATCTACCACACATGGTTTTGTTAGCGGTAACTAACCAAATACGATGCCTCCGTGGCCTTTTCATTCACAGTCTGAGTCGCATACATCATAGTTTTTTGGCTTCTTAATAATTGTACTTTTTTACATAGTAAAAATTCTTTACTTCACACGTTTGCTGCACAACATATAAAGGGGTGAGCCGTTGGAATCGACAAATCCGAGATTAATGAATGATTTGTCATACTTTCGTTTTTTCACCTTCAGCGTGTCATTAGATGTTTTACTACTTGAACTTGAAACCATAAAACTAGATCTTGACGCCGTCATATCACCTTGATTTGAATTTGACGCATCATCCAAGCTAACCACATTTTTTGCAACACCTTTAAGCCAGCGCTCCATTCTTCTTTAACACTAATTTGATTTGGTCAATTTTATCACAAATAGTATCTCTTGACGCACGAAATACAAGATTTTACAACCACTACGAACAACAACAAGACAAGCGACCATAAAATACTAAGCGCGGTGTAAGTAAATTTTGCGGTACGTTGCTTGATTAATAAATTCTCCGCACCAAACAATCTTCCTTTATATTATACCAGCAACCATCGATCATCTCAAATTCCTCAGAAACTTCGGAGAGCCAGACGATTTTCTTCAAAGTACGCGTCGACGCACGAGCACGAGAAACAGCGCGACGAACCGAGATAATTCGATTGCTTATAGTCCGGGGGCAAATGGTGACGTACGAGTAACGCTGTAAAATTTCGATGTAATAGGTCGGGCATTTACTTAATAATACATATATTAAGTAAATGCCCGACATTTACCCGATAATTTTCGTATACAGATATGATCATTCTAACTTCGCCTATAGGAATTATATATCGCGGTAGGTCTGGCAACGTTGTGACAACTTACTCGAAGCAGCGGACCCCGCCGAAGCCCGAAACCGAAACCTTTTAGTATTCTTAAGGCGTTCAAGTGGGGGTGCACTGCTCTGTGGCAAATTAAAAAAAAAATTTGTTTCGTTTGAGTCTTTGCTGCTGCCTGTCCTAACAGCAAAAAGTAAACTAAAAACCAACTGCAATAATGTTGTAAACATAAATTACCTAAATAATGGACAGGATATTTAAAAAATAATTCAAAATAAAGCAAAAAATTAAGTTAATTTGATAATATTAAATTAAAATTATCTTATGTCAGGTTCAAAAAGGTCACCCTGTTTAGCAGTGCAGTACGTCAATCGATCATAAAACGACCTTCTCGTGTTCGACAACATTTCAATGGAGATACTATTAAATGCTTGCCTAACTTTAAGACAAAGCTCTTCTAAATAAGTAGCCCGTTCATTTTCGTGCCTATAAATTTGTTTATATATTAGGTATGTTTAGGTATCCACAAAGAAAAAAATCATTGGGGGCTAAATCGGGGCTTCTGGCGGGCCATTTAATAGTACCGTTTCCACTGATTGTTCGATCAGGAAAAGACGTTTCGAGAAATTGACGTACCACTATTACCACTAATGCGTTATGAGCGGGACAACCATCTTGTTGAAACCAAACTTGTTCTAAATTGATATTGAGCTGTCGAATAGCAGGAAGAGCTTCATCCCTCAAAAGCTTAAGGTATTTGTTGGCATTAAGGTTTCCATCGATAAAACAAGGGCCTATAATTGAATCACCTAAAATGCCAGCCCATACATTAACTTTTTGAGGGTATTGTGTACGTGTTGGTATGCTTATGTGCTTATTTTCCCTGGAATAACCCACTGTAATGGACGGATTTTGTTTACCACAAATAGAGAAAGAGGACTCATCTGAAAATAAAATGTTGCTAATAAACATTTCGTCCCGATTTGCCATTTCCAATACTTCATGGCAAAATTCCATCCGTCTCTCATGGTCCTGTGGGAAAATTTTGCAAGCACCCAAAGGTCTCAAACCTATGGATAATTGGAAAAGTTGTGCTGCGTACGGGAATGGGCCGATTTTCGAACGTGAATGCAATTCTGCCTGATATTTCATCGACAGAACTGCCGGCATAATACTACTTAATAATTTGCTTTTTTCCTCAAGAGAACACATTTTAACAAGAAAATAGCAAGCGTTTTTAAATTTAATCTTTGCTGATTAAGCAGGAAGCTAGGAATAAAAATAACGTTAAACGTTTAAAATGCAATCTCATATTGGTGGTGCAGTGTGGTGGGGATAAGAATTGTCTCGTTTTTCGATGAACGAGCGGAGAGCCGGGCGGCAGAAATATCAGTGTTGCCAAACGTATTAATTTGTAGCGTATTGGAAACGGCATGTATTGTGCCCTCTGTCTGTCTCATGCGGACTCCTTATGTCCTCTCTCACTTACGCTCATAGACTATTTCCTATAGGCGAGGTTTGAATGATTATATCTGTATGTACCAGTAACACCTATAACTAGGCGTTTCGTTTTGGTTGTTTATTTTTATCTTAAGCCGCGTTGACACGGGTCAAGTGAACTGATCATGCCAAATGAATTCATATGACATGATGATATAAAGAGGTTTACATTTTTCATTTGCTTTGAAGTTATTTCAGTTGAATAAAAATGGCGTCTAGAACAGAAATGAATCGCATTGTTTTGGAAACTGTGGTAGTTATAGCAAATTAATTAAAAAAATCAATCCAGAATAAAAAAAAATTGACGAAAAAGAAGAGTTTGGTGTAGGGAATGGATTAAACGACGAAGTCTTCTAGGGCCATCCGTTAAATTAATTCAAGAATTAGTAGATGAAGAACCATAGGATTATGAAAATTTGTTAAGAATGAATATACAGCAATTCAATTTTTTGTTGGAGAAGATTAGATCAAATTTAATAAAAATGGATACTGTTATGCGTGAAGCAATTTCACCCAAAATAAAATTAGAAACAACCCTGCGTTATTTAGCCACAGGCGACTCTTTTAAAAGTTTAGAATTTTTTTACCGAATTCCCAAAAGTACAATTTCTCGGTTTATTCCTGAAACTCTAGAAGCAATTTATGAAGCTTTGGAAGAATTTATTGAGGTAAGTTAAAAATATAAAAAGATGTTGTTTTCCATTTCATAACTTTATTGACACATTTTACAAATCAGTATATCGGAAAATAGAAATCACAGCTTGTGACAAAATGTCACTAGAATGCCTAGGTTTTTCAATAAACGTTATATCACTATCCTCTTCTGAATATACCTCAACTTCAGTCTGGTTACTTGGTGGTGGTGAATTTATATCTACTACTAAAAAATTTATTCATATTAATAAACAACATTAGATATTAATCTTAATTATAAACTTACAACTCTCTTCCGGATAAGGAATTGAAAAAGTGTTGTGGAGACTCTTTTTGCATTTGATGTCTTCTATTCTTGACTTTGATAAAATGTTGTTAATCTGATTTTGAACATCAATAGCTCTTTCTAGGTCCATCGATCGTAGCTGCGAGGCTATGTATATTCCATAAATTTCAAATTCATCCTCCTGTAATGCGTCTGCACTAGTTTTGCATATATTTTCTAATTTTTCTACAGCTGTAGTAGCAGGATCACTTTTCTGAATTATTTTTTTACGCTTAGGTGTTTGGGTAACCCTCGGGATAACCTCAATTATTTCAGAATTGGCTTGGGTTGTCCTAGCTGGTGAATGTTCCGACGTACTGGGTAAATCTTCTGAAACACCATCATTTGATTGGCTTGCCTTAAAAAAATTAATTCTATTAATTATTTACAAAATTAATGATGGTCTTTTTGTAAACGTATTCGTAGCACATTTTGTAGATACTTTTAAAAAATATGTATTAATATTTCGTAATTAGATCTTTTTTTTGTAGGTTCCCAATACCGAAGCCCACTGGAAGAATATACAAGAAGGATTCGCAACAAAATGGAACTTTCCGATGTGTATTGAGGCCCTAGATGGAAAACATATTTTATTAAGAAACCCAATTCATGCAGGATCAGACTTCTATAATTATAAAGGAACTTACAGCATTGCATTATTGGCATTGGTGGAAGCATATTATTGCTTTATATATGTTAATATAGGAGCCCAAGGAAGAGCTTCAGATGCAAGTATTTCTACTCAAAGTACATTATATCAAAAATTAGAAAATTCACAGTTAAACATTCCTTCAGAAGGAGTTATTGTCGCAGATGATGCTTTTCCCTTAAAATCTTATTTTATGAATCTTATCTTATCTATTCCAGAAAAAATTTATCATTGGAACAAAAAATTTTTAATTACCGGTTAAGCCGAGCAAGACGTATTTCAGAAAATGCCTTTGGGCTACTGGTAGCAAAATTTAGAATATTTGACGTTGATTGTAAAAACAACAACAGTCTTGCATAACTAGTTTCGGAAAACTTCTCCCTCTACTTACATTAGCCAAGGAGTAGTAGATGTGGAGGACTTGGATAGGGAACAGGTTATACCCGGATCATGGAGAGCTTTTCCAACAGCAACAATTCCACTAGGCCGGCAAGGCACTAATAATTATGCAGAACGTGCTTCAAAGATTCGCGACAGTTATGCTAATTATTTTAGTACTACTGGTTCAGTGCCATGGCAGATGAATATGATTGTATGATAATCCTGATTATATTTTTCAAGCTGATTCATTTGACTTTTACTTACCAAATTATCATGCGTTTCACGTAAAACAACTGTATTTCGTAGAAAACCATCAGCAATTTTGAACCATCCACAAGTAGGTGTATATAGGTCGTCAGTTGATGCTCCACTCTTCATAGATGAGTTAATTTTTCCTTACTTCGACAGAGTATGTTGTTCGAATTGTTTTAATTCGTATTTTTACCTCGGCTATGGTCATAATAATACCATTTTCACGCATTTCGGTGATAATATTTATAATTGCAGAGTTATAGAGATTATAGAATTTGATCGTGTGGTAGTCATTGTATTAGATAATTCGGAATATTCAATGATTGTTTCTAAATGCAATGTTGTAATTTAGGAGTTCTGAAAAATTCTTCAGCTAATGTGTTAACGTTTGGTTCACTCATAGATTAAAATATTTTAAAAATAATGTTATTAATTAAATAACATAAACTCAATTCTAAAATTAATTATACTACTAAATGATTTGAATCTTTCTTCCTTTACGATAAAGAGAGAGTACATTCCAATGAAATTTGCTCAAAAGAATGTTCAGTTTGGTAAAAATAAATTCAAAATAAGTTTTTCAAATATATGTATCAATAAAATTCTTAAATTAACAATAACTTTAAACTAAATTTCCACTCGCTCAATCCAAAGTAAGAGAAAGGGTTTGAAGGAAATAATTGGCACCTATCTTTTTCCAATCAGTTAGATCTCCGCGTTGCTAAGGTGCTGGGGACGTGCTGCCAAATGGTGTTTCCACTGATCTCTCGTCTCAGAGCGATTCTGATAAGGTTTGATCTCAACTTCCATGTTGGTAATTAGGACTGCAGAGTTAAAACTCACGTTTTTACGATTGATCGTCTCGATGACATGCAAATCTCAGCCGAAAACTGCCCTGATCCTACCGACTGCGCCATTTATGTTTCCTATCATGTTAATGATGTTTTAAAAAACTTTTATTTTGACAAGCCGCGATACAGTGTACTCGAAGTAAGAACGAAGAACAATATTTTAATATTACAATTGCATTAATAGATCAAATCTGCAAATAAGGCATGAAATATGATAATACAATAGTAAGCATATACATAAGCAAAATAATATATATATAGGGTGGCATAATTGTGTAAATAACTAATTCTTTGGGAGTTTTGGATGTTACAGCCTTTAATTAATTTTTTTTTTGTACATCTAACAATTCAATAATTTTTTACCAACAAACTTTCATTTGTATAGCTTTGAAATTATCCAAAATCAGTTTATATATTTATTATTAATAACCTAAAAAAGTTTCATTCGAATCCTTTGGGAGTTCTGGAAGTTACAGCCTTTAATTTTTTTTGTACATCTATCAATTCAATAATTTTTATTAAAAAACTTTCGTTTGTAGATGTTTGCAACCATCTAAAATCAATTTAAATATTTATTATCTTTCATAGAAAAAAAAAATTATCCAAATTCTTTGGGAATTTTGGGAGATACGTACATGAGTCTTTATAATTTTTTTAACATTTAACTTTTTAATTAATTTTCACAACAAAACCTTAGTTTGTAGTGATTTGAGACTACTGCAAGTTGATGTAGTTATTCATTGTTAATATCTGAACCATAGATAAACAGTTTATAGGGGTTAATTGATCTGAACAAAAAATTATGAAAATTCCTTGGGAATTTCAGGAGATACGTACATTATATTGATTAAATAACAGGAACCGCGGACTATAAATTGGTTGCTGGCAACCGACATATACTGCGTTCTCGAATTTCGTCGCTGGACATCTATCGGACGCTAGCTTCATACACATGCGTTTTCGACCTTGATGCTGCCGAGATGTCAGATGCTAGGTTCATATTTTTGGGTAATTGGGTCTATTAAGTTAGTTATGTTTGTGTGTTTGTTGCCAGTTAAGCTTGCTACTAAAACTGACAATGTTAGATAATAATATTGCTCTTAACACATACAGCTCTTCCAATTCACCTTTTTCATCACACAAGAAATACAGGAACTTTTTCTTGGTTGTACTTTTAGTTTCAGGGCTTATTGTTTTATGTTTGCCATTCATCAATCTGTCATCAAATAATGGGGAAAATTTTCATAGACTTAATTTGAATGACTTAAACGACCCTCGAATGGTACAATTGAGATCCCTTGCTTATGGCACAAGAGCAAAAAACTCAAAATGCACATATTGGGACTGTTTTAACGTCTATCTTTGTGGGTGTACTGGCCATGAAAGGATTGCAGTTTATGTGTATCCTTTGAAGCAGTATTTTACTGAAAATGGAAAACCAGTTACCACCAAGATATCAAAGGAGTTTTATGATATTGTGAAGAGCATTGTAGAGTCAAAATATTATACATCAAATCCACATGAAGCCTGTCTTTTTATTCCATTTATAGACACTTTGAATGAGGATATTTTGGATGGCAATTTGACGTCAAGGCTTTTAAACCAACTTCCCAGGTAATTTATTTATCAAGTTTTATTAATACCGTTTCTGCCAAAGATCTTGGGTGCCAAATCTATATATTAACTTAAAATCACAAGATGAAAAGAAAATGTTAGCATTTCTCCTACTCACCCCTTACTAACTAGAGTAGTGAAATAAATTGAATGTAGAGAACATTGAGACATACAGTATTAGTAATTTCTCCTTGACTCCAATCACAAGAATGGGATTGAGAAAAAAGATAAAGCATTGTTGTTTTAGTTTTGACTTGCATATGATTTTTTGTTGAATGTTAATGCATGGATAATTTGGTACCCAAGAAAGAAATTCCCATTTAGCACAATAATTTCAATTATTTTCATATATTATATTATTCTACATTTCCTTTTTTTATTTATTTATTACAAAGTCCTAACCTACATGAATATCATATAACAAAGAAGACTACATGAATTGAATAGATATAAACTCCTGGACAAAATTATAGCACCACTTGATTTTTAGAGATTTTTTTTAAATAAAGATAAAAAAAATTAATTATAAGCATTGACAACTATGCATTGGTTATTAACAAAAAAAAATATATTCTTTTTAGATAGATTTAAGTAACTAAATTCAATACAAGGAAAAAACATCAATTTTCACTAACTTCAATTATAATACAAAAATAAAACAATAAACTCAAGAAAAACAAGAATGAATTCTTAATATTGTGTATTGCCACCTCTAGCTGTAATAACCTCTTGAAGTCTTCGCATCATTCCTCCTATTAAATTTTAAAAACTTGCAAAATATTTCCCAAGAGCAGCATGTTTCATGATAGGGCATAAACATAGTTTTTGTCCAGTTCTGCTTTTTGTATGAGAAAAGATATATAACTGTTTTAACTGACATATGTATATACACATATATACTTATATTCCATGTGTTAAAAAAGTATATATGGAGGCCTCACAACAGTAGTAGAGACCAAAGTTACCTTTTTTTAAATGGAATGGTATATTTTTTATGCATTTTCAGATTCTACACAAACCTTTAACACAACTTCATGTAACATATACTTTACCTACCTTCAACAGTTTAAAACATACAATAGTTTAAAAAACTATTATGCAAAATTTATTATAAATAAAACATGCAAATATTAACACATTAAAAAGAAATGATTCAAAAAAAAATTATTTAAATAATATATCTATTTAATTGAATATTGAAAATGGCTCCTTTGAACGATTTGACAATGTGCAAATTGTAGCAAAAAAACATTTGCTTTTTCAAAAGCCACTTTCTTAGATATTACCAAATAGGGAGTTACCAATTCACGTTTTGTGGTACTTCTGTCTTGTAATGCATTAATATTTTCCAGATTTGTCTCATAGACTTATAAAGTATTTAAACTTAAAAAGATGTTGCCCCTCTTCACCCTAGGTCTGTTGTAGCTTACTCCTAAGGGTTTATACTTCCCCAATGAAGTCTGCCCTGTTTAAGAGTTCAATACTTTGACTAGGTAAGGCATTGTCAAAGATGGTATATATATTAGTCATAATAAAAGATTAAGAAATATGAAAATGTGTTCAAATTCACATTCAATATATTATGGGCAAAATAGATAATAGCATATACTCAAGTTAAAATAAATATATAGGGCAAAACATTAGTTACATATTAAAATGAGAGATTTAAAACCACACATTAGGCTTTAAAAAACTTAAAACTATCACTTAACAATATAAAACACAATTATTAAATGCACTGATGAATTCTGTGGCATCATAAAAAGCTCTCTTGAGCAGAATTTTTTTTACTTCAAGCTTAAATTTATTAATTGAGAGGACCTTAAGATCTTGAGGAAGAATATTAAAGAATTTAATTCCAAGTCAACAATCTGGCCCACTCTGACACCTTACCAGCCGGCGATAGGGCAGGACAATGAGTTTTCTCTGTCTTGGTCACATAGCTGTGACCCGCACAATGCAATTTGTATTGGCGACCTGCACAATGCAATCTGTATTGGCCCTCATTTGACTTAACATGCAAGAGAGAATCCAATATATGTTGGGATGGGAATGTTAATATTTTTAGATCGATAAATGCTTCTCTGCAGTCATCCCTGTATTCTAGCCCAGCCAGGATCTACACTGCTGCAACCCAAACACTCCCAGAATGAGTGGCATGACCCCCAAGACAGTAGAGCATAGGACATTACTGAGTGAAAAAGGGTATGATATGCAGTCTTTAGGGCATCAAGTGATAAGCACTCTGAAAGAGTAAGGAGGGCAAATAATGTGCTTCTTAATCTGCCTGACACTTTATCAATATGGCAATCCCATGTAGGAGTAGGGTTGATATGAACTCCCAGGCACTTAATACACTCCAAGGACCCATCAACATTCCCCAAATCCCCGAGAGCAACTCAGTTTTTTTGTCATTGAGTAATAGTCCATTCATACAAAACTAGGCCTCCGCACTCGCCTGTGCAGCCTCCAACCTCTCCATAGCTTGTTCCTTTGAATCAGTGGACAGACATTTGGTTGTGTCATCTGCAAAGAGGGTACAGCTTTCTCCTAAGGTGTTTGAAGGCAGGTCATTTATCTATAAAAGGAAGAGAATTGGGCCCAATATTAAACCTTGCAGAACTCCCATATCTATGACCCTCTCAGACGACGATGACACCCCAACTCTGACTATCTGCACTATATACACTATTAGATAAATAGGAAGGCAATAGTTCTATGCTGCCTTTTGAGAATTTATAATGTTCAAGTTTTATAAGGAGAAGCCAAAACAGGCGAATGCCTTGGACAGGTCACAAAACAGGACTGCACTATACTGTAAATTCTTAAAAGAAGCTGAAATTTTTGAGATAAGATGTAGAATACCCAAAACAGTGCTCCTGCCCCTGCGGAACCCAAACTGACTCTCCAATGAGCTGTGATTGTCCTCAAGGAAAGTTACCATTTTCAATGCCATGGCCTTCTCAACAAACTTTGAAATCACTGGTAACAAGGAGATTGGTCTATAGTTTCAAACATCCTGCCAGTCTCCCTTTTTATATATGGGTATGACAATAGCCCTCTTTAGACATTCAGGAAAAACCCCTGAAAACCATTGAAACATTGTTTAATCAATTTTGTAAGTGGCACAAGAAATAAGTTTTTTATTGTTTTTATTAATTGTACACTTAAACCAAACCTTTGCTAGATTTATTTTTAGTATTATTTATTATGTCCCTAATCTCTTTAAAAGTTACATTTGTGAAGAAGAGTTCAGTATTTGGAGAAGTGAAATGTTCAAAATTGCCTAATAAATTTTCATTATGTGTTGGTATGCTTTTTATAAGTTGTATTGCTATGTTACTAAAATATTCATTGAAAAGTTCTGGAGAAATATTTATGTAACTGTTTTCAGGTGCTTTCTTTGTTTTGGTGTTAATTATTTTCCAAAGATCTTTTTAGGGATTTTTTGAGCAGTGTATTATACTATCATAAGAGTTCTTTTTAGTTCAGTTAATCAAATCACTGTAAAGTTTTTTATAGGATTGATTTTTAAAGTTTTTTATTTTATAAAGGTTAATGTCAGCAGGTCTCCCATATTGCCTACTTATCTTCCACAACAATTGCAAATGTTCCCTCATATTTCTCAACTCATCATTAAACCAGTCAATACATTCCACATTATTCCTGGACTTATATCTCTGTTCAGGAAAAGCTTTCATATATGTAGTTTCTTATATATAAATAAAATTACTAAATTTTTGAGTGGTGCTCAATTTATAGTTATTTATGAATTAAAAAGATTCATGTTCTATCATATTGTAGAATTTTAGTAGACCCATTTGAGTAATTGGCCTAAGAGTTTTATGTTCTATGTTAAATGAAATCTTAGACATAATAATTTTAAAATTGTTGCATATTGAAATTTGTTGCATTTTATGATCTGAGATCTTTATATCTATTTTTTTTGTTTTCAAGTTACTAGGAGAAAAATTAATAAATATATTATCAGTGCACGCACTCACCCTTGTTGGCCCAAAAATGGTCTTTTAAAACCAAATTCACCAAACAGATCACAAAGATTGTAAGTGTCACTGTTTGATACCCCAAAGTGCACATTAAAGTCCCCAGCAATGATTACTTGTTGACTTTTATTGACTTAAACATGATACATAGATACTACATACTTCAACTCATTTCTCGATGTTAAAATCAACAATAAAATCAGGACTTTTACAGATAAGACTATTTTTTTACAAAAATTAACACACCTCCACCTTTAAAACTTTTCCGACGAATTGACTGACACAATTAAAATTTTCTATCCACTTACTGGAATTTAACTCCTCATCAAGTAGCCAATGTTCCTATAAACATATTATGTTTATTATTATCTGATAGAAATGCTTCCAATTGTCCACATTTCCCTCTAAGAGATCTGATGTTAAGATCCATTATATTCACATGCTCCCCTATAGAGAATTTTGTCTCTTGCTGTGAGGTTTGTTGGTGCCTTTTCAAAATATACATAAAATAGGACACTGAAACAATGGAACAGGCTAAAAGCTATAAACAGAACAAAAATTTTAAATAAATGTATACCTCATCTTACACACATAAAATTTAAAAAAATCAGTTCTGAACTTGCTTTTTATACTTTTTTAGTGAAGTAATGCTTTTTAATTGACGCGGTAAATGTTTGTATATTTTCATAAATTAGTTTAATGCCAACCATTCTCATTCCATAAGAACCAGATGAAATTATAAGAATTGCAATTTGAGATTTAAAGTTCAATTCAGAGTCAACAATGACTTCAAGAAATTTGGTTTCAGGTCAACATTCAATTGAAACATTATGTAGGGGGAAAGATCCAGGTCATACATGAAGTACTTAATAAACATTGACAAGTTAAGCAGGAGGAAATTAGAGTCATACCAAAATTTGAGCATTTGAAGATCTGCCAGAGTAGCTAATTTTAAACTCAAATAGTCAATCAAAATTTCTGCTGTAGTTACATCACCACAATTTAAGCCAGAATAAAGACGTACTAGGAATTGTAATATGGCATCATTGACATGATGATATCCTTGAAAACCAAACTGCTGAGGGCTTAACACAAGATTGGACTTTAAAAATGATATTCTATTTTTGACAAGCTTTTCCATAATTTTGGAGGGACTAGATAAAAATGATATGGGCCTATAATTTGAAGGCTTGTAACATTAAATATCTCCTTTTATTTAGTGATTTCACTATAAATCGATTGCCTGCTTACTTCAGGCAATTCAGACAATTCATCTATTCATTATTAGAGCTGTTTTTTTTCACCTAAAATAGTCTGTTTTATTTCAGTTGAGCTTGAAAGAATAAAGTAGAAGGCATGTCACTGTTTTATTTGTTCACAAAAAAATCACAGGATGAGTAGAACATCAGCCGTTCTTCGTTATGTCTCTACCTAAAGAAGGCTAATTTGGGAAGTATAATTTGTTAACGGCATACAATGTTTTCTTTCTCAAACTATGGTTAGAGTGATTTTTAGTTTGAATGTCATAATAATAATAATAATAATATATTCAGCAGATAATACATTCATACATTATAACATTACAAAATAACAACTGCTTAACCGCTAACAATACCCAATGCACAATGGTATTTTAAAAATACTGTGTGTGCATTTCCTGTCTATCGAAATTAATTTATTAAAATAAAAACAATTTTTAAGAAAATAATATATAAACAAAAGTGATTCAAAAAATAAAATAGAATTAAATGAAATTAGGGGAAAGAAAGGGAAAAAACTGGAAGAAAAATAAACAGTACTATGTGTATCATACTAACCAAGTGACGTTATCATCTAATATCCAGTCGTGGATTCTACTTTTAATTTTGTTACAGGGTTTATTTCTGAGTTCTATGGGAAGTTGATTATAGATTTTTGCTGAGGTATATGTTAAAGTTTTTTGACATTTTGTTTTTGTGGTCTTTGGGATAGTTACATTCTTATTTAAAGCTTGTCTAGTGTTCTGATTGTGAGATATGAAATGCAAGTAGTGTGGACTCTTACACAGAAGCCTAACCACTGCTTTCAAGTAACTTTGATTTACTTGCAACAATATAGCTTCTCTAAATAAAATATCTGAGGATCTAGAATATCCTCTTAAGGAGAAATATACTCAACATGGATGGCTTTAGATTCCATGTTGCCCATAACGACATGGTGCACTTTTGATTTTCATCCAAAATAACACCTAAATATTCAACCTTGGTCTGCCTTTTTATTTTCTGGGTGCAAGAACGTTTAGTTATGCCACAGTCGTTTTCGTGTAATGTGATGTGCTAGATGTTCTTGAATATACAGACAAGCATAAAAAGCTTGACTTTTCTGAGTTTAGTGTTAAATAATTTAAACCAAGCCAAGTTTTGATTTTTTTCATGGAAGACTCCGCAACAGTCTTTAGATCCTTCCAAGACTTTTCCTTTATCATTATTGCGGTATCATCTGCAAAACACACCATGCCGACATTAGGTAACAACTGCAACAACTCATTAACATATATTGAGAACAATACCGTTCCAAGGACAGTTCCCTGTGGCACACCATATTCTACCAACCTAGGAAAACTGACACATCCATTTATTTTGCTTTATTTTTTTTTTTGGTTAATGTTAAACTTTCAAACAGGTTTTAAGGGATCCCTCGAATGCCAATATTTTCCAGTTTTTTTTAGCAGAATATCATGTGTCACAGTGTCAAACGCTTTGCTGAGGTCCAGAAATATTGCCATGCACCTCTCGTCACAGTCGAAACACTTTCCTATCTGTTCTGTAATACAATTGACCCCATCTTCTGTACTTTTATTTTGTTTAAATCCAAATTGAAATTGTGACAAAAAATATTTTTTTTCTAAAAACTCATTCAAGTCTAATAAACTAAGTCTCAATCAAGTCTAAGTGTCATGCATTTCTCTATGATTTTTGAAAGATTACTAGTTAAAGCCATGGGTCTATAATTACTAATAATTTTTTTATCTCCCGATTGCAACGGGGTTACAGTGGCATGTTAAAAATAGCATGGAAAAAATACCAGTCTCAAATACTAAATTTACAAGATGTAGATTTGGTTTAATAGGGTGTTTATGATACTTTTTCAAAAATAGTGCAGGTATCTCGTCATCCCCGGATGCTGCATTAGTCTTAAGAGTGCTTATTAATTGAATTAATTCATCTTGCGTTATAGGTTTAAGATACATAGAGTTTCCACTTGGATGATTTTTTGGGTTTAAGCTGGCCTGTCTTGGATTTTAAATTTTACCCGCCATCCCATGCTTTTTTAACTTCATGATTTCATTCTCACATTATCATAAATAATCAACCAACTTATTTTTGTTTGATAAATGTTACAAGAGATACAGAAGTAAATATTTATTGACATTGAAAATTTTCTTCAAGCACGTTAATAAACTTAAATATAATTGATTTGATAGTATCATGTAATCTCAATCTCCCTCCGGCCAGCTTTGGGAAAGGAGGTTACCGTTGCCATATCCAAGAATAGCATGGCATAGACATAATGATAGTTATAATGCTAAAACATACAAATTACATAACATAAGAAATTTGACCTATCAGAAACGACTATTTTTAAGGGGTCATACTTCGTGTTTTCAACAGCCATTTTAAGCTGAAATTCTGTCTGTTTTTAGTTTGGATATCGTTTTGAATTGGCGTTTTTTTTTGTTGATTTATTCTGTTTCCTGGGTGTTGATTTGTTATTTATTTTGTTAACTTTGTTATATCAATCACAACAGTTTTTCTCATCTCATGATCTACAAAAACCAGATTTGATTGGCTACGCATAGCATGGCTCCATAAGTTTTTCATTCTTATTGAAATGCTTTTATAAAAGCAATATGGTCATCGCTGTCTGGCCTGTAATTCGTCAAAGGCTCTTATGCGTCTATGCTATGCACTATGCAAATTTATTTCTGAAAGTCTGAGGCCCCCAGCCAAGTTCACAGGCTACAGGAAATGGACCTGATTTTATTTTTCTCAGTAAAAAGATTATGTTATTTGTCTTCTCTTGGTTCAGCACAAGACCATTGTTCCTAAAGCAACACTCAACGTTCATCAGTGGATCGCACGCCCTATCAACACTTTTCCAGAATTTTAGATAGAATTGGAAATAAAAATAAGGGGCAAAAATTAGACACGTTATTTTCATCTCCCTTTTTGAATACAGGAATCACCACTACTCCAGATATTTGGAAAAGAGTCCATTTGTTCCCTAATACTTTCTATCTATTGACTGTAAGTAATTAAGTAGTGAGAAGTAATAAGTGAAACTAACAATTCAGTAAGGTTAAACACCAGTCCAAAAACCAGAAAGTCCAAAACAATCTCTGCTATTTTTATTCTTTATCCTAGTAAAAATGTCCTGTATTTCTATAAAATGAACTATAAATGAATATAAAAAGAATTCTTCAATGTAAAAATTATGATCTAGGAGAATTTACTAGGCAAAATGGGTGTAACTGTAATATTGGTGTTATTATTTTTGAGTAAGTTGGGAACAACATTCCCCAAAAACGCATTAAATTTATCTGGGCTAAAATTTGGTGTACTGGCATTCTAAATAAGGCTTTCATTATAAATTGCACTTAGCAGTAAGGATAGCTTTTCATACTGTTTCTTAGATATTTTTTTTACATTAATGTTCGCAATTGTTGGATTCTTTTTTGCCATATTAGAAACGAAAAACAGCTGCTCCCTCATATTTCTCAATTCATTATTACACCCACTTTGTTTAGTTTTGGTACTATTAAGAGAATCTAAAAATGTTTTTTTAGGAAACGAATTTTCAAATGCATCCCCTAATATATTAATTAATTGATTGGCAACATTTACATTCAAACTTTCATCAGAAATAAAGTCCCAAGATACATTCTCTAGAGAGTGAAAAAAGTTGTTCTTACCAAAATGTGTTATGGGCTGGAAACTTCTATTTTGATGGTGACCTATTTTGATACCTGGTATATCAATTTGTTGAGCCAAGTGATCCAAGAGTTTAATGTCAATGACACACTTTGCAGTCTTCTATCGAAAAATTAATAAAAATGTTGTCTATGCAATTACTATTTAGACACGCACCCAAAAGCTCCACTATTTTATTTAATTAAAGTGGTATTTTTTAATACAAAAACTTGAATTTTTAGTGGTCGGTATCACAGGTATTGCGCTCACCAGTACATACATCTTAAAAGCTAATTTAGTGTAATAATTAGCGTCTTTTTTACCTTAATTAAATGACGTTTGCGTTACATATAAATTCAATCAGTGTCTCTCAAAAATCTCGAAGCGCACCACGTTCAACAACTGATAATGGTCAAAATTCAGTCGATTTGGAGCAAATAATTACAAAAGTATGTACTAAATTAATTAAGCAACTAGACGAAAAAAATATGTTGAAACTTAAAATTAGAACTAACCATAGCTTCATTTTGTGATCGTATCGAAAATTGCGAACACAAAAACTTAAAGTCAATAAATTAATTTGAAAAGCGATTAGAGCAGATGGAACAAAATTTAAAAAAAAAATTGTGGTATTGAGATTAGAGACAACCAAAATATTCCTGCAGAGATGCGTTTGTTTATTATGAAGAACCTCAATATCTCGTGCTCACCTCAGGAGATAGACTTCGCCTTAATGATAATAATGATAATAATCAGGGTAGAAGCCTACAGTGTTAGTCCGCTTTGTATCAACCATTAAAAAAAAACTGTTATGGCTGCCAAAAAATTACCCCGAAAACTCTGGTGTGATAATATTTGAGGATCTTACAAAAAAAGATACTCAATGCTGGTTGCAGCAAAACAAAAACATGGGAAAAACAATATAGTTAATAATATTCAAACATAGTCGTGTTAGTACTGCTGGGGCATGGCGTGAAATTATTTTACAGTTGAAGTATTTAATATAGTTTATTTTTTTCTTTTTCTCATGGTATCTTTGTTAAATAAAAAAAAAACATTATTTATTTATTAATATTTTTACTACATAATGACATTTTATATTCTTGGTACAGAATGTTTAATTTTTGTTTGTTGTAGAAATGTTAACATCTAAATGCTGATTTTTTTATACTGATCTTTAATTAATAAATTTTCTTGATACAATATATGAACAAAATATAGATAATAAAATTTCATTATTTATAATATATCCATTTTTATTTAATATATCCATTTAAAAGGTCAAGAATAAGTAATTCTTGGGCTATATGGTTGACACTAAACATTAAAGTTTTAAGGGATGCAGCATTTTGAGATTTTAAGAGAACCAGTAATATACATGCGTGGGATCACTGTAAAAGGCTCAGAAATCTATCGATAATAAGAAGGGAAAAAAGATCATATTTAAATAATGTATATCTTGAAAAATAGTGAAAAAAAACTTTGATCCTAATGATATAAGCACATTTTTTATTGAATTTTTGCAAATTACTTCAAATTGATCTTTTAAAAGAAGCTTCTATGAGCAAAATATTTGTAATAATGCAATTAAATGTTCTTTTACTTCTGATACTGAAATTAGTAAAATAATTCATAGTATTGCTATCAATGGTTCAGGGGTAGTAGTACTGCAATAGTAAGTATTGCAGTCCATTTTTGGATGTTTTTATCAATTTATTATAAATTTTTACAAAATAATGTAAATTTATGAAATATAATTTATAATTATTATTATTATGATTTTTCAGCCAACATGGCTCGCACTTTGTTTCTGGATTAATTTTGTAAATTTTTAGTACCAGAAGAAGTTAACTATGGGGCACGGAGTCAGGATTTTTTATAATCTATATAAGCCATAAAAAGATTTATTTTCTTGGGATATACTTGACTACCTATCACAGAGTCAATGATCAGTTTTTCTTTGCAGGATATAGCATTCTTTGTACACCCCTTTTGCTCATCTGCAATAATTTGGTTGTGTTCACAATGCTCGTAGATCTTCTGGGCAATTCACGAGGAGGGAATCTTTTACATTGTTAGCAAGCAGATAATTGGGCGGTATTTTTCGAGATCCTGTTTATTAAGATCGTCTTTAGGCAGCAGATAAGTTGATCCCTGTGTAAAAAAGAAGCACATTGATTGAGGATAAATCAATATGTCATTAAAAAACTTGGTTAATCGGTCGTTTGTACACCTTTTTTATTTAGAAATTGTGTAATCCATCAGGTCCGGGTGCTTTCCAATTATGCGCATTTTTTATAATATTTGTGACTTCGTAGGTTGTCAAGGGACTATGTCTCATTTCAGGGACATTAGCGACACTTTCTCTCTCTTCATTAATCCACTTGGCGTGTTGATCGCATTGTGCCGGTATTTCAAGCTGGTCTTTCCAAAACTGCTTAGAACCAGATATGTATTGTTTGCTGTAGTTGTCAGGTGTCTAGAATTAAGTTAAGAAAATACTTTTTTTCTTGTTTGGTAAATCTTGTCTTCTCTTCTTTATTGCTTTGTTGTATTGTTTTAAACGAGCAGCATATAGACTAACATTTTGTTTGACTGTATCTAAGCAGTGTTGCATAGTTGTTTTTTCTGAGTTATGTTGGCCATGTATGCGATTTTTAGAGATTATTTGCTCGATTCTTCTTTTGGACTTTCTTCTTCTAGTTCCCGCTGCATACTGAGTTAGTCGCTCAATATCTCCTCGAATATGCTCTATCTTCTTTTGCAGTCGTTTCTCCCTCATTGGTGTTTTGAACTATTTTCTACTTCGTTCTTTTTGGGTTGTTGCCCTAGGCTTTACACCCAAGCATATGGTTACAGCCAAAGCTCCACAGTAGATTATCGTGTTTAGTTCATCTATGCTTGATGTATCTGCAACAAATTCTTGTAGAACGATTCTATTAAGTAAACTTGTCATAGTTCTAAGTTTTTTCGTTGAGTTTAACGTTGGTAGTGTGTGGCGTTAACTTTACAGTGTTACTATTTTGCCAAGAGTTTGTAGACGGTAGCTCAGAATTATTGGAGGCTTGGGATTGTTCGAAGGTTCACTTATGACTGGCTATTACAGAATATAATCTTGCTTATAACTATTAAATAAGAGGGCGCCACTTAGTTTTTTTTTTAAATGAAAGAAAACTAAGAAAAAAGATTTGGTATATAGGTTTTAATTAACAATTAAATGATCCTGGATAAAGTAGATTTAAAGAGGCAAAAAAAAATATCTTAACAATACAACCAAATTATATTTACATCAAAGATATGTATACACCACATGTTCTAATCTGTTAAATGTTAATAATTTATTATGAATTAAAATATGAATAATGTTCATATGATTAAAATAAGTTTGACAAAAGTAACATTTAAATTATGATTTCCCTACATATAAATCTACCTATTTCAGCACTTGAAAAATAAATTGCAATTATTAAAGTTTTTAGTATATATTTATATTGTGCAGGGGAAAGTTCACTATGTCTAGCTCTGACTCCAGCTCCACCGCTTTCAGCAATTTCCCGGGGAAATCAAAAGCCTGCAGCCATCAACAATTGAAGAAGAATAAAGACGAAAACGGAAAAGTAAAACCCTAAAACAACAGTTGCCATTGTATTCACTGTCGATAAAAAAATGAATAGCGTTAAAAATGTGACACACTCACCTTGCTAAGTTTCATTATCTATCCATTAAAATCTTGGGCATCCTTCACCAGAATTATGAAATAAACAGTTCCCTAAAGGAACAAGATTAAGGACTATAAATTATAAACCATATTGGCCACTTCCTGCTTCACAAACTTCGGAAATAAAAAACTGGCCTTTTACGTGTGCTTCTACCTGCGACACGGGAACAAGTCCTCGAAAAATGGATGCAGTACCGACTAAATAAGTAACGACCCCACCTCTCGCCTGAGCTGTCAATCCAATCAGAGAAAACATTAATTAAGACCAACCAGAAGAGTGATGCGTTACAGTAGTAATGTGTCATTGACAGTGTGAATTTAAAGAAATATCGATAAAAGAAGTTGACTGAAATTATTAATATAATTATTGAAATTAATGAAATATCAATGGAGCGTTAGTGAACATAAGAAATAGAAAAATAACTATTTATTAGGAAACTCTTAATATCGAGGAAGGACACAAGTTGTTAAGACAATAGAGATCTTGAGAATACAGAAGTACTATAAAACTAACCTAACTTAAACTTAAATCTAAACTAAAGTAAAACTTAAGCTAAAATTATATACACTCGCGACATTTAAGTCTACCATAAAAATCAGTTACTTTAGAACTCCAACCTAGGGGAACACTCATGGAAGTTGCAATCAACTTCTCACCAAGAGATGGTGTTGTGTGTAACAAAAAAAAACCCTTTTTAGATGGCGGATTCTAGCAACTAGAAAGAAAACTGGCTGAGATAACTCAAGCACCAGATAATGAACACATGGGCAAAATTCATAACAGCAATATTGATTGCCACATTAGTTACCCACTACAAAATTCCGTGTGCCCCCAAATCCATTTCTGAACGGCGCTAGAATATATCTTACAGCATATACAGCCATAATCTAAAGCTTTGATAGAATTTGTTTTTCATTTGACTCACCCACATAAATATCCAAATTAATTTGAGGTGAGGAAGGATCCTTCGTATAGTCCTCTAATAATCCGACCATGGTCGAGACCACACCAACTAAAAAACAAATCTACTATAGGTTTTTCATCACAGCATTCTGTGATAAAAAAAAATTGGACAAAATCCAATATTGAACAGACTGAACAGTAATGTTCATCCTCTGTCAGGTTTACTGACCCCGACAAAAAAATTAGGCCAAAAATATAACCTCAAACAGTCAAAAGTTGACACTGGGTTTATAACCACCACTAGGTTATAACTACCCACAAAATACGGCCAAGAAAAAATAGTCAAAACTGACATAAAGTGTATACTCATTTACGGAGTATGACAACCATCAAAACATAGCCCTCGGCTAAAAAAATTAAAATGTCAAGTTTATGACATACTGTACATAACCACTAATAGGTTATACCAAAAAAATAAAATATGGCCCAAATGACTAGATTATAACATTAAAAAAATAACAAATGGTAGGAATTCCGAAATGATGTCAATACTTATAATCAATATATTGTGATTTAGAACTTCGCAAAGGAAAAATCATAGTATATTTTGAAAACCAACAGGAAACTTTCTTAGATCTGGGAAAGGGTCCCATAAGATCTACAGCAATAACCTGAAACGGATATGAAACATTTTTCTCTTTACCCATCAAACCCATGGTAGCAGTATTACTAGTCTTTTGAGCACCACAAACCAAACAATTTTTAACGAATTTCAAAACATCCTGGCGCATTTTTGGCCAATAATAAAATTCCTGGATTCGATTTAGGGTTTTTAGAAAACCAAAGTGTCCACATTCAGGGGGACTATGACAAGAATTTATTAACTCAGTCCTTTGTGGTTTTGGTACAAACATTTTCCATTCAGGAAGATTTACCTTCATAGGGAGTCGATTTGGAATAAACTTAAAAAGATAGTCTTTTTCAACCTTCCATTGGGGATAATTTTCTGGCTGAGCTACAATCTTTCGACGCAAGTTATCAAAATAAATATCTATTCTGTCTATATCAACCTCTCCAATCACCATTTCATTACTTAAAGAGTTATCATCATCCTCTATTTCTTGAGAGTTATGTAATCGAGACAATGCGTCTGGGATAACATTCTGAGAACCTTTTCTATGAACCAAATCAAAGGTATGTTGTCTCATACGTATAGACCAACGG
This sequence comes from Anthonomus grandis grandis, assembly GCF_022605725.1. Taxonomy (NCBI): domain Eukaryota; kingdom Metazoa; phylum Arthropoda; class Insecta; order Coleoptera; family Curculionidae; genus Anthonomus; species Anthonomus grandis. Next base: position 25,727,936 of record NC_065546.1, read on the forward strand.
GCTAATTTACCACTGGGATTCTTTAACGAACTTAACCACAACAGGCTATAGTGATCAATAATAACTGTAAACTCGACTCCTTCAATATACGGACGAAACTTTTCAATATTAAAAAGGACAGCCAAGCACTCTCGCTCAACAACTGAATAATTTCTCTCAGTTTTAGTGAGAGACCTGCTTGCATAAACAATAACCTTTTCTTCCCCATCCATCATCTGAGTCAATACTCCTCCTAAGCCTGTATCACTGGCATCACTCTGAATAACAAATATTTTTGAAAAATCTGGCTGTGAAAGGATTGGTGACGAAACTAACAACTGCTTTATTTTGATAAATGAAGCCTCTGCGGCATCATTCCATATAATTGATTGACCCTTTTTCTGTCCTTTAAGTAGATCATTAATAGGAGACATCAAAGTAGAAAAATCTTTGATAAAACGGCGATACCAGGAGCAAAGTCCTACAAAACGCTTAATTTCCGTAGTCGTCTTTGGACGAGGATAATTTACCATAGCAGAGACCTTATCTGGATCAGTCCTAAGAGAATTCGAACCCACAATATAACCTAGGAATTTTAAAGAGGTTTTAAAGAAATCACATTTTTCTAAATTGACCGTAAGTCCAGCCTCTTGCAATTTTTGCTTAATTTCACATAAGAGATTAATATGAGACTCAAAAATCACGTCTAATATGCCACAAGCTATCATGAAAGTCTACTAAAATTCCAAACTGTTGGGCAAAATCACAACCAAAAATAAATGCTTGGGACAGAGAAGGTACAACTAAAGCATTCACAATCTCGCAATGATTATTAATATAGACAGGTAAATCTACAGTTCCTTTTACCACCTGCCTTCTACCATCAGCAGTACAAACATTTTTAAGCTCTGTCTTGTTAATTTCTAGTCACAATTTATTTAAAATATCTATACCCTTAGAGCCTACAACTGAAGAGGTAGCTCCAGAATCAAGAACTGTAATGGGCACATCAAACAACTTTACAAGTATATATGGTCTATTATCTAAAGGTTTATTGATGAATAGTGGTGAAATTTGTTCTTGAGGACAAACTTTATTTTTTATAATAGTAGTTTTCATGAAATCAGAAACCTTAGCAAGCCAATGTTCCCAGCTCAATTTGTTAAAATAGTTAGATTTAAAATTTAAGTTTTTAAAAGATGTGTTTAATTTACATTTTTTACAATCTTTTACTTTGACATTTGGTTCCCCACATTTAAAACAAAAAACAGTCCTTGGACCCTTACAGTTATAATAAGAATGGTTAGGCCAATGACAATTCCAACATATTAACTCTTTCTTTATTTTATTAGTTGATTTATGTTCATGATTTTTAGAGCATTGCTGTATAGCATGAAAAGTACTAGGTTTATTCGCAAATTCTTCCACTGACTTTTTATTTTTATTATTATTTTGAAAGAAAGGTTTTCTATTGGAATAATTTTTAAAAAACTTGATTTTAGAACATTTATTAGTAGATACTTCTGAAACATTATTAATTTTATTTTTATTCTTTAAATAATCAGATTCTTCAAGTTTCCTACAAAGCTCAGAAAGTTGAGAAATGGAATTAATTTCTATTAAAGCCAATCTATCAATGAAGTCAGGCAACAAATTATTTTTAACAAACTTAATCTTAGTACATTCTGCTGGCACCCGAGAAAGCCTAGCAAAAGGAACCTCCAAATGAGCAATGAAAACTACAGTATTTTCTCCCTTCTTTTGCTTTCTTTTCTTAATTTGATCCCAAATTTCATCATCTATATCATCATGTAAAAAATCTCTTTTTAATTTATTAACTAGGGAACACCAATCACCAACAGTTGACTTGACACTCCTATACCACACAAATGCATCACCAATAAAAAAATTCTGCTGCAGACTGAAATAATGTATCCTCAGATACATCTCGAGACCGAGCCAATTCAGTTAAGGTTTCCAAAAAATTATAAAGTTTATGAGAATCTCCATTAAACTTAACTTGCCATTCACTAATAGGAACATTTCGAGTAGCACAATGGACTATTGGAGCGGCTACATTTACAACTGGAGCAGAGGAATGAGTTATTGGTTCTGAATGAGCATTGGGCAAAATTTTGTCAAAAAGATCAGCTTCAAGAGCTAAACAAGTGGCTGTAATTTCCTGACTATAAGCTTGAATTTCTTCAGCTTTTTCTTCAAACATAGGAATTCTTTTAGCCCTACCAGCTACATGAGACAAACGAGATTTCATTCGAGCAACAGTTGAATCAGAAGCTACACCCTCAAATTCTTCAATGACACTTGCAATGGAATCTAAACTCTTTTTAATGTCAGCTCTTTCCCTATCATAATCTAATTTAACTTCCCGTAAACTAGATCCCGGAGAAGTTTGTTCCTTTTTTAGAATTCACAATAAAATCCTTCTTTTGTCAGCGATGTTCCGAACAGTAGCAACTAAACGAATTTTCAATTCATAATCTAGTCCATGTTCTAACAAATGATAGTAGGTTGAAAATTATACAAATCCATGGTGTCAAAAAAAAATTGTTCCAAAGAATTCAAGAATAAAATTAAATCCAATTAAAAAATTAAATGTCTGAAATGATCTCACCTAAGAAACTTGATGGCATGAAATGAAATTGATCTAGGTTGATGATGAATGAAAGTTGAATGACTTTAAAAAAAAATTTGTACAGAAAAATTTAAACTTTTAGTGAGCCAAAACTAATGTTTTTCCCAAATATGGAATTGCTTAATTGTTCAAATCAAACACAAATGTAAATAGTCTGGGTTGGGTTGGGTTGGGTTGGGGTTCTACAGGGTGGAACCATTTGAATTAAAAAATTGCAGTATTAAATGTTACTGTATGTATTAGCACTCATTAGTTTTGGGTATATCAAAATTGAAGAATAATAGTTTTAAAACAATTTATTAATCTGTATCACCTTGTATAACTTATGCATATGTTAGCCATAAATTATGTTCCTTCCAAAAACTATAAGTCAGAATAGCGTTTCAAATCCCAAATACATTTGCCATATAGAAACCTAAATGAAGTGGTGACACCATGTATAATTAAAATGTGAATTTCCACAACTATCCAAAAAAATTTTTTCAAATCTACTCTGCAATATTTCTGGAATCCAGAATAATAAAGGAAGTGAAATGTTTACAAGTATAAACTTCTCAAAGTTTAATTTAAAGATATTAATAATAAATATTTTACTTTTCTAATTGTGATCCATTACAATTCAAACATTAAAGATATCTTGTCCCTAAAAAACTATTGAAATCCTCTTGTCCCTGAAAACTATGCAAGTAAGTACATACTTTCTTATACACCCAGCATATACTAAACACACTGTATTGTCGCAGATTGTCAAATCATAGTCCTTAACAAGGATACCTCGAAAAACGATAAATATCAAAAATATCATATATAAACACTTTCCTAGCAAGGGTTTTCCTTCAAATTGTATACACTCTGTATACCAATAATTACTAATAAAATTATGGCCAATAAATTATAATCAAATTTGATATTTGCTTTACTCAAAAACAATAAGCATTACTTGAGATTCAAAGCACTCTAAAACTCCACCCATCCAAGGTATTATCAATATTTTGAAAAAATTAAAAGATTATTAAAATAGATCAATAAAAATAGCCAATCAGGGCCCCCCCTAGTCTATGGGCGTCATTTTCTGTGACGTTAACTTTACAGTGTTACTATTTTGCCAAGACTTTGCAGATGGTAGCTCAGAATTATTGGAGGCTTGGGATTGTTCGAAGGTTCACTTATGACTGGCTATTAAAGAATATTATCTTGATTATAACTATTAAATAAGAGGGCGCCACTTAGTTTTTTTTTAAATGAAAGAAAACTAAGAAAAAAGATTTGGTATATAGGTTTCAATTAACAATTAAATGACCCTGGATAAAGTAGATTTAAAGAGGCAAAAAAAATATTTTAACAATACAACCAAATTATATTTACATCAAAGATATGTATACACCACATGTTCTAATCAATTAAATGTTAATAATTTATTATGAATTAAAATATGAATAATGTTGATATGATTAAAATAAGTTTGACAAAATAACATTTAAATTATGATTTCCCTACTAGGTAGATTTCAGCACTTGAAAAATAAATTGCAATTATTAAAGTTTTTAGTATATATTTATATTATGCAGGGGAAAGTTCATGAACCTTTTTACCTAAGGCATATCAGCCTTAACCAAGTTATATCTACTTAATTACCAAAAAAGGTACTGAAAAATACTGAACAAGAAATAACTAAAATTATAGATAAGAAATTGACGTATTAAATTATGATATTGATTAAACATTTGTAGCAATAAATTGAAATTAAAGGTATATTAATAAAAATTTAAATAAGTGAAACAAATCTATGGTTAGTAATATTTAAATAAATGGAATAGACTGGCCTGTATATTCATCCAAGAAATTAACGGCTGGCCTTCAAAATCGAGGCTGTAAATGTATGCCATTTGTAGCTTAGCTATCCGGACTGGGAATATCTAATACCTCTAGCCCTGACTCCAGCTCCACCGCTTTCAGCAATTTCCTGGGGAAATCAAAAGCCTGCAGCCATCAACAATTGAAGAAGAATAAAGACGAAAACGGAAAAGTAAAACCCTAAAACAACAGTTGCCATTGTATTCACTGTCGATAAAAAAATGAATAGCGTTAAAAATGTGACACACTCACCTTGCTAAGTTTCATTATCTATCCATTAAAATCTTGGGCAACCTGCACCAGAATTATGAAATAAACAGTTCCCTAAAGGAACAAGATTAAGGACTATAAATTATAAACCATATTGGCCACTTCCTGCTTCACAAACTTCGGAAATAAAAAAACTGGCCTTTTACGTGTGCTTCTACCTGCGACACGGGAACAAGTCCTCGAAAAGTGGATGCAGTACCGACTAAATAAGTAACGACCCCACCTCTCGCCTGAGCTGTCAATCCAATCAGAGAAAACATTAATTAAGACCAACCAGAAGAGTGACGGACCGTCAACAGAAAGCATGAATAATAAAACCAGGAGAGTGATGCGTTACAGTAGCAATGTGTTATTGACAGTGTGAATTTAAAGCAATATCGATAAAAGAAGTTGACTGAAATTATTAATATAATTATTGAAATTAATGAAATATCAATGGAGCGTTAGTGAACATAAGAAATAGAAAAATAAAACGCTACAGGTGTATGTATAATATTAATATAACAATATATTATATGTATAATATTGTATTACATTATTAAGCGGGTCAGAGCCGGTCTATTGTATCATTGATCTTCTAAATTCCATTGTTAAACTATTTTCTGGAACTTCTTCGTTTGGTCCGGATTCTTGAGTAGTTTGCTCTGTTAGACCCATTCCTTCTACAGGAAGCGGTTCTTCTTCTGGCTCAGTTTGTTCTTCACGATCCTGCTGATTCCTAATTAGCTTTCCTATTTGATTTTGAATTGTGTTGCGTCGTGTCTCGGGGATAATCCGTTCACATATTGGTCAGCTACCCTTTGCTCCATTATAATAAGGTTTGGGAATTCTCTACAAAACTCTTCATAGACTTTTTGTCTCAATTAAGAGTGTCCTGTCCTAAATTCGTCATTCTGAAATTGTAAAGATTTGATAACTTGGTGGTAAAGGGTAATCAAAAGAAACATCTCGTTTCTACATAGTCTGACTTTAATCTGTGTCACCTTTGTTACAAAATTGGTGTCAGTGTATATTGGTCAATGCTTAGCTATGCAATTTCATCACTGGCTATAATAATGTAATAAAGGGTGTCCGGAAAAAGGAGGCCAATCCGCCGGCCACATCACCAAAAATAATGCGACTTTCATTTTTTTGCCATTTTTTTAATTAAGCGCTCGGTATTCAATATACAGGGGGTCAAAATGAGAAATATAAAATCGTTTTTTTTGAAGTAAGTCGAGTGTTTCATAAGATATTAAATTAAAATTTGGTGTTAGGGGCTTTTTTGGAACGAGAAATGGAAATATGTTCACGGATTCATTATACCTTGCAGAGGGCGCCACCTGCGGTATATTGCATGTGTTAAAAATACCAAAACATTTTTGTACCTCTATATAATAAAGTTCTAGTAAAAAATTCTAATTACCCAATCTTTTCTTGTAAAAAAAGTATTCTTAGTAAATGTCGGCCTGAGAATCCGTTTATTAGATATCTTAATTTTAAAATCGAGATACATTTTAAGAAGTTAATAAAATAAACGTAAATAATTTTTTCTAAATTAATGCTAAATTACTTATTATAATAAAAATCATAGAATAATGACCCAATTTGTTATACGTGACCTCCATTCATTTGTATACGCATACGAGCCCTTTTTATTAAAGAAAATCGAAGGCTTTGAAAAATATTTGGTTTCAACTGTTGAAATGCTCTCCAGCTGCAATGATTCTTTCCCTTAAATGATCCTCGTTTAAAATCGGAACCATATACACAAAGTCTTTCATACATCCCCAGACTGAAAAATCCAAAGGTGTAACGTCGGGCGAACGGGGTGGCCACGGAACAGGAGCATCTCGACCCGACCAATCTTGAAATAAAAACTTGATGTAAATAGTTCCTATATCCCATTTATAGCAAAATGAGCCGGAGCACCGTCGAGTTGAAACCAAAGATTTTGTTTTAAATTTAGAGGCAAATCATTCAGCAAATCGGGCAGTGTTTCTTGTAGAAACAGAAATTAATCACCAGTCAAATTACCTGGTAAGTTGATAGGTCCTAAAAGAAAGTTATCCATAACACCAAACACCTCCCCACACATTGGCTTTAAAATTTACTTGATGATGTGTCTCAACTATGGCCCTAGGTTTGTCTTTAGCCTATATGTGTGCGTTATGGATATTTGTTATGCCGTTTCTCGTGGACGTGGCTTCGTCTGTAAACAGAATCGCCCTTATAAAATCCACATTTCTATTATTCATTTCACATAACCATCTACAAAAACCAAGTCTTGCCTCGGGATCGTCGGGTAAAAGACCCTGTACTTTTTGAAGATAAAATGGGTAAAGTTGTTGACTCCGTAAAATATTATGTGTCTCGGTTTTCTCAATATTTCTCACCCGTTCAGCCAAAACCCTAGTACTAATAATGTTTGGTGATTCTTCGACAATTCTTAAAATTTCTTCCTCTTTCCCTGGTTGAACCGTGTTTCGCTGAAACTTCCAGTCTTCCATAGGCGGTTAATCAAATTTAAAAAATATTTTCTTTTGAGATAATATCAGTTTGGGAATGTCTGGGCATAGCGGCTAAACTAACATTGGAGTCACATTTTCCTAGTTAAGAATTCATAGGTATTTACTGTTTATAATAATATTTAAAACTTACCAAACATCAAAAGCATATCCGCCATTTCGGAAAAGAATACATTTCTTGGTCTATGAGCTATTATGGTTTTATAAGTTGTAAGAAAACACACCAAATACAAATATGTGTTTAAAAAAAATTGAATTTATTTTAGGAGTAATTGAGAAGCTTGTTAAGAGCATCAGAAGCGTTTAAATTTGTCACTTTGAGAGTACGTAAAAAGTTACTAGTGCCGGAGGTCAGCCAATTTGTTTAGAAAGAAATATCTAGATTTTAAAATTAAGATATCTAAAAGGATTCTCAGGCCGACATTTACTAAGAATACTTTTTTTACAAGAGAAGATTGGGTAATTACAATTTTTTACTAGAACTTTAATATACAGGGTTACAAAAAAGTTTTGGTATTTTTAACACATGCAATATACCGCAGGTGGTGCCCTCTGCAAGGTATAGCGAATCCGTGAACGGATTTCTATTTCTCGTTTCAAAAAACCCCCTTACACCAAATTTTAATTTAATACCTCATGAAACACTCGACTTACATAAAAAATTAAAAAAATGATTTTATATTTCTGATTTTGACGCCCTATATATTGAATACCAAGCGCCCAATTAAAAATGGCATAACGAAAGTCGCATTATTTTGGTCCACTTTATTCGACTTTCGTGGGAGCTGCGTCGTTTGGCGACAAAATGTCCCAAAATATTACGCGAAAATCCAGGCATTTTTAAAATATTTATTCTATTGCGGGTTTTACAGACATGACAATGTGTAAAACCCGCATAGAATTGTTATCTTAAAATGTTAAATATGCTGTGTTTTGCATAATGAAAATTAAAGCGTTATTCTAATAAAAAATAAAATATCAACTCTGATAAAAATATAATAAAAAATCATAAATAAAACTCTAATAAACAAACTTAACAACATATAATTTTTTAAATAAAAGGCTCTAATAAACCGCCTTCTTTCGCTAAACAAAAATTTAACCTATCGTAAAAGCTATTTCGCACCTCCAAAAGAGTTTCAGATAAAATGGAATTGGCACCTTCGACAATTTTATTTCGCAACTCCTCTAAATTTGTTGGCCTACTAAATTCATGCTTGTAAATGGTCTGCTTAAGGTAACCCCACAGATAAAAGTCATTTGGAGACAAATCTGGAGATCTAGGAGGCCATATAATATCGCCAGTCCCACTAATAAGGCGGTTAGGAAAAGTAGTTGTTAAAAATTCTTTTACCCTAGCCGCGTTATGAGCAGGACAGCCATCTTGCTGAAAATAAACCGATTCCAGGTCTACATCAGGTAGGATTTGAATGGCAGGAAGAACTTGGTTTTGCAGCAACTCAAGGTACTTTTGGGCGTTTAAAGTGCCATCAATAAAAAAATGGCCCTATAACATTTTCGCCCAAAATACCTGCCCAAACATTTAATTTCTGAGGATACTGGGTACGAAACTGAAAACTTCTGTGCTCGTTTTCCTGAGACCAATAACGAACAATGGAAGGATTGTGTTTGCCATGTAATGGAAAAGAAGATTCATGAGAAAACAAAATATTTTGAAAAAAATATTCCTTTTCATTCCTCTCCAACACTTCTAGTGGACCGTGTCGAATCAAGTTCTATATCCTGGACCACCTCAACAGGTGGTTCTTGACGTTTTGTGTGGCATTTTTTACAATCTTGAAGACAAAAAGATGTCTCAAAATTTGTAACCACATTTAAAACCGTTTTTGCACAAGGAATCGGTCTATTCTTAAATGTCACTGAAAACAAATCTCTACATTGGACTGCCGAATTGCCTCCATAAAACCATTTAATTAGTTGAACTCTTTCGGAAGGGGTATAAACAGCCATAGTGAAAAAAACACGAAAATAACGCTCAAAAATTATTAATGCAACGTGCAGTAACACTGCAAAGTGAGGTCTGCTGACTCCCGTTCCAAAAATAAAAACGAAAAATTCCGCCGCCTGCAAGCCGCAACCAAGCGGTGTTGCCATTATTTTGGGTAATACGTAGCTCACGATAACACGATCTGTATATGGGTTCTTGTGGCAAATATCTGGATATTGGTATGTAGCTGGACTTCTGTTTTGTTGTGAAGTTGCTTATAGAGACACAGCCTATTCCTTAGGAAATTATCAAAATATTCTATCTTATGAGAAAAACCAAAAAGGCGTAATTTTGCCAAGAGCATTTGATGATCTTTGGGATCGAATGCTTTGCTAAAATCCAGCAATGTCAGATTTTTATCTTCTTTTTTATCTTCGTTGACGTGCTGAATTTTTTCAAAATGCTGACTGGCAATATGGTATTATCTGCGTCTCTTCTGCAAAAAGAGATATTTACTGATAAATTAATTTCTCTTCGATTTTTAATATTGCTGGAAAAATGCTTATCGGTCTGGTCATTCCTATTTTCAGGATTTGGTTTCTTAGGCAATGGCTTAAGAATACTTTGAAGCTGACGAGTAAACTCCCTCCAAGAGTTCATAATTTAGGGTAGACATATTATGATATCTTTTATTGAAATTCCATCCTCTCCAACAGCTTTTTTATGTAGCTAGACTTTTAGTGGCTTTTTTTTAGTAGTAATTTATTATTTTTTATTTATTTTTTAAACCTTTATATCTTTTTTAACACCCCTATTACTTATTTTGGCATGTTCTAATTTTTGTTAAAATTTTGTCAAATTTAGCAAAAAAGTTTTTGCCAATTTTTCTAAAAAAATAACTTTTACACGTTCATTATACAATATATAATAGTAATTTAAGTGTGTAAAGTGAGCATTTTCTACGAATGTAAATGTTGTGGCATGAGCCGTAGGCAATTAGAACATCACATAAGTAAAAAATAGGTGCTTTTACCCATTAGAAAAGCATACCTTTTGTTAAATAATTCCTTCTTCATAAATTTCTTATACTACCAAAATATATTTGAATACTGTACGTACTACTATGTAAAGTAAACCTACTATTTGTCCTCAGTGTCAAATATGTCAAGTTTACTATATGAAAAAGTAAATGTTATGTTACGGATCCAAAAGCATGTAGTCAGTACTTTTGGTTTTGCACGGTAATAGAAAAAATACACTCAGAAGCAAATGTAAAAAGTGTTCGTATTCATTAAATTAAAAACGCAGAGAACAATTTAAAAATTAAAAAACCCTTAAACAATTGCATTTAAAAAATGATGACATTAAATTCTTTTTTTTTATTTTATTTATTATAATATTTTGCTTTATATTTAAAAACTGTAGGAATTGTACTTTTACAAAATATGATATTTTTCAAACTTCTTTATGATATAGTTTAAGTTTCACTATTTTAAATCACTCTAATATTCATAGTACATACCTACATACAAATACAAATACAAATACATATACAAATATTTTTAAGATTAGTGCTCGCAATCTTTTATAGAAGGCAACTTGAATCGATAAATATTGGGTGCAAGCAGCGCAAAGTCAAAAAATCAATTTTTTTTCCAGATTAAGCTTTAAATTGTGATCCTCAGAAAATTGACATAAAAGTTTAAGATCTTTATTAATGCATAACTCCATTTCTTAAAATCTTCCTTATCAAAAAACATGTAGATCTGCGTGTCATTAGCAAAAGCCTGAATTTTACAAAAAGTTACGATGATTTTAGTAAGTCTAAAGTATAAATAAGGAACACTAAGGGACCGAAAATCGACTTCGGAGAAACACCAGTATCTGCTCTATCAGAAAAAATAGTATTATGAAAATGTTAATTCATGAATTATCCTCCTAGTTTTTGTACTATTGTATTCGTATTTTGTAGTTAAAGTTGATTCGCAGGGTTTATTTATGTTTCTACTTACGTTTAGTTGAACATTTTCACCTATAGTGTCTAATATTTAAATAGTTTATCTTCCTTAAGGCCCTTGGAATTATTGATCTCTTTCGGCAAAAACAATTAAGAAAATTTTAAATTGTTCTATGGGGCTTTAAAAAAGATGCGTTTCATGTCATTTTATTCAGTTTTAATTGTTTAGTCAGTTTTTACCTTGGAGATAATTAAACGACAGTCAAGGCGAATTAGGTTGAAGTTTTTGTTGCCAATAAAAGTGTGTTCCTGAATTTCGTTACAATTATTGGGGTCAGAAGTCAGAAATGGGATATATGGAGTAATGAATAGAATATGAATATGATAATGAATGTGTGTCAATATGGAGACCGAGAAATTGATGGATCTGTTAATAAGGTGGTTTGACGAGCAGAAAGTAGAACAGGAAGAAAGACACTTCAAACAGAAAAAAGAACAAGAGGAACGAGGCCGTAAACAGAGCGAAGAACAAGAAGAATGGGACAAGAAACAGGAAGATTTATTAAAGACAATTAAATCTGACCTGAAGAAAGAAAATGAAGACCTCAGTAACACCATGAAAGATGACTTACTGAATTAAGATTATCTTTAAAAAAGAGCAGGACGAACGAGATCGGAGATGAATCAGAAACAATTAATGACTAACTTCGAAGCGAGCCCCTCTTCATCCCAGCGAGACCGCTGGGATAACGAAGAAAAAACAATTAATCTTAAGTTATGCCTTAGAGGAAAACCTACAGAAATACTAAGAATGATGTCATCTGAAGATCAGCTCAATTTCTCGTTACTCGTGCGTACCTTAGAGATGAGATCCGGTGAAGCCCATCTACAACCCTTTATCCCCAACAGAGTTTCGAAAACAAATTTCTATGAATTGTCTTATTGACGGGGTTCGAGATCCAGAAACACTTTAACTATTATGACGTTGTTTACGTACCATGTCTTGATAATTTTGAAGCAAGACGTATTAAAAAAAATTCATGTTTACGTCTAATTTATGGAATCCGTAGGCATGAACATATTACATCTTTTTTACGCAGAGCAAAGTAGCTAAATATCTACAATCGTAGAAAGCTGCACACAAATGTTTTTTGTTTTAAAATTCTTAAAACACCTGATTATTTATTTAAGAAGCTTGAATTAAGGGTAGATGTGCGCGGTCGTCCTCTGCGTTATGATCATAGAGTTTCTATTCCTAGGCATCTTAAAGAAATCTTTAAAAGATTTTTTTCACATACTGCTGCCAAAGCTATAAATTTATTACCGCAAACGTTACTTGGTTCTTCCTTGGTTATTTGTGAAAGAAACTTTAAAACACTTTTTATCCGTGAACAAATGGGCGACTAGCTAAACGTAGGTGGTCTTGACTTCTTTGCTTATAGCGATATATACGATTTCAAATGATCTTGGCCGTCGATATAGTCCTTACTCTCATGTCACTTTTCCTATATTTGTTTTACTTAACTTTTACTTTAGTTTTTTTTTCCTAATTATTTTACATTAATTATAAAAATTTTAAATGTCATATGTACTGTTGCCCAATTTTGAGGGTTTGTAATTAATTATAAATTATAATACTAATCAGTATAATTATGTATTTTCCTATTGGAATGATTTGTTGTATTCTAGAATTCTAGGCACTTAAAATTTAAACTATTATGAAATTTAAGTTAAGTTGGGTTAGAAAGTAAGAACTTAAGCCGGAAACTAAGTATTAAACTATATTTAACTTTAAATATAGTTAAAATTATTAATTATTTATAAGTTATTAATTATTTAAAAATTATATTTAAAGTTAAATATAGTTTAATACTTAGTTTCCGGCTTAAGCAGTATCCTTAACTCTTTTGTTATAGGGCGTCTTTGTTATAGCCTTTTAGGACAATTAAATTTTTTTCTTTAATTTTAGATACAATATCTTAAGCAAATTTGTCAAAATGCATTTTTTTGTTTTGCATTTATTTATTATTATTATTATTATTATTATTATTATTATTATTATTATTATTATTATTATTATTATTATTATTATTATTTATTATTATTAGAGAGATACTAACCATACTCCAAGGACGGCTTATCATAGAAGTATTTCGGAATCTTTGGCCTATAAACTAGAGTATGAGGCAGCTTTTCAAGCAACTAGAAGGCAGACACGGATAAGACAAATCAGAACTTCGGATAGAGATTGCGAAGATGAAAGCAATATTGGAATTGGAGCCGTCCTATCACAACATATGAAGATGGCGAGCAAGTGATTTAGCCGATTTCAGTAAAACGCAAACACAAAACTATTGTGCCACCAGACGAGAGCTATTAGCAGCAGTAAAAGCTATTGATAAATTCCATAAATAATTGTATGTTCAACGATTATCTTTAGGACTTCCATGCCTCTCTGAAATGGCAGTTCTGAAGAGTGGAACGTAGCTAGGTTAATCCAGGATTAGTATGATAATTCAGTATTTGGTTTTATTTACGAACTGAAGTCTCGAGAAATTTCAAAACCAGAATGGACAGATATTTCTGCAAATATTCAGAACTAAAAGCTTATTGATTTCAATAGAATTCGTTGAATATACAAAATGGGTTGTTTAAAAGAGTCTGGGTGAGCTTAGATGGAAAATAAAAGACATATCTGACAGTTCTTCTTTAAAAAACAGACTTCAGAAGTTCTTGAAGCTGTCCATAGGCGGTGTTGGCGGAGGACATTTTGGAGTTACTAAAATTTTGAAAAAAGTGAGATAAAGGTTTTATTGACTGAACAGTCATAAAGATGTTGAACGCTGGTGTCGACAGTGTGAGCATTGTTCGTCAAGCAATGGCCGAAGAACCCGGACCAGAGGAAAAATGATGTAGTAAGTGATATTTTATATAGCAGGTTTAAAATTGTTTAGGTTAGGACACTCAATGTCGCGATGCCCTCGAATGCACAGGTGTGTGTGCTTGATGCGCCGATAATTTTATAGTTACTTTCAAGTCGGTCGAATGTAAATTTTGTCTAAAACTATTTCATACATAATGTGTTCAAATGAAGGGCCCAACACTAAAACTACTTAAAGACAGTGCTAACTTGTTTTGGTATTGTGATGCGTGTGTTCCAGTGCTAAAGAGTTTATAATATCGCTAAAACTGTCGAAAAACTCGAACAACAAACCGAACGGTGTGTCAAAAATTCTTTAGACATTTGGAAAAATCTGGGGAATGCGACTGGCAGCCATGTACTAAATGAATCATGGTCTAATGTTGGCAAAAAAAGATAGTTTTCCACCACTCCTTATTAGGCCGATCGAAACACAAGTCAAGATAGTTCAATCAGCAAACAAATAGTCACGAAAAAAATAAATCCGTCGAATTTACTAATATCAGTAAATAAAGTAAAATTGGCCCGCCAAGGATCTGTTATTATTGAATGCAACGGTAAGGAATCATTAAAAAAATTGCAAAATACAGCTGTTGCCCAATTATCAAACGAATACAATATTGAAATTCCAAAAAAAGTAAACCCAAAAGGATGAATGTTTAGCAACAGTTAAAGGGCAATGCAATGTATCGGAGGCTAATAAATTGCATATTAAGATTATTCGAAAGTTTATGCCCAGAAACATTGGCGGCTTGCTAATCGGGGCGCAAGGGCGCGCACCCTCCCAGTAATTTCATTAAAAATTACTTATTTTAAATTTAAAACTCGTGTGCAGTAATTATTAATTATATTAGATATATTTTTTATCAACCCGCGTTTAAGGGTGAAAACACACGAGGCTGTTTGCAAGCGGTTTGCGCCGCGACGGTTGTCGCGCCGTGGTCGAGCTCGACGCCTCGTTTATGGGACTTGTGAGCTTTGAAACAGACGGCGCCGTCTAATCCCATAAAACGCGGCGTCCGTCGCGCGTACCCTGCTCGATACCATGGGCCGCCGGCACGCCGCTTGGTTTTTATTGCTTTAGCGGCACTACCGCGGCATATCATTTACTTATCTTCTGTATTGCAAACCACACGTAGGGCTTTTTGGTGCGTTTTTTTTTTGTGCAGTGTTGAAAATTGTTCATTTATTATGGAAACCAGGGAATTCAACATAGAAAAATTAATTACTGAGGTTCAATTGAGGCCAGCGATTTGGGATATGCGTGATGATAATTATTCAAACAGAATAAAAAAAAAACAGCCATGGGAAGAAGTTACTACAGAATTTCTAAGCGCAGCTGCTTCTGTTGAGGAAAAAAAAATGTACATATTATATGCTATAAGTAGGTACGTTTATTTTAATAATAATGATATAATATACATATAGTTTATATTGATTCGTTTTGCCACTCTAGTGGATAAATATTAACAAAATAATTTGCAAATTTATCTCGGCCATTTAATGCTCTTGGATTCCCTCTGCTAAATGAATCAACTGTCAAATCGTCATGCGTTGTTCCTGCTTCAATGTCATCGCTACGGTTTCCATCTCTGACTCTTACAAAATTATGAAGAACACAACAGGCTTTAATTATGTCTTCAGCTAGATGCCGCCAACAAAAATAAAAAATCATCTTCACTGTCGGAGTCCATTTTGCTCACGATAAATAAAAAACTGTGAACTATACGCAAAGCTTGGCAACATCAAACTGATCTTGTAATTTTTCGTGCCGTTCGTAGTTGCGAAAGCCGTCGCGTGTGTTTTAAGCCGTCGCGGCGCAAACCGCTTGCAAACAGCCTCGTGTGTTTTTACCCTAAACGTATAACACAAGCGCCCGTACTATAGGAGATAATGCGATATTCAAATCAACAACCAAAGTGCTCCTGGCATCCTATGTATACCGCTCTCTCTCGCGCAAGGTACAGCTCATCTATCTTCCTCTATTTGTCGTGGGGCGCGCTCACATCCGCGTCCATAATTTGACCGAAAAGCTACTCTCGACGACCCATCTTCTCGGCTTTTATCACGCTCGTTACCGATCGCGAGGCGCGCAAAGATTTAGCGTCCCAGTTTTATCGTGGATTTGGCTTTTGTTTTAATGTTTTGTAAATCGGACCGCAGGCGGCAGGAAGACATTTTTTGTTGTTTATTTGGCAATATTTTGTTTTTAATCGGTTCCGTGATCGGTGGTTTGTGTGTGTGTGAGAGTATTTCGAGAGTGAACAATTTAATAATTATTATTGAAATTTAATAATGAATTGTGTAAGCTTTTTAATTAACTGTAATTTTTCAAATCTTTCACTGGAAGAAAAAGTAAACATTAAGACTTTAGGCAGACCTTTGCCGGATTTAAATATTACTCTCTAAGATCTGTCGATATTTGAATCAAGCATTGCCAAAATAAGAAACGACACCGATAATATTAAGGCTATAGTTTAACTTTGAAAGTGCCAAAAGAAGAAGAACTGACGATAACTTGAGAAGTATTATTGCAAAACAGGTATGTGATACAGTTGTTACCCAAGCGAAGGACAGATTTTCCTATCGAGGCCTTCAAGCAGCTAACTTGTTCGATAAAGAAGCGTATCCAAAATATAACAAGACCTTTCCAGTGGATATTTTAGATAATGTAGTTACTTTTTATCTAATGTTATGTAAAATTAGATTAAGAACTGAAATAGAAGTCATTTACTCAAAACCAGATTTCTTACAAAATATTGGAGCTATGAACTTGGTTTCATTTATTTTAGAAAATAATCTTGGCGAAACGTTTGCCGAAACAATAAAATTATTAAATATCATTGTGACGACCCCAACGACAACTGCAGAGGCCGAGCGCAATTTTTCCACCCTTAAGCGAATAAAAACCTTCTTGCGAAGTACTATGCTTAATGAAAGACTTAATGCTTTAGTCATGATGTCCATCAATAGAAATTTAGTGATGGAAATAAACAATTTTGATGAAAAAGTAATGGAAAGATTTATAAATATGAAGTAGAAAAATATGAATAGATAAAAAGAAGTAGCTTAAGTACCTATTGAACATTTATTAATAAGTATAATTTTTCTTCACGTTTTAAAGTTACTTGTTATTGTTTTTAAAACCGCAGAGAGGTGGCAAAAATATTTTCGTGCGAGGTTCCGTGATGTGTAAATGCGATTGTTTTGTAACAATTTTCTTTATTTTTGATTGCCAAATTAAGACATTTATGTGCAAACTTTTTGTGATTGTACCATGATGACTGCAAACCCTCATGTATCAGATATTATAACATATACTTCGGTTACGTCCAGTTAGTTTTTTTTATTTATTAGTAAGTATATATTTATTTGGATTTGCGCGCCCCTCTATAGTCAAATGTCACGAGCCGCCACTACCCAGAAACAAGACAATATAACGTAGTGTTAGAAATACCACCGGAGTTTTTTAAAGAAATTGGAGCAAGTAATAAATAAAAACGACCCATTAGCAGTGTGTATAAGTGAAACTCACATTACAAATGATATTGAGGAGAGTGAATTTTTAATAGATGGTTATGAGGCTGTTGTATTATTCTCAAATAGTAGACACACAGGAGGCTCTATTATTTACAATGAAAAAGATACTAAATTTAATATCGTTTGGAATGACTCTATGGACTATAACTATTAGTATGTGGTAATAAACCTCAAAATAAAAAATATTACTCTAGGATCCATTTACAGGTCTCTAAGTGGAACAATAAGAGACTTTCTGTTAAAATTAAATGAAGCTCTTAGTCAAAAACGAAATACAATTTTAAGGGCGATCTGAACATTGATTTATTAAGAGAAGACTTTGGCGCAAAAACTCTAAAACATCATGCAGGCTCAAAACAAATTGTCTCTCAGGCAACTAGAGTTACAAATAACTTCGCAACTTTAATAGATCATATAATAACTAACGAGACCTCACGAATATTTCCTTGGCTCACTGACCATGAAATAATTGGTGCTCATCTGACCCTAGCTAAAACCAGACCTTTAACAACTGAAACATGCTATGCTAATCATGCTACCGAAATTTAAATCAAGAAAACATAAATAAAATTCTTGAGGCTTTAGCGGGACAAGATTGGAATTATTCTTCTACAGAAGTTAATGTGATTTATAACGACATTTTGACCATCATACAACGTGCCGTAGATAAATATGCTCCACTCCAACAAAGACAAGGTAAATATAAAAGATATCTGTGTATAACAGATAAATTAAAAAAAGCGCAAAATATTAGAGATAACGCATATAAAAAATGTTGTATCACTAGATTGGAATATCACTGGGTTAACTATAAAAAAGAAGGAAATAATGTGGTTTCTGTTTTCAGAAATGAAAAGGAAAAATATTTCAACCAAAACATTGATGAGTGCAAAGGAAACACTAAAAAGATGTGGTCCACTTTAAAGTCACCAGCTTGTAGTGTCAATAAATCTGCAGATTATTCAACACTTGATTTTGGTCAATATTCTAATAGTGTGGAGGAGAATATAAATAACTTTTATGCTTACAAGAAATATCCGAAAGCAATGAAATCAAACAATGAAAATCAAACATGAATAGATCATACTTTCAAACCTTAACGTAGTCTCAACTCAGAAAACTAGTATATAATCTTAAAATCGAAACCCCTAGTGACATTAACCTGTCAATAAAACTAGCCAAGGATCTATTTTGTGTCGTGGGCTACCCACTTCTATACCTAGTGAATACGTCAATAAAAACGGGAAATTCTCCAGATAAATTAAAAAGTAGTATCATAGTTTCTATACCCAAGGTTTTAAAACAGTGTACAGTGAGTGACCTCCGTCCTATCAACTTATTACCAGTTGTGGATAAAATTCTAGCGACGGTTGTTTGTGGACAGTTAAAGGACTATTTTGAGACTAACGGTTTATTATATGAAGGACAATCGGGATTTAGGAACCAAAATTCATGTGAATCAGCTCTACAGTATGTGTGCAAATTGGAGAAAAGAGATGTTGGAGTCTAAAATAATCCTAATTTTTTTTTTAGACTTAAAGCGCGCATTTTAAACTATAGACAGAAATGTACTTATTAAAAACCCTGAACTTTATGGTGTAAGTGGTGTGTCTCTAAAATGGATAAAAGATTTCTTGTCGCGTAGATCTCACTGTACTAGTGTTAATAATAAAAAATCATTGTTAAGGAAAAGTGTATGGGGTGTCCCACAAGGAAGTGTGCTAGGGCCACTACTATTCATTATTTATGTAAATGACATTCATCTCTGCCTAAAAAAAAATTTATAAGTCTGTTTTCCTATGACACTCAGATATCAGTACGATTTTTTTAGAAATAACAAAATCTCTAAACGATGAACTTCAAATTTTATATGAGTGGGTGTGTCAAAATAAACTTAAATTAAATAGTTTAAAAACAAAATGTATGGTAATCGGATCTAAAACATTGTATCAAAAATATTGTGCGTTGGATTTGGAGTTGAAAGATTAATATAAATGGAGAGGATATTGTTTTTGCGTCTAGTATTTCGATTCACAACTAACATTCAGTAATCATGTAGATTATATGTGTAAAAAAATTGGCAAATAAATTGGATTTTTCTATCGTATTTCAAAATCTCTATCTCCGTGGGCCAAAATGTTAGTTTATAACACTTGTCTTTCCTCATTTTTCATAGGCAAGCTCTTTGTTAATTTCTAGGACAAAAGAAGATATTTATAGATTACAACTACAACAAAATAAAGTTATGCGAAGTTTTTTAAATTGTGATGAATATAAATCTATTCAAAGTGTGTTGACTACTTTAGGCTGGCTAGATGTTGGGCAATGCATTGAGGCAAATTATATTTTCATCTTTAAAATTGTGAACAACTTACAACCAGCCTATTTAAAGTCATATCTAATAACTAGAGAGAACTTTGATGATCATAATTTGAGGTCAAATAATCAATTTAACATTCCCAGGGTAAGGACGACAGCTTTACAAAAATCGTTGTTTTACAGTGGAATTCAATTTTATAATTCCTTGCCCGAATGGTTGAAAAATGCAGATTCACTAAAGAGTTTTAATAAAAATTTTATGGTGTATTTAAGTCCATTTTTTTCCGTCAAAAATTCTTTGAATTCAAAGTAATATGAGATTTAACAGAAATCGCTATTAAAATAACATAATAATAATAATAATAATAATAATAATAATAATAATAATAATAATAATAATAATAATAATAATAATAATAATATTGGTTTTAGTGATTGTTTTTCGTACTATTAACTGTTTCTAAAAGAGTGTTTCGTAGTATATCAAAAAGAAAACTTTTTTATGAGATAAGACACCCACATATTTTTTCACCATTATGAAATTAGAACGAAACAGGGAAGTTTTTAAACCGATGGTCACGACAAAACATTCATTATTTCGCTTACAGTATAACAGCAAAACAAATAGTAATTAAGTGAAAAAGCAATAATCCTGGGAACTCCCTGTAATATTTCCACAATAAGGAAGAACTTTGAAAAAGTGATTACTGTCCTAAAGTATATCATGACTGGAATATATAAAGTTATTAAAGTTAGACAGATATCTTATTAACGTAGTTCAGATTTTTTGAAAAAAATTTGGCCAGAATCTTTAAAAAAATTTAAAATTTGCTTTAAACTCGAAAACCGGAAACATTTCACTAAGGTCGTATTGACATATTTCAATAGCCCATAGGAAGACCTAACCCCAGTTAAAAGGTTTTACAAGTTCAACGGGACACAATTAGTAGAATTGTGTAACATAACTGACTCAAGTAATATATTTTTAGCTCTATCTAATTTTAAACAAATTATTTGTGTTTTTAAATAGCGAAACATATTTTTATTGTATTTTTTTTAGATGGTCAAACGGAGAAAACCATCTACTTTTTAACATGTTAGGTGGTACGCCTCCAAATTATTCTGAAATACTGGATTGGAGTTTGGGTAATGCAATGATTGCGGCTGCTGGATTTAATACCTATAATTTCAGGCGGAAATTTGATATATCCTTACCAACTTTTAGTCCTTTAGCGAAGCAGGCTCAAGTTAATAACACACGGCAAATAAGGTAATTATTATTAACTCTAGTTACAAGAAATATTAATACGATTATGATTATAATCGTGGACAAGATTCTATTACAATATAATTTTTATTAATATTATCATTTACAGTGTTATGAATTTCATACCATTCAATACCAATTTAACATGTATTTTAATGCTTGGCTTTTTCGCAAGACAAAAAATTGGGAATCCCTAATATCACTATATAGTATTGCGTGAGTGAAAATTATTAAAAAAAACCTTTCGCACAATTTCCAGGATATTTTCAAAGTTTAGTCATTTATTTTAACTGCTTGTAGGGCTCGTCAAACAAAGTTAATATACTAAAAATCACCTCCTATAAAAGTTGCATATTAAAAGAGATAGTAAAACAGTAAAAAATTGAAAAAACAAGAATATTAATAAATTAAAATAATTTTTAATAATAATAATTTAAAATTATTAATTAATAATTTTTGAATTTTGGATTTAAAGATTAACTTGTTGGTTTCTAAAGACTTACTGAACCGCCCTCGTATGTCACATTTCACATTTCACGTTTGGAATGTCTAAATAATGTTCAATAACCTTTAACATGAAATGTGACATACGAGGGCGGTTCAGTAAGTCTTTAGAAACCAAAAAGTTAATCTTTAAATCCAAAATTCAAAAATTATAAATTATTTGTATATTATTATTAAAAACGTTAATAAAATCGCAACAGTGTATTTTTTTGGCTGTTACTTTTAGACAGGTCAAAACGGAGTCCACCGAGTCCATGTAATAAATATTAAAAGTACTCAATAAAACCTTTTAAATGAGGTAAAGTCCAGTTCAGAGATCTATTAGAATCTTTGATGTGTCGCAGATGCCGCACTAACTAGTCCGTGCGCCTATGTCATATTTATTGTTGCATGATATATATGTTTAAATGGCAAAATTTTAAATTGTCTATCTATGAAATCATTTTAAATATACGTAAAACCCCATGTTTTATACTATTTTTTATTTTTTTTTTCGAAAATGTCAATTTTTAGAAAGAAAATAATATCACAAGAAAATAATATCAAAAAATTGATCGCGGACTAAAATCCAAGCATCTTACAAAATATTTTAAACACTTCCAGCACTCACAGGCTTGTCACCTCTTTTTAGCCAGTCTATTAAACAAAGATAAAACACCTGCGTTCTGACAATTCCTACTTTAGGCTGTGCAAGTGATTGTGTATCTCTCTCTATCCCACTGAATTTAAGAATTACGGGGCCGTACCCAAATAAATTTTTGGACCGTTTTTGTATTATTTTCGTCGTGTTTTTAAAGAGATCTTTACGGATCGGCTATCGCCTTTAAAATAGTTGTTGGATGGGTCTATCAGCTTTAATAGTTGGGAGGGGGGCCATGTGAGGTTATTATTTGATGTGTTTTGCCGGTTATGCTTTTTACACGTTTATGAAAGTAAAGAATTTAGAATTTGGCCTGTATTCCTGTAAATTTTTTGCAGTTTTTACTGTGAGGAACAGTGTTTTTTTATTTGTGTTTGTGGATTTGTTTTGGTATTATACCTAAAGACCTTAAAATGTTTCGACCCTGGAAAAATAGGCAGGAAAATTTGGCAAATGAAGAGGAAAGTGTTTGTGCGGGCTTATAGAGACCGTGGGTGTACAAGAAAGACAATAACATTTGTGATAAAAACAATAAGAGTGATCTGGGCAGTGATTTAGACTTACATAGTTCTGATAGTTCATTTTCTAGTATTGAGGAAGCAAAAAGAAGCAAGGGAAGTAGAAGCTACAGAGGAAATCAAGCAGTTTTAAAAGAACAAATTTATCTAAATATCTATAACAATCTAAGGAATGATACTCAGTTCACAAATGATTGTAGTGCTTTGCAAAAAATAGCGTCTTTAACAGGGGTTATAGTACAATATGCCTGTAAAAAAAAGGATTAAAGACAGAATAAAAAGGAAAGATGCAGGACAATCAAAGGGACTTGACATGGATATTGCCAAATTGCTAAGGAAAGGTGTGTATTCTAAATACAAAAACAATGAGGTTCTGACCATATAGACACCTTATCGGCAAGGGACAAACATTTCTCAGTCTCAACCTTGCGGAGATACCTGATAAAACTTGGATTTAAGCGTAAGATGGTTAACAAAAGAGCTGCTGTAATGGAATTGTCAGGTGGTGTATAGAATATTTGAGGAAAATTAAAAAAATTTGGGAGGAAGAAAGATCCATATATTATTTAGCCGAAACATGATATGATACATTTATGATTGATGTATGATTTCCATTCTCTAGGAAAAAAGTTCTTTTTTTGCCATAGTAAGAAAACCATATTTTTATTAATAAAACAAGTTTAAAATTTTGTTTTTTACAGCTTACTGCCCCTGTTGTCCTTCAGTGATACAATAAAGACTGCTTCTTCCACCATTCTCTGGGAAAAAGTCCCTTTTTTGCCATAGTAAGAAAATCCTATTTTTATTAATTAAACAAGTTTAAAGTTTTGTTTTTTTCAGCTTACTGTCCCTGTTTGTCCTTCAGCGACACAATAAAGTATATATAATGTAATGCTTTAGAATCCATATGCTGATGTGCGAGATGAAGTTGGAATCCATGGCGGCAACAGAGAAACTGTTTCCTTCCTTACCTTGACCCTGTTTTGCTATGGTAAGAAAAACACTGTTTTTAATAAGAAAACAAATCTAAAATTTTGTTTTTTACAGCTTACTACCCCTGTTGTCCTTCAGCAACACAATGAAGACTGCTTCTTCCTCCATTCTCTGGAAAAAAGTCCCTTTTTTGCCATAGTAAGAAAATCCTATTTTTATTAATTAAACAAGTTTAAAGTTTTGTTTTTTTCAGCTTACTGCCCCTGTTTGTCCTTCAGCGACACAATAAAGTATATATAATGTAATGCTTTAGAATCCATATGCTGATGTGCGAGATGAAGTTGGAATCCATGGCGGCAACAGAGAAACTGTTTCCTTCCTTAATGGAAGAAACTGCTAAAGAACAATGGCAAAAAAACAGAATTTACAAAATTTGTATTAACTTTTTGGGCCAGATTCAAAAGAGTGGTTAAATTTATAAAAGTATTTAGTATCCTTACTGTAGTTTTAGGATCCAGTATACTTAAAATGTAGTGTTTTGTATAAGATTTTTAGTTTTTAGTATAAGCATTTATTTTTATTAATTTTTATCTAATCTCTCCTAATATGCATAATAACTAAATACGAGGCAAACAAATTAATAAATACGTTCAGGATGTAAAGTGTGTTTTTTTTTTTATAAGTAAAACTTGTGTCTTTTAAAGGCATAAAGTATAGACAGCCAGATGATTTAAAAAAAAAAAGTTATTTAAAAAAATATACTTCCAATTTTCTGACTACATAATTACTTTTTATCAAAAGAAGTTGGTACTAAATATAGAAATGGGGGGTTTTTATGAGTATATTATTATAATAATATATCATAATATGTATTAATTAAAAAAAACTATAATTAAGGACATTGAATATGGCAGCCACAATCCCCATTAATAATCACCACCATGTAAAAATAAATCTCAATTCCCAAAAAAAGGAAATATATAAAATTTGAAGACAAACCAAAACATTTTACACTTTTGTGTCAAAAAGTAACTATGTAATGCCTTAATCCACAGAATAAATGGGCCTGTAAGCCTAAGTAATTTGTCACCTACTCTCTCATTAAACTCAAAAATGCTTTATTGTCAATATAAACATAGAAGTTGTAGACAAAACCAATAATGTAGTCTATTGGAATAAAGGAATAAAAACGAGAAACTAATTTAAAATAAAATAAAATTATATAGTAAAAATTTGAAAAATACTTAAATGCTAATCATTAAAAATTCATCATAGTTTAGGTGCTACATAGTTTAGTACTCTTTACTAGCAAGAAATATTTTCTTCCTTGTACGTAGGCTTTTTTCAGTCTTAAGTTGTCTTATTTCTAGTGGAAGTTTATTAAACAGCTTTCTACCTCCATATGTGATAGAGCTACGGACAAGTTCAAAATGAGGAATGGGTAGCCTCAACAAATAGTTTTGTCGCGTATTATAGTGGCTTCCTAAGTGGAGTTCCTGTTTATATTTTCTAAAAACTAAGCAAACTGTTTCCACAATAAAAATACAACACAGGGTTAAAATATTATGACTTACAAAAAGCGGGCGACATGAATCACGAGGCTTGGCCCCACATAGATATCTAATGGCCCCATTCTGGAGTACAAACACTGAACTAAAAAGTGAATTTGAACATGAACCCCAAAAGCAAATTCCATATCGAAGGTGCGACTCGATAATCGCGAAGTATGCAGATCTGGCGATGGAGAAATTAAGACTGGTGGCAATAACCCTTAGGGTGT
This sequence comes from Anthonomus grandis grandis, assembly GCF_022605725.1. Taxonomy (NCBI): domain Eukaryota; kingdom Metazoa; phylum Arthropoda; class Insecta; order Coleoptera; family Curculionidae; genus Anthonomus; species Anthonomus grandis. The sequence continues at coordinate 25,753,525 of NC_065546.1, forward strand.
AGCAGCCTGATGAGACTTTTCTACATACATTCACAATATGGTCTTCAAATTTAAGGAACTTGTCTATGGAAAGACCCAAAAACTTACTGAACGGTGGCATATTGATGGCTTCATTATTTAAACATATATCATTTGTATTACATTTAAGGATATTTGTTTTGGAAACATTAAATGTCAAAAAAATTGCATCACACCAGTCTTTTATTTTTAACAAATCTGCACGTATATTGGCCTCTATTTGAGAAACATCAGAGTCGTGCCAGAGGATGGTGGTATCATCGGCACACCAGTTACCTGCAGTTGTGGCAGATCATTCACATAAATGAGAAAAATTAAAAGACCAAGTACTGATCCTTGCGGAACACCCACATTTATATTAAGTTCCTTAGACATACCACCATTAAATTTGACAGCCTGGACACGATTTGATAAGTAGGAACGAAACCACTCAAGGGCAGTTCCCCTGAAACCATAGAGCTCTAGTTTCATCAGCAGCACTCTGTGACTCATGCAGTCAAATGCCTTGGACAAGTCACAGAATACCGCTGCTGCAACTTCACCAACATTCAGTCGGTTGTACAGGTGCTCTAGAAAGCTAAAGATAGCATCATTTGTGCTCACAGACTCACGAAAGCCAAACTGCTGAAGACTCAATAGGCCAAATCTATTTGAAAATGAAACCATCCTCACCTTAACGAGCCGTTCCACTATCTTGGCTAAAGTAGGCAATAACGCTATAGGTCTAAAGTTAGAAGGACAGTCGCGATCGCCACCCTTGTAAAGAGGAACAATCATTGCTCTTTTTAAGCACTCTGGGAAAACTCCAGACATAAATGAAAAGTTAATTGACTCGGCCAAGACTTGCAAAGCAACAAGAGGTAAAACAGAAAATATTTTAAGAGAAAGCCCATCCCAACCTGATGAACTCTTATTCTTAATATTAACCATTAACTGTTTAAGCTCTTCTACACTTGTGGGGGCAAAAAAGAAAGATTCGGCTACTACCACATTGCTGAGATAGCTCCTAGGATCTATTTTTTGTGAGAGATTGGCTGCAAGGTTACTAGCAATATCACAGTAGAAGGAATTGAGGACATTGGAATCTAAGGTACTTGGAATAACCAAGACATTATTTTTACCCCTAAGCTCATTTAAAATCTTCCAAGACTCTTTTGCTCCGTTGGAGGAATTATTTATCCTCCTTTGAAAGTAGGTTCACTTAGCCATTCTGATTGAGTTTCTGTAAATCTTGCGGTATCTGTTATAATAATTTAAAAATGTTGCATTGTTCATAGCGTATTTCCTAATGTCAAAAAGGAAGCGCATATTTTTCCCAGATACTCGTAAACCCTTAGTATATCAAGGTTTTCTATTTCGTTTCTTAATATTGACAACAGGAAAAGCAGTGTTAAAATTGTTTAATACTATTTGATGAAAGCTATGCAGTGGGTTAACAGTAGTCAATACATTATTCCAACTTGACATATTACAAAGCAAAGAGACTTGACTTGTTATAAGGGACTGATGGCGCTAAAAACTAAACTTATGAAATTACAATTTTTGGTTAAACTCATTTAACGTACTTAAATCCTATATTTAAATTAAATATTATCTTGCTATCAACTATCCTGAATTTCTAACTTAATAAAACTAAACCCAAAAATCCCGAATAATAAAGTTTTAAATACAAATAAATTTTAAGGCCGGGCCTGTGCAACTTTTCACGCTTGAGTGGCTGTGACTAAGGTCAGGCGTTTAACAAAATAGTACGTGGGCACATGCAGTCACATTTTACGAATCAAATGTATAAATTCTTAAAAAAATGCTTAAAACATTTATTTATTTAATGAAATGATTAAATATCGCTTAGAATAATACTTTATGACTCTTTCCACATAAAATTTTGCGGTTTAAAGATGCATGTCATGTGACAATACAAGCAACACCGGCACACGGACTATTTGCGGTACATCAAAGATTCTAATAGATCTCTGAACTAAACTATAACACAAGATTTCTATTTAATGCATTTATTCAAGATGGCGCTTATGTGTTATTTTGACAATTAGAACTGTCGTTTTTATGTCAAAATAAAATAGTGACGCATTTATTTTCGTACACTGATTTTTACCTATTCAAAAATCATAAAAATGTAAAACGTTAAAATAAAAAAAAATACTTTTTTATTAGGCCGCCATTTTGAAACGAGTTAAGATATGGGTCTAATATTTCAGGGTTATAAAGTACTCATTGAGACCTTTAAAATGCCCCCCCTTTCTATTTAAAATTTTTTCTCAAGATGTCGCCCAGCCGCCATCTTGGAATTTACAACTACCTAGTTTACAGTGAAAAATAGTATCTATAGACCAATTTACTTATGCTAAGTTTCAAAAAATTTTTTTGATCCGTTCAAAAAATAAATGGGGGGGGGGGACTTCAAAGAAAAGCACTGTATATATTAGTACTTGTTCACCCTAATTTTAGCGCGTTTTAATAAAATGAAACTTTTTTAAAACGTTAAGTTCTGAATCAAAAATATAACTTGCGAATTAACACAAGCCGGCGAACTTCCTTTTAAAAACATAGAATCGGAGAAAATTAAAGAAGCATGAAACATGAATATCGAAATTTAAGGGGCCCTATGAAAAAAATTTAATGTTTTATTCTTCTATACTGTACTACTTCAAAGTACCTATGAAAAAGGTTATTAATAATTTCACTTTTTGATTTTGGAACAAAATTTTGTCCCAAAATGAGGTCGAAAAGTCAAATTAGTAATAACCTTTTAAAGGTACTTTGAAATAGTACAGGATAGAAGAAAAAGACTTTGAAATTTTTTCATAGGTTGGATATAAAATGGTCAAAACCCGAAAAAAAAATCACCATAAAACCAATAATAAGTCCTAGGTATAACTTTGGTTATTAGAATTACGTCCGACCGGTCCCGAAAATCAGTCCGTCACGAATACATAATAAGAGCTTCGCTCTAATAATAAAATAACAGACGTATCTAAGAAGCACCCAGTAACTATGCATTTTGGAAAATTGAAATGACTTAGAATAAATCCTCTTTGGTATGGTAAACACCGGAGCAATGTTAGCGACGTAATACCAGCAACGGCGCTTGCCGACGCACGAGGACGCGTGCGATGTCGGAGCGGCGCTTATGAAAATTGATAGCTTATTCAACAAAATATTATAACTTCCAATAGGTGCATTTTCTCAACGCAAAAAACGGCCGTCGTGTCGTGTCGACACAATTAATAAAATTATGTGAAATTTAATCCGAAAAAAATTATTCGAAATGAAAAACACTGATGTACAGACAATGTTGAAACAATGCAGAAATATTTAGGTTGTTTGGAGTTTGTACATATTATTTTATAAAAGTTCTGACAAAATAATTAAATCTAATAAACATATCATAAAAATAATAAACTTAAACCTTTTTTCTCTTTAACAAAAAAAAACTAATTAATAATAGATATTTTATACGCAATTAAAGAAGAAATCTCAGGTGTAGTTTATAAGATCCCTTGTTTAAGCCGTGGTAATTGTTACATTGGCCAAACATCTAGAAGTCTAAAAGGTCTTATCACATCTCATAAAAGTGACTGTAGAAACAATGTCTGAACACACTAGCAACACAAACCATGAAATAGGTTAACTCGAAAAATTCATCCATTATCCCAAAGATGCTGGTCATACACTTTTATAAAAGATAAAAACACAAAACCTACAGCATCACAAATACATTTAATAAAATTACAAAGGTTACATGTTTCGCTCGACTAGAGCATCATCAGACCATAACATACACAAAACACCTAACATATATGTGTTAACATATATATATTTATAATATATATATAATATATAATTTATAAAGACATATATAAGATATACAGATCGTGTTATCGTGAGCTACGTATGACCCAAAATAATGGCAACACCGCTTGGTTGCGGCTTGCAGGCGGCGAAATTTTTCGTTTTTTTTTTTGAACCAGGAGTCAGCAGACCTCACTTTGCTGTGTTACTGCACGTTGCATTAATAATTTTTTAGCGTTATTTTCGTGTTTTTTTCACTATGGCTGTTTATACCCCTTCCGAAAGAGTTCAAGTAATTAAATGGTTTTATGGAGGCAATTCGGCAGTACAATGTAGAGATTTGTTTTCAGTGACATTCGAGAATAGACCGATTTTCTTGTGCAAAAACGGTTTTAAATGTGGTTACAAATTTTGAGACATCTTTTTGTCTTCTTTCTAAAAAATGCCACACAAAACGTCAAGAACCAGCTGTTGAAGTGGTCCAGGATATAGAACGGCGGGAAGAAATGGTTTGCAGTACCCTAGAACTTGATTCGACACGGTCCACTAGAAGTGTTGGAGAGGAACTGGGAATGAGCAATAAAACTGTTGCTCGTATCTGGAAAAAGTATGGGTACAAAAGTATTCAAAAACTCAGGAAATATTTCCTGAAGACCAGTGGCGAAGAATGGAATTTTGTGAAACTATGATGGAAAAGGCAAATGAAAACGAATATTTTTTAAAAAATATTTTGTTTTCTGATATATTTTCTTTTTTATTAGATGGCAAACACAATCCTTCTATTGTTCGTTATTGGTCTCAGGAAAACGAGCACAGAAGTTTTCAGTTTCGTACCCAGTATCCTCAGAAATTGAATGTTTGGGCAGGTATTTTGGGCGACAATGTTGTCTCCAAATGACTTTTATCTGTGGGGTTACCATAAGCAGACCATTTACAAGCATGAATTTAGAAGGCCAACAAATTTAGAGGAGTTGCGAAATAAAATTGTCGAAGGTGCCAATTCCATTTTACCTGAAATAACCTTCGTAGTATTGTTTGTCAAAGTAAAATTATTTGACACGGGAATACTTTGACCGGTTTAATTATCCTCAACGTAATATGCTTGTTGTAACTGTGGCCACTCATACATTTTTTTTAAATAAACGAGTAAGCGGATCTACTTCACGAGCATAATCTTTAATGTACCTACGAAAATACCCTGATGGGCCAAGAAATTGTCTAATTTCTTTAATATTAGTTGGAATTTTCATATAAAGTACGGCTTTGGTTTTTTGTAACCCTGGTTTAACTCGATATTCACTATTTCTTGGCCTAAATAATCAATACTACTCTTGCTACTAGATTTTTCCAAAATAGTTAATAACATTTTTGGCCTAGTCAAAATTTCGTCATAATCGTGTCCAGGTATTATCATCAATTTAACGTAAGGTATTATCAATCAACTTACTCTTTCGTTCAAACGAGCAACAACTAAATACACTACCGCTCAAAAGTATTTGCCCACATATGACTGTTTTAAAGTTATAACTAATAATAATAAACGCATCAGTTATTCTTATGAAACGGTTTATTTATAACAAAATTAATATAAACAATACATTTTTCAATTAATTAAATTTAAGAAAATCAAATTTTGGATTCATCTACATGTCCGCCTCGGTTTCCTGAGGTATCTTGTGCCACTCTTCTTGGATGATCCTCCACAAGTCTTCTTTTGATGTGGGGCATGATTTTCGCACTTGTCTATCCAGTTCATCCCATAGTAATTCGATAGGATTGAGGTCCGGTGATTCTTGGGGCCCTACCATAACTTTCAGAAGATGTTGCCTTTGTAATTGACCTAAATATTGCTTGCACAATTTCGACGTGTGCTTGGGGTCATTGACATGTTGAAAGGTGAAGTTTTCCCCAATTATTCGAGTACCAGACGGAATTACATTGTCACTTAAAATTGTTTTGTAACCCTCTTTTCGAAGAATTTCCTCTATTCTAATTAGATCGCCCTCTGCAGATCCTCCGAAACAACCCCATACCATCACCGAATCACCACCGTGTTTAACTGAGGCCACCGTACAGTTCTCAGCGACCTTTTCATTGGCATAACGGCGAACAAAAACTCGCCTCTTCGTTCCAAAAACCTCGAATTTCGACTCGTCACTCCAGAGAACTTTCTCCCAGTCATCAATGGTCTATTCTTTGTGTGATTGGGCCCACTCAAGTCTTTTCTTCTTATTAACATCCTTCAGTAGCGATTTTGATACAGCTAAACGTCCTTTAAGACCAGCATTATAAAGTCGCCGTTTTGCTGTCGAAGCACTGACCGCTTTTTTACGCTCCTTGTTGATTTTTGCTGTGATTTCAGGGGCGGTATATATAATATAATAGACGCCTTCTATTGCGTTTGCTTGTAATTATAATATTTAAATCCTCCTTTGAACTTGTTGCCTTTGGCCTTCCCGATCGAGGTTTGTTGCTAATAGTCCCTTCTCTGGTGAATTTCCTAACATTATAATCGACAGTCCGCCTTGGAATTCCCAAATCCGTCGACGTTTGACGGTTGGTCTTTCCAGCCTTATGAAGTCCAATGATAATACCTTTTGTTTCTACCGATAACTCTTTTGTTTTAGCCATTTTAAAGAATGTCGAAAAACCAGCAAAGAAACGGTAACAATCGTCAATAAGCAAGCGAAATTATTTACCAATGTTACACAAAATCAATTCGTGAAGACTAAACACCTTTAAATGTTTCAAATTTCATCGGAAACGAGCTGTAAACAGATTAGTTTTTTAGAAGAAGTGTATATTTTCACTACATTGTTTGTTATTTGCAAGACTATTTTTAAATACTCAGTGTTTTTCAACGAACCATAGTTGATAGGTATGTTGTTTAAGCATATATGCAATTTATAAATGAGATACAATCTAAATATAGGTATGAAGATAAGATTTTTGTATCTAATTTAAAATATTAAAAAGAATACATGGCGGGCAAATACTTTCGCGGGGTAGTGTACATATTATACATACTATTATATATAAGAAAAATCACAACGGGATCCCCAAAACTTATAATCTAAAACAAAGTTTTTATTGGCCCAAGCTCAGAGACTCCAAAATAAGTTACATTAACGGATGCGATATTTCGCGCACCAAGAATAATAAAGGTGTATCTGTACAATCAACCACTTCGAGAAATTGAAGGTCAAAGTTTCCATATAAAAATGAATGATACCTATCGGAAAAATTGGTATTTTTTTGTCTTTGAAATTGGTATTGGTATTTTATTAAAATTTTTATAATATTTTTAAAGTAAAATTTAGTTTCAAACTATTTTGGATAGATTTTTATCTACTGTTAAAATTTGCACATCATAAATGAATATAGAACTGCGAAATTGTGAAACTGCATTTATAAAAAATTTTACAATTTAAGGAGCAAGTATTGGTATTAAAACAACCCTAGAGAATATTTTTTTAAAGTTTTTATTTAATTTTTAAATCAAAACGAGTCAAATGATGTAATAGGGCTTTATAAAAATCTTGGTCGATCTAGGCATCAGTTTTTTATATCATTCATTTTTTTTTTGAAGATTTCTTTCTTGCTTGAAAGAATTTTTGGCGCAAGAGTTAAAATTTTAGGTGGAGTTTTCACTGCTGCAGTTTTTTTTTGCTTCAAGGACGAGTAAATTTAGGAACTTACAAAAACTTTTTCAAATTCATTGTCTATATGACTTCTTTTAAATGATGCTTCTGTTAAATCAGATTTAGAAAACTGAATGGCATAAACTTTACTCAACAGTTGCTTATCATACTAGTTGCTTCGAACAGTCTTCATAGTCCATAAATTCTTCTTCTTTGATTAAAATAATAGCAAATGGATTGTTTTTTATTTATCTGCTTCAGTTCTCTTATAAAACCTAGAGGCTAAAAGAACTCTTTTTGTGCCATGTGCCTCTCATATTCACAACGACCCTAATATTCACAACCAAATGGTTGACAATGTTCTCCACAACCAAATGAATGTGAATATTAGGGTCGGGGACACACATATCCGCACTGAGTCCGCAGCGCAGCTCGGCCGTGTTTCGGCACGTTATCTACCAAACCACACCTGTCAGAGAGCGCACCGTAGCGTGGCCAAGTGCACAGGAATGTTCTCAAATTTTAGTACTAGGGATTTGGCATTAGTAACTATTGAAAAAAGCTGCACAGAAATGGAGGAGGTTTGGATGGGTCCATAAAACTTAAAGAAAAAAAGAAAAGTAGAAGGAGAACATTGTTTCCTCATCTAATGGATGATGAAATAAATCAACAAATGCAGCATTTGATCTGCGAGAACATCTAAAAAATATCATGAATTCTACAGAGGACAGTATTGACTGGCAAACAAGAGCTGCCTTAGCAATTTAAATCAAATAAAAGATAATACTTTCTCGTTTAACCTGTTTTGCCTGTTTAAAAAAGTCATTGTCGTTTGCAAAAAGTCGTTACATCTTATGTAGCAAACTACAAGTAGTAAACTACTATACTATAGTAGTCAAATTTTCGTAATTTCTCTGCGCTGCCACTCTGAAACACAACTTTTTTGCAATTGATCGTCTTTTGCGCAGGCTATAGCTCTCAGAGGGTGCATTTTAGGACACATGTTTATAGGAAAAAAGTCTGAAAAAAACGCCAACAATACGCTCTTAAAATATTTGCACCGATATTGATTTATACCGTAACACCCTGTATGTACGGTATAAATCATACATTTTTGGAAATGTTAATGTAGCTTTTAAATATTTTTCTGGCTATTTTGTCTACAGTAATGACATTCGATTACATTTTTTTTATATGCTTAATAACAAACAACCTGCTTTTTTTCATTATTTATTTTTCTTGTGAGAGTTTTTCCTCCCATATCTTTTTTTGGAGTGTCCCGATCAAAAGAATGTACACTGTATATGGGTTTTTGAGAAGTATTTAGTGGTCCTAAAAAAATGGTTTGCCTAGTTGTATTTTCTTTTCTTGGACTTTAAAAAAATATAAATTAAATATTTGAATGAATAGATACGACTAGAAGGACCTTCGTTGGTTTTCCGCCCTTGATCAAACTTTTTTGTTACTTGCTTAAGAAATAAATACTTTTTTTATTTTGATTTAATTCGTAGTAGTAATGAAACAGTTTTTGTCTAGCATCTTCCTCATTTGAAAGTTTGTTATTTGGCTCATTGAAATTTGCACTTATTTTCACAATTTCTTTTATTGACGATGTTTTTGTGCTAACATGCTTTCGTCTTATGCTAATATACTCACTCACCATTTTGGCACATTTTTTTCGGATATTATTTTTCCATGTTTCTGGTTTACTTACTTTTTTTCCTACAAGTTGTGTAGTATTCATACTAAAATAACACCTTTTAAACTCACTTATTAGTCGTAATCTGGGGCAGTTAATACTTACGTTTTTATATCAATAAACATGCTTATGTAACCATTTTGACAAACAGTTTTTAGATACTCTCACTTTTAAGGTTCTAATACATCTCCGAAATCCCAGAAATTTACATAGGATTATCAAGGAATTATTTATTGAGATTCGGAGGTGACATCGGTGTAACAACCGCATTCAATAACAAGGTTGTACGTAGATACAACTACAGAAAATAAAAAAATCCACTATTTCGTGGCAGATAGTTCTGGTTTTTTATATAATTAGTAGAGATCGTTATGGTGATTAAAATTCGATTTGTTGTAAAGAACCTTCTTATGCAAAAATATCAAATTGGAAAAAGATGTAGTTAGAATCTTGTCATTCTAGGTGCGCGTTTTGTTGATATATATTATACAGATCGTGTTATCGTGAGCTACGTATTACCCAAAATAATGGCAACACCGCTTGGTTGCGGCTTGCAGGCGGCGGAATTTTTCGTTTTTATTTTTTGAACCGGGAGTCAGCAGACCTCACTTTGCTGTGTTATTGCACGTTGCATTAATAATTTTTGAGCGTTATTTTCGTGTTTTTCTCACTATGGCTGTTTATACCCCTTCCGGAAGAGTTCATCTAATTAAATGGTGTTATGGAGGCAATTCGGCAGTACAATGTAGAGATTTGTTTTCAGTGACATTTGAAAATAGACCGATTCCTTGTGCAAAAACGGTTTTAAATGAGGTTACAAATTTTGAGACATCTTTTTGTCTTCAAGATTGTGAAAAATGCCACACAAAACATCAAGAACCACCTGTTGAAGTGGTCCAGGATATAGAACGGCGGGAAGAAATGGTTTGCAGCACCCTAGAACTTAATTCGACACGGTCCACTAGAAGCTTAGAACATTGAAAGGCTAGGAGTAGCATGCCGTGGAACTATGGGCAGGTTTGTTTGCTTGCAACATCTTTGATGCAATGATGCCAAATATGCTCATAGAGAAATGGCAAAAATCACTTTATAATATCATAAAAATTTTCAGTTGTTTCCGAAGGCTCAAAACAATACTACTGCTCTTCTTTAATAAAATATCAAGCATTTTTTTAAAATAAATTTGATAAGATACTCTATATCGAAGTCAATGTACGTTAAATAAATGAAAATAAAGTAGGAAGCAACGAGAAAACGGTAATGGCATCGCAACGCCGCTCGATCACATTGTTGATGCCACCGATACAAGCACTCTCTACCAGTGACGTCGTCAACAACTATTTACCTGATAATTTTTTATTAATTATTATAGAGTTTGAGTATAAGTAATATTACCATTGACGAGCTATTTATGTGTTTTTTTAACGGAGTTCGTTAGAGGAAGGTCCTAATAAAAGGCAGCATTTTTATGGAAATTAAATATTTTATTAATATAATATTATAGATTGCGTAATAAATCATGTTTTAAGACACAAATTTTTATTATTTTGCATAATTTTATTGTTATTGTTATATTGGACAAAACTCAGTTTTACATCACTTACTTTATATCACATAATATATACTTCTATGGTGCCGACTTTGAAGGGACAGTATTGCTTCAGCGGAAAGAGTTAAAACTACAAGGATGTTCAAATTGTGAAGGAGTTGCAGATTTTTTATAGGTTATAAGATTTTTATTATGAGTATTTAGCCTGTACAATGGTTTTGAGACATTTAACAGTGACCTATATAATACCTAATACCAATTATTGTATCATATTAATTTATACTAAAAAACAAAGCTTACCTAACAATAAAGACTATGTACAATAGATTAGATTAGATAGTTTATTAGTAGTAATATACAAACAAGTACTTTTACAAGTCAAATAAAATATGTAGTATGTTGGGCTTTTTCGAAAATCATGTTATTATTTCTTAAGTATTTTAATAATGACTTGAGAAATCTAATTCAATTTCTTTGGCGCAAATTTGTTTGTTGCAATCTTCGAATTTTAATTTTTTGTTCTTTATTTTTTTTCCATAATTTTGTGACAAGTGATTTAGCTTTTGAAACGGTGGAATCATCAGTGCTTAGGTCCTCAGGATATCATTTTGATTTTACCCTAGAATAATATACATAAAAATATAGTATTACCAAAATTAAAAAAATGTATTATGATAATCCAATTGATCAATAAAATTTATGTTATTATAAAGAATCTTTGTAATATCATACATTTGATTAATTGCATTTAATTAAACAAATATAACACAATAAAATACTATATCACTTTTAAATAAGATATATAGAATAGAATGATACATGGCATAAAACTAGTAGTCTATTTTGAGTGTATTTTTACCTTTTCCTTGGCAGAGTCAGGGAATGAGTAGCAGTTAAACAAAAACGGCTTGGATGAGAAATAGTAATTGTTGACCTAGACCCCACGGTAACTATTAATCTCAGATGCAGTTATTGTTGATGATGAATGATCAGATCTGTAATTATACAAAATTTGGTGTATCAAGAATATTATATTTTAATTATCCATACTTATCTATATTAGCTTCACTGTTTGTACTATATACCATTTTGGAAGCTAAAGAAGTTTTTGCACTCTTCAGGAAAACTACCCCTTACCCAGCTTTGAAGGGTAAATCACTTGGTAAATTAACTGAATTATCGGCTGCAGTGTTTTTAACCAGTGCATCAGAAATCCTAGTAAAAAAATAGTTTTACACACATACCTAATTTAAGAAGTATTAGGTATAAATAAAGCTTATATGAGTAACACTAATACTTTTTGTGACGATTTTTTTTATACTAGAAAAATATATTTAAAAAAAATTACCTTTGAGGTAGAGCTGATTTTTTTAATAAAGTCTGGCCACTGATAATATTATCTTCCTTATATAAGAAATCACTTCTAAAGATGTGATCTGAACAAACAAATATGTTCTTTTTAATTGTGTTGATTTCCATTAATGAAATCCATTGTTCCCTTTGGGCATATATTAGGCAATTTATAATAAGTATTTGATATTTAATCAAAAAGCAAAAAAAATTACAGTAATAAATTAATATGTGGTGCCAATTACTATATGTATTATTGTAAGTTGCAATATGGTAAAACAAACAAAAAATTATCGACCAAATTTTAGGGAAAGACAAAATTAACTTTATACATAGATATCAATATCTAAATAAATTTTAAAATCCTTTAAAGGCAATAAAAAATTAGTAATTTCATCTATCTACCTAATGTCTATATTAAAAAAACATAACTATATATAGATAGGTACATTTAAAAATATAAATATTTTGGTATTTTACGCACACTTTCACATTCAAGTTTTTATTAGGTTTATATCTATAAGATCCCCTATTCTACGTTTATGATGATGGTAACCCTATGATGTGATGTTATGAAAGTATCGGTACTTACTTGTGAAAAGATCGGCTGGAATCACCTATTTATCATGATGCGGCACACACGACACAAGTTTTTGTCATCCTAGGAATTTAAAAAAATACTAAAATGTGGCCTTTTTCCTTTTTAAACCAAAAATGAATGAAAATAGACGAATCCCGAAAATAAACAAAGAGGCCGTTTGACAGATGACGCTACGCGTATGGCTCAGGCGCTTAAGCTCCGGTGTTGACGCTTCGAATTTTTTAGAAGCAGCTTTAGGGATAAGAATGTTAATAATTTTGTTTTTTTCTTGTTGAAGGATATTATATTTATTCATAAAATAGGTTAATTGTAGTATTTATACTTTTTATTTTAAATTTTCTTATAAAATACAACACAAATAAGTTAAATTAACGTTATAATGGTTGTTAAAATATAGCTAAAAATTTCCTCCGTTGGAAATTTGCGTCGACTTGACAACAGAGAATCGGCAAATATGCTTGTAAACAAAACGCCCCTCTTGCCCCTGTGCACATGTTGGACTCAAACAAAGTTGTTGTTTACTAATTCTATCCTTTCAATGTTCTAAGACTAGAAGTGTTGGAGAGGAACTGGGAATGAGCAATAAAACTGTCGCTCGTATCTGGAAAAAATATGGGTACAAATGTTTCAAGTATTCAAAAACTCAGGAAATATTTCCTGAAGGCCAGTGGCGAAGAATGGAATTTTGTAAAACCATGATGGAAAAGGTAAATGAAAACGAATATTTTTTAAAAAATATTTTGTTTTCTGATGAATCTTCTTTTCCATTACATGGCAAACACAATCCTTCCATTGTTCGTTAATGGTCTCAGGAAAACGAGCACAGAAGTTTTCACTTTCGTACCCAGTATCCTCAGAAATTAAATGTTTGGGCAGGTATTTTGGGCGACAATGTTGTCTCCAAATGACTTTTATCTGTGGGGTTACCTTAAGCAGACCATTTACAAGCACGAATTTAGAAGGCCAACAAATTTAGAGGAGTTGCGAAATAAAATTGTCGAAGGTGCCAATTCCATTTTACCTGAAACTCTTTTGGAGGTGCGAAATAACTTTTACGATAGGTTAAGTTTTTGTTTAGCGAAAGAAGGCGGTTTATTTGAGCCTTTTATTCAAAAAATTATATGTTGTTAAGTTTGTTTATTAGAGTTTTATTTCTGATTTTTTATTATATTTTTATCAGAGTTGATATTTTATTTTTTATTAGAATAACGCTTTAATTTTCATTATGCAAAACACAGCATATTAAACATTTTAAGATTACAATTCTATGCGGGTTTGACACATTGTCATGTCTATAAAACCCGCATTAGAATAAATATTTTAAAAATGCCTGGATTTTCGCATATTATTTTGGGACATTTTGTCACCAAACGACGCAGCACCCACGAAAGTCAGATTTTTACTAATCCCGTCCTCGGGCCGGCCGGGGCGGTGCTCTGTCGCAGGCACTCGTACACGCGCGACGTTGCAAAATTTCGCCTTTATGCGGTTTCCTATAAGTAACGAACGAAAACACGATCTGTATAGTGAAATTGCTTATGAAGGTACCCTTGTCCGAAAAACCTCTCAAAACACTTCACATTACATATTTCAATTTTCAAACTTTCTAATTTTTAATAATCGTAGACTCCTTTTCAAAATATGCCCAAGCAGTACTTTTTACAGTAGTACCTGCAAAAAAAAATTTTTTTTCATGGACATTAATTTTAAAGCGAGAAAGAGCATCAGCTACAAAATTTTCTTTCCCTTTCTTTTTTTTTAATCTCAATGTTAAATTCTTCTAATTTTGACTTCTATCGGGTTAATCGAGAATTGGGCTCTTTGACTTTAGAAATCCAAACTAAAGGATTGTGTCAGTTTCTATTGTGAAATTTGTCATAGAGGTAAGGTCAAAAGTATTATTTTGAGTCAATAATGGCAAGAAATTAATTGACTATAGTAGAATAATTTCTTTCACCTGAGTTAAGGGTTCTTAATAGGGAATATTAGGCTATTGGATGGTCGTTTTGTGAAGCACACTTCCCAGCGTGATGTTAGAAACATCGGTGGTTAGTCTAAATGATTTTCTGAAGTCGGGATATCGGGTAAAATCGGAGAATTTGTAGTAAGTTCTTTGCATTTTTTAAATGCTTTAATGTATTCGTAATCATTCATTATGAATTTATCGTTAACTTTTCTTAAACACCTAGTTAAAAGAAAAGTAATGCTAGGAAAATTCCTAATGAATCGGCGGTAGTAGCCAATAAAACCTAGAAAGGATTTCATTTCTTTTTGGGTTTTTGGCATGGGATAACGTTAAATGACTTTGATTTTTAATGGATTGGGTTTGATGTTGTCTGATGTTATAAATAAATAAATAACGGCTTTATTTGTACTTTTTAATAGTGTACATAGGCGAAGTCTAGCCAAACGCTAATCTACTTAACCTATTTTAACAAATGTAAGCAAACTCATTTTATATAGCACAACAGAGAGAAAAATTAACATTTATAATGGTAACACTAATAGTAATATAAAATAAACAGATATACACCTAATGGTCAATAAAAATCAAAAATTATAAAATAAGAAATACATACAGACAGTTTAGCTGTTCTGTTTTGTTAAAAAATGCTTTAGCTTTTTCTTGAAACCTGCTATTGACCTCTCTTTTAAAAGATTCGGAACAAGGTCTTTGTAAGTTGCCACAGCATTACACAGAAAATTACGACGAAAGAAGGCTGTTCGATATCTAGGAATTGACAACAAAGGTGTCAAATACTTTGGAAAAGTCAAGCAATACAAGTATAAGTGCTGTGGAGTCACCTTTATCCATTGCAGAAATTATCTCTTGGGTAACGTTTAGTAAGACAGATGTTGTTTTCTAAACCCAAATTGCTTATGCAGAACAACATTATTGGAGGTGAAAAGTCATAAATTTGCGGCTGTATAAATTTTTCCAAAACTTTAGCGGTGACCGTGTTAAGAGAGAAATTTTTCACGTACCATCGAAATACCCAGTTTCTATGCAACAGTTTGTAATATGAGTAATATGTGGAGATACAGAGCTTTGGAATACAGTGTTGCAACATTGACGCTGATATTGTTCACAACCGTGTGCATTTGATTTTAGGTCTAAGATTATTTTAGAAATTTTCTCATCTTGAAAAATTTAGATCATGCATTAAACCGCTTGTTCTATAAATTACCAACTTCTTCAGGGCAACTACCTAACGGGCTATAAACTGAAGCAGAATAGTCATTAATTTTATTTGGATTTTGGATATTTAAAGGAATAGAACGATTAGAGACATTTTTTAGACTTAGATTATTAATAGTTCTGATGAAATTGCAGATAATGTTTTTTTTTTCTCGCCAAATCATTCCCACCACAAGATTACGTATCTGTCTATAATATGCCCAATTTGCTAAGTTTTTAGACTTTTTAAAACTTGACAATGCCTAATTTTTTTTGAAATGTTTAAAATTACGATAGTTTTGTTTTTATCTCCCTACTCTGTACCGTAATCTCGATACTACAGAATGTAGCTTGATGGTCACTAATTAAATCAATAATTAAATCGTGAATATAGGAATTGTTTTGCTCCAACGACAGGAAAACACTGGTTAACTTTATGTGCACAGTTTATTTACACATTATTTACAGGTTTTTACACTATTCTAATATAGTTTATAACTAAACGTCGTTAATCGTCTTAAAATAACCGTCTTTAATTGATACGAGCGTCTTAACTTAAAATTTTCTTTCGTTATTTGTAATAATTATTCTCGCACTGTTGCCGGTGGTTTTTCTTCCTCCAGGCGGCGGTCACAGATCGTTCGATCAAGTGATCGAGTCTAGGAAATTTTAGGATAAGGAGGGCGTTAATTATTTTATTTCTCGTCTTTTAATTAATATTTTCCACTACTCGGCCATCCTGTGCCACATTCGACTCGAATCTTCCTGAATTTTCTTCATCGTCTTCGTCGTGGTATGAAACCCGTGGTTTCATATATTTGGCAGTGGTTGAACTCTTAACCAGTCCATCATAATATCCCTCTTTTTGCACATCATAAGTTTTATTAGGTTTTGTCTTAATTATCTTATATGGTCCCAAGAACTTTGGTCTTGGCTTGGTACCTGGCCCTATTTAAGTCCTCTTAATCGCAACTAGATCACCAATTTAATATTTCCTTGCTTTCTTTCTTCTTAAATTATACGTCTTTTTATTTTCTTCTTGTAAAATACAAGTCATCAGTTGCTTTTTCGCTTCTCTTTTTAATTCATCTCTATCTTCTTCGAACTGGTTTTTTGCTTCTTGTTCTAGCAGCTCTTTAATTTTGTATTCTGTTTTATTCCTCATTCTAACACCTATTAGTAACACATAAGGAGCTCCTTTAATAGATCGAATTTATAGCTCTTTGTACGTCATCTACTTGTTGATACTATTTTTCAGGATTATCCACTGGCGTTTTTGATATAACTGAAACTATAATTGAATGAATTCTTTCAATTGGGCCGTTGGCTATTGGTAAGCCTGTTATAATGGTATGATGATAAATATCGTTTTGTTTGCAGTAATCTTTAAATTCTTTTGACGTAAAAGCAGTCCCTCGGTCTGATATAATATTAATTATATTACCAAAGTTTTTTCTTTGCAACCCTAACTTTGCATTAACTTGTTTAGTCGTTGTCGATTTACTAGGGTATAAACATACAAACTTCGCAAGAGTCAATAATAGCAAAAATGTGATGTTAATTTTTATGGGTATTCTCCAACGATCCTAAGTGGTCAATATGCACAGTCTTTATGCAGAGGTGGTAATTCCTCTTTTTCTATTTGACAAAATAAATGGCACGCATGAACTTATTATTCTCTCTATCTTATATTTTAAAGCTGCAATGTAATACTCTCTTGTGATTGCATCTTCTGTTTTCTTAACTGAGAAATGACCTTCTTCGTGAGCTTTCCTTATTATGTCGCTTTGAATTTGCTTCGGAACAACTAAAAAATCCTCGTCATTAATCAAATAATATATTATTTATAAACAACATCATCTTTTAATATATATATATATAATTTTCAAAAGCCTTGTCATCTTATCTTTAATTAACTCCTTAATAGCTTTTATTTCAGTGTCTTTTTCCTGTAATCTTTTAATCCTATTATTTAGGCTATCCATAGCAATCGTCATTATTGGATACATACTTAATGCATCCACATGACGCATGGCAGATCCAAATCTATGTACAATCGTGTAGTTAAAGTCTTCTAAAAGTAATGCTTAACGAGTAATACGTGTAGGTAATTCTTTCTTGGAAATAGTTTTTTGAAATGCGGTGCAATCTGTCACTATTTTAAATGAATGTCCTAACAGATACACTCGTTAAAGCTTCAATGATCGCTAAAACTTCCAATTCGTAAGATGAATATTTTGTATCAGCGTCTGTCGTCTTTTTGCTAAAAAAGTAAATTGGATGCATTAGGTTATCATCATGACTTTTGCATCAATATACCTCCATATCCATCTACAGAAGCATCAGTCTGAAGCTCCATTTCTGCTTCTTGTTTATAAATTTGTAGAACCGGCTTACATACGCGCTTTTCTTGCAAGTAAAATGGAATTAACTTTCTGAAAAAGCCCGTGAGTCCTAAAAAACTTTGAACTTGTTTTATGTCGTGGAAAATCTTGCACAGCTTTCGTTTTATATTGAGATGGAAAAAGTCGTTCGTTTTTCATTCGACGTCCCAAAAATTTAACACTTTGTTTGAGAAAATGATATTTTTTCCAATTCATCTCCAAGCCATAGTGTTTAGCTGTATTTAACACCAATTTTAATCTAGTTAAACCTTCATATTGGTTAGCTGCTGGTAGAATAAGATCATCCATGTATGGTAATACGATTTCTTTGTTTGACAAATTTTTAAAAATTATATTAATAAATCGTTGAAAAACAGCTGGCGATTTACATGAACCAAATGGTACCTTAAAAAATTGAAACTGGCCTTGATGGGTCACAAATGACGTATATTTACGGCTCTGCTTCAACTGACACGTGGAAAAATCGACCCGTTTTTTAGATCCAACGGGTCCAACGTACTAAAAATTCTAGCGTCTTGTAGTTTGTCTAATTGATCTTTAATCAATGGCAACAGATATCTGTCCTTCACGATCTTGAGGTTACATTTTCGATAATCTATGCATACTCTAGAGGAACCATCTTTCTTTCTAATTACTACAACTGGAGTTGCGTAGTCGGAACTACAAGCTTCCACTATGCCTTCTTCGATCCATTTTTGCACTTGTTCGTCAACAATTTGCCTTTCAAAAAATGGTAAACGTCTTGGGGATGCATATATTGGTTCATTCTGTCTTTAAAATTTTCATTTCAACATTTATCGTCATTCTTTTTTCAGGCACATAGATACAATTTCTTTAACTTCTTGTTTTATACTTTCATTTATTAATCCAATATCTAATTCAACTTCATCAATTGTGTTTATATGAAGGATTTCTTTTTCTTCTCTCGTAACTTTCATAGATTGTTTTGTTACTTGCACGCCATTTTGTGTAATGCTCATATCAACGTTTTCTAAAAATTCTAGTCCAATTATGCAATCATTCTTTCCCATATTTTTATCAGATACAACATAAAATGGAGAAATGAATACTTGATTATCCATCAGAAAATTACATTAAAAAAATCCTAGGGTGGCAACACTGGAATGTCCAAAGCCACTTAAGCTATTGTTGATGTTTCTAGAAAAGGTGAACCAATGCTTTTGTAAATATTCTCTTTTAATAAATTAACCTGACTTCCTGTGTCTATCAAGCAGTTTATGTATAAACCACCAATTTGTATATGTTTTCGCATCTTGTTAGAAGTTACACCTTCAATGCTATTGACATCTGTTAAGCGACTAGTTGAGCGAATTTGTTTTTGATCTCTATTACTTTCTGTATGCCTTGAAACAGTTTGATTTCATCAGACTGTAGACACTCAACTTTTCTTTGAACTCATCCATAGTAGGTCCATAGAGTATCGATTTATTACTTATTTCATCAGATATTCCACCAATGCAGATTTAATATTTTCATTATTACTAGGTATATCACGTAGACAATGCATTTTGAAAATATGTAATAAGCAAATCTTACTACAAATAAATACATAAATCTAGTAGTCTTTATACAAAATTTCCTTATCACTAGCTTATCTATTTAACTTGTACACTGTCTCTTACATTTTATTATACAACCCTCGATAAAATCATAAATTAAAAATAATTCGTCTTTTAATTAAAATAAAATCATACAAATGATTTTATTTGCAAACGTTAACTTTTAAAATAGTTTTTAACTAACAGCAAAACGTCTAATCCAAAAGTACTCTATCAACAATACAATCAGCAACATACAACAGTACAATTTTTGGTGGGGCGTTAATAATTTCATTTCTCGTCTTTTAATGAATATTTCCCACATTAAGTATTGCCGTGCTTCTAACATTATTTAGTGTTTGTGCAATACCAGCAATAAAAGTAGGCTCATTTATTAACTAAGTAAAATCATAAGCTGTAAGACAATCAAGTAAAATATTATTTGTTAAATGATTAACATTAACATCACCCAGGATAAAATATTAAAATATTCTTATACTGGTTTAAAATATTTTTATACTGTAAACATGCATATGATAATATATAGAACAGTCTATACAGTCTATCAACCATTAGAACAGTCTATAGACCATCAAGGTCTAGACCTTGATAGTCTATAGATGTCTATGTTCTAACAAGAAAAATACTTTTGCCTATATTTACCTTAATAAATAAAATCATCTTTAAATCATCAAACAAGTCAATATCAGCAAAAACTAAAGAGCTTTCAAAAATCTGTCGTACGTAGACATGGCTACAACACCAAGTAATAAAATATGTGAAACTCTTGCCAATGCCCAAGTAAATCCTATGGAACGCTCAATTTATCATTTATATGACCAATGGAGTTAATACGTATTTTTGCTTAAGTAATATGTTGCCTCCAGTTTTAACTTTTAAAAATTTATAGGAAAGAAAATTATGGAGAAAAAACAAGCATAAGTGTATTTCAAAAGTTGATTGAGAAAAAAACTCACTTTGAAGGTCACAGAATTAAGATGTTTGTCAGCGAAGAGCCATTTTGCTGTGTTATAATAACGCCCTTAATGTTTAGAGCTCACAGTATCCATTTTTCTCGTAAAATTGTTTTTGTTGACAGCAGTGGATCATGCGATCAAATAGGTAATTCTATAAAATTCCTTTTTTGTGCTTCTAAAGTTGGTGGTGTACCTCTCGGCTGTGTGATCCACAGTTATCAAACACAGCAAGTATATGAATTTTGTTTTCAAAAACTTAAAGAAGTCCCGGGATGTGATTCAATTGCAGAAATAAATGCGCTACACGCTATATTTCCTATGTCATATTTCCTACTACATTACTCTGAACTTTTCATGTAATGCAAGCTGTATGGGACCAGTCACATGGAATTGAAAAAACAGATCGACGTCCTCTTATGCAAAAATTTCGTGATGTTCTATACGCAAAAAATAAAATTGACTGTAATCCATTCAAAGACGAATTATGCAGCAGCCAACTATCCAAAAAATATCCATTATTTTTAAACTATTTCAAAGAAATGTGGAAAAGAAATTCAGAATGGTGCCATTGCTTTCGGACTGACTTGACAACTAGAGGCCACAATACGACTAATATAGTAGAAGTCTCCATACATATTTTTAAAGACCTAATCCTGAAGAGATCTAAAGCTTTTAATTCTGTGTCTTTGGTAGATTTTAATATTTATTCTATGGCACAATTTTTCCAATCTAATCAATCCAACAAAAATTGATTTCTTCTGCGAATTCTAGAAAAAAGTCACTTCAAATTTATTTCAAGAAATTTGCCAATAAATGTACCACACTAAATGCTACTAAAGAAAGCGACTTTGAATATACTGCTAATTCTGAATTCGACGAACATATTTTATACACTGTTAACATTCAAACAGAGCAATGTGATTGTTCAGATGGAGTAGGCGGGCAATTTTGTAAACATTTGTGCGCAGTTTACAATAGTTGTGCAAATCTATCGCATGCTCCTGATTTGATTTATCAAGACCGCGTTGCGTTAGCGACATTAGCTTTAGGTAGTGGAGTAGACAATTCTTTTTTCATGGGAATGGATAATGATTCAACAAATAATGATGATAACAAAAAAGCAACAATGAGTTCAACAAGCCAATGGAAGCAAATGATATAGCTGAACCTATATCATATGAAATGATAGAAGCTACCTCAGATCATAATGAATTCTCTGCTGAATACCAGATGCAGCTATTAAAATTTAAATTAAATCTAAACAACTTTTAATTTTGCTCAAGGGAATCAATCTAGATTTATGCTAGAACACATTTTTAAACTTAATAAAAAAATTGAAAATATCGAAAATGTTGACTTGTTTACTAATATTTGCACAGGCATGTGTAATTTTAAAAGAACGAGAAAGATAAAAGTGCAACCCATTTCTATTGCGCGGCGTGCCACTCAAAGTTTACATCCTGCGTTAGGGCAATACAGGCTGGTAGGCCTTCAAAGTTGGAAGTTTTAAGGAACAAAAAGAAGAGGTCAAAAAAGATGAGATCTTTAAGTAAAAATATTGATCTTAATAAAACAAATGCCATTGGGCATGAAAGTAGTCATTAATATTTTTTACTGCCTGTACCGCATCATGTACAAGTTGTGGTCATAAAAGTAGAAACACCCTGAAATTATAAAAAAATATATTACTCTAGCAATTATTAAAGAACTAATAGCGCATTTGGAAACTTCAACCCAATAATTCTCAGTTGACGTGTTTTACAGAGGTCTATTATATTTTTTAACACATTGGGGTGTTTTTGATTTTGTGACCACCACTGTATACATATTTTTACAATTTTTATTCTTTTGTTAAATAATAAATTAAAATTAGCTTAATAACGAACGTTACCATAAAATAATATTATTTTTTCTTATGTTACTATGCTGTTTTGCTAATATTCTACAATAAGTAAATAAATAACAATAAAACAGTACGAATAATCTATATTTTTATCACCTTTGTGACCTACATTAAATTATATAATACCAATCAATGTAAGCATCACTTTGTTGCACACGCTGTGTAGGGAACGGAGCTCATGGATGCGCATTACATTTCCTAGACTGTTAGCGCAACCAGTTGCGTTCACGGTCTAGGAAACGTAAAAATGCAAGCAAAATACACATTATTTTCCGGTTTTTCAGCAGTATTACTTTTCATTATTTTCATTTATTCTTCACAGTTTGTGAATTAGGTAAGAGCTACTTGTTGATAGTTAATCTGCCGCTTCCAAGCATAGCGTTTCCCATTTGTCATATTAATTTAGCAACAGTTATTATTACTGTTCCGCCTCTCTCTATTTTATTTACTTTTGAAACTGTTAATTGGCTTATCTTTCTTCGGTTTTGTAAAGCAGGTAGTAAACGGGATATGTTTTGGAACGTGAAAAAGCACCGTAAAATAACTCATGGTACGACTTATATTCTTTTCTAATTTTCAATGCTTGGAAACCGTAGGTAATTAAATTTTCGCGTTGTGGGTTTTTCTCTGAGATATATGATTCTTTACTAGACTATCTTTCTTTGGTTTTGTAAGGCAATTAATAACCGGATCATGGGACGCTCAATTTCCTTTCAAATGCTAACTGAGCAGGGGTAAATGTTGACTTGTTTGATTTTTCTTTGCTTGTTGGTGCTGAATTTTTTTTGCTCCTTGATGCCGCATTCTCAGGTGCGTCCGGTAGCGGTCTGTTTTAATATTTAAGGCCGTTTAATCCATAACTCTGGTAGATTCCGTTATATTGGCTTGCAAAAGTCTCAATCAGTTCTTTAAGATTCGCCCCGGTATGTCAGGTATTCGTTCGGCTATATTGTAAACTAAATATTTTAGAAGATTTTTATTTATGCAAATAAATACTTTTTAAGTATTTTAATTTTTTTTTCGCTTCTATTACAGAAATTGGAAAGTTATTGCGAGTCAAATTGACATTGATCCTTACTTTTCGGCTGTACTGCAGCAACTTAGTAAATACCAAAATGATGCTTTACTACTTCTGGATCGATGTAGCCCACATATCTATACAAAACGCTGTGAAATTAATTCCAGAACCATTTATGAATATCCCCAGGTGTTAAGAGAATCTACTTTCTGTCTTGTATTTCGAGGCAAAAGAATGAGTCAGTTTATACTGAGCGAGGCCATGGCCGCCAATTGCATTCCTGTGATAGTTATGGATGGCTACGTAATGCCATTTCACGAGATCATCGGTAAGTAAAGATAGAAACTATTTGAAATTATTTAATTTATTTTTAATATCGACATCTAATATCACTGTTTAAACTTTAATAGCGTATTCTGAGTTCAGAATAAGCTTTATTTTTCTTTACAAATAAATGCTTTGTTTTTTAAAAAACCCATATACCCGAATATAGTGAAATATTGGAATTATGTAGCGAGTTTAATTTGGTAAATAACAGCCTCTTCTAAATTATCAAGAAAAGATGATTACATTCTGACAATATAAATTAATTTAGTGAAAACAACCTTTTAAACATTAGATATTCAAATGTATCATTTATGGAATCGTTAATAAATTCCCAAAGATTATCCTCTTTGAACTCGTTTTTAATTATACTCGATTATGGATATACTTGGATGGATATTTGGCCGTGCTACAGGATGGACAACAGGGCAGGCAACTCACGCTGAACCTGGGCCTGGAATTAACAGACCTACAGGCAATTATACTAGGAATCTAAACCTGTGTCCAACTAATGAGAGAAGGGGCGCCGAGGAGCCGACCCTTCGCAATCATTACAGGAGACTAGGCAGCAGCAAACGCTCTAGGCCAGTTTGAAATTAGGTCCAAGACTATACAAAACTGCTGAAAGGATCTTGCGGACATAGCCAAGGATCAAAACAGGCTAGGGATAATCCTAGCACAGAACATGACGACACAACACAATAACAAAGGGCAACTTAACTTGCAATAAAGCGGGCCAGCAATAAACTCAAAGGCCCAGAACCAACATGCTGTGTTAGCGATAAAACCTGGAAAAGGGAGGACACTGGTTGGAACTGGAGCATAAAAATTTTTGGGAATAATTATCCAAGAAGTTGTTTGAAATTCTCCAAACAACTTTTGGGCAGCCCGCTCTTTAGGAAGGGGGAGAACAATCGATTACGATACCATTTTCTGAATCCGAGTTCCAAAAAGCTGTCTTTGTGCTTCCCCTACAATATTTAAAAGTTCCTTCCTAGTTCTTTGCTATTGGCTTAGATTTTTTAGTTTATTTATTTTTAATTATATTATTTATATATTTTGTTCTAAAAAGTAAACACTCTGATGTTGATAGAAGGTAATATATGATTATTAGTAGCATTATTTATTAATATGTTAGAGATTAAAATGTTAAATGACTTAATTATTTTTTCTAATTGTACTTTTATAATAAATAAATCTATGTAAGAATATATGTTTATTATATAAGATCCAAGCATTTCCTTACTTAATTGGAATTACAGGATTTTTAACAGTTGTGAGTTGGACATCTTCACTACTCATTACTAGAAGTAGAAGAGCCAACATTAGAATTGTCTTCATTAAGGTCATTTCCTCTAAAAAAATATTTCCTTTAGATTTAAGTTTCCTTGCAAATCCTTTATGGGATGAACCTTTTTTTGTTAATAATTTTATGAGGTTTGATAATTTATTTATATATTCTCAAATATAGGTAATTACTTACTTCGAAATTTGGTTTTAATATTGGCTGGTCTATTAATTTTAAATTCCAGAGAATCTTCACGTTTTTAATTTCTTTCGTTAGTAATGCTCTCTTTGATTTATTGATTCAGAGATTTTAGCATAAATTCTTTTACCAGCTTCTTTATGATTTTGGATATAGTCTAAGATCATGATCATTAATATCAAAAAGATTAGTTTAATTTATATGTTCCTTAGTTATTTCAAATGGGGTAAATTTCGTAATGTTATGAATGGAATTGTTGTATACTAAAAAAGCTTGTATATTAATTATTAATTGTTCTGAAGCGAATTTATTTGAGGCATTGATAATGTTCTAGTAGTGTTGAATGACAACGTTCCACGGGAGAATTTGAATTATTGTTCTTCGCTGTAGTATAATGGAGTTCTATTTTATAAAGTGAACCGACATTTTTAACGTGTTTATTTTTAAATTCAGTACCTTTATCACAAATTATTTTCAGGGGTATTTCATGATGTAGCCCAGTAATCTTCGACATCAAAATATAATAAGTTTCCACGAAATAATTGGCGGCAAAAATCGGCTACTGCAATTTTAAAGACCGCCACTTGAAGTTGTTAAATCTGAGTTTTCTAGTTAATTTGTTGTGTGCATTATCCGCCATCTTGAAATTAATTTTTTTTTGTTATCAGCGCGGCAATCATCTCGGTTAATATTTAATGTAGACTGAAGGTTGATACAAATTGTTCGTGATGAAATTTCTTATAAATTATGTTGCTTGGAAAACTTATATAATATATTATTTTGTTTAAAAAATTGCTGACATGTAAAAATTGTGGCAAAAGCATTGTTTTTTTGATTTTCAACCACTTTTTTCAAAATAAGGTACATAAATGTAACGTATTTAAATGTAGAAAGTGTAGTGAATGAATTTGTTTTGCACATACATTTTTTGTATCACGTCAACATATCAAAATCAATCTGTTGTGTATCATATAAATTATGCAGAGTAGAATATTTAATACAGCGGCGTGACTTAAATAAAAATACTCATTGTTTAAAAATTTGGAAAAAAAAGTATATTTTATGATCAGTATTAACTACTGCAGTTCGATTCAATTTTTAGTAACGATAACTATAAACTGCATTGGCCGATTTTTGCCGCCAGTTATTTTGGGGGATATTCCTTATTTTACTGGGCGAATGTGAAACTAAATTTAATAGGTTTTTAATTATTGCTATTCCTGTAACACTAGTCAAGGGATATATCTCGGTATATCAAGAAAACTGTAGTTATCAATCTTGAAACTGTCAATATGAATTTGTTCAAATAGTTTATAATAATAATAGTTATAATTATAAATGTAGTTGGTGCTAAGTTAAATTTTGATTATATTTATTTTTCAAATTTCACACATATTAACATATCATCATTTATAAGTTCAAATGGTTTTTCAAAATTTGGGCTCAAACTGGTTCAAATGTAAAAACATTTTTGAAGATTTGAAAGCAATCTAAAAATTGTTTAGTATGAATCACTAGTCATTTTTTAAGCAGTGTGTCATTGGTTTGGTTAATTTAGCAAAATATTTGGCAAGATCCCTCTTCAAATCTTTATCATCAATCTTTACAAATCCCAAGATTGATTTGTAAAGTATGGTATGGATGGTACTACTTTATCCAAAATATCATTAATATTAAGAACGGCCTTTTAATCATCATTACATTTTTATTGATTTTTCGACAATCAATTGCTAGTCTCCATGTGTGTTGATTAGCATAGTTTTTTAGGCACTATCCATATGTAAGGGCTGGATGACTGACGTTTAATGTCTTTTTCTAGCATCTCAGCAATTTGTTTTTATATTCTGTGCTTATCAATTTGTGGATATCTATAGGATTAATTAATTAATTAATCTGTGTCTGTTGTGTTTATGGCATGTTTTACATGATCACTTCAAATAAGATCCTAAGATTTATCACTTATGGGCATGCTCGATGCGAAAAAAGACGATCTGTGCGTATATTTAAAAGAAAATTTGCAGAGCGATACTGTATATTATGATGCGATAAAAAAGTAAGATTATTTTGCATTATTATTTTGAATATAGATATGGTCTGACATTAATATTTATTATAAGGTTGAAATGCATTTATTTTCAATGTTCTATCCATTCAATAGTCTCCAATCATTTAGACATTTACCAACAAAAAATAAAATAAAGATTTCTAAACATTATTAATAAATTTAGAAATGATGAAATTTTTAGTTGCATTATCTAAAAAAAATACTAGTATATATTATAAAATGAACTAAATTATTTAATGAATGGAGCCAAACCATTTTTGAAACAGATAACATGTATGACAAATTTCACCTGCAAAAATGCTAACAGTGATTTTCTTTACAAGCTTTTCATATGGGTTTATTGATAAGAAAACTTTACATCTGACTGACGATTATAAAATGGAATATTAATGGAATGATAAATAAGTGGATAATTCGGTTTTAAACAGTTTTAAACTACCGTGTAAACATCTATCACCATTCCGATATCCGATCACCATTAACTCCCAGTGCTACCGACACAAATGTGCAAATACTTAAAAAAAATAAATAAACAGATATTTTAAGGCCAGATATTAATTTTGTGCCAAATCAGTTTCTTATCTTTTGTTAAACTAGTCAACTTTTCAACTAATAAACTAACTAGTAAGCTCAGCCAATTTTTGTTTTATTCCTGGGTTGGCAATGGTAGACAGCTGTTTAATCTTAAAGTGTTAATACCTTTCTTAATCCTCTCATGTAAATACTATCCAAAGCCTTAAGGTTTAGCCGTTAAAGTGGTTTAATTTCTTGTATAAATTTGGTAATATCTTAAATGATAATGTGAGAACTACTCTCATAACAGAATGTGTCGGTGGCTGTGGGGTGAACAGTCAAACAGAAAAACAGCCATGTTTGCCAGTCGTTCGCGGTCACGATATATAATCATTAATTAATGAAGAACGATTAATTTCAAGTGTTTAATCTCGTCGGATTATCAGGATGAGAAGCAGAAATGAGAGAAATAAAGAAATATATGTTTTTCAACTAAAAGCCTATCACAGCCCCTTGTTTGCCAAGCGCAAAGGGGTTGTTCAAAACAATAGCAACTTTCGACAAAATTCGAATTTCTGTATTCTTATTATAAATATGGTATTCTGGAAAAAATTTACAGTCAAAACACTCTTAAATCTTCGATTCATTTTATTGATAACAAACAAGAATGCCTTTTCTTTAGTTTATGGTTCAAGCTATCCATATTTATTTATTTTTTTTATAAAAGGTAAAAACACAAAAGCTACAGCATCACAGAAACATTTAATAAAATAATAAAGGTTACATGTTTCGCTCGACTAGAGCATCATCACACCTATAATTATTAAGATTATGTAACCCGAAAAAAGGAAAATTTAACAAAAATTTACTATAACATACACAAAACACCTAACATATAAATAAACAAAGCTTACAATAAAGTGGCACTATCTATGTACAAAGAACTCAACTAAACAATCAAATCACCTTATACATTTCTGAAATCTAACCATCATTTGAGAATTATTTAAGGTTATTAAAAACTTGGTCGCTATCAAATTCAGACCATTCATTAACACAGGACAGATCTGGGCTTTTAAAATCTTTACTAATTTCCATTGTCTCCAGCAAGTCTAGTTTTTTACTTTTATTCCACTAATGAAGTATTTTTATATTTTGGCTGTCAGGAAAATTGTGTTTGAAGTCGAGGAGGTGATAAACAAAAGCCGATCTGGTGATTGTGATATCGGTATTTTTAAATTTAATATATTGTGCCTTGTGTTCACTAATCCTAGTAAAAATCATCCTACCAGACTAACCGATGTACATTGCAGAGCACTCTTTACACCTAAATTTACATCTCATAAACTCCCGGAGAAGATAGCGGGGGTAGTTTATCTTTAGTTTTAATTAGATGTCTTTTTAATGTATTATTGGTTTTAAAAGCTGGGGTTATGCCAAAGGGAGAAAAAAAGCGGGATAGTTGTGACGAGATTGGTCCAAAATAAGTAAACGACCTAAAAGTTTTGACATAGTTTGTTTGTTATTTGATAAAATTAAATGATCATTTATACTTGTTCACATACTGAAAATACATTTTATATATAGGGTTACATCAGCTGAATTATTATAGGTCTGATGATGCTCTAGTCGAGCGAAACATGTAACCTTTATCGTTTTGTTAAATGTTTCTGTGACGCTCTAGATTTTGTGTTTTTACCTTTTATAAAAGTATGACCAGCATCTTTAGGATAATGGATGAATTTGTCGAGTTATCCATATTTATTATTTCATAGTCTTTATCATACAGGGTGTTAAAAATTGAAGCATTATAATGTGCAACCTAGTCCGCCCCTGGTAAAATAAACAAGATAAATGTATTTTAAGGACTCCCTTTTAAGAGCTCCTTAGTAGTGTTTACGTAAAATTTGTATTAAATTATACCAAATACTTTCAAAGTTATTCGAGAAAAACCAATTTCCAACGACGTCTTTTTTTTATACGAAAATATCATATTTTTTCTTTATTTTCTATCTGAATGAAATACAGTATAAAACCTAAATTACTGTTCTTTGGGGGAAAATCCACAATATGTAATTAAATAATATAAAAAAATAATCAAAATATAAAATATACACGTTAAGTTCAATTATAACTTAAAATTAAAATATTGTATACCAATAACCTTGTTAGTTCAAGAACCTTGTTAGGTGAGGTAGTATTAAAAATGTAAATTATATCCAAACAGTTTTACAAAATGTATTATTGATTTAAAAATTTAAAAAATTATGGATAAAGTAGTTATAATAAAATAAAGGGCCTGCATTGTCCCAGTTTTAAGTCAGGCATGTGCAGCCTCACCAAGACATGGATGGTCTTTTTTAAATTTGTTATTCAAATGTGAGCACCAACATAATGGCCGATAATGGCGTTAGAATTCTCCATAGTCCGTGTGATTTGGAAACCAGGCTGGTGTCACAGATGGTACTTCATGGAACTCCAAACCATTACACCCTCAAAGCAGTGGTAAAGTTAGGCAGTAATAATCAAAGAAATGATGATAAGAAAAACCGCAAAAAACCCTCGCTAAGTTTCCTAATGAATCTTAAGCATGCTGTTACGAATTTATCAAATCATGGCTTTATAAATTAAAAGAGGTTTCGAGAAATCAATTGCAAGCCATATTTTAGGCGAACTATACCATTTGCTTTCTTTGAGTGGGCGTCAAATTTACGTGTGCTCTTACCAACACACAATCACGGGAATCAAGTCAGTCGCAAGGCCTAAAATAAAAAGCAATAATACTAAACAATGGAAGTAAGGAGAGCAGACTCCCATAAAACAAGAAATCCACGTTATGACATACTACGTTAGACTAACGTTGCTACATACCAATTTTTTCCTCGGACTTTCTCCACTTTTCCTCTCCTAAATTCATAACTTCCTCTTTAATCAAATTTATAACTTTTTTATCAAATTTTGGATACTTATTTAAATTATCCTTTAAATTTGGAATTAATGTTTTGATCATTATTCATTGTAATTCAAACGAAGGATGGCTGAAAAACCTTCTTGGTGAAAAATGTATCGCCGCTAGGTTGAGGCTAAGAAATGCTTGTCCCTTGATAAAGTGTCCTTAACGATCTCTATGGTCGGAACCTCAATATTTTTGTATTTAGAATACACAACTTCCCTTAGCAACTTGGCAATATCCGTGTCAAGTCCCTTTGATTGTCCTGCATCTTTCCTTTTTTTGTGTCTTTAATCCCTTTTTTACAAAATAGCATATTGCAATATAGGGAACCCCTGTTAAAAACGTTTTTTGCAAAGCACTACAATTATTTGTGAAGTGAGGATCATTCCTTAGATTGTTATAGACATTTAAACAAATTTGTTTGTCGTCTGTACTTAAGCAATTACGTTTTAAAACTCCTTGATTTTCTCTGTAGCTTCTACTTCCCTGGCTTCTTCCTCAATACTAGAAAATAAACAATTAGAACTATCTGAGTCTAAATCACTGTCCAGATCACTTTTATTATTTTCATAACAAATGTTATTGTCTTTCTTGTGCACCCACGGTCTCCATAAGCCCGCACAAACACCTTCCTCTTCATTTGCCAAATTTTCCAGCCTATTTTCCCAGGGTCAAAACATTTTAAGGTCTTTATCTATAGGTATAATATTATTATATAGGTATAATATCAAAACAAATCCACAAATACAAATAAAAAACAAATTTTCCACCTTCATAAACGTGTAAAAAGCAAAACCGGAAAAACCCATAAAATAATAATAACCTTTTAAATTTTCTTTTTAAAAATGAACATTTTCGAAAGAAAAATAAAAAATAGTGTAAAATATGGGGTTTTACGTATATCTAAAATGATTTCATAGAAGATTACATACAATTTTGCCATTTATACATGAATATCATGCGACAATAAATACGACATTGGCGCACGGACTATTTAGTGCGGCATCTGCGACATCAAACATTTTAATACATCTCTGAACTGGACTTTAATATTTAGATCGTTAATTTAATATTTTTTGTCGTAAATTTATTTCGTGACTCGGCAATTTCAATTCTGTTCTACTATTTTGTTCTGCCGGTAATAATATAATAATACGGTATTCAGTTTTGTTGTACAGATACTTCAAACACGTTATGGTATGTATAAAAAACACTGAGAAATACATTTCTGAACTTTTACAGGGTGGGCTATATTTTAAATATATAACACTCTCCTACCCTAATCGAGAAAATTATTCTATATACCATTT
This sequence comes from Anthonomus grandis grandis, assembly GCF_022605725.1. Lineage (NCBI taxonomy): Eukaryota > Metazoa > Arthropoda > Insecta > Coleoptera > Curculionidae > Anthonomus > Anthonomus grandis. The sequence goes on from NC_065546.1 coordinate 25,785,884, forward strand.
AGCCTTTTTAATAAAATAACCTAAATAATAAAACAAACCTAAAACTATTATATTATTATATATAAGTAATTGTCAAATATTAATAATCACTAATTAAATGCTAATTTAATACTAATAACTAATTAATTAATAATTTAATGCTACTTAAAACCTAAAATTAATATGTATATTTATGTCTATGACAAAGTTTCACCACTTATCTCTAGGTCTTAAATTATAACGATTTGTGTTATTGCAATCTGTTACAATTTCAGGATTTGTTACTATTAATTCGGGATCATCATTCGGACAATTACTGCCAATTGCAGTATTTGGAGCATTTTCGTTTATTTTTAAGTCAGACTAGTCATTTATTTTGTAAATTACATGTTGAAGGCCTATGTTGATTTGAATGCCTACGATATTCTCTCCACTCTTTTGTCATAACGTCAAAAATAACGGAACCTTCTCTTCCAGTAATTTTACCCTCAACCCAACTAGGCTTATCTGGAATTCTATAATCTCTTACTAGAACTGTCTCCCCAATGTTAAAAGCTCTTAGAATTCCCCCAAAGTATTTCCTTTGTGGTTCTTGCTTTTCTTGAACAGTATTTTTCGAATTGCGCAAAATCAAATCTAGTTTCCTACGCAATTGTATTTTGAATACAATGTCAATCAGCAGGACTAACACACCCGTTATGCTGTGAGGTGTTTTGCGATATTTAAATAAAAATCTTGCTAAAAATGAGTCAGGTTCTTTTTTTATCTACTATTGTCTTTGAATTGTATTGATTTATTGTATTGATGTGAAAAACAATTGTCTAATAACTCTAATACCACTACTTTTAGGATAATTCTTACATTCAGAGGATGAGAATTGTGGGCCATTATTTGATACAATTTTTATAGGTATTTTAAATGTAAAAAATAGATTAATTAATATTTTAATGTTTTTTGCATCTTCATGATGAGTTTTATAAACACAAGGCCATTTACTATAATCTATTATATTTCCATGGGGCATTTTTTTATTTTAAATATGCAAAGGGTATATTTTAGTGCCTAAATTAGATATAAATTTTTCACAAAAATTTACCAACCCTAGAAAAGATTTTAAACAAGTAATATCGGTGAGAATAGGGGCATTAACAATGGCTTTTACTTTCTAGGGTGATGTACTTAAATCATTTTTATTGATTACATAACCCATAAAGGTAACTGCTTTTCGAAACAAATGAACATTTTGACATTTTAACGCGTAAACCCCATTCTTGTGGTTTTTTTAAAACTAAACAAATATTTTCGAGATGGCTTTTTTCATCTTTACCGGTTATTAAAATGTCATCATAAAAAACTGCAACATTTTTCCATATCGGCCAAAATATTTTTTATAATTCTTTGAAATATTGCGGGGCTGGATAAAGTTCAGTTTCAAAAGGTAAACGATTCATTCTGCATAAACCCTTATAAGTGTTAAAAACTGTTATAGACTTAGATTCCTCCGTTAATTCTTCTTGTGCATAAGCTTGAGAGAACTGTATCTTAGTAAAATGAATCTTATTTTTTAATTTAGTAAAAATGTGGTGTATTTTTGGAATTGGATATGTATTTATGTGTAAATTTTGATTAAGTGTTACTTTAAAATCTCCAGAAATGTGAACTTCGCCAGATTTTTTTAAAACTGGGACAATTGGTATCGCTCAGTCGCTAAATTGTACTGAAGTTGAAATTCCAGAGCTAACTAAATTCTCCAATTCTTTTTCGACTTTTTCTTTTAATGCCAACGCCATATTTTTTGCTTTCAGTATCTATTTTCATTCCAGATCCAGTATCTACTTTTATTGCAGTTATTTTATTTTCAGTATTGAAATTAATTTTTAAGGGTTGGGTTCATGTCTGTTAGTTGCCGCAGTGGCTGCACTTACTTCCCCCTGCTTGTATCTGGTGCCATCCACGGCGTGGTCTCTCCTTCTGAGTTGTGGCCACATGCTGTACTACTCCAGATGGCGCAATGAGGCCTGCATGCGCGGATTCTACATTGACGGCGATGTCATGGGAGCAGCAACGTAGTTGGATATGGAGTCACTAGATTCCTGCCTCCATTGACGAATTTTATAACGCTCAGCAATCTCTGAAGGCGTTGATTGTAAATGGGCTTTGATCAGCTTGACCAGGCCGTCAAATACTAATTCCTCAGATTTGTCTGGGCTAGAAAGATCCACCATAAGCTCGAACGTATTAGGCTCTTATTAGAATTGCGATCTTTGACTCCATTAACTTTGAAGTACTGACTCATCCTAGTGATGTAGGAGCTCCAATTTCTTTCGCCGATTTTAAACGTTTAACGAGCTTTATCGGGAAGGTGAGCATTTGGCAACAATGCATCGCTAAAGCGAAGCAGAACGCTCTTCGTCTCACAACGGACGGGTCAATGTCACCCGAGATTCGTCGGCAGGAACCGATTCGTGTATTTTTTACTTTGCAAGCGGTTGGACTTTTTTGCGTTTCCTTAAATACAAGTCGCACGCGTATTTTGATATTTCACGACGTTTGATTCAGTAAATAAAATAACATTTTTGTATTAGTTCAATCAAAATATCCTCATGTTCTTCTGGTAATACAGTTTATTCACTATTCAAATTGACGGATTTAATGACAAAAATAAATTATGATAGTAATGTACTTAGCTAATTACAAAAGTAAATAGGGCAATTTAATCAGGAAAAAGGGCTCTTTTCAATGAGAGTTTAAAAAAAGTGGTTTTCGATTTGAAAAAAAAGTTTGGGTTAATTTGGACCTCCCCTGTAGGTGAAAAAATACAAAAACTATCTTGAAATGTGAAAAAAAATAAACAAAAATCGACGGGTCTCAGGAATTTTGCGAGATAACATTTGATTAGTTTTAACAGAATTTATTCCAGTTAAAGTCACCACACTGTATAAACACGTACAGGTTACATCCTAGAGTTAGTGGCAGAATTTCGGGAAACTGGTTCGGTAGCAAATAAAAAAAGGAATATTGAAAATCCAGTGAGAAATGAGGCAGTAGAAGTCGGTGTTCTCGGTGAAGTTAGTATGGTGGTTGCAACCCCCGCCAAGGGGTTGATGTTAAGGGGTTGAAAGTATGGAAAAAAATTGTCTCCCTAAAATGAAAAATCGGCGGGTCCGAATTTTTTATTTTTTTTAAAAAAGGGCCCCAAACTTTGCTGGATTTTTTTCGATTTGCCACCTACAGAACAAAATACTTTTATTTAAATTGCCGGATCACGAAATAAATATTACGACTTCGATTTTAATATTAACTAATAAATTAATTAAAATTACAATGGATAATAGACAGATAATAATAATAATAATAATTTTGAATTCGCTACATCACATTATTTTTTTCTTTGTGTTTATGGACTTACCTACTTATAATGATGTAGGTACATGTTTTAGAACAAGCGGTTTAAAATATAAGACAATATTAAACAGTTATGTAAGACTAGTTCTAGATGGGTTTCGAATTTCCATGCCTCTATTATGCGTAGGATCTATGATTTCAGGCAGTAGAAATTTAAAATAAACAATCTCTAATTTTTCTATAATGTTTTCTTTCCAAAATGAATCATTTATTTTCATTTATATATAAATAGTAAAAGCAATGTAGTAAAAATCGCAATAAAATACTTCTACTCGCGATCAATACGATTGATCAAAAATAATCAATCAATGAAATACATAACATTGAATTGCTGTTGACTAGTAGCAATAGCACCTCTACAAAAGGACAAAGCGCTTCAAAAAATTTTGCTCGTGACGTCACGCGTTTGGGCCACGCACTTCGGGTTGATTTTCGGGTGAATTTAGCTGTTGACGCTGCCGTTGTTCGTCCACGGAAGGCTGCCTGCAACGCTGCCAGACTTTGCAGATTGCCGTGAACGTTAGGATGATCTATTACTATCTTAAAATAATTAAATCTATATCTTTAACTGCTCTTACTTTACAATAATTTATTTAAAAAAAGAGTGCATCCTTATTTCTCTTTTTATAATTTAAACTTCCAATTTCTCAAATTTTATCATTTATCTAATACTTTGCTACTTGCCAATAGGAAGGAGTTCTTTCTATATAAATCTGACAACGGCGCATCTACTAGTTGTGCCACCTGATGAAACGAGAGGTTAGGTTGTTAATATTTATGTTCTGTGTAAACATTAGCTAATTTTTGTGTTTTTTTCTAAAATCGGAACTGTTTATTTCCGCGAAACGTGTATGTTATATTTTTGTAAACTCTTCGCGTACTTTTAAATCGCATAATCGTATTTTCGGACTAGAAAAATCCTCGAAGAAACCGGTTCTCCGGCGCACCGGCCGGGCGACGCCGCGGTTTTATTTCCTTATATCAGATTTTAATACTTTAGTTCGTGTTTAATTTAATGTTTTTCTCCTATCCCTCCCTCGGCTTGTAGTTAATACCAGAGTTTAAATATGCCTCAAAAGTGCTGTCTTCCGGGTTGTAACGGAAACTATAAAAACGGACCTAAAGTGCATGTCTTCGGTTTTCTTAAGGATATAAATCTAAGGCCAAAATGGGTAAAAGCCATACACAGAGATGACTTTGAGCCCACAAACAACACCAAAGTAATTGAAGCTCATTTTCCTGAAGGTAGTATAATAAAGAGTACTCAAGTTCAAGATTCCAACACAGGTAAAATTTGTACAAAACAATTACTAAAACCACGGCTAAAAGAACAGTGTACAGTCACCATCTATTTTTTTAAATTGCCCTAGTTATTTGTCAAAAACTATAAAAATACGGCCAAGTAAAGATGAAAGGTTTAAAAATATTGACGAGTTGAATTTAGCAAAAGCCCTTGAATTAAGCAAAATTGACTTTGGCGAGCATGAGAAGCAAAATAATTTTGACAGTTTTGAAGAGTGAAAAATGTTTTGCTTTTAAACTACCGAAAGATACTGCTCAGAGTGAGTCTCAAGACAGCAAAAAGCTAACAATTTTTAAAATTGAATACACACCTGGTCCATGCATTAATTGGGCGATTGTTTTTAATTTTAATTTAAATTAAAGGGGTTGAAGTTGTTCAAAAATGGTTCAAAATTTAAATAAAAAATCGTTTTTCTAAAATCAAAAACCAACGAGTGCGAGCGTTTTTATTTTGTAAATTAAGAACCTCTAAAAACTGGCGCTAAAAGTATTGCAATGGTATTTTTTCAAAATCTTTGACAAGCTGTCATAGTGCGGAAACTCAAGTTAGTAAAAACACCTTTAAAATAAGCTTCAAGCACTTGACCCCCACTCCTATTCAAGATTTTGACGGTGGTTGCAATCCCCGCCAAAAGGTTGGTGTTAAGGGGTTGAAAGTATTAAAAAAAATTGTCCCTCTAAAATCAAAATCGACGAGTCCGAGCATTTTTCAAAATTTTTTAAACAAGAGCCCCAAACCTTGCTGGACTGTTTTCGATCGGCCACCCTCTATAAAACGGTATTCAGTTCAGTTGTGTAGTCTATGTAAAGTTAATTCGAACGGCATTAAAGGTAGACAAACCGTCAACATACCACGATACCACGTCATAATATTATAAAAACGAACCGAAATGCGATCGGTCCTTGCACAGCACTAACACACTAAATAGCTCTGCACGGAGCTAATGTTTGGCATTATCGTAGAATAAAAACAAAACATAGATTTATAGTAATTTATTAACATTACTTAACGTAATTTTATGTACTTATTTCGTCCAAGTCTCACTTTTTTCTACACATACTTTTAATGAATCTGCGGTCTATTTTTTCCATTGTTGCCAAGAGATCTTCCAGAAACGAATTTACAAAAAAAAAATAATGGGTTTATTTGTAATTTCCAATAATGTAAGGCGAAGTATAAGGGTAATCTACTTTTTCCTCTCATTCTTTTTCTTGCTGCCGACGTTCGCTGAATAGGTATTCGCTTTTTTGACGACTTGATGGAGCAGAAATCTTTTTTTTTTTTTTGAAGAAATGCATTTGGATTTTCATTTGTATTACGAAGGAGGCGGTATTTGCATATTTATCTAAACTATTTAAGAAGGATGTTGTAACCGCAAAAAATTGTTCAGGATGTTGTTCGAGTTTAGTGACTATACCATTAGAAAATTTGGACCACCTAGCTTTTAATTTCAGTCATACTTATGATATTATGTTAGGTATTAAAGGTGAAAATAATGCGCAAGTTTACTGTCCGACATAGACGCACAACAAGAAAATGCTCTCTTGTGCTTAGTAAGCCGTAAACAATAATAATATAAACGTTGCGTATGTTGGAGACGTGTAGCAGCAAGCAATTTGTATTTTAAAACGTCTCTTGCATACGAATTGCAGTTCGACATAATTCGACTTAATTCTCCTCATTACGTTGTGTATTACTCGAATGTGGGCTTAAATACAAAAAGTTAGATAAAAGAATGGTTATTATGGAATCTCCTCGAATCGTAAGTTGGCGGCAGGACTATTTAAGAAAAATCAAGGAATACCGCGAATCAAACGTTCGATGATGTCGTGAAGTATGGTTGGGTGGACAACACTAAAAAGTGCACACTAAGTGGACCAAGTTCTCGCGGTCAACGTGTTATAATTTTACACGCAGGTGATAATAACGGTTTTATCCCTAATGCGATATTATTGTCAGCCAAAAATATCAAACATTCACCGGCTGACTACCATGAAGATATGACAGACTGTTTAAAAAATGGTTTATTGAGCAATTGCTTCCCAATTTACTCTACTAAAAATTCTTTGATCGTGATGGACAATGCGCCGTACCATTCACGTTTACGTGATAAAGTGTCAAATATTGCGACGAAAAAGAATGAAATTCTAAAGTTTATGGAAAGTTAAAATATGAACATTCCCCAAAAGGTTTTATTAGAATCCATATAAAAAAAAACAATTTAAAAAGAATATGTTATCGATAAAATCTGCGAAGCAAATGACCATACTATATTACGTCTACCTCCACATTATTGTATATTTAATCCTATTGAGAAGGACAGTTCTTGAAGAAATTAATGAGACTGATATATGGGTGAAATTTGTTCGGAGTGAGATAGAAAATGAGGATGAGTATGGTGTTTTACAACCTGTTGACCCGATTATTATTAATACAAATTTGGACTCCAGCTCCGAAGATTCGGGCAATGAATTTTAATTTTTTTTTAAACAGTTTACAAAAAAATATGTTTTTTTTTTTTAAAGTTTAGTCTGTTTTGGTCATGTATTAATTAAATGCATGTATTAAATTACATTATCCAACCCTTATTAATGATTTACTTAGTAGTTAGTGCAAATGTAAGATCAGTATGTCATTTAACAAAATTAAAATATTACCTACCTAGATTGGTTGAATAAAGGTAGCGGATTTTGACTTTGATTTGTTCTTTATTTATTTTTTCGAATTTACTACTCATACTTTAAATGCAATAATATTGCCAAAATTATGTCAAAATACAGTTTTCATAAGATTTTAATTAAAACCAAATACCTAACAGATATTTAAAATATTTTTTTAATCAGGCCTATTTGGGCGTTGCATACCTATGCTTCATAAAGAAGATGCCGCTTATTACCTGTGTTTAGTTTTCTTTGCGTTTCGAAAAACTAATTTTTAAAAACAAATTTTTATTCAGTACAACAGCAATTCGACTAACAAATGAGGTGCTTTTTCTTAATTCTAGTTACATTTATACTTTTATAAAGCTTACAGAAGCAGAAAGGAAATGTGATAAATAAACCTAGCTAAGCGTATGGTAATAACAATAAGGGAGTATATAACTCCTCTCCTGAAAAATGAAAGCAAATCCTTAAGAGGGTATGTTTTTACCATATTGAATTCCTAAATTAAGTAAATTGATTCAAATTATTAGTTCATTAGGAATTCAATGATGAAACTAAAATAATTAATATAGCGCTAAAATAGAATCTAATATATCAATATTAAAATATTGGTTCATTTTGAACAGTCTCTTTAGTGGTTTTAAGTTTAAAATAGCACTTCCTGAAACAATGTACAAAGCAATAATTATTAAACATTAATAAAGTAAAATTGTCCAAAAACTTATAGCATAAACTTATATAATGAAATAGATTGTTTTAATAGTTCCCAAGTATTGAGTTCTACTCTAGAAGCTACTAAATCTGCGGCTCTGCCGGTTAATTTGTTTAAAACAGTGTCAAATAAGCAAACGTTAATTGGGGCTGCTGGATTTACATCTGTATGTGCTGTGAAGAAATTTTCACATGCAGAAATGAATCTATTGATTTGTTTTGGATTACCATCAAATTGTGGAATATTATCAGCTTGGTACCTGATTAATTGAAAATTTGGTTTAGGCATGTTTATAAATAACAAAATCAATCAATTGAAATAAAGTGTTAACGAAAATAATTGAAGTAAACTTATTAACTAAAATTCAGTTAATGTTTCCTTAATAAAATAATTCCTTTTTTTTTAAACATAAATCTTTCAATAAAACAAATGTTTCAATATTTTTCCTTTTTGTCAATATACAAAATAACCAAAATTCAATTTCACTTACAATACTAGAAGCAGGAACTTCGTTCCAATAGGACAAGCAATGTTTGTCCCTTCCCTGGAGCCTACGTATGAGGGTTGGACGATTTTTGTTCCTTGCCTCGCACCAATAGGACAACGTTCCCTGGAGTTTGATCAACTCTTTGTAGTTTGCTACTGTGTCGAATTTTATGATTTGGTATACACTTAATTAATTAATTATTAACTTGTATTAATCGTTAAGACGAAAACGGTTATTTTTTCGCGATGAAATAATTTCCCGTTTGGTGTTTCCTACCAACTGCGCCAGTTTTCTTTATGGTTCGAAAAACTAATTTTTAAAAACAAATAACTTAATTCTAGTTACATTTATACTTTTATAAAGCTTACAGAAGCAGAAAGGAAATATGATAAAATAAACCTAGCTAAGCGTCTGGTAAAAACAATGTGGGTAGTTATAAGGGGGTATATAACTGTTTTTTTTTGTTGTTCGAATTCATTTCATATGCCGGGTGGTGCGTCGCCGAGCGGAACATAAGAAAGACCCATGTAAATTTTAAGGGGGTCAATTGGCTTCCCTGTACATTTTATAGAAAAAATTTAAGATAACTTTTTGAAGAGACCAGTCTGGCACCTTGTGCAAAGTTTCAAAAAATTTCAATAAGCGAATCTTGAATTATTCAATTAAATGTAATTGCAAAATAAGCAAATTTTCGGTTCAGGTAAAACCAAACGCGCACCAGTAAAATGAATATTGTCACTGACGTGAGGAAAAGTGTCAATAAATCAGTGACAGTCGATATTTGAAAACAAGTCTGAATTATTCAATCGACGAAAAAATAAATACAAATATTTAATATAACATTATTATTTTAATGATGAATATAACATTCATTATATTCATCATTATATTAAATAAAAGTTTAGATAAAAAAGTAATGTTAACGTGTCTTACTTTGAATTTATGGTTGTGAAATTGATAAAACGAAAAAAAAAACATTTCTTGTATTCGGCTGTACGTCAGATTTGACAAAGCCTTATAACAAATTGTTTGCTGGTGGCTGGTGTCTGGAACCGAAAATTTGGTAATTTTGCAATTACATTTAATTCAATAATTCAAGATTCGCTTATTAACATTTGTTGAAGCGTTGCACGAGAGTTTGCCAGATGGTCTCTTCAAAAAGTTATCTTAAATTTTTTCTGTAAAATGTACAGGGAAGCCAATAATAAGACCCCCTTAAAATGTACATGGGATTTCCTATGTTCCGCTCGGCGACGCACCACCCGGTAGACTATACAGATAATGCAAACGCGGTGTAGTATGTAAGTATAAAAAACACTGGTAAATACATTTCTAAACTTTTACAGGGTGGACTATACGGATATTTTAAATATACAATAATATTTCATAACAATTCCATAACAATAATAATCATTATTGTCATTAGGGTTATTATAGGCACAGTATAAAGAACAAGACAGTAGGTTCACTCTCTTGCGGCCGTTTGAAGTAGGGACTTCTAAACAGTGCCGACTTTTTTTACGCGGTCGCAAATCATTATTTAGTTTCGTCGGCAATCCTTTACGATACGGGGGGGGGGTGTTTGAAACATTTTTAATAAGGAATATTTTCGTACATCGCGGCGTGCAGCGTGTAATATATGGAATTTTTTGAAATTAAAGGCACTTTGTATTATTGTTAAAATGAAATTGAAAGAATATTATTAAGTATCTCTTTTGAACAAATAACTGTAAGAAAAACACTTGGTAGATAGCTCTAAAATTAAGTTTATTAGAATGTACACAATTAAATCTTAGCTTTACATTCCTTTCATGCTCTTTTCTTAACTGACCAAGAAACTACCTACCTAATATTACATACACTTAATTAATAATAACTTCGTTAATATACCCATTTTTTAAATATTTAATAAAATTTACATAATAATGTGATAACAACACTCAGCATATGGAACTCGGTAACAGTGAAATATAAAAAGGCAGTTAAATGAAAAAACTTATTAAATGCCTAATTATTTGCTTTTTAAATAGGGGATGAAAGAACAAACCACTAAAATTCAAATAAAACGAAAATAGGTGTTTTACAACCTAGAATTCATATAAATATGCAAAATAAATATAGTTTTACATTGGGGATTATAGTACACATCAATATTTTGAAACTTAAACCCTTAAAAACCACCCTTAATGACGAAAAAAAGTATGTTTAAAAAAATATATTTTAAGTATGGTTAGACGGTATAAGTGGCTAAAATCTATATCATTCAAATGATTGCAATGCAACTAATAATAAATCGGATAGCTTTCACTATTAAAAACCACCACTAATAACAGAATATTACCAAAAATTTTGCATTTTTTTAGATTAAAATCACGATTTAAAAAAAATATGTACTCTAAATCGCTGACACTTTTTGAATTTTTTTGTAGGATCTCAATTTTCCGAGATATTTAAGAAATACTGAAGAAAAGCGTGTATTTTTTTCTGTAAACCAATCCATTTTTATTTAAAAAAAAATGTATATCCTCTTTTACTCCTGCAGCCATCTACGCAACATATCGCCGGCATTTTTAAAGTACAACATTTCCGCACAACGCTATTATAGTTCTAATATTGAAGACGCCCCTGTATAACGCAGTCGCCACCGGGCAGCAAAAAAGAGTAGCATCAGAAAGCGAGTGAGAAAGGCAACATTTTGGGCGGCGCTTAGAGTGATCCTTCTATTCTAGTTTATGTTCGGTGTTATAGGGCAATAACCATAGTGACAATAATGATTGTTCATAATAAGAAAAGTTCTTGCGAGATTAAATTAATTTTTAAGGGTTTAGTTGGATAAATGGAAAAAAAAATAATATAATATAAAATAATATAATATAATCGGCCTTTTACTAATTGCGGTGTTGATTATGTCGGACCTATTTTTATTAAGGATGGAAATTTACGTCGCAGTAATAAGTTAGTTAAAACTTACACCTACATTTTTGCCTGCTTTTCAACTCGTTCCTGTTATATTGAATTGGCAACTGATTTAACTTCTTCTAGTTTTTTAAACGTGTTAAAAAGATTTTGTGCTCGAAGGGGTAAGCCAGGAATCATCTACTCGGATAATGGTTTAAACTTCTTTGGGGCTAATAATCATTTTATCGAAATTCTTCGTCTTCTAAATGATAACCGGCATAACCATAAGGAGATAATTTCTAAGTTTTTATCAGAAGACAACATATCGTGGCATTTCTTACCTGCGCGGTTATCCCATCTTTGGGAAGCAGTCGAAAAATCGACTAAATTTCATTTGAAACGTGTGTTGTGAATCATCTTTGAGTTTCGAACAAATGTATACTTTAATCGTTCAAATTGAAGCATGCTTAAACTCGCGACCCTTAACAGCATTGTCAAATGATCCTAACGACTTTATTTGCCTAACCCCCGCTCATTTTCTAATCGGTAACTTACTGGCAAGTCCACCTGAAGAGGATGTCCGTGATATGAAGACTACAAGGCTAGATCAATATCATCGCTTGCAATAGTTAAGGCAGCAATTTTGGCAGCGTTGATCCAAGGACTTTTTTACACAGTTGCAGACTCGTTCCAAGTGGCAGCATGACCTTCAGAGTGACTTAAAGATTGATACTTTGGATGTGTTGATGGAAGACAATACACCACCATTAAAGTGGCCGATGGCTCGGGTTATAGAGCTCTAAATTTAGACTAGGTTTAGGTTTTAAAGTTTTTTTTTGATAATTCGGGATATTGTGAAGTATCAAAATAAAGGAGGATTTTATTATGTTTAGCGCCACCTTTATATTAGTACTATTTATATTTTTTCATGTATGGCTGGTTGCCAGTTACACAGAGTGCGCTGTTAATCTTTAAAAAATAAAGAAGTCAATCCTTGCTATTGAACAAATATGAGCGTGGTATTATTTCATCTTGTCCCCCAAAAAGCTTTACATCCACTATAGTTTTCAATAATTCTGAGGATTCATAAGCACGTCGAGTCGTTTAGAAGGCAGTTGTTGATGTTGACCACAATTTCTTAATCCAGTATCAGTTCTTAATCCAGGACGTGATCTGGGCCTGGAGCTTTCTAGTTATGTTGCTTTTTATGCCATTAGCCACTTCGTCAACTACAAATGTAAAAATACCATTTGATTATATATTTGACACTTTGCTCACTAGGTGCTATTAATTACACTAGGTGTTGTTAATTGAGTGCCCCAGAACTCCTCGATGTTTTTCTTAGTGGGGTATATGTCAATGGAAGTGTTTTTGGAGCATTGCCATTAAGCTTTCGCTAAAATTGCTTCTCTGAGCGTTCAAAAAGGAAATTGTCTTGTTTCCTTTTAATATTGGATTATACTTTCTTAAGCAACCAGAATAAATGGATAACTTCTGTTTAAGGGTGTCTAGACACTGTTCCGAAGTACAGTTTTCTTATTCTTTTTGTCTATGTTATTGGGTCTAACGGCTTATTTCCTCTACTCTTTCTTGCATTTTTCTGGTTTTGATACCTCCGACGTATTCTTTTACCGGCCAATGGCGGAATAAGCAATGTTTTATTTACTAAAATTAGTTCAGATGCAGAGAGTTTTATGTTCCAGTTATTAAATAACCAAACTCTAAACGAGTGCAGTAATGCCAAAGCTCATTTAGAACTTATTTGGGGCCGTCGAGAAGAATGGTGTTTATTTTTTCGTAGTGACGTTTTGCATAGGGGCAATAATACAAATAATTATTGTGATGCTTCCATCAGAATTTTGAAGAACATTATATTGCAAAGATTTAACATGTGTGCAATTATTGATTTTATCACAGGTATTTTTAAAATCTATCACAAAAATAGGCTTCTAAAATTTGCTAACATAAGAAAACAACATAAAACTCTAGCTCATAATAAGTTTTTTCGACGCTTAAAAGATATCGAAGAAGTAACACAGATCAGTAATTCAACGTGTTACATCGAAAAGTAACTCTTAAAAGTCAAAGGGAATAAATATGAATACCTCATTAGTTTTTATTTAGATTTAATAATAAATCCTCTTGTGTGTGCATGTGCGTGAATGTGAATACTTGATTAGTTTTACTTACATGACTGAAAAAGTGTAGACGTTTACTCAATATGTAATCAAAAATTGCGCTTACAAATCATACACCTATACATTTAATTCCTGATAGCGTAGTGGAATGGAATATGTAACTAATATTCTGCAACCAAAAACTACTCGAATTCAGTCACCCTCTTGACTATAATGGTAGAGGAACTGTAAATTCGCCCCCCGGCCACAAATATCAAAAAGGTTGGGCTCTGCCTGATGACCGCTTTCTGGAGGTCGATGTAGATGTTCCTGTGCAGTCCCAGTTTCAAGAGGCTAGCTTCTAGTGATTTCAGTATAAGCCCTGTAGGTGATAATGGTACTGAGACGACTTCGACCCTATTTTCATGTCACATTTGTCGGATCTCAAAAGCTAGATCTGCATATTTACTTACCTTCTCTTGATACTTACTTAATACGTTGTTGTTATTGGGTATCACGATGTCTATTAGAAGAACCTAGTTGACTACTTTATCCACCACCACTATATTAGGCCTGTGATTCGTCATCTGTCTGTCGGTGATAATGGGCCTGTCGTAGTAGAGTTTAAAGTGGTCGTTCGCACGTACTTTCTGGGGTTGATACTTATAGTTTGGAGTGTAAATATTAATAAGTCCTAAGTTATTAATGTTTCCCAACGTTTCAACGTCTTATTAACCATTATCAGGAATTTTTCCTTAGTGCGGATGTGACTTTTTTAACTTTTACATGTTTATTCTTTTTCTCATGATTTCAAATTTAATTAATTAAAGGTTAGTTTGGAGAATGGTGTCCATGTTCTGGGATGTATTTTTATAGGTATTTGCTAGCAAACACAGTAGAAATTAAAGGTCTTATTTCACCAGAAATTCCTTTTATTATGACGACCGGTTTCGCGATTACAATATCATCGCATCATCAGGTCGAGGACTAAAAGTAAAAGACACAATTTACATAGATACTATGCTTATCAAAAATTGGTAAAATGCTGAATAAAATCGAATTTTAAAGCGTACTTACATTGTTAAAAACGAGATTTGTCAAAACAAAACAAAAGCACATATAGAACGGTACAGCTAAAATTAAGCAAGTAAATCTTATCGTAAGATAACAAATAATACACTTAGGTTTAAAACAATAACATCTAAAAAGCACCGTTACAACACAATAGACAAAACGATCTAAAAACTATGATAACCGCCATTCAAACTATTCTGACCAACAGAGTCATCTATATCTAGTTTTCATAATTAAGAAAGAACGTTACAAAGAAATCTATATTTTATATCCTATAACCGAATGGGTACTAGATAGCGGTACCCACAGTAACTTTAAAATATTTTAAAACAGTTAAACAGATGTCTCTACCAGTTTATATTAAGAAAACAACGGGGTTTTTATTAAAATAAATTAACCGGAAAGGGAGGGAAGAGTTATTCAAATAAAATATTAATTAAATTAGTTTCAGGAATGTTAATCTGAATATTAAGAGATTTATCATATTCTTTTTTGAGAGATCTTTTAATCTCGAGTAATTCAAGATTATTTAGATTTATGTTGTCCTGAACTCTATGTAAGATCTTGTAATTATCTAGTAGATTCGATGGGTGACCGGTCTCCATAATATGCTTAGCAAATAAAGACTCAGGATTGTTTTGTCTAATGCATCGGTCATGTTCGCTAAACCGAGCTTTAAAACTACGCTTCGTTCTACCTACATAAAAATAACCACACTCACAATAAAGCTTATAAATTCCTTTACAAGATAACGGATCCGTTTTGTCTTTATTATTAATCAATAAGTTACCTAATGAATTGCTCGATTTAAAGGCAACCTTAACATTTAAAGAAGTTAGAACTCGTTGGATTTTATAAGAAACTGCTCCATTGTATGTAAGTGAAATGAACTTATTTACTGGCTGATTACTTAATATTGTTTGATGTGGTATGTAGACATTTTGGAACGCATTACGTAATAGAAATTTATTTTTTATTTTGTCTACTAAATTGGGAGAAAAATTATGAGTTTGGGCAATTTGTTTGATAATATTCAACTCTTTTAAAGCTCGGTTTAGCGAACATGACCGATGCATTAGACAAAACAATCCTGAGTCTTTATTTGCTAAGCATATTATGGAGACCGGTCACCCATCGAATCTACTAGATAATTACAAGATCTTACATAGAGTTCAGGACAACATAAATCTAAATAATCTTGAATTACTCGAGATTAAAAGATCTCTCAAAAAAGAATATGATAAATCTCTTAATATTCAGATTAACATTCCTGAAACTAATTTAATTAATATTTTATTTGAATAACTCTTCCCTCCCTTTCCGGTTAATTTATTTTAATAAAAACCCCGTTGTTTTCTTAATATAAACTGGTAGAGACATCTGTTTAACAGTTTTAAAATATTTTAAAGTTACTGTGGGTACCGCTATCTAGTCAATAACACCTCTACAAAAGGACAAAGCGCTCCAAAAAATTTTGCTCGTGACGTCACGCGTTTGGGCCATGCACTTCGGGTACTAGCGTCTGCGGAACCACCGTTCCTTGTGCCGCCGGCGCTCGCTCTCGCGGCAGAGCATAGTCAATGTTGCCGCTTTCATCAAAGATATCATATTTTATGATTAAAACGCATTCTGGGTGAGCCGTTATGTGCTCGCTCGCAGTCTCGCTGGCTCAATGTTTAGCAATTTTGTATTTACTTGTTTATTTTGATATAAACAAATATCATTAGCTAAGTGATTGGTTTACATGTATATCCATTTACATTATGCATGTATTATAGGATAAGGTCGAAACGTCGGCATTTATTTGTAAGAAATTGGTTTCATTTCCTTATTGGGTCCTACTTCTGGTAACCCTTCGCTATATAAATAAGTTTATCTTTTTCTTTGTTTCTTATTAATAAAATTTAGTTTCCTATACTATGGTTTTATTTTGGATTGGTGCCTTTATTCCTTCTATTGATGGTGTTTAGATCATTAGAAAATTATATTCTTTCTAAATTTGAAATATTTTTGAAATAATTGCTAATTTAAACATATTTCTCAAAAGCGATATTTTAAAAATTCCAAATCTTACATTATTACTATTTTAATGCCTTAATGCTCTTCAGTCTGTAATATGCAGCTAAATCTATTATCTATTTGCAGATAAACAATAAACAAATCGCATTTTCTTATCTTACGTTTTTTACCCATATAAAAAAATACCTAGGTATTTATTGAATAAAATATCAAAATGTTTATGAATCCTAAAAATTAGCAATTCAAAGGTTAATGGTTACATTCAGAAAAGTGCAATATGTTTTTACCATCTTTAGAATCCTGCACATTTTCCTAGTCATAGCAAGCACAATTTTCAACACATTTATCTCATGAATGGTTGAATAAAATAATGGCATGTGATTTTATTACATTATGAGTTTATTTAAATCGTAGTAGGTACCTTTATCAATTCTTAACTCATTTTAGGGGTCTATTTAATATTAGTGCAATCAAGAGTAAACGTTTTTTGAAGAAAATTTAAAGAGAAGAGGCATTGTATAGTATTTTTATTTTTTAAGGAAAAAAATGCGGAAAAATTAATATTTTTGCGTGAAACCGAAAAAAAGTAATAAATAAAGTTAATATTCCCGGTACGCGGCTCAAAAGACACTAACCCAACCGATGGGAGGCTCCAATCCACGGTCGATATCCGTTTTGAGATCCAACTCTAAAATCAAGTCTCACTCCAACCCAGGCGCGCCCTTTCGAATTTTGTTCATTCAAACCCGTTATAATGAACAAAACATTTTTGCGCTTCGCTTGTCACTAATGTCACTATAACCAAAAGAAAATCTCAACACACTGACATTACTACGCGTCGAAAAATAGTTCCAGATTAAAATCATTAATATTATAATAAAAAATTAAAATTCCTAATTTTTTCTTTTTAGAATTGACTTAAATTAGGTTATTCTCATCATATTAATTAATTTTGTAATGTAATTCCGATTGCACTAATGTTAAATGTCACCCGTTTTAGTATATAAGGAAGGACAACTATTTAACATTAATAACCAAAACTGAAAAATCCATATAAATTAGGTATAGGTACTTAAATTAAAGTAAAAAGTAAAATACTATTACTGTACCCTGTAGGTAGCGATATAACCTTTAAAAAAATAAGTAATAAAAGAATCCTCCACTTAGAACAATGGAGGCTTTTCGAACACAAAGCTATTTTATTTTTAACCAACTACCACCTTAAAAAATATCTCTCAGAGCTGCAGGCGCGGCGCGCAACATATGAAGCCGGTATTTTAATATGAATAGCGGCAACGTAGCACCACACATCTGACTGCAGAGGCACAGTGATTTCCAGGCGGCAGACGCTAGTCTTCGGGTTGATTTTCAGGTGAATTCGGCTGTTGACGCTGTCGTTGTTCGTCCGCGGAAGGCTGCCGGCAACGCTGCCAGACTTTGCAGATTGCCGTGAACATTAGGATGCTCTATTACTATCTTAAAATAATTAAATCTATATCTTTAACTGCTCTTACTTTACAATTTAGTTAAAAAAAAGAGTGCATCCTTATTTCTCTTTTCATAATTTAAACTTCCATTTTTTCAAATTTTATCATTTATCTAATACCTTGTTACTTGCCAATAGGAGTTCTTTCTATATAAATCTGACAGCGGCGCATCTACTAATGTGCCGCCTGATGAAACGAGAGGTTAGGTTGTTTATATTTATGTTCTGTGGTTGCCGGTATTTCTGACGAGATCCGCAGTAAACATTAGCCCATTTTTGTGTTTTTTTCTAAAATCGGAACTGTTTATTTCCGCGAAACGTGTATGTTATATTTATGTAACTTTTAAATCGCAAAATCGTACTTTCGGACTAGAAAAATCCTCGGAAAAACCGGGTCTCCGGCGCGCCGCGGTTTTATTTGTTTATATCAGACTTTAATACTTCAGTTCGTGTTTAATTTAATGTTTTTCTACTAGTTCGGCTTGTAGTTTATACCAGAGTGTAAATATGTCTCAAATGTGTTATGTTCCGTGTTGTAACGGAAACTATAAAAACGGACCTAAAGTGCATGTCTTCGATTTTCCTAAGGATATACATAAATCTAAGGGGAAAATGGGTAAAAGCCATACACAGAGATGACTTTGAGCCCAAAAACAACACCAAAGTATGTGAAGCTCATTTTCCTGAAGGTAGTATAATAAAGAGTACTTTATTATACGTTTTATTATACATATTAAGTTCAAGATTCCAACACAGGTAAAATTTTTACAATAGATTTACTAAAACCATGACTGAAACTTTTGAAACTTTGTTATATAGCAAGCCAGTTTGTGTTTTAACATCAAAATTTAAAACTCCATATACTTACCCATAGTTTAGATGATTTATATGCAATACTTGAAGCAATAGACCTTACTATTATTACCCTGCCTTTGGAGGAAAATGTTACCAATAATGACAACCCCGACTGTGACTTAAATCTGCCACCTACAAATACTGCTACCGAGACTGCTACAATACCCTTGGCAATACTATTCTCGATCATGCCAAACCATCAAATGACATAAATAAAATGAAATGTGTGTTCCATTTTGTGTCAAACATACTAAAAAGTTTTAAAAACATTGAAGACAACAAAATAGTGCATTCTTTAGATTTTATTTGTGAACAATTAGCTTTGCTTACAACTGCAAAGGAAAGGTACAGATATTCAAGTAGTACAATAATTTTGACTTCTATAATCTATACTATTAGTCCTCATGCATACAAGTATTTAAGAGATTATGGATCCCTAATTTTACCACATCCTCAAACTATAATAGGTATTTGTAACAAACACATGACCGATCCCCACATAGATGAAAAAAAAATTTTTTTAACTTATGCCCGAAATGTGTTTAGTTTACTAAAGGATCATGAGAGATTTGTGACACTACTTTTTGATGAAATTCATATTGACCCTTACATGGACTATAAAGGCGGTAATATCACTGGAACATCAGTCAATAATAAGTCTCTAGCTTCAACGGCATTTACTTTTATGATTACAAGTGTGTGTTCCAGCTTTAAGGAAGTAGTTCACATAGCTCCCATCTCCAAAATTACATCAGACATACTTTATAATTTTATTAAGACAATTATTGAAAATTTAGAGGAGATTGGGTACATAGTTTTTTAATAGTGTGATAATAATGCCATTAGTCATTTTTCAACTGCAGACCAACTTAGCATTGTTTATCCTCATCCCATAGATAATCAGAGACCATTATTTTATATTTGACACAGTTCACTTACTTAAATGTGTATTTAATAATTGGCTTAACTCTAAACCAGACCAAAAATTTGATATTCCTGATTTTGACACCTCGAAGAAAAAATGTGCTTCTTTTTCTGCAATTAAAAATTACATGAACTGGAGTATACCTAAGCTTTTTAAGCTTTTAAAGTCAATATATGTATTTATGTGTATATAATAACATTTTTTACTACTTAATGGTATAAAAAAAAATAAAAAAATACCTAAATACGTATGTTGAATTTTGGCGCAGATGTAGGGGAGTTGGGAGTCTGCATTTAATATTAGTATACACATATACACCATAATATTTAACCTGACATTCAACCAGAACTAAAACATACCTTTGAATGTTTCCTGAACTCTATTCTATTCCTAGCATTTTTTAAAATAAGCCAAATATTGAGATATTAGCATATGAAATCCCTTGGTTTTTAAAAATCGGTGGCCCACATCGATGACGTCACGCGCCAAGCACTAAGGCCTTGTCTTTGAGTGGGTGTTGATCTAGTACCCATTCGGTTATAGGATATAAAATATAGATTTCTTTGTAACGTTCTTTCTTAATTATGAAAACTAGATATAGATGACTCTGTTGGTCAGATTAGTTTGAATGGCGGTTATCATAGTTTTTAGATCGTTTTGTCTATTGTGTTGTAACGGTGCTTTTTAGATGTTATTGTTTTAAACCTAAGTGTATTATTTGTTATCTTACGATAAGATTTACTTGCTTAATTTTAGCTGTACCGTTCTATATGTGCTTTTGTTTTGTTTTGACAAATCTCGTTTTTAACAATGTAAGTACGCTTTAAAATTCGATTTTATTCAGCATTTTACCAATTTTTGATAAGCATAGTATCTATGTAAATTGTGTCTTTTACTTTTAGTCCTCGACCTGATGATGCGATGATATTGTAATCGCGAAACCGGTCGTCATAATAAAAGGAATTTCTGGTGAAATAAGACCTTTAATTTCTACTGTGTTTGCTAGCAAATACCTATAATAATAATTAAAGGTTATTTGATTGGCCCACAACATCGCTGATGGATACACCTATGGACTTTTCCATATGGGGTTTTATTAAGGAACAGGTTTATCAAACTACGCTTCAAAATTTAGAGGACTTAAGTTTAAAAATAAGAGAACTGCAATAAATTTTCTCCGCAAATGTTAAGGAACATTCAAGGAAACTAATGCGCGAAAATTCTTACCTAATGGTGGTCATTTCGAATATTTAGATTAAAAACAATTTATTTTATAATATAATACCCTTCATTTATTTCAAATAAGTTCTGGACTTATTTTTGTTCATTATTATATTGTTTCTTAAAAATAAATTTGTTATAAAGTTAGTCAGATCATTGTGGTAATATTTATTTTTTTAAATACATCCATTTAATATTGATGTTTAACATTTAGTAGCAATAATGTTATTCAGCAGATGATTAATGAATAAATAAATCATCATTCAATCATGTCTAAAATGGAATTATTATTAATATGACCACTTTTACATTATTTTAGCATTTATAAATATTTTTAAATAACAACCAAAAAGGTAAACTTTTTACTGTATTAATAGTAATTAATTTACAATTTAAAAAAAATCAGGCCCGCATTAAGGAAAAATTCCTGATGATGGTTACTAATCCGTCGAAACGTATAAATGAGATACATCATTTTAAAGGAAATATATTTTAAAAATGCTTTTAAAATATAGGAAATAAACGTTGCCAGTTACAATACCAAACGTTATAAATAAAAATTAAAGGCGAAGCTTTGTAAAACAGAAAAAATTATAAATCTTTGTAAATAAAAGTAAGTTTCTAAAATCAATAGTTTTGGAAATAATAATTTAAATAAAATTTTATATAAATCACACTGTAATTCACGAACTAATAAGCATTTTGCAATGCTGTAAAAGTATTTAGAATAAGCATCAAAATTGGCAATTTTTTTCTAATTTAACCCTCGTATCTCCTATAGTTTCGGAAATATTAATAGTCACACATGGCAAATAGAACATCCTGTATAGGAAAAAAACTCAATTTTTTGGAAAGAAACGTTCTTTCAAATCGTTTTAGACCTTCTAGCTTTTTTATTGGTTTCCAATCATAGGCTTGTTCTCACAGCAGTAAGAAATAAGTTTTCGACAAACTAATATGCGCAGAAGAGTAAAATTCGCACAGTTCGCATAGATACTTCTGATCGTTATCTGAGTCAGACATATTTTCGGATTTATTTAAAGCAGGTGTCACAGAATTCGTGTAGCCAGTGAATGCCAGTCGTCGTAATATAAACATAACCTCTAAATTTCGTTTTAAAAAAAACTGTTTTTGTCGTTTTGTACAATCCCTGATATTTGTTTTGAAATTGTATTTTAAATTGTTGGAATAGTCTAAATACACATTAAGGAAATGAGTGACTGAATTGTCGGAAGAATCTGAATTATCAGAATTTTCTGACTCCGAAACAAACTTAGAAGATTTACTTGGAGAACGGATAAGGCCCAAAAATCAAAACCATTTAAATAAAACTGTGTCCCAATTTAGTAAAATAGAATTTCTCGAGCATTTTAGAGTAACAAAAAAAGTACACAATTTTAAATGACTATTAATTAAAATAAGGTGTATTTATTTTAATTTTCCACTGGCATAAAAAAGTGAGGGTATTTTCCTTGCTTTTCTTTTTTTAAATTGGACTCAACGAAACCCGTGTTTTATGTTCGCACAGATAGTTTTAAATCGATCAGAGGTTATAATATTTTACGCATGCCAATTCCACAATGTCTACATCTATCATAAGTCTTAAACACATCAACAGGTCGTAAGTTAGATGGTACATGAATTTTCCCTGCATCACTAAATGAAAAGTTTTTTAAAGACGATCCATTTACTTTGTTCCAGGATACAATGGTTGGATTATTTTCATCTTCGTGTATTTGGAAAAATCGTTCATCAACTTCAGAATCAGTATCTGATTCAGAGCTATACTCTGATCCAGAGGACACAAAAGGGTCATTTCATCGTCCCTTTCGTATGCGTTCAAAATGATATTCTTGTTTCGAGAGCTTTCTGGATTTTCATCTAAAATATAAAGCACACGCTTAGAAAACTTATTTTGTGTTTAAACACCCCTAAAACATACATCTTGTTCACTGGCCTCTCTAAGCTCAAAATTCTTAGTGATATCTGCATCAGAATCGTCATTTGGTATATTTCAAGAAAATTTTTGTTTAAATACAATTTTAACCTAATAGTTTGCATAAATAATTCTAAAATAATTTACCTTCGGATTCCAGTTCATGGAGCCATTGTAAAAGCTTTTCTTCTTCCTTAAGGCCCATATCTAACCACTTTCAACTTATACTGAAGATAAAACTGGAAAAACAAATGAATGGTAGACTAAATCTATCTACTTTTACGCACATGAAAAGTAGGGTCTCTGTTTATTGGGCCTGTTTTGCCAATTCGGTTACATGAATGACATTTAAGTGGTTGAAGGTTGGGTCTTTTATTTATTGTTTGATTAGATATTGGTTTAGGAGGATTCGATTTTATGACTTTTTGATTCTCGAACTAAGACTAGTGGTCCTAGAGGAACTGGTAAAGGTGGGCTACAGGGTTCGGCGTGTCTGGGTACCTGGCCTTTCAGGTTTTGCTAGAAATGAGAAAGCCGAAGCCCCCGCTAGACTAGAATCTTCGAAATGGCCAGTAGACCTTGGACCTACAATCAGTTTATCCAAATGTGTAGCTGTTGCATGAATGAAAAGTCTGCTGCACAAATGGACCCTCCAGAGATGGACTCCGCTTTTCTCACCAGACAACTCCTGTGCTTAGAAACGCGAATTCCGGCTACTGACAGGTCTATTAGCCAGACACTGTACACCATAGGTATTGCGAAACAGCCGGTTAGCCTTAGATTTAAACATCTGGATAATATCTACCGGGTGGCCAAATAAGCGAGGTAAGCGGCTGTATCTCAGGACCGGTACATCTGGCAACAATGAAATTTTTTTAATATTATAAAAGTGACCATGAGAAAATTCTCGAAATTATTTTTAAGTTCCGTATTTCACCACAAGAGGGCGCAACTAAAAATTAAATAAAAGAATCGTCTTTTTCTCCGAAAACTTAAATATTAACTTATACTTTTGATATTATTTTTAGTAAGCCTAGATAATTTGCTATAATTTTGGTTTATGAATTATTGACGTACGAACGATAGTAGGGGTGGGGGAAGCTATTGAAAGTGGAATCATTAAAATCGGTGTAAATTCTAAACCACTTATTCGATTTGAGCAATTCAAAATTTATTTGCAACATAAATATAGCTGCTTTAAAAGTCTGATCTCATCACTATCCTATAGTTCCTAATAAAACCGCCAGAGGGCGCAATTTGTAATAATTCTAGTTTTTTTCATTTTGCATTAAAAATTCACATTGAATGGTATGTTTTTGACATCCTATTTAAAAAGTAAATACAATTTTCAAAAGTACTGTGAAAACCGCACGATGATATCTTTGCTCGTTTTAAAGTTATAGCGAATTAAATTTTTTACGCACCAACTTACGTACCGCCATCTAGTGTCCCGTTTAAAAATCACTAACTAGTATTACCACAACTAGGTTACCATGATGTTGTCATAATTAATAAATTATTAAAGTAATAATTGATTGATAAATTATAAATTAATAATACCTATGTATAATGTCATTGCCAGAATAACTGGAAGTTTATGTGACTTTCTTATAAGGCGAATAATTTTATTAACGAATTTCTTTTTATATTTAAATTATGGTGCTTAAAAGGACCGATTTTAAACCGAAACATATTTGGTCTTTAATTCTTCGATAGGTGTTCAAACTGCTTTCCATCACATTCCAAACAAGCTTCCAATCTTCTTTGGGTGGATAAACTGCTGTTTCGATTTCAGCAGCTGATATTTCATTTATTGCACCATGGGTTCTGTTTTCCATATCATGTCTTGTTGTAGGTGGAGTTTGGTACACAATATCTTTTAAACGACCCCATAAGTAAAAGTCTAGGCGTGTTAAATCGGCTGACCTGGCCGGCCAAGGATATAGACTCCCCCTTCCGATCCAGCGCCCTTAAAAGTAATTATTTATATGATGCTGCATCACATGGGAAAAATGTGCGGAGCACCCGTCCAATTGGAAATACATGGTCCGTCTTACTTCCAATGTCAAATCTTCCATTAAAATAGGCAAGGAATTTGTTAAAAAATGCAAAAAAACATTACCGGTCAATGTGCCAAAAAAATAAGGACCAATAATTTTCATTCCGATAATGCCACACCACACGTTTACACTCCAGCGGCCTTGGTGCTGGACTTCTCGCATCCAACGAGGATTTTCAACCGACCCATAATGCATATTATGCCTCTTGACTTTCCCATAGCTACAAAAAGTGGCTTCATCGATCCACAGAATCTGTGACAAAAAAATCCCTGTTTTCGCGAATCATTGCTAGTATCCATTGGCAAAAATCAATTCGGCGCTCAAAATGATGTTCGTTTAGAGCTTGGTGTAGGATTATATAGAAAGGGTGTAGCCTTAAAATAAATAGAAATGCCTATATTCGAGAAGAAAATTATAATAAAAAGATGTATTACCTGTGGTCTTTAAGTATATTTTGAACAGCAGTTCGAGCTATTCCCAAATCTAAAGATAACGCACGAGTTCCAATATGTCTATTAAACTCTACGTAGGCCGACACATTAATAATGTTTTCTTCAGTTCTTCCAGTAGAGCGACTCCTAAATTTGGGCCGACTAAAACTCCCAGCATCGCGTAGTCGCTGTACCAACCGTGGAAAAATTCTTCTGCCATAATGGCGGCGATCTGGATACCGAAGGACATACTGTCTTTCAGCTATTGCTGCATTTTGAAAGCACTCAAAGAAAACCGCAACCAAATCCACAGCTTCATTATTTGTCAAAGGCATTTTACAAAAAATCGAGCAAAGAAAATTGAAAAAAGATTTAAACTGGCCGTCTAATACGTCAACTAGACATTCTAAGGCCGAGCGCTAGATGACGGTACGTAAGTTTGGACTCGGTGCGTAAAAGAATTTAATTCGCTATAACTTTAAAACAAGCAAAGATATCATCGTGCGGTTTTCGGAGTATTTTTGCAAATTTTATCTACTTTTTAAATACGATGTCAAAAATATACCATTCAATTTGAATTTTTGGAGCAAAATGAAAAAACTGGAATTATTACCAATTGCGCCCTCTGGCGGTTTTATTAGGACCTATAGTGTAGTGATGAGAACAGACTTTTAAAGCAGCTACATTTATCTTACAAATAAATTTTGAATTGTTCAAATCGAATAAGTGGTTTAGAATTTACACCGATTTTAATGATTCCACTTTCAATAGCTTCCCCCACCCCTACTATCCTTCGTACGTCAATAATTCATAAACCAAAATTATAGCAAATTATCTAGGCTTACTAAAAATAATATCAAAAGTATAAGTTAATATTTAAGTTTTCGGAGAAAAAGACGTTTCTTTTATTTAATTTTTAGTCGCGCCCTCTTGTGGTGAAATACGGAACTTAAAAATAATTTCCAGAATTTTTTCATGGTCACTTTTATAATAATAAAAAAAGTTTCATTGTGGCCAGATGTACAGGTCCTGAGATACAGCCGCTTACCTCGCTTATTTGGCCACCCGGTACACATAACCATCGACATTAGGTCAAGTTAACCCTAGTTATCGGTTCGATAACTTTTAAATTAAAGTTAATTTAAATGAAATAAATGTTTGGGGAAATTAGTTGTTCGGGAAGATGGCTGCGACACGGCAGGACCTGTTGATAGTACTCCGTCAGTGGAAAGGAAATTATCAAGATACGTCTCTAATACGTTTATTTTAAGATTTGTTAAATTCCTTTAAAAGCTAATAGAAGCTAATACCTATAGAGATGTAGGAAGCGTTTTTTTTAAGCAAAACCTTCCTTTTTTTCGTGTAACCTGTTTTAATCTGCCTACCAATTCCGGGACGTATATATTTTTGTAAGTATATTTTTGTCATTGATCTTCAGGAATTGTAGGAGTTCCATACCTGATTGACTATAGTTAGAAATTTATAAAGGGTAATTAAAATGAATTGTTTGATGCCCGATTTAACTTTAACCATTTCCCTACCACATATTTTTTTAAACATTTTTTGATTTATTTATTACCTTGGTTTTAATTATCGATAATTGAAAATTAAATTCTTTGCTATGCTAAAGCTTTGGAGCTTTGAATTCAATCATATGATTGTACACATGTATAAATGATGTTATTTTATCATACCTGTTATTTCTTTAATAGTTACTAATTAAAAGGTTTATTTAAATGTTTCTTATCTAATATTTTTTAACTTTTAGATTGGAATCGTGCTGCCATATTCATAATGGAGGCCAATTTAAATACTCTTATGGATGTAATTGACGGTATTTCGGATAAGAAAATCGTGCAAATGAGAAATTCTGTGATATTTTTATATAGGAAATATTTTTCATCTATGGGTAACATCGCTATAAATACCTTAGATATTATACAGGATAGAGTATTTCCACATCGTGCCAGGACCTATGATGATCTAAATTTATTGCCTAGCGAGGTCAGTAATTTTTTTATAAAATATCTATAAGCTTTCTATGGTAATGTTATCATTATCGTAGAAAGGATAAGATAGCATACAGATAAAATAATACGTATAGACCAAGTTATTCCAGCATATAATTATACCCCAAGACATCTTCTGCCCTATCGTCTTTCAAATAAATTGTATAAAATAAAACATTGGCACACCAGGAGGATGCAGAAATAGGTGTTTTCTCTAATCTTTTATTATAGAAACCTATCATAAATGTATAAAACAATTTTTAAAGACCTATAAAATATAACTTACATAAGTGCTATAATACAGCACAAAAAAGAAGGTGCGGGCTTGCCAAAAGATAAATAGAAATCGAACAACAGCTTTATCATACATCGAGTGTAAGATTACAGGACAAAATCTTTCGTTGTTCCATTTATTCGGTTTAATTGAAATTCGTTTTTTAAGTTTCGTTTAAAATAAAATTGCTGTTCTCTGTAAAATTTTCGATTTAAACATATAATATAATATCACGAGATTCACAGTCCTTTTTTATTATTCCGGTTTGATTTATATGTAGTATATGTTTAATGTAATAATAAATATTTTCTAATAACTTTTATACACATTAAGTTTTGCGATCACGTGACACAAACTTCTTCGTTGTTATGGTTTGATTGATTTTAAAATTTATTTATGACTTACATTGGGTAATTTTTTAAATTTAATCTTATATAATAGTTTTATTCGCAAATATCTAGGTTTCTTATATTTCAACTTATATTAAGTGACAATATCCCTCTACTTATTTTTATTTTTAATTACTTATATTCCCAATAGATTAGTATGAGTATTTCTAATCATACTTTATAAGATTTATTTCCAGGAATATGGATATTTTATTATAGGCAGGATGTTATTGGTGTATTGTAGGTATTTTGTATTTTTTATCTACTTATCATACATATTTAACATATCAAATAGAATAATCTTATGGATAACTAATTTTATTTTCTATTTAGGTAATATACGTCGTACTTAAGTATGGATTATGTTATAATTATTACGGGCGCTTTTCACGAGGTGTGATTTATGAATTCATTTCACTGCATTTTCACCATTGCAATTTGTTTTTTTTATTTAATGCATTTTATATTTTTGTTTGTATATTTTGGGCCACTGGGATAGGGGTGCGTTGATTCATTTTCTACTTAACGATGGCTAACTTTAATGATTAGGGACCCAGAACCATTTATTATCAGTAGCAAACTTTAATATCCGATCCCTCAATACAGGGTTTGACGAATTAATGAATTATATTTATGATTTCAAATTTCATATTTTAGGGTTATCGGAAACATGGCCCTCTTCTAAGCATTGTTCAAGTACATATGGAATTAATTGCTATAACTTTCTTAGAAGTGATCGACAAGGGGGTAGGGGAGGCGGTGTTGCCATTTTTGTAAAATCTTAAAGTACAAATTGTCGACATTGACATTTTTACTGAGGCATGCGAATTCATTTAGTCATATTAACAATTCAAAAGCAGGACATTTTATTTGTATATCTGTATCGTCCTCATACATCCTTCATACATTTAGTTTGTCCCAACATGTGAATAAACCGACTCTTTTTTGTACATTTAATAATACTTCTAGTCTTCTTGAGTTAATTATTACAAATAATGAATTTTATATCAAATTGCTTCTCTACCTATTTCAGATACAATCTCAGATCATTGTTTAGTGAATTCCACTTTCAATATGATATTACCTTAAGAAAAAATTAAATATATAAGATATAGGAACTATAATATTATCAGCAATCCTCTCTTTGAACAAGAAGCTTCTCAGTTACCATGGGAAATCTTCTATCACACAAATAATATTGATGTTAAAATAGATATTTTTAATACTAATATCAAAAATTAAATTAATAAACATGCACCATGGAATTTAAAAAAAATACCATATAGGCCTTATACTCTATGGATCATCAGTAACATTAAATTACTTATTAGATTAAGAGATAAAGCTCATAAAAGATATTTTAAAGTATTAAACAGAAAATTATATGAATTACTACCCTAATTTAAGAAATTTCACAAAACATGCAATTATCCGTAAAAAGAATGCTTACTTTAAAAGTTTATCAGAAATAAAGGGTAAAGATTTTGGAATACTGAAAAAAAATTAATTATACATAGCAGGTTCGAAAATTTCTCCTAATTTAAATGGTGTTAATATACTTAACAACTACTTTGCTCATTGTAATAGTTTACCTGATTTTTTCATTATGAATGATTCTGAGCATTTTTACTGACTCATTCGTTTTTGTCAGAATAATATTAGCACCAACGTTATTAATAATAAGCTTAGTTTTAGAATAATGGATGATTAAACTCTAGTTAGTACAACTAATGAGGTTTATCAGTACCAACTCTGTTGGTAGACTTATTGGAGGAGATGATCTTTCTATAAGAGATTTAACCTACTGATTTAGATATCTGAAAGCATACAAAATAATACCTGCATTTGGGACGTTTGTCCATTGGTTGCAATACCGTGCGCCGTTTTGTCCCAATTCCTTACCTCTTTCCCGAACACAATTGAATAATGATCTTCTAAAACATTTCTGAATATGCTGAAAATCACAGTCTAAAACTGAATGCTAATAAATCATGTCCTTTTTTTATAGGATCCAATAAAATTTAACTCGAAGTAGCAAAGAATAACTATACTTTTTGCCGAACCGAAAATTTGCTAATTTTGCAATTACATTTAATTGAATAATTCAAGATTTGTTTATTAACATTTTTTGAAACTTTGCACAAGGGTTCGCCAGATTGGTCTCTTCAAAAAGTTATCTTACATTTTTTCTATAAAATGTACAGGGAAGCCAATAATTGACCCCCTTAAAATTTACATGGCTTTTCCTATGTTCCGCTCGGCGACGCACCACCCGGAGAGTTTGAGTATAAGTAATGTTACCATTTATGAGCTATTTATGTGTTTTTTTAACGGACTTCAATAGAGGAAGGTCCTAATAAAAAGCATTTTTATGGAAATTAAATATTTTATTAATATAATATAGATTTCTCAATAAATCATGTTTTAAGATAAAAAGTTTTAACATTTTGCAAAATTTTATTGTTACTGTTATATTGAACAAAACTCAGTTTTACATCACTTACTTTATATCACATTATATATATTTCTATGGTGCTGACTTTTTTAAAGGGACAGTATTGCTCCAGCGGAAAGAGTTAAAACTACAAGGAAAATGTGAAATGTTCAAATTGTGAAGGAGTTGCAGGTTTTTTACAGGTTATAAGATTTTTATTATGGGTATTTAGCCTGTACAATGGTTTTGAGACATTTGACACTGACCTATATAATACCTAATACCAATTATATCATATTAATTTATACTAAAAAACAAAGCTTACCTAAGAATAAAAACTATGTACAATAGATTAGATTAGATAGTTTATTAGTAGTAATATACAAACAAGTACTTTTACAAGTCAAATAAAATATCATGTTATTATTTTTTAAGTATTTTAATAATGACTTGAGACACCTAATTCGATTTCTTTGGCGCAAATTTGTTTGATGCAATCTTCGAATTTTAATTTTTTGTTCTTTTTTTTCCATAATTTGGCGACTAACTTTTTTAATTTTACCCTAAAATAATAAGTATATAAAAATATAGTATTACCAAAATTGAAATGTATACATTTTTTAAATCATTATATATGAACTTATTATATCAAAAAAAAAACTTACTTTTTATGTGGTGGTGATATTAATGTTATTAAATTAATATCTTTCTCCGAACATACCTCTACATCTACATCTAAGTCTAAAAACAAAAATAAAAAGAAAAAAAAAGTGTATTATGATAATCCAATTGATCAATTAAGATAAATAAATATTCTTTATAATAACACACATTTTAATGATTATTTGCATTTAATTAAATGAATATAACACAATAAAATACTATATCACTTTTAAATAAGATATATAGAATGAGATGATACATGGCATAAAATTCTTATTTGTACTTAGAGAAAGAATTAAATAATAATTTTTAAATATGCTATATGGGTGTCTATTTTGAGTGTATTTTTACCTTTTCCTTATCGGAGTCAGGGAATGTGTAGCAGTTAAACTAAAACGGCTTGGATGAGAAATAGTAATTGTTGACCTAGACCCCACGGTTACCGTAGAACTATTAACCTCAGATGCAGTTATTGTTGATGTTGAATGATCAGATCTGTAATTATACAAAAATTGGTGTATCAAGAAAAGTAATCTATTTTAATTATCCATACTTGTCTATATTAGCTTCACTGTTTGTACTATATACCATTTTGGAAGCTAAAGAAGTTTTTGTACTCTCCAGGAAGGCTACCTCTGCAGCTTTGAGGGGTAAATCACTTGGTAAATTAACTGAATTATTGGCTGCTGTATTTTTAACCAGTGCTGCTGTATTTTTTAACACACTTTTCACAAGTTTTTATTAGATTTATTTCTATAAGATCCCCTATTCTACGCATAGAGTAATTAAAAGTATGAGAGGGTTCAATCCCATAGTGACAAGTAGGCATCATCTTTACCCTAAACTCGATTGCAGCGTGCGGTTGCGGTCTAACCGAACTAAAATAATTGACATTTGTCACAGTCGGTAAAATAGTCTACTGTAATACCGATCCGTCATAGAAATCTGCCTGTCATTTGGTCTGTCACAAGTGGGTGCCTTGCATTTAAAAATTAATTTTCCTGGTGATGACATTATTAGGGCAGTTTTAAAATGGTAAACAACAATTTTAGGTGACCTACAACATGGTGAAAACTATTTGATAAAAAAAATTGCACTTACCCCATCCTAGGGATCTGAAACCACACAATAAAACAACAAAAAAGCTTCTGCCTATATGATGAAATTACACTTTAATGACTTTAAGCTACATTTTTAACTATTTTTTGTTGAGAAAAAAACAAAAGAACACACCCAATGGACGCCCAAATAAAAAGGAATAAGCAATGGCGACGATCGATGATGCGAAGGTGGGTGATGGCAAGGAAGGAAAGAAAATCGATAATAATAATGACAATTATGACAGAAGTTGGCCCTCGATGCCGTCTAACCGAACTAAATATCTTAGGTTAAGGTTTAAAACTTGATGATCAATTTAGGCTACCTTTCAAACACTCTTTTAATATTCATTTCTCTATGATTCTACGTTTATGATGATGGTAGCCCCGTGATGTGATGTTATGAAAGTATTGGTACCTACTTGTGAAAAGATCGGCTTAAATCGCCTTTTTCTCATCATGCGGCACAAACGACACAAGTTTTTGCTATCCGAGCAATTTAAAAAACACTAAAGTGTAATATTTTCCCTTTTTAAACCAAAACTGAAAGAAAATATACAAATCCCGAATATAAACAAAAAGCCGTTTGACAGATGACACTATGTGTATGGCTCAAGTGCTTAAGCTTCCGGTGTTGTCGCTTTATTTTTTAGAAGCAGTTTTAGGAATAAATAATGTTAATAATTTTGTTTTTTTTTGTGCATTTTTTTGCATTATATAGAATAGAGTTTTTAACTAACTCTTCCCGTGGGATTGGAAGATAAGGATAATGCTTCTTACTCCTAAGTGGGTAATTGTGAGATGGCCTTTCGGTAAATATTAATACATGCCTGCGAATTAACAAATGGATTCAAATATGAATAAAGAAGAAAGAGTTCATATTTTATATTTTTTAAAGAATTCTTGAGGGAGTTCCACTATTTAGTCTCAGTGAATAACGAACAGCTCTTTTTTTTAGTTTAATTAAGCGCTTAAATTGAGTCGCACAGTACGTACCCCAGAATGGAAGGGCATATCGGAGATACGCCTTAGAAAGGGCGTAATATACTGATCTAGACTTTGCCAAGTTTAATTCCCTGGAAACCGATTTAAGTGCAAAAGATGCAGAGCTTAATTTTTTGGATAAGGCATAGATGTGCATGTCCCATTTTAAGGACTTGTCTAAACTGGTGTTATAAAATACAAAAGATTCAACGTATTTTTGTAAGAATAAACCTTTGTTTTAGAAACGTTAAGGCAAAGAAGATTGGAATCGCACCACGATTTAATGGTGACTAAGTCATCTCATACGGTCCTATGTAGTATTTTAATATGCTTGTTCCAAGTAAAACTTGTATCGTCCGCAAATAGATAGATTTTACCGCTGATGTTACTTGCGATATCATTTATAGACATTAAAAACAAAATGGGAAACCAAGACTAATTCTTAAGGCACCCCAGATTCTGTTGGCTTGTAAGAAGAGGTCGTCATATTAACCTTTATAAGCCGACTTCTTTCATTAGGATAAGTCTTAAACCATTTGAAAGGGGTTCCTCTAAATCCGTAATGCTTTAATTTATGAATTAAGATATGATTTACGCAGTTTCGCTTTAAAGAAAATTTTTGTTGTCAAGTGATCGTTGTTTAGGCAGAAGTATAGTCTACTAAAAAGGAAAAAGATAGCATCGTTGGTGCATATGCCACATTGCATTTGTTTCTCAAGAATCCAAATTGATGGGGAATAAGTATTTTATATTTAAACAGAAAAGATAGAAACATTTTTTTAACCATACGTTTAATGATCTTAGATAACGTGGGAAGGAGTGCAATTGGACGATAGTTGAAAACTTGTTCTTTATTACCTCCTTTATGTAGGGGAACAATAATTGCTATCTTCAGGCAGTTTGAAAAGCTCCATTTTGAAATGGCTTATTTGTTAAATTTATAAGATTATTTAAGGTGCATTCTGGCAGATTTGAAAACATTCTTAGGATAAGTTCATCTGTCTCAGATGATGTTTGATTCTAATGTCATTTATCGTACTGCGAAGCTCTGGTAATACTATGGGCGTAAAAAAGATACTGTATAAATTTTTATTAGGGAGGTATAAAAGTGGATCATAAAAAAGAGTTTTGGTGTTCATTAAGTTTTTTTGCAACATTTTCAAAATAACTATTAAGAGAATCAGGTGAAGTAAGTATTGAGGCAGACCAAGAAGGCTTATATTTCTTAGGTCATTTACAATAGACCATGGTTCCCTGCAAACATTACCTGCTTTGGCCAGCCTCTTATTATAATAATATCGTTGGCAGCCCGTATGGTTTTTTGATAAATTTTTTTGTAGTTTACATATCTATGGAAGAAGACGGGTCTGAGAATTTCTTCAAGTGTGATAATAAGCGCATATACTTTGTAGATAAACGTAAGCCTTTAGTAGACCTGAGTTATGTTTGTTTTTGACAGGGCGAAGAGGAAAGAGTTTACTGAATATTTGGGAAGATGCGCAACCTTATCTTCGAAAATCTACCTTTAAATGTACCCGACAATGGTACGGCGACATCATCGCGTCACTCTCTGTGAGACCGAGAATTGTGCCAAAGGCGTGTACTAACAGTTACTGTCTGCCTGCTTTACGTTATTCGCCCTGAAAACTCAAGCGCTTTGAGTGAATATCTACTAATGTTTTTAACAGGTGTATTTCGAAGGGTTATTTAAATTTTAGTGGACATTTTGGGTGATAAACATGAATTTATTATTATTAGTAGGGTAATGATAATAAATTCATATTTTTCAATCAATCATTAGAAGCTGCTTCTCCTACGTAATATACACAGTTATGCTGGCAACAAATCAAAATAAGTATTGTTTATAGGGGACGTCATAATAAAAAGAAACAAAAATAATAATGTTTAAGTAAATAATGTAAGTTTCTTAAAATCCCAGTGTCTAAATCAAATACTTTAAGTGAATTTAAATACGTGGAAATATGGATATTTTTTGATGATAATTTTGATTTTGAATGAACACACTGCTAAAAAATCAGTAAATATACGAAAATAATTTAAAAAAAATTGTATTTACATAAAAACATACAAAACAAAACTACTTAAAACAAATGTTCTACGGAAGTATGATATCTTGGAAAGGTTTATATATAACTAGCTGAATGCCCGCGGCGTTGCTCGCGTAAAAATAATAAAAATAATAGTCGAAGAAGGCCTTCAATAATAGTAAATGCAACCCACAATACACAAAAATAAAATCCGAAGCCATGGCTCAATGATTGTACATGCAACCCACAATTGCCACGCCGTTTTTCTTGAGGTCAAGGGGCGCGATTAGTATAATATAATTATTATAAAACCAAGACACAAATAATCTTAAAAATGATTCGTTAGATGCAGAGCGAGCGGTAAGACTGAGTCGAGTCACCTCTAGGGTATCAGTCTCGCATGGACCCGCCTTGTTATGTCTACCAAAATATAAATAATACAGAGGCACTTTTTCAATTGTATTTATTAATCAGTTTTATGCCGCTATGCGATATTTATCATATCGCTAACACCCCTTATCGGTGGAATTTCAAAAAGTTCGTTCGTATCCGGGGCCTACATTATAAAAAAAACATTGTTGCAGTTAATTTTTTTTTCTTAAGTTGATGCCTGCGACTCGTTGGTGCGGGCAGTCTCCGTTCAAACTCCGAAGCCACGCCCCCTCGAGGTCACGGGTAACAATTTTCCCATTTTTTACCTCTTATCGGTGGAATTTCGAAAAATCCGTTCTTATCCGGTGCCTACATTATAAAAGGAACCCGTTGGCAAAATTTCACGTTTCTAGCTATTGTAGTTTGGGCTCTGCGATGATGAGTCAGTCAGTCAGGACAAACTCTTTTATAGATTATTAAATTTTTTGTTCACTAAATTTTTACAAAATATGTAGGTATAAATATTGAATCCAAGTTAACCTATGAATGCAACTATTTTGGTTAATTTTTTTTCTTACAATTTTTAGGTAGCTTATTTATGATCTGAAATCCATTTAAAAAATAGGATAAAAATATGGGTTTACAAAAGCAAATTTAAAACTGTTTAATTAAGTATTAAATCAATACCTCAGAGGTAGTTTTATAAAGGATGTATTATACTTATTCAAGTAAATTAGTGTACTTAAGGATTTATTGATCATGAATTGTTTAAAGTAATTCAGATTTAAGTTTTTTTTTTGTTAATTTGGTCTTAATTATTTTAGCTTAACTGAAGTATTTAAAATAATTTAAAAAAAATATGTTCACTGCATTTACGGATTTATTTAAATTCTTAATTCAGTCCTTGTTTTACTTGAATATTTCACAAACTCGTTTTATTGTATGTTTTAACTATACACCTTAATCAAGATTCCCTAGAATTAGGCTTCTGTAATAAGAAATACAAAGTAGATACAAAGCAAAGCCAAGTGTTCAGCAGTTTCGAGTTACTTTGTAATGTAACAATATAGATTGCAAAAATCATTGAGCAGTGGAATTTGTGAAGGAGATGTCCAAAACTTTTTACAATTGGATGATAGTAGTCAGACCCATGAGGTTTTAATTTCAGATATTTAAGCCAATAAAAATGTAACTTACTGTTATTCCGAAATTGTATCTACAAGCAATATAAGTAGTTTTACTTTTTCCGGTCTAAATATATGGAATAATTCAAATAAAACCGTAACTTTGTAAAGGTGTTCTAATGTAATGTTTCCAAATGTTTCGCAAAAATCTTAGTAGAGAAAATAAAGTGTGAAAACAATTGTGAATATTTTTTGAAAAAGAATAAATCAGAAATAAGCGATAAGAAAGAAATATTTCAAATTAATAACTGGTAAATCAAATAATGTATTTTCTCTAATAAGGACATCAGACTATTTTTTAATTTATATCAACAATAAAATCGTTTGAACTTTATCATTACTAAAAGTAAGTAAGAGTAATACTTAAGGAAAAAAGTAAGAGGAAAATTTAAAAGCTTTGTATACAGAAATTCAACAGGATATGGTGACATTAATGAAATTGCAAACCAAAATGATTTTAAAAACAGCTTTTTTAATGTTTTACATTTTAACATTAGATCTATTCATAAAATCTTTAATGAATTATTGGTATACTTAGAAACTTATAAATTGAATTTTAGTGACATTATTATATTGGTTGAATCATTTAAAGCTTATGACAATCAATAATACCGAATATAATATGTTTTATAACAGCGCTAGACATAATAGGAATGATGGTATTGTAATTTATATAAAATCTAGTTCATTTGCTGGTATAAATCACATTTTGCTTAAATACTCTAATGTCACAATTAGCCAAATTGCTTTAAAAAAGGATAACAGTACTTTGAATATAATGTGCACGTACAGATCTAATATAGACAAATAACTCTTTCTTCATAATATTGAAGAGTATTTATCGCAGGGACAAACCTTGATTTAAATATCTTTTTGGTCGATATAAATATTAATCTATCGAATAAAGAAGATAATTTGGCAAATTCGTATCTATCCCTTTTTGGTCATTTCGGTTATGTATCGAATATAAATCAATCCACAAGGGTAACATTAGATTCTAACACGTATATTGATCATATTTTTGTAAATAACAAAAAATTAATGCTCGACAAATCAAATCGTATGTGCTACGGCAGATTTAACAGATCATCAATCCTTGAAAAGTCCCTTAAAAACAGATTATTATATTTAAAGAAAAAAAACTTAATATTTAAACACCAATATGGTTTTCTTAGTAGATCTAGTCCCACAGGCGCCCTCTATCAGCTAACTAAACAAATTATAAATTTACTCGACGATAATAAAAAGCATATTGGAGTATTCTTAGATCTGGCAAAGGCCGTGCCCCATGACCGGCTTCTTGATATGTTGTCAATGTCCGGCATAAGGGGCACGGGGCAAAATTTATTGAGAAACTATTTAACAAGTAGACAACAATTTTGAAAACTAGAAAATATTTTGAGTGATCCCCTAAAAGTGGAGATTGGGATTCTTCAAGGAACCGTACTGGGCCCATTACTCTTCATTTTGTATATTAATTCACTAACATATCTAAAAATTGTGAACGGATTTGTAATATCTTATGTGGACGACACACCAGTCATTTTTTCAGATAAAACTCGGGATGAAGTAAGGAGAAGCACTATTGTGGGCATTCGTAAAATTAAAATATGGTTAGACACATTTAAGCTCTTGCTCAACATATCTAAAATACAATATATTGCATTTTCTTCAACTGAAGAAAACCCACCAACATTCCATTCTTTAGATGTAGGTTACGATACTCAACACGAAGATGTAATTAAAGAGGCTTCTTTTACTAACTATTTATAATTTTTTATCATTTTTACAGTGGATAAGCATTTAAAATGGAGCGAGCATCTTTTCGAAAGCTATTACGTACATGTTGTCCGTTGTATATTTCGAAAGCTACATGTACATAATGTCCGTTGTAAATCCTTGGTGGAGTCACTTATCAGATATGTGTTGTATGGGGAGGTCTGTATCAAAACTCTTTAAATTCCTTAAACGTAGTGCAGAACTATATTAAAAGTTGTGTTTGAAAAAAATAAGCTCTACTCAACAAATCTGTTATACTCCAGTTATATTTTTGATGTTCGATTAATCTGTGTTCAATATGTGTTAAAAAAAAAATTATGAAAAAAAAATATGTAACGCATTCTTATAATACCAGAAATTGCGTAAATAAACACTTAGTTACTCAAAAAATTAAAATGAATTTGAACAAGAGATCTTTTTACTATCTTTTAGCACCAACAATTTTGAATTTAATTCCAAATAACATTAAGAGTGATTAGAGATTCAAAACATTTAAAAAATTATGTAAAAACTTTATTTTCGAAAATAGAACAACTTAAATAAAACATAACTCAAATTAAACATACAACTTAAAGAACTCTTCATCTAGGTTAGATTTTTGTGTACGTGTAGGGCTGGATGTGTATTCATTTATATATTTTGGTGTTGTGGTTCTTTTTTTTGTATAAATAAATAAATTTAAAAAAAATTAGGAACGATAAACTAAATATAAAAAAACAATTAAAACAGTTTTTATAAAATCAAGGGGAAACAAAAACAACCATATTATCTGACTCTTATCTACAACCCTTTGAATAGGGTGAGATATACCTCAAAAATCTTAAATAGAAATGGGGTCGAGTGATACATCATCATCTTGAAGCTCTTGAAAACTGCTTTCCAATGATATCATAGAAAACCACAGAAAATTGTTCTCTGTTTATTGAGAAAAAAAAAAAATAAAAAGACTATTTTCTAATTTTTATTCTTATTTAATTAAAGTTTGAAAATGATTCCCGTTATTTTGAAGGCAATAATAAAGCCGACTTTCAAATTCTTGACGTACATTTACAAACGTTTCTCTGAATATAGCTCTATTTGGCTTTGTCGTAGGCTAATTATAATTAGAAAAATAACTTTGTATACAAAATATTGAAATAAAAATAAGTAATGACTAACTGAATTATTATATGCTGGATTGCTCTAGTGATTTCAGTTGAATTTGAAAAACCACACATTTTAAGTGACCTCACAACAAGGAGTCAAAAGGTGCTAGGTCCGGAAATCTAGGTGGCCATTCAATAGGACCCTCTGCTTCCAATGCATTGGTTAGGATAATGATGATTTTAATCATTGCCTAACGGGAACTATTCTTCGACAACTTTATCTGTGTCTCGAAACAAATTTATGGGACGTGACTTGCGTACTAAAAGTTGTAAAGCGAAGTTGTCCTCTTGGTCCCTTAAAAACACAATATTTTTTTTTAATTTAATATAACCATTATTTCATTCTATATTCTAATCAATTTTCTAAAAACTAAAAAAGAAATATTATCTTTTTGTAGGTTCAATCTTTCAATTTGAATAAAAAAGTTATAATGGATTGGCAATGATTCGGATTAAACCAATGCTGATTATGACAACTATTTTCGCATATCTATATGACAACATAGCACAGTAGAGGTGCGGCGCGCGATCGACAGGTTATCTGATTGGCTCCGTTACTAGAACTGCACAATCATAGCCGTTTCGCGCTGATCCAATTTTAAACTGATTGGACCCCCAACCCAGAGGTGTTCGAAGCGTAGGTATTTTACGTCATCGTCAGGTTTTTTAGGAGGAGGTCCTTTACGACAAACAGAGGCGTAGACATATTTATTATTTGTTTTGTGCTACACGTGTTTATGAGACTTTATGAAATGTATGTTATTTTAAAAATTCTGAACAATAAAAAACAGTTCGCCAAGAGGACGGCCTATTTACCTCCCGTCCCACCTATGCCCCTAAGCTTCAGATAACTTTGTCGACCTATACACAGTGAGAAGGTCTTCCGTCCTGTTGAAATTTTAGTATGCATTGGTCTAAATATAAATTTCGGTGTAAGCCCTCTGATTTTCTAGTTCCCGCACTACTAGTGGTCCGACAGACCTCTGTAGCATTTCAGCATACATGTGGCAATTTAAATTCCCTGGTATAAATATTGAGCCGATAATACTATCTTGCAATATACCAGCCCAAACATTAATTTTCTGGGGTACTGGGTATGCTCTTCTAATAAACGTGTGGATTCTGATCAATAACGACAGTTTTTTATTAACATGCTCATTTAAACAGTTACACTCAGCAAATATTTTAGTCGAAAAATTATAAATTAGTCGAGGTTCTGCTGTAATCATTAAACAAAAATTAAAATCATCACAAAACTGGATTCTTCTGTGCGGGTTGTCATCACCAAGTTCATGCAGTATTTGTAATTTATAGGGATTGAACTTAAGAAATATAAGTACCTTTCTATTTTGAATTGATTCATGCCAGTATATCGATATCCATCATTTTCAACATTTAATTAAATAATAATAAAAAATTGAAAAATGTGTCTTTATTTATGGGTTTTCTTGATAAACACAGAAGAATTTTCTAAATTGTAGCACCCTATAATATCATTGGAAAGCATTTTTCAAGAGCTTCCAGATGATTTATTATTTGACCTGTATCTTTCTATTTAAGATTTTAGTGGTATATGTAAGCCTGTCCAAATGTCACCCCGCATATACTTTCCATTATAATGACCACTTTGTTTTTTCTTATGGGCGCCATATTAGAGCTTTGCAATTTTAAATAACCCTTTTAATTACTTTTTCAACAGTGTATTACACTTGCATTTCTAACACGTAATTTTGCTAAGAGCTCCGTGAGCGAAAGTCATATAATTTTATAGGGGTGATCCTAAATAGTCATTGGAAATACAAGATACCCTATTGAAAAAGTATTAATTTATTAAATAATTTTATAACATATTTTCAAATACGCCAGAAAAAAATTTAAAACGATTTTGCCAAATTTCAGTATTTGGATTTTATCATATTCTATCATAAAAAGGAACTATATTCTACACCTTTCCTCTAATTATACCACCTCGTATCTTTTACCGTTTCCGAGATCTCCATACTGCTCTTCCTTATTTTGGACATCGTGTATAAACGTGATATGGGGTCTTTAAACAAAATATTTGTTTTTTTTTTGTTAATAACTTTTTCTAGTTTTAAGTATAGTTGTAACAATTAGTAGTTAAGGATA
The DNA here is from genome assembly GCF_022605725.1 of Anthonomus grandis grandis. NCBI lineage: Eukaryota > Metazoa > Arthropoda > Insecta > Coleoptera > Curculionidae > Anthonomus > Anthonomus grandis. Next base: position 25,827,963 of record NC_065546.1, read on the forward strand.
TGCCTATATCGCAACTTAAAATGTGGCCTATTTTCCATATTTTATCTAGTGCTATTAACACCCTCATTAAAAACCCTTTTAAATTTTTTGTTTTTAATTTTAGTTAAAAGTATTTCTTTTTCAATATTTTTCATCCAAAAAAGTTTAGTACAGAATTTACTACGCTGCACAGTTTTTCAGATATTGAATCACATGACAATATAGGTTACATTTTACAAATAATTGTTGACTAAGAAGTTTTATCATCATAGATATTAAGTCTTACGAATTATTTTAATTGTTCTTTATATTCACGTGAAACCTATTTATATCTTAATTTCTCTTACATATTTTTTTATTACTTTTTTTAATTTTTGTCTCATAAACATGTATTGGTAAGTAATTAATTATTTGTTTATAAATTTAACTTCTAAGACATTTCAGCACGCCCCCACCCTTAAGTAAATCAATCATCCCTTCCTTGACCACCTAAATCACACGAGGTGTTTTCTGTTAAAAAAAAAAATAATTAAAACGTAGTTTGGCGCATCCCTCTTGTCTTAAAAAAATAACCAACTCGGCCCCGTAACCGGAGATTCCAACGTCCTTCAAAACCACACCCAAAGAAGCCAGCAGCTTAAATGAATCGTTCCTGGATTTGCCACTTCGGCAGCACCACTCGATAATGGAAACTGGACGGCAATCAATCGACTGAGTACATTTTAAAACACAGGATTGCGTATCTTCCCAAATATTCAATCAACGAGGACAGGCTTGGGGAGCAAGGCTAGACAATGACTTGGTAAACCTAGAGAACTCAGTATCGACATCATCAGAGAGGAAGTGCCAATCAGTGGTTTGACATAAGTGTTTGACATTGATATAAGTTTAGAAAGTTTTTATCTCCAAAAATACGTCGTAATTTGCTTGTTATTTATTTTTTTGGATTTTAAAGAAAATGTAGTTAGTACTGATTCATAATCAGAGAAACCGCAATTAGAAACAGTAGTCAGCGAATTCCATATTAAAAGATGACGCGACAGTCTATGGTAGTAGAAGTGGTTTTAGATATTCTAGTAGGTGAGTTAATATGCATAACAATAACGAAGGAATCGGAACTAGACTGAAGAGATTCTTGAGCAGCACACACATTGGAAAAATTGATATTGCGATCGCCATATAATACTAATTTAATTTTTAAAGGCGGAGATTCTATCAAGCTCAGTAAGTTTTGACAGAATTTATTTACATCAGCAACAGGTGTTTTGTAAATACAAACAATATAAAGGTCATATTACTTATGGTAGACAATTGAAAATTCTAATATTTTTTCAAACAGTAGGTTATCAAATATTATTGCCGAGAAGTCCTTGTTAGTAGACAGTATCATAGTACCTCCATGGGATAAATTTCTTTCATTAAAACTGGTTACTATAGGTACTATAATTTTGAACAAACACTGGCTCATTTATATTTAGCCAACATTCAGTTATAGCGACAATTTCTGGACAATTTAGCTGGTCTAATAAGAGAAATAATTCATTTGTTTTATGTCTCAAGGATTGAACATTTAAGAGAAATACACTAGGCTTGCTAACGTTAGATTTTTCAGAGGGTGCTTGATCCTCTGATCCCGTCAAATAATCTAAAAATTTTTAGTTTTTTGTTGGCAAACCACTAGAAAAGTAGCTGCTTTAACTTTTCTTAATCCTTTTCTTTCTGGAGTCGTAGGAGTCGTTCTTATAAAAAAATGACCTGCAAATTACCTTTTCTGTAAAATTTAATTTTGATGAGACCGTCTTCTGAGCCTGTTATTTCGATTTAATTTATATTCGATATCTGTTTAATAAAATTAAAAAAAAGATTTTGTATAAATCTTTAATGTGTTAAATTTAGTTTAAAATCAGGTAATACAAATTTTTTTGTTGTTTTTATCCAATTTGATCAATATTTGTTATTCAAGTTTCGTTTAGATTAAAATGACTTTTTCTGTTAAATTTTTAATTTATGGTTTTAATATCATGGGATTCACTGTCTCATTATTATTTTGATTTGATTTTTTTAAGGTAATAAAAAATCCTTTTATTAATAAAAAAATATTGAGTTTTAAGTCCACCTGACATACCTAGGCTTGTTGTTTGTGAGTTTCTTCTAGAATAAAATAACTATTTTCTCTAAAATTTTTATTTTATGTTAATAATACCTCGAGATCCAGTCTTTTATTATTATTTCGATTTGATGTTCTAATGAATTTAAAACATATCAAGTTTTAAGATCACGTGAATTTAAAACTCTAAAATACCATGAGTTTCGCTGTATTTTGTAATGATTTCGATTTGATTTATATTTCGTATTTGGTTGAGGTTATACAAAAATGCTTTGTAATAAAATTTATGCATATTTTAAAAGTTCACATGATACAAACTTTTTCGATTTGATTTGACTGAAATTTGTTTTCTAAGTTACCTTTAGTATATATAGTTTTCTCTAAAATTTGTAATTTATGGTTATGATACCACGAGATACGCAGTCGTTTGTTTTTATTACGATTTGAGTTATATTGGGAATATCTTGAATTAATAAAAATAATGCTTTATTTATAAGAAAGCATTTTTGCATAAACTTTATACTTATACTAAAGTCTTAATATGACATAAACTTTTCTTCTTGTTGCGGTTTCATTGAGATTGTTTTTCAAGTTTCGTTTGGATTTTCGTTGAAATTAAGTGATTTGTGACACAAACTTTTTCGTTGTTCCGGTTTAGTTGAAATTTGTTTTCCTAGTTTGGTTTACAGTAAAATTACTATTTTCTCTAAAATTTTTAATTTACCACGAGATTCACAGTTTTTTGTCATTATTTTGATTTGATTTATATTTGATTTTTGTTTAAGTATTAAAAAAATATATATAAATTTAATACTATTAAGTTTAAGATCAGGTGGCACAAACTTTTTGTTATTGATTCGATTTGATATATTTTCGGGTTGTTATTATTAGGAATAGCTACATCAGTCAAGTCAGGCTTATTGTTATTTACTCGTTGGTCTGCAAGTACAGTGCATTATTATGATTACTATTCTTATTAACATTATTATTATTATTATTATTATTATTATTATTATTATTATTATTATTATTATTAATATTATTATTATTATTATTCATTTATCTCAGATATCAGAAGGATAAAGCCCTGGTGGAGTCCTTTCCATGTTATCGGAATCTGTTTGTTAACTTTATTTACAAATCATAAACTTAGACTAAAAGTAGATATGTTTTTTAAACTAGTTGATGTTATCTGCGTTTCTAATGATCTTTCTGACGATTCGAGATGTGGATATTATCTTAAGGTTGAGCAGATTCATGTGTTCTATCAGGCTCTTTGGTATTACTTTTGTTGTTGACACAATAATTGGAACTGTCCGCACCTCTCATTTCCCATGTCTTCGTATCTGTTGTTCTAGATCCCTGTACTTAGGAATCTTTTCGTTATTTTTTGGTCTTAGGTTGTTATGATTGGGAATAACTATATCAATAAGGGTTGTCTATATCAATAATGGTTGTTAGGAAAATTTTATCGATTAAGATTAGGTCAGGCCTATTGTTACTTACTCGTTGGTCTGTAAATACAGTGCGATCCCAATACAATTTGTGTTGCTCATTTTCAAGAACTAGTTCCAGCTTATAGTTATAATATGGTACCTTGCTACCAATAAGAGGTTTAGTTTTTCTGCGAGCTCTTGATGCAGTATCTTTGCAATTAGATCATGTCACTATTTATATTCCGTTGGTACAAAAGTTTGACATCCAACGATGACATATTGAATAGACTCCGTTATCTCACATCCATACCTACACCTGTCACTTTGTTCCGTAGGGTCACCTACGGCAAACTTTAAATAATTTCTTGTTGGTATTACTTGATCTTGGATATCCACAAGAAACCCTTCAGTTTCTGGGAAAAGTTGTTCTGAAGTCAACCAGTAGTTTGACGCCGCTATGTTGACATACTCTTGTTAAACCTCGTGAACATGCCTTCCATGTAGTGGTTTTCCCATCCAAGCTTGCATTTTTTTGCTCGGTCTCCCAGTAATAATGTCCAATGGTAAACGAAGTTCGTCAGCGAAGACAACTTTTGCCGAGCTTTTTCCAGTAAACTCGTCGATAGAAAAACTATATTCCAAAAGAAACGGTTGTATACAAGTAACCTAGTTGGTTTCTTTAACGTTTAACACAGTTCTATTTGAGAACTGTGCTTGGATTCGAGCTTCGAATGTGCGATTAAATCTTTTAACCATTCCGTCAGACTGAGGGTATAAGAGAGTTGTGCGGTTCTTATTGATTTCTAGCAACTGGTATGCTTCTTGGAATATTTGTTACTCAAAGTACTTTACTTGGTCTGAACGTAACTCTCTGGGGACCCCAAATCGGCAGATTTAGTTCTGAAACAGCAAATTCACCTACCGTGCTTGCTTCGTGATTTGGAATGGGATAAAATTACTAAGGCAATTTATAGCAACAAAATACTCCATAATTTTTCCTCTGGTTCGGGTTCTTAGGCCCTTGCTTGACGAACCTTGCTCACACAGTAGGCACTAGCGTTCAACATCTTCATGACTGTTCAACCAGTAAATCCCTTCTATCACTGTTGCCAAGGGTCTCACTTACTCCAAAATGTCCTCCGCGAACACAGCCGAGCACAGCTTGAAGAACTTCTGGAATCCATTTTTGAGGAAGGACTATCAGATATGTCTTTTCTTTTTGGATGGCTCCAATTGTAATATTGGTTGCATCTGTATATAAAATATATGTATGCTCAAGAATAGGATACGTTAAAGCTGGAGATGTTCACAGTGCTGCTGTTAACCCTTGAAAGGCTGCTTTGCAGTCTGCTTAGCAACTAAATGCCATTTTGTCCTCCGTGAGCTTATGTAGGGGTTTTGTAAGGTTAACAAAATTTCTTTAAAATCTTCTGTATTAGGTACAAAGCTCCAGAATGCTTCTTAACTGGTACTTATCAGTAGGTCGGCTAATTTTCGATTGCTTCTACTTTTTCTGGATCAGTCTTAACACATTGTCTGATATTAAATGACTGAGGTATCTAACTTCTTTTTTAAAATTAGTAATATTTTTTATTATTTAGTTCCAGGTTGGCTCCTCAGAGCTTAACAAATACTTCGTGAATATTCTTTAAATGCTTTTTCCATTATGATGACATCATCCGGATAACCTAAGCATGATTTCCAAATCATTCCACGAGACACAGTTTCCATAAGCCTTTCAAAGGTGTCTGGGGCATTACAAAGGGCATGAATGTAAACTGCCAAACAAATTACTTACTCATATTTTGTAATTCAACTTGATTAGGGTTTTACTTTAGTTTTTTTATTTTTACTTATAGCGTCTAGTTTTTAGTAGTATATCTTGTTTTGAGGGCCCCATTTCGGCTCCAATTTAATTTATTCTCCCAAAATGATTGGCCTTCATCGGCAAAAATAATGTAAAAAATTCTAAATATTTGCTAAAATGTTCCATGAGTTTTTAAATCACACCGCGTTTCATGACATTTTAATCAGTTTTGTTATTTACCTTGGAAATAATCAATACGAGTCAAATTAAAGCTTTGACATTGAGAATAAAAAGTGGGTTCCTAACATAAAGGACTATTCCTGGAGAAAGTATGTTCCTAAATTACATTACAATATTTTACAATTTATGTACACTTCGCTATTTTTTTTAAATAATTTCCCCTGTGAATGCTTTTTATAATTTAATGCAGACTAGCCAATTGTATAATAATCTGGCAAATTAATTTTTAGGTTAATTATAATCCTCTCTATTTTCCAACAACAGCACCGAAGGCTACAGGTTTTACGGCTGTTATTTTGACTTATGATAGGATTCAAAGCCTTTTTATCCTAATTGAAAGGTTGGTCAAAGTTCCAAGCCTAACCAAGATCGTGGTAGTATGGAATAATAAAAAAAAAGATCCACCGGCTTGTAAGTGTCAGTTACTTTACTTTTTTATAATTATTTCTTAAATAACCTAAGCGGAGGTATACGCCAGTCATCATTAAAATTTTAAATAATAATCAGAACTATTTCTCGCGTCTGATGACTTTTTTATGCTAATTAACTATTTAAGTTTTATTTATTATTATCTGCTATTATTATGGTTATTTATTATTGATTCTTGGTGTATATAATTATTACTTACCATTTTAAGTTAATTTTTTTAACGGAGTTTTTTCTCTTGAGAAATACAATATAATTTAGCTAATGACCAAAAAAAATAGGGTTACACAGAAAAAAGCAGAAACATTTCTCCTTTTCTTTTCATGAGCCGACTCAATCAAATATTTACCACTTTTAAATACGTAATTTTTGGCTAGGAAAAAATTTTCATAAAGCTTTAATCCGTATTTAAAATATCAATTTTATTTTTTTAATTAATTGTTCAGTTATTTTCTTTTATAATCAGATAGATAATGTAAAAAGTTGAACTTTAAATTTAATAAATCTTTACGCGAAAATTAAAAATATTTTTAAGTATAGTAAAATTTTACATATGCGTTTAAAGATTCCTATGTTATGATTACGTAATCGGATAAACGTTTGTGATTTTTTTTATTTATTAGATACGAGAGAAATTAGAAAATTGTGTCTATGTTTTTCTCGTTTTCATTTTTAAAATATAAACAATATATATTAAAAAAATATATTTTTAGTGTCTGAATTCCCAATTGTATCGAGACCGATAAGCATAATAAAAACCCAAGCCAATAAATTATCCAATAGATTTTATCCCTATAAGGAAATTGAGACTGAGGCTGTGCTTCACATTGACGATGATATTGTAATGCTAACTAGCGACGAAATTGAATTTGCTTTTGAAGTATGGAGAGAGTTTCCTGATAGAATAGTTGGTGAGTACTTATATAAAAATTAAATTACTTTGTAATGTAAATAATATGGGTGTCCCAGAGTTTAGAAATAGCATATTCTCCGTAAAATTCTGAGATAAAAAGTCTTTTACCACTTTTCTATGAAATCAAAATTGACGGACTTCGTGCATCAGAAGTTTAACTGTTAGGGCTAGCATTGCCCGCTAAACCGTTTCCTTTCCTTTACTCTGACTATTTTTCCATATCTCGCACGCTCTTTCTTTGTCTTTCGTTCTCTCTTTTGCAATTGTGTCATGTTAGAACATATTATTTCCATGAAATACCAAGTTTGTTGGCAACTTTACAACCATCTAATGTATATGACATGTAACATGCCGCGGGCCACGCGATAGGTGGTTTAGCCGGCAGGGAGCGCGGATGGTTAAACTTTTGATGCGCGTAAAGTCGTTTTATTACTACATGAATTACTATAATTACGATGAAAAGACCGATAGACCCAGTCCAGTTTTAAAAACACTTTTTTCCCAGAATTATCTTGAAATATCTAATAACTGTCTAGTCTGTAAATATGCCGCGAAATAAGAAAACAGTTTTGGCGAAATCCCTTTTAAAAAAAGCTTTATTGTTACAAAACTATACTTAAATCTATTAAACAATTAATATGAACTGACCAAGATACTGAATCAACTTCCCCTAATGCCGACATATCAGTTGCACACCTCTGTGATTTTAACCTTGCTGATTTTATGTTTACTGAACGATATAACAAATAATAATAACGTAGATCAACCCAACCCTGTCCTTACCCGTATATTCCAAATTCAGAGCTACCCCTTAACTATGCATGTAATCGAGTTGTCATTGATTATGGAAATGAATATAAACATGTATTTACTAAACCATTTAGGAAAAACCACCATTTTATTAGAATCCCAAAAATAAATGCTGAAACTTAAGTTTTAAAAATAATCCAAGAAATAATCAAACCGGACATAGCCTTTACTATATACATTCTAAATTTCAAGTATTAGTAAATGCAAATTAATATTCTCTATCACATTATTAGTAACTGCGAAATATGTACTAAAAACACACTTATAAAATTGCTTATGAAGCCCTCCTGTTAGCCAAAAGCCATATAAAACTATACGTATCTTTCAATTTGCAAATAGCCTTTTTCTAACTATTATAGACTCTTTTTCAAAATATGCTTAAATATATTTCATCCTACACAAAAACTCTTATCACTATAATCGGCATATTAAGACATTATTTTTAACGGCTCAACGGATTAATACGCCTCTAAAAATAGTTGCTGACCGGAAGGCACAGAATCTAAAAATAACTTTTTTAAAAAGTTTTGCCAATTATCCTGCATGCGTAGAATTATAGTATACAACACCAGGCAATTTTACATCAAACTACATTCCACTCTGCTAGAAAAATTAAGAATGCTTAAAATGCAGAATCCAGAAGAAACATCCCAGGCCTTAATGACTTCCACTTTGTTAATATACAACTAAAGCATATATTCTGCCACTGGTCACTCTCCATTCTCTATCTTATATGCAGAGCGTATATACACAAATTGTGTCAATGAGTTCTTAGAAAAAATATTACGAATTATTTATCTAGGGACTTAACATCTCAAAATATTGAGTTTTAAAGAATCTCAAGAGATTTGGCAATATCTTGAAACATACTATCCTGAAAATGCTCTATGACCACTAAAACATTTATCTGAATTAACACTTGTACGTAAGACTAGTCTCCTAGTTTTAAGCGATTTGGAAATTCTAGCAATCAAAATACTTATTTTCGAACAAAAACTGTGATTTAAAATATGTACACCCTCTACCGAATAATAAAACAAAAATACTTGTTAGTCCTAGTAAATGTTACTGTACTAAATTGTGGTATAACAAATGCTTAGAAATAAGTCCCAATTTGATGTGCTCTGATCCCATTGCTAATAGCTACTTACCACCAACAAACTGCCGTTACACTAAAACACAAAACAACTACCAAATTCACGCAATGACTTCTAACATAACCCTACTTTCTGTATAAAATCCTTTGAAACTGTCTACGAGAATGGTTTCCCCTTGCAAAAACTAACTCTTCAGAACTGTGCTCATTTACCGTAGTAAGGATTTGCTTGTATGCAGTGCCCTTTAATATTCCCCACAGGAACAAATCTAACGGAGTAAGATCTGGACTTCGGGCTGGCCAAGGGATTGTTCCATTTTGCCCTGTCCAACGGTTGTACTGTTGGTTTGGGAAGCTACTTATATTGTGGCTCCTGTGATATGGAGCACCATCTTGTTGCTATATTAATTCACTACATTGGTAGGCTGGTATTTCATTTTCTATTAGCGGTTGTAGTGGTTTATATTTAGATATGCAATCCTTGCCATATCTAAATATCTTCTTTAATTCAAATTTTCAATAAAGCAAATAAGTCCTATAATTTTTGAGTGATAAATTCTCAACCACACCTTTAGGGATCATCTTACCTGCTTTTTCGTGTAATGCGTATTTTTTCTATTTAAAATTAGTGTTGATGTGTAAAAAATTGACTCATGAGTTAATATAATTTTATTAAAGACATTTTCATACAAATTCATGTTTATTAACCTATCACGGAAGTTTGATGTTCCATCATAGTCTCTTTCTTCTAAATGTTGAACAGGAACGGAAATTTTCTTCTATACTCTCTGAGCGCCAAAGATGGACTTTTTGAATTTGTTAAAAAACATTCAAGCATATCTACTTTTTCCTCCACTGTATAAAATTTGTTAAGAGAGATTTCAATTTAAATAATATTAATAACTACTAAACTGACAATGTAAATTTGTCAAAGTATTATTCTGTAGCTGATGATAAGACAAGCGCGGATATTAACCAATGTTATTTCATAGCCTAATACGGTGAGGACGTAGCTTCGTAATTTTGGTCATTGAAATCCTAAATATGTTAAGGATAATCGGAGTTTTGGGAGTTGGAGGCTTCATTAATATTAGGGGGTTGTTTAATAACGTAAGGATCAACATTGTGGTTGGGATATGTCTCTACGTTGGTTAGCTCTTTGGCTATCAAGTTTTTAGGGTCTGAGGAAATATAGTCTGGAAAATATAGTTCTTTGGTTTACCAAAGGGCATCAGTGGGATAATGTATGTGAACAGGTCTTCATTAATAAAACCTAATCTGAATACAAATCAATCACAGGCTGACTGACAGTAAACTAAAATGCAGTTAACTAACACATTAAATTAGAACTAAGTATTTAATTTAATATTATAAAAGACATTAGCCTCCTTAATCAACAAAGAAATCATTGTTATAAACACAAGTCGGTAGATGCGTGAATTTGCAAAGAAAATATAACGTATAACTTTTCACGCAAAAAAAATCAAATAAATTAATAAAGGTGGACTGTATGAATAAATTATTTTTGTATCTACATATTAACAGATTTTAAGGAGAATACACAGTTGTTTACCTGTATATAACGCTGAGTAAGTTACTATATACTTTAAAAGCTAATAACGATTGAAAGCGACGCAGTTATTTACTGTCATTTAAGTCAACATGGTGTTCAACACCATTTTTACATCCAGAAATACCGCCAGTAGGTAACGGAGAGACTTTATGATCGGACGTTTTACAACAGCATTGATTGTTCAAACACTAACCACGCCCACAATATTATCGTGTCCTAGGTGCAACTCCACGATACGCCCTCTTTTCCATGTAAGGCGGGCGGTTGTCCTCCTTCAAAACACTTAGATGTCAGCCTTCCACTTATACCTTTGATTCAAAGTATGGAGAAATTCTGAGGACCCTCTGGAGCAAAAATGTTGAGCCATTCTTTGGACGTGCTGGTGATAGCGAGATCACAGCATAAAGAAACCAGCAGTCTCACTCCGCTCGAAAATGTAAGCGAACTAATAGCATCCTTAGCCATGCCGCAGCCATGTTCTCCGGATGCCGAGCTCATTGTTTATCGAACTGTGTTCATAGGTGTATCGCCTAGTTCAGCGCCGTACTTAGTGACTATTTTAATAGCATTTTTACAAAGCGTAGCGTTTTTTATAAAAACTTTTGTATTAAAAGAGGGGTATGTCAAAAATTAATAATGAAGCAAAATAATTGACTTTGCCAAAGTTTGGCTGTATGGCTTAAATAACATAATTAAGCATCAATTAAAGTTGCAGCAATGTAATATTTTTTTTTTTTTTTATTTAAGGACATTATTTATATTTCTGCCATTTTAACAGTGTTGCCATATTTAAAAGAGTTGCAAAATTGTATACTTTTACTTTAGTTGGTACTTTTACTAATATAACAAAAATTCGCAGATGTTAGAATTGTTTTGAATTGTTGCCAACTATTTGTCTTTATTTATTGGCCTAAGAGTTTCTATTTGTTTTGAAATATTACTTTATTTGTATAATTAGTTATCCTTAAACTACTATGTAGTCAGATGTTAATCTAAAAGCGTTACTATACAGGGTGTTAATTAAGTATGTACCATAAATTATTTAACAGGCGATTGTTTGAGTAATTTTAAGACAAAAAGTTCATATGAACATAGGTCCGCAAGTTCTCTGGCGGTGTTATTTATAACATTAAGGAGCTAATTTACCCCTAACATGATTAAATTTATTAGGTTCAGTGTAATCTCGAACGGGACCTGAAGAAATATTTGTGGCAAAAAAATTGGGGCACCTGAATTTTGTGCCATATTTAATATGTTATTTGATTTACTCAAATACAAATACAACTTTTTCGTATCTCGCTTATTTTTCGAGAAAAAAAAAGTCCACTTAATTGCATATCCCTGGATCACACAAGGAAATTGGGGAAAAGTTTCATTTGGAATTCATTATTAACTAAGCAAGATACGAAAAAAATCCAAGAGACAGAAAAGTAAGTTTATTTGTATAATCCACAGAACATAATAAAAATTGCACAAAAGTCAGTGGCATATATTTTAGTTGTTGTTAAATTTTAACACCCTGTATATTGAGAACGAAGAATTTCTGGACATATGTTTATATGAACTTTTTGTTTTAAAATTACTCAAAGAATGGTCTCTTAAATTTATGGTACATACCTAATTAACTTCCTGCACGTATTCTTCTATATCGTCGTTGTTAGATGTAGAAATGCGATGTTTATTTTTGTTTAAATATTTTGTTAATGTATGAACTTTATTTATATTAAAAAATCAATATTTGGTACTATGTAGGTATTTTTATTTTACAAAATAATAACATCTAAAAAAATGTTTAAGTCCGGCTCTAGCCAAGGCAAAAGCCGCGTGGACCGTAGCGAGTGTCAGCGGCATCCCTACTATAAGCAAAAATGCCTCGCCTGCGTTAGTACACATGCACCGAACTCGCTTATTCAAGCCAATGTATTTTTATTGAAGTGCGACTGCTGGTTTCTTTATGCTGTGGCGAGATAGTCGATTGTTAGGAATATTTGACAAATCCAATTCAAGGTGCATGTTCACCGGGCGGCTATAATCCGGAAATGGCTAGAAGTTAGGACGTTCAAGTCATGGGGATCGTCACTAAGCGGTTTCAGTGAAGAATCTAAAATAGCCTCAATTTGAACGAGGAAGGTATAGAATTCCTTATAGTAACGGATTATTATTAAGAATTCGACTTAAATGTTTCTTGCCGGACGGATGCATCTCACATTCCTCCAAAATGAGAGGAACGCGAGGGAATAAATTTCCAGGAAATAAGACGAGAAATAAAACGCTCGCTTAGTAACTTTTATAGCCCGTTATTTTGTTAGACTTCATAAATAATTTCCGTAATAGGAATGTAAATTTTTACATAAGACTCATCTGGCTGTAAATCCTGTAAATACTGCTACAAAGGATTGTTAATTCAGTAGCCAGCTATAGGTACACTGCCTTGATGGCCAAATACACGAATAACCAAATATAATTCTTCAGAAATTTGTAATTTTTGAACTTTCCTTTTGTAATTTAAATCCTTTAGCAAAAAAGGTCCGGCATAATCGAAGCCTGCATAAAAAAATTGACGAGATGGGTTAGCACGGAAAATGGGTGGTAGCAGATGGTAATTGGATTTATGAAATAACAAATAAAACTCCGGGCAGATTCGTAAACAAATTTAATAGTCTAACTGAAAATATGAAATATAAATACGATATATTACACGATAATATTAGGTGACAAAGAAATAACAAAGGTTGATAGAACGACTAGTCCGTCCACATTTAGTTTGTGAACGTCCAAATAGTTTAATTTTTTTCTTTTTATAATATTTGTTTGTTTTTCTCTCCAAATTAAAACTACCATTTCATTTTAATTTAATTTTATCCTTTCATTATAACCATCTTAATATTTTCTAAGTCTTAACAACAACAAATTTGCGCGTGTACGATAGCCTTTAAATTTCTAAATTCCTTTGGTTTGTGCTGAACGGAGACCAGTTTTACTTACTTGTTAGCACTTTTACGCATCGCGCGTTGATTCCAGTGTCGTGATCTATAGGTTTATTACTGCAACTGTTGTCTTAATCTTATCGCATCTCATATCGTGATTTACTTATCAAACCCGCAAACACTCTTAGTGATTAAACCGAAGAAGTCCAGAGCAGGCCTGCCGAAGCCGGATACAAACTTCTTAAGGTAAGAATCTTTAAACGCTTGTTTTTCGACCTTTTCACATTTACTTTTAATCACAAAAATACAGTCCACTTTAAATCTCTTACTGAATTGTTTAAATTCATCTTATACTTAAATAAAAATATGGGTAACAATTTTAATTAAAAAAAAAAAGAAAAAGTTTTTTTTCTTACTAGAACGACCATTGGTGCTAAATTGAGCAGGATGATTAAAAAAAAATACATAAACTTGTTTTTAAGAAAAACAAGTAGTTGTTGAACAAAGGGGAGGAGAAAGTAAACTCAAAGTCCAAGTCTCATAATCAAGCGTCTCTTTAAAGGTTACGCGTTTCGCCGCATTAGGGCATCATCAGACGTAAGTAAAATTAACAAAATTAAATAATACGGAGCAGAACGCTAATTAACAGAAAAGACATACCTATCTAAATACAAAAAACTGCACACTGACTCACACTAACATAAAAATAAAATAAAATAAGTTTATACCATCGTGTATCGTTATTGGCTAAAATATGAATTTTAAAACGCCAAATATCACATCCAGTAAATTTTTTACATATTATTTTATAAAGAATGAAAACAAATACAATTATGAAAGAAAAAAAATATAAAAAGGTTTTTTAAAAAACTGCATGGCTCTTGACAACAAGTTTATCTGCAAAGAAAAATTCCTTTAAACTGCAATATAAAAAACCCGATTAAATTTCTAAAACTCCATCACGCCCTTTGTCGTTAATGCTCCAAACTGACCCCCAACATTCAACAACATCCAGTTGCAAAATATGCAATAGATCCAATCATCAAATTTTTAAATGTTCAGATTTTTTGTCCAAAACCCCTCATGGGCGTTATCAGCTTATTAAAACACATAAAAGCTGTGTTAATTGTTTAAGTAGTAGTTACCGCTCTGCTGGTTGCCTATTGTGCATACAAGTTTTACTTCATCTCATTCTAGCATACTGTTGTCTGCCGCCCGCGTGGAAATTTTCGATAATCGTGGTATTTATCAGCCGCTACGTTTTTTATTGGATAGTGGGAGTATGACCTCATTTATTACTGACAAATGTGTCAAAAGATTAGGTCTTCGTCCCACGCAAAGTTGAGTGCAGTTACAAGGACTCGGCAGAGAGGAGTCAAATGATATAGCTGGAATATTTCCAGTTATAGATTTAAGTACAAGGCATATGTTGGCCTCGAAGTTAGAAAAATTGGATCGTACTTTAGCAAAAACTCTAGAATTTATGGTTTCAATTTTCTGACTGATACCGGTGATAGAATGTTTAATACAAATCAATCAAACCAGATGTATTCAGAGCAATTTTTATTTTAAAAGCTTAGCAGAGCGCTTTCGGCGTATGAGCCATCTGACAAGTGAGTACATTCCATTCGTTCACCTTTGACTATAGTGTCTTTTACGCATTTAACACCCAACTCATTTCAGTTAGCGCTGATGATGGTTCATACGCCGAAAGCGCTCTGCTAAGCTTTTAAAATAAAAATTGCTCTGAATACATCTGGTTTGTATTGTCCTTCGAGCAACACAGCCACTTCCCTCTTCTTCCCAGAATGTTTAATGTTTTCAATAGGAAGTTGTAACAAGATGCAAAATCTTTCTGAAATGAAATTAGATTGGCTTCCACTGTTTAGAAGTACTCTACATAAGTGTGACTTATCTATAGTGTCAAAAACTTTGATGAGAGCAGTGGATAATAATACAGTATTTGAATTTTACCATTTGACATTTACTACTAAACTACAAAGTCAGTCTCAGTGCAGTTTGTACAGTCTCAGAATCAGGTCTGTTGAAATGCAGAAGGATATGGTGGAATTTTCCACATTCTTTGCATCCAGACGACCTACAGTTTTTAGTCGCGGGGCCTATAGAAAAGCAGTTAATACATAACTTAATTTGTTAAGCATTATTTAATTTTTCAATAGCAGAAATTTGTGAGAACTGAGGACATGTGTAGATGAGATGTTCTTTTTGACAAAACGTGCATTTTTATTACTGTTAGTGGCGACAAAAAACTGAAAAGTATTTTTGTGAAAGTTCGGGTGTGATTAGCAAGGCCTTTCGATTTTGTTGGAAGTGTTTCTTAAAGAGCTGTTTTCGAAATACTCTAATATTCGGCATCTGTCTTTTAAAAAATCTGTAAGTTCTTTATAAGTAGGGAGTTCTTCAATAAAGGTTTTGGAATCCCAAGCTCTTCTAGTCACATTGTCAAATTTACCTGTCACAATATGACAGATTAAGGAATCCCAATGTTCTGTGGGCATCTTTAAAACCGTCAAGGCGCCCATGTGCTTCTATAAGCCGTCAAGTATGACTCTAACGCCACATCCAGATTCACGTGATAAAGATGGCAAGTTAAAAATAGCCGTTACATGGTTGCTGACTAAAATCTGTTTGTTTTCGAATCTCTCATATAAGATGTTCCAGGGCACATCGTAATTGGCGTCAGAGACTTCAAGTAATGAGATAGTTTCAGCTGCCACATCCTTTAGAGAGAGGCGCAAGTAATGAAATTGTTTGGCTGGTGTTAGTTTGAAATTGCTATGTATTAAGGAATTGAAAGTGTCTCTAAAGAACAACCATTGGTCATATGAACCGTCTAACGTTGGAAGGTTTATTGGAGGCAGTCTAATGTTGGCTAAGTCATCAGTATTAGAAGCTAAATTAGTTTCCACGCTTGGCGTTAAAACCTGCGGCTGCATCTGGTCAACTAAAAATTTGCTGACGCTTCAGATGTTATGCGGTAGAATTTATTTTCAAATTATTCAGATTCACTGTCATGTTCATCAAAATCAATATCAGTCTCCGTAGCGGCAATCTTTAACTGAGCAGCGTTAAAATGTTCCAACAATTGGTCAGCCTTTTGCGCACACATTTTAAGTTCCACTAAATCAGTTTGAGAAAGATTTCTGTTTGACTTAATGGCTTGAAAATAGTTTTCAAACCATGTAAGAGCAGCTTTAGTTTTTTCTTCCTTTTATTTCTTGCGTCAGCCATCTCGAATAGTTAATAATACAAATACAAGTAGTTTCAAAGAAATTGTTAAAAGTAGAGGCGAAGTAATAAAACAATGCAATTAAATAGGTTTCTCAGAACACTTAATTAAAATCCATGTAAAGTTATCAAACCTACGTAAGTAGCACCAAAGATGTGTAAAATATCTACTTGCCATCAATTCAATGTGCAAAATACTAATAAAGTAGGTATATTAAATGTCAAAATTTAATAAAATGTAAATAGAAAATCACCATCAAAGGGAGTATGAAATACCAAAAGAAATGAGTGTAAATAGGTATAGTATACCAGCAAAATGTGTAATATATTGCAACGTAAACAAATGTCAATTAAAGGTAATAATTTTGTCACCAAAGTAGCATTAAATATCACAAAATCGTTTATAAATCAATGTAAAGTACCATCAAAACCATAAAGTAACATAAATACAAAGCAGTTTAAGTTTATTAAAAAAATTCACAAATAAATCAAACAGAGGCCTGTAGGTAAAGGAAAGAAAGTGAGAAAGGAACGCACTAACCTGTAGTGAAATAAGCAAAACCAATCGGTCTTCCCTGAGAAGACGGTCTTGTTGTTCCCGTCGTCAAAAAGGCGAAATATCGAAACTTGTGTCGATTGGATAGGCGATTGGCGTTTCTTCCAGTTGAAGCCACAAATAAATGCGGTAAAAGCGTCGTTAAAAGTCCCGTACGGATGTTAAAATGCAGTAAAATTCCGTTCAGGAGTCAAATCCAGCGACCATGGGTTTGTTATGTAGTGTGTGGCGTTCAAATTATTTGCATTTCACGTTAATTAAAAACAACATTTATTTGCTAAACACAGTAATAAGTACAAAGTGTTAAATTAAATAGTATGACGCCATTGCTTGCATCGTCAGAAAGTCAAGCGAGAGAGAGAGAGAGTCGTTCGTCGCGCATGGTGACGTCGTGATGTGAAAGGGATGCGGTATTGCCAAGCGTTTACAAAAATTACCGTCGATCAGACAACAGTCGTAGAGTCAAATGTCCTTGACAGTCTTCTTGATCGGAATTCATCTTTCTCAACCGGTACGCATCTTGGCCTATATTACACTTTATACCGGTTTATATTTTTTATTACTATTATACCGGTTTTATTATAATTGCAAAAAATCATCACAAAAGCGCTTTATTTATTTATATGTCTGTTAAAGCCATTGATTTAGAACTAGTCTTAACTGCTAGACTTAACTGCTAGAGTTTTTGTCGCAGCGTTTAAACGCTTTACTAGTCGGCGAGGCCGATGTGAACATATTTATAGTGATTGCGGCACTAATTTTGTAAAAGCTCGTAAAATTTGCGATTCATTTGCTCGTGATGCAGCCGCTAATTACCAGATTAGTTGGCATTTCAATCCATCCTCTTCACCTCATTTTGGAGGCTAATATTAAATCAATTAAAAGTCATTTAGTTCGAGTCATCGGAAATCGTATCCTGACCTATGAAGAGCTTTATACTGTCTTTACCCAAGTTGAAGCTTTAATGAACTCTCGACCGTTAACTCCTGCGAGTCTAGACCCTAATGATTTAACCGCTCTTACCCCCGGTCATTACCCTGGGTCACTTGTTGTCATAAAACAAGACCAAATCCCGCCACTTCAATGGCCGCTAGGGCGAATGTTGGAGACTTACCCGGGTAAGTATATTTATTATATAAGTTTATTAATAAGTAAGTATATAAGTATATTTTCTAAGTCTTAACAACAACAAATCTGCACGTGAACAATAGCCTTTAAATTTCTAAATTCCTTTGGTTTGTGCTGAACGGAGACCAGAGAGAAGTTTTACTTCCTTGTTAGTACTTTTTCGCATCGCGCATTGATTCCAGTGTCGTGATCTATACGTTTATTTTTGCAAATGTTGTCTTAATCTTACCGCATCACATATTGTGATTTACTTATCAATCCCGCAACCACTCTTAGTGATTAAATCGGAATTAGAAGAACCAAGAAGTCCAGAGCAGGCCTGCTGAAGCCGGATACAAACACCTTAAAGTAAGGATCTTTAAAGGCTGATTTTTCAACCTTTCCACATTTACTTTTAATCACAAAAATACAGTCCACTTTAAATCTCTCACTGAATTGTCTAAATCCACCTTGTGCTTAGATAAAAATATAAGAAACAATTTTAATTAAAAAAAAGAAAAAGTTTTTTTTTCTTACTAGAACAACCAACGACCGATATGCTTCCCGACATCAAAATTAGCAGACTAACTAAATTTCGCGCCGTGATCATCATAGGTATTCCTGGGTTTGCAAAATAGTTGCTCGAACGCTTTCTTACTATACTAGGCGTTCTCAGTAATTTTGAATATAAAGTTCAAACAAAACAAAAAAATTTAATAAATTCTAAAAATTTTACCAATGTATACTAAGGAGTGATTAACAAAAATTAAACAGTAATATCTTAATGTACTGACATCCAGAATTTATATAACTCTGAGAATTCAGGAATGGATACAGGAGAAAGCCTTGTCATGAGGTTACTAGGCACTTGGCTGTTTTAGATATGCTTATTATTTTGTGAATCCACAGATTTTCGAGGTGGTGAGAAGTGGCCTTCGGGATTGGGAAAATTCAGAGCTGATGGGGTCTGTAACAAAAATGTGGCTGCGCTGAACTTATAGAAAAGTATTTTTTGTCAAAATCCTCTTGAACCTCATCCTGATTATCAGGATCTGAGAAGTTGTGCATACTGCAAAGATCCTTAATGCCAATAAGGCTTGAACGGATTAAAAACAAAACCAAGTAGGTTGGTAGGATTGGTTCAGCTAAATTAAGTTTCAAACAAAGTAGGTATATTGGTTTGGCTAGACTATATCCTTAAATCGACAAAGCAACATGTTTCAAAGATTAAAATAAATAGTTTAAGATAAGGTAACCGACCCCGGTAGCACCGTGGGCAAAGCGTTCACGATGCAATCGTGTGGTCTCGGGTTCGAATCCCGGCATGGGCATGGTTGTTTGTGTTTGTCTTATAAAAGCAAAACGTTGTGGTTCGGAACTCACGTTAAACTGTAGGTCCATAAACAACAATATTGGGCGGCCGTCGAAATACAACGCGAGTCCATTGTATTTGAGAAAGAAGAAGAAGAAGAAGATAAGGTGATTTAAATTTAGAAATCTCAAACTTTTAGCTGGTGGACAATTTGGATTAACGTTAGGGCTTGAGCTTTCCAGCTGCACAGGTTTTTTCACTAAGCTTCCCACAACATTAGAGTTTATTCGACTGGCACATCGAATTTCAGCGACGAGGGATCATTATTTATGTTTGGGTTTGTGAGTGTGATGGGTTGAGATTTTATGGTGAGAAAAATAATTGACTAGGCTTTGGTTACCAACAGCACCAATTTTGTGTAAATTTCTTTAAAAAATAGGGCAAAACAAATAGACAACCAAAGAGACGTCTAATTAGATATCAATTTTTATTCCATTGTTGTGGCTTTCTTTAATATGTAAAGTCCAGTTCAGAGATCTATTACAATCTTTGATGTGCGGCGAATAGTCCGTGTGCCGGTGTTGCTTGTATTGTCAAATGGCATGCATGTTTAAATTGCAAAATTTTATGTGATAAGAGTCATAAAGTAATATTCTAAGCGATATTTAATCATTCCATTAAATAAATAAATGTCTTAAACATATTTTTTTAAATTTATACATTTGATTTGTAAAATTTGACTTCAGACGTCCACGTACTATTTTGTTAGACGTCTGGGCGGCTATTCTGTAATTTTGGAGGAAGTGACACTTCCTCCTGAGAGAAGGGATCTCACATCACGTTCCTCTCCCTAGGTATAAAAATTAGTATTCTGTAATAGCAGTGACCGTGTGGTGAACGATCATCACGATCATGTAATTCTTACAGCGTTGCCAGATTCTCGACCAATAGAATACGCGCGCTCATACATTCGACGCGCCGCTGACCTGACAAGGATTTTGACATTTGACGTACCGGATGCCGGGTATTTATTATTTATTTTATTTTTTTGTACAACGGATTAAAAGACATTAATAATTATCTATGTTAGTGTTACCACTTTAATAAATTAGAAATTAGATAGAAGTAGTATGTGGTATTAAAATGGCAGAGTGTAATCGATCGACCCCCATGACCAATGGACAAAAAAAAATTCTAACTGAGTGGATGAAAAAACACCCCCAGCTACAAAGTGGACTATTTTTAAATAGTTTTACAAAGAAAGACGCCCAAAACTTGTGGGAAAACATCACTGTAACGCTAAATGCATTCCCTGGGGCATCCTGTAAAACTTCGGAAGCAATGGCGAAAAGTAGGTGAAACATTAGGGTAAATAAAAACAGTTTTGAGTATACCTTTTATTTTTAGTCTTAGCAAGATTTAAAGAAAAACATAAAGTCAAAAAATCCATAAATAATCCATAAATAAAAGCAAAATCCATATTATGGTTATTATTATACACAATAATAATAATCGGAGGGATTTTTTTATAATCAGAACTAACAAACCAAACAAAACAACGCTATTTTTTTTTGGATTTTCATCACCTGTCTTGGAACTTAGGTTAGGATACCCTTCTCCCTCACAATTTAGCAGTAGAAGTGTGATCACGCATTTTTCGCACGATGTGAGCGCTCCCCTGTTTACAGAATAAACTTTTAGTAATTTTCGAGTGAGCTCCACCCACTTCTCGTGTGAATGTTGTTTCACGCGTTTACAGAATAGCCGTCCTGATGTCTGACCTCAGTCCCAGCCACTCAAGCACAGCATAAAGAAACCAGCAGTCGCACTCCGCTCGAAAATGTAAGCGAACTAATAGCATCCTTAGCCATACCGCAGCCATATTCTCCGGATGCCGAGCTCACTGTTTATCAAACTGTGTTCATAGGTGTATCGTCTAGTTCAGCGCCGTACTTAGTGACTATTTTGATAGCGTTTTTACAAAGCGTAGCGTTTGTTATAAAAACTTTTGATTTTAATTAAAATTACTCAAAGAATGGTCTCTTAAATTTATGGTACATACCTAATTAACTTCCTGCACGTATTCTTCTATATCGTCGTTGTTAGATCTAGAAATGCGATGTTTATTTTTGTTTAAATATTTTATATAACTTTAATAATATTAAAAAATAAATATTTGTACTATGTAGGTATTTTTATTTTACAAGATAATAATATCTAAAAAAATGTTTAAGTCCGGCTCTAGCCAAGGCAAAAGCCGCGTGGACCGTAGCGAGTGTCAGCGGCATCCCTACTCTAAGCAAATATGCCGCGCCTGCATTAGTACACATTAGTGTTGTAAAAATCCGGATTAATACAGGATCCGGACAGTACTGATTCGGATGAATTGAAAATTCGGTTTTTTCATCCGGATTAATTCGTCCGCTCGATGTCTCGCCCGTTCGGCAAATTATGCCATGTTTCGGGCTCGATGCTCGACCGTCTGATAAACGTTTTTTATAGCTGTTTTTCGAATATATTTCGAAAAACATATACATTTCGTTTTTACATACTAAACTAAAATAGCTATTTATGTATGTAATAAATCAAGTGTATTTTAAACGATGCAAAATATCAATACAAAAATGCTTTGTTTCCGATTGCCGGGTTATTTGTCCGGACGATTTAATTCGGATTCTCTTAGCCGGTGGAAGGTGGAACTTCGTGAGCCTCGTGCAAGCTCATACAATTATTTCATTGTCGGTCAAACGAGTCGACGGGCGGCGTGTATCCGGACGATTTAGATATCCGGATTGATTCGGAATAATTTGATATTCGGATTGAACGGACGATTAATCCGGACTCTTCGCATCACTAGTACACATGCACCGAACTCGCTTATTCAAGCCAATGTATTTTTATTGAAGTGCGACTGCTGGTTTCTTTATGCTGTGACTCAAGCGTGAAAAGATGCACAGGTCCGGCGTTAAAATTTATTTGTATTTAAAATTTTATTATTCCGGATTTTTGGGTTTAGTTTTATAAAGCTAGAAATTAGATGAGAAGATAGTTAATAGCAAGATACATATATAGGGGATATAGGGGAAAAGGAAGTACTATTTAATGATATGCAATAATATAATATTCTGCTCATAAAAATAGTTGCTTAAAAATAAATGCTTAAGAAAAATTAAACTTTCGGGTAAAAGTGAAACGAATAATAATAAAAGTTCAAGGTTTGCAGGAAAGTAATGCATTTTTTCAACTTCATCTTCATTAGCACCACACACACTTTCCCATTTTCATGTTTAAAATTTAAGAACTAATGAATAAATAAAGTCTGGACACTATGTACGTCTGGGATTAATAAAACCGGTATTCTATAATTAACCTTTCATAATCGAAGAGAGAGACGACGAAATATAGTATAAAGTCCAGTTCAGAGATCTATTAGAATCTTTGATGTGTCGCAGATGCCACACTAAATAGGCCGTGCGCCTATGTCGTATTTATTGCCGCATGATACACCTGCACACCGCATGGTATAAATGGCAAAATTTTATATAGTTTATCTATGAAATCATTTTGAATATACGTAAAACCTCATGTTTAACAGTATTTTCTTTCGAAAGTGTCCATATTTAGAGAGAAAGTAGCCATTTTTAGAATCTCACAAGAAAATAATATAAAAAATGGACCGCAGACTAAAATCCAAGCATCTTACAAAATATTTTAAGCACTTCCAGTACTCACAGACTCCTCACCTCTTTTTAGCCAGTTTATTAAAGAAAGATAAAACACCTGCGTTCTGGCGATTCCTACATTAGGCTGTGCAAGTGATTGTATATCTCTCTCTATCCCATAGATTTTGAGGATTACGGGGCCATACCCAAATAAATTTTTGTGCTGTTTTTGTATTATTTTCGTCGTGTTTTTAAAGATATTTTTAAGGATGGGCCTATCGCCTTTAAAATTATTGTTGGATGGGTCTATCACCTTTAATAGTTGCGAGGGGGGTTATGTGAGGTTATTATTATTTGATGGGTTTTGCCGGTTTTGCTTTTTACACGTTTATGAAAGTGGAGAGTTGAAAATTTGGCCTATATTCGTCCAAATTTTTTGCAGTTTTTACTGTAAGAAAGTGTGTTTTTTTGGTGTTTGTGGATTTGTTTTGGTATTATACCTAAAGACCTTAAAATGTTTCGACTCTGGGAAAATAGGCAGGAAAACTTGGTAAATGAAGTGGAAACTGTGTGTGCTGGCTTATGGAGACCGTGGGTGCATAATAACTTTTGTGATAAAAACAGCAAGAGTGATCTGGACACTGATTACATAGTTCTGATTGTTCATTTTCTAGTGTTGAGGAAGCAAAAAGAAGCAAGGGAAGTAGAAGCTACAGGGGAAAATCAAGAAGTTTGAAAACGTAATTGTTTAAGTACAGACGCCAAACAAATTTATCTAAATGTCTATAACAATCTAAGGACTGATTTTCAGTTCACAAATGATTGTAGTGCTTTACAAAAAACAGCGTTTTATATAGTTTATTGTACTATAGGGGTTTCCTATAGTACAATATGCTATTTTGTAAAAAAAGGGATTAAAGACAGAAAAAAAAGGAAAGATGCAGGACAATCAATGGGACTTGACACGGATATTGCCAAATTGCAAAGGGAAGGTGTATATTCTAAATACAAAAACAATGAGGTTCTGACCATAGAGATGGTTAAGGACACCTTATCGGCAAGGGACAAACATTTTTCAGTCTCAACCTTGTGGAGATACATGATAAAACTTGGATTTAAGCTTAAGATGTTTGATAAAAGAGCTGCTGTAATGGAATTGTCAGGTAGTGTATAGAATTTTTGAAGAAAACTAAAAAAGTTTGGAAGGAAGAAAGATCCATATATTATTTAGCTGAAACATGGTATGATACATTTATGATTGATGTATGATTTCCATTCTCTAGGAAAAAGTCCCTTTTTTGCCATAGTAAGAAAATCATATTTTTATTAATTAAACAAGTTTAAAATTTTGTTTTTTACAGTTTTTTGTCCATGATTTGTCTTACAGAAACACTATAAAACCAGTTTAATATTTTTTACAGTTACTGCCACACTTGTCCTGTCCTAAAAAGGCAAGACTACTTCTGTCATAGTTCACTGGAAGAAAAAAGGCTATTTTATATGAGTTCAATAATACCCTTGAAAGTGGACTGTAACACTTTATTTTATTTTCTAATTGTAACTAAATGTGTATTAGTTAAAAGTTAATAAAATAATTATATGTTCTGTGAGGCCTTAACACGCTTGATGGTATGTGTTAACACACAACCATGAAGATATGATAAAAAAATGTAATAGTGGACTGTATTTTAGTAAATGATATGGTTCAAAGAAATTGTACGTTACATACACACATGGTTTTAAATGTTTGAAGTAAAGGGCACTTACCAATGGTCTTCTGTCTTCACTGTAGATAGGGACGTCCCTTTATATATTTACCAACTTCAAAAGCCTTGCTCTCATAACCAAATACAAATTAAAAGTCCTTATTTTAGGTTTTGTAAAATTGTTAGATCTGGCACTCGTCGTTCTTAACCTGATTGCTAGTTAATCGTCTCCGCTTTACCTTGCCGGTAAAGTGTCCAGAATATACCAAATGTGTGTATGACATGCGCGATTAATAGATTTTAACAATTATGATTTTTAGCGGTGCGCTAACACTATGTCAGGATTAAATATCAGTTATTGAATATTACTCGCCGCGGATTTGCAAAGAGAGACCGCCCGATGCAGGTGTTTATCGGCATAGGTCCTAATACCTGATCAATACCCATGCCAACGCAAAAAAATGGCTAGCTTTATATTTTAATATGTAGATAATTTTAAAACAGTGGTCATTAGTTTCGTTACTCTTTGAGCTCATTATAATCGTTATTTTCTCTCGCTTTTTAGTTAACAAAGTTTGAAAAGATGCATGTATGTTTTAGTTTAGTGTTAATATACAGGGTGTTCATTTAATATCCCGGTGCTCGATTGCCGCTAAACCTTGAAACGGAAAAAATCTTTAATAGGAGGAATGTTAATTAAGTTCGAGGGGCTACTTTTTAAAATTAGTTCCGCTGATAAAGGGTGTCTCAAAAAACCGTGGTACATAATTTGATTTTTTTTTTTAATAAAAACTCCTATATCCTTTTTCCGAAATGGGAGTCCCATTTGACTCCCTCTTTAACCCTAAAACAGTTTTACCCTTAAATGCGACGTTGCCTAGTTATTAAGAATTTAGAATTTTTCGCAAACATGAATGTTTCACCTAAATATTAATATTTACCACCTACGTTTTTTCTATGTCTATGAAATGTCTGTGTATCTCCTTTTAAAAAATCTATGTCTCTCTTTTTGAAAAATCTATCTATGAGTCCTTGGCTAAGTTTATTTTATCTTTCGAAATTCCAAATTTTATTTTTTTTATACAGAGTGATCAAAATCGTCACTCAAATAATGACATTTTCAATTCAATTTTACGCTTTTTTTTTAAAATGGAACACCCTGTATCTAGTAACGCGTTATGATAGAGCATTCTTTGATAGCAACAAGTTTGCCTTTATCTCTAACCGTTTTCTCAAAATTTGTTGTTAAAAGAAGAGTGACACATATTTTTCATAGGCAGTACGACACTTACGACGAAAACAATTAATAGATATTTTATGGAATTAGTATGACAAGCGCTTTGTCACTCTGTCAAATTCCATTTCGAACACGTTTTAATAAGAAAGAAAGTGAATAGTTGTAATAACCATAATAAGTAGTATTAATTCCTGATGCTTATCTCATTTAAAAATGCGAATTTTTTTCTTAAAAGTAATAAGTTCCATAATTAATTTATTCTTTGTTGTGTAACGTATGCCAATTATAATGTTTACTTATCATTCATGTTAAGTAAATTTGTATGAAAAATAAAATGAATTACTCTCAGTGAGAATTAGCAAATATGATTAACGTTATCAGTGAATACCTTGGGAACTATTTTTTGGTTTTAAGGATTTATTAGGGTTGGTTAAAATTTCGTAATAACCGACATCCTGACGATAGAGTGTTGACGACATTAAAAGAAAAATTCAAGCGTACTGGAAGCGTAGAGTACAAAAAGCAACCTAGAACGAAAACAGTTTTAAATGAAGAAAACCAATTGGTAATCACCATGTCGGTCGTTGCAACACCGGAAATTAGTTCTTAAATTACAACTAAGTGAGAACTTAGAAATATGGAAATCGTCCGTGAAAAAATGTCCCAAGAAAAACAAATATAATACCTTTCATGCGCAGTTACATCAAGAACTTCCCAAAAATGATTTTGAAAAAAAAACTTTTTGTCAATGGACACAAAATCAAGAAGCAGAAAACGATATATTTTTTTTTAATTTGTGCCTCTCAATGATGAATGTACGTTCCATAGAAATGATTCTGTGAATTGACATAACTTTCATTTTTACGACACAGAAAAGCCCCATCGGGTTTTTATCAATAATTTTCAACACAGAAGCATCAATATTTGGGGTGGAATAGTACATGATTTTGTTTTTGGTCCATACTTTTTTGAAAATCGTGTAACAGAGGTTTTTCTAAATTTCTTAAGACATGATTCTCCGCGCTTCCCGACTTTGTAAGACATCGGATGTGGCTACAGTTAAATGGTGTACCAGCTCACTTCAGTGCAAATGTCAGGGAACAATTTGGTAATAGATAAATTGAAAGGCTAGGTTATTAAAATTAACTTTTGTATACATATTTATTATACTTGGATAGATCCTACTGGATGGCCTCCTAGGTCACCAGAATTAACACTTCTGGATTTCTTCTTATGTGGAAGTGTGTAAATCTACTAAGGAAGATATGATGGAGCGCATACAAGAGTTTTAGACGTATTACGCCTTCCACGCTTCGTGTAGTTAGATCTTTCGCACGTACGGCTGATTTATGTTTGGAGGTAAGACGAAATGGCAGACATTTTGAGCAATTTTTGTAATAGAACTTATTTATAAGGTTTTCAATTATTTTCCTATGGAAGATTTCTGTATTTGTAAGTTGGTGTTTGTTTTACTCTAATGTAAGGAGTGTGAAAATTACTTTTTTAATAGGCTTACCTATTGGATTTTATTTGTTACTTTTCGAAACAGTTTATCAAAGTTAAACAAGTGTCTCTTTAAAAAGCTTTTAATTGGACGTTTTTGGAAGGACCAAGAAGATAGAAAAAAGGTAAGTAATTTTTTATATTTAAAGTTATTTTATTTTATTATTCTTGATAACGGTAGTAGATTTAGCCCACACTGCCCACACATTGGTTTAATAAATAGTTTTTTCTTTCTTCCAGTTTCAATATTCTAGTTTCAATTAAAAAATTATGTTAGGTAGGGTATTGAGAAGCAAAAACGATCAAGTTATAGATGTTGGTCGCAGTTCATTCTACAATATCAAAGGAATAAGTTAATTTTATGCCATACCTATTTATAAACTTATTCAAAATCTTGTTTCTAAGATTAGTTTAGTAAGAAGGCTTTTTTTTTATGAACTTTTTTTGTTTCATTCAATTTCAATTTCATCAATTCATTTTGTATTATTCGACGATCTAATTTTTGGATTTTATTCGTAAATATTTATAGATTTTTTCGACGCACTTTGCTTCCACGATCTGCCCGTTCTTCATCTAAAAATTACCTTAATATAATTATCTTAATATAAATACAAAAGTAATATAATAGATGCTAGGGACACTAAAACTTTTCGCCGAATGTGTGATAATCCATACTTCTACCAACACAGGAATAATTTTTTGTGTTCATGATCTATTTTTTTTTTGCTCAATATAGTATTTTAATATCTTCTACTCTTTTTTCAATATTGTAATCAGCTATTTTATCACACATTTTCGACGTCTATCAGTAGGGCAGAATAAATATATAAAATAAATACTTTGTCATTGGTAGTTTGGTATGGTTTATTTCTAGGTATCTTTTTGTAGTAGGTAGCCATGCTCCCAGTTTTACTGGATCACCAAATTGTGTTGTGTCTCTGCTGCTGGGAACAGCAAGGGTTATTTGTGGACTGTATTTTCATAGGTGAATTAAACAAACAAGTCCATCGTGAACCACTTCTTTATTTAAGAAATGCACTTAATATGTAAAGAAGGTGAGGGCTTATTTGACGGCGTTAGTAGTTGACAACAACGTGCCACGTTCACCTTTCCTCTCCGCCATGAGCTTCTGACTTCGACGCTGTCAAAACGTACCGTTAGCATAATAAATATGGATTTGAGGAGTTTAATTAAAGTAAACCTTAACAGTCGCTATTTCAATGTTATTGCCAATGCATATGTTACTCAGTGGTGACAAGTTTCGCTTTGTTTATTTTAGCTTTCGCGCATTGTTATATTACCAATTGCATAATATCTTCGCTTAACGCAATCACAATTTGTACCTTTCTGATGTTATTTTTGGATAATCTATCTGTAATTATGAATTATTAAAATGACTAGTTTGAGTATAAGTAATATTACCATTTATGAGCTATTTATGTGTTTTTTTAATGAACTGCATTAGAGGAGGGTTCTAATAAAAAGCATTTTTATGGAAATTAAATATTTTATTAATATTATAGATTTCTTAATAAATCATGTTTTAAGACACAAATTTTTAACACTTTTCAAAGTTTTATTGTATTGAACAAAACTCAGTTTTACATCACTTTTTCGAAAATCATGTTATTATTTCTTTATATAGTCATTATTTAAATATTTAAATAATGACATCGAGACATCTAATTCGATTTGTTTGGCGCAAATTTGTTGCAATCTTCGAATTTCAATTTTTTGTTCTTTTTTTTCCATAATTTGACAACTAACTTTAGCTTTTGAAACAGTGGAATCATCAGTGCTTAGGTCCCCAGGATATCATTTTGATTTTACCCTAGAATAATGTACATAAAAATATAGTATTACCAAAATTAAAAAGAAAAAATAAAAAAATTGTATTATGATATTACAATTATTGATCAATAAGATGTCTGTTATTATAAAGAATCTTTGTAATATCATACATTTGATTAATTGCATTTAATTAAATAAATATAACACAATCAAATACTATATCACTTTTAAATAAGATATATAGAATAAGATAATACATGGCATAAAACTCTTATTTGTACTTAGAGAATGAATTGAACAATAATTTTTAAATGTGCTATATTGATGTCTATTTTGAGTGTATTTTTACCTTTTCCTTGGCAGAATCAGGAAAGGTGTAGCAGTTAAACGAAAACGGCTGGGATGAGAAATAGTAATTGTTGACCTAGACCCCATGGTTACTGTAGAACTATTAATCTCAGATGCAGTTATTGTTGATGATGAAATGATGAATGATCAGTTCTGTAATTATACAAAATTTGGTGTATCAAGAATATTAATCTATTTTAATTATCCATACTTGTCTATATTAGCTTCACTGTTTGTCCTATATACCGTTTTGGAAGCTAAAGAAGTTTTTGCACTCTTCAGGACAGCTACCCCTGCAGCTTTGAAGGGTAAATCACTTGGTAAATTAACTGAATTATCGGTTGCTGTGTTTTTAACCAGTGCGTCGGAAAACCTAGTAAAAAAATACCTAATTTAATAAGTATAAGGTATAAATAAAGCTTATATGAGTACTAATCCTTTTTGTGACGATTTTTTATACTAGAAAAATATATTTAAAAAAAAATTACCTTTGAGGTAGAGCTGATTTTTTTAATAAAGTCTGGCTACTGATAATATTATCTCCCTTATATAAGGAATCACTTCTAAGGATGTGATCTCAACAAACAAATATGTTCTTTTTAATTGTGTTGATTTCAATTAATGAAATCCATTGTTCCCTTTTGCAGAATCATAGGCAATCTATAATAAGTATTTGATATTTAATCAAAAAGCAAAAAAAAAAATACAGTAATAAATTAATATGTGGTGCCAATTACTATATATATTATTGTAAGTTGCAATAAGGTAAAACAAAAAAAAAATTATCCACCAAATTTTAGGGAAAGACAAAATTAACTTTATACATAGACATCAATATCTAAATAAATTTTAAAATTCTTTAAAAACAATAAAAAATTAGTAGTTTCATCTATCTACCTAACGTCTATATTGAAAAAACATAACTATATATAGATAGGTACATGAGTATTATGCATTTTTTCTGCCAAAACAACAAAAAAAACATAAAATCCTGTAATAAAACCAGGGACAAAATTCTAGTTTTATATTTTTTATAGCCTATTAATAGATGTTCAAAAAAATATTTAGATTTAAAAATATAAATATTTTGGTATTTTACTCACACTTTCACATTCAAGTTTTTATTAGGTTTATATCTATAAGATCCCCTATTCTACGTTTATGATGATGGTAACCCCATGATGTGATGTTATGAAAGTATCGCTACTTAGTTGTGAAAAAATCGGCTCGAATCACCTTTTTATCACGATGCGGCACAAACGACACAAGTTTTTGACATCCTAGCAATTTAAAAAACACTAAAATGTGGCCTTTTTCCTTTTTAAACCAAAAATGAAAGAAAATACACGAATCCCAAATTCCCAAATATAAACAAAAAGCCGTTTGACAGATGACACTACGCGTATGGCTCAGGCGCTTAAGCTCCGGTGTTGTCGCTTCAAATTTTTTAGAAGCAGTTTTAGGGATAAGAATGTTAATAATTTTGTTTTTTTTTTTTGCTTAAGGATATTATATTTATTTTTAAAATAGGTTAATTGTAGTATTTATACTTTTTATTTTAAATTTTCGTATATAATACAACATAAATAAGTTAAATTAACGTTATAATGGTTGTTAAAATATAGTTAAAATTTCCTCCGTTGCAAATATGTATGTATACAAAACATCCCTCTTGCCCCTGTGCACATGTTGGACTCAAACAAAGTTGTTGTTTACTAGTTCTAGCCTTTCAATGTTCTAAGAATATAACCTAAATAACACTATGATGAAAATATTAAACCAAACGTCAGTAGGACCCTAGATAAACCCTATGAATCAACTTTAATTTCAGAATACGAATAAATTAGTACAAAAACTAGAAGAATAATTGACGTATTTACATTTTCATAATAATATATATTTATTTTTGAGAGGTCCTTGTGTTTTTGAGAGGTAAAATTAAAGGAATGCCTAAAAACCATTTTTTTTTTTTTAATTTTTACATAGAATGTTGAGTTTGAACATGTTATTGATAAAAAAGTGAGGATGAAATAAAGGATTTTCTTTTTACGTACAATTCACAATTACACATGGCTTATCTAAACTCTATTTGCGACTAGGCACCACGTTGATCATTAGATATGCTATTAATTCAAATTTAAATCCTTAAGTAACCAAATTCTGTGCATGTCAAGTCCCAATTTAATATCTTTGATATGCGGGAGGTAGCCCTGTTAATCATTAGATTATAGTTTTGGAGATTATATATTAGGTTCTTAAGGTTGCCCTTGGGTATTTATATCAATGTTTAATTAATAAAGATATTTATTATTTTCATTATAGGATAAATTACATTAAACCTTATCGCTATTATTTACCTATTTACCTATATTAATTCAATATTTTAAATTATATTTTTCAAAATTTATACTTATTATTTTACATAATTTACTTAAATTACATAAAATATCAAATAATTTAAATAAATAATACCTATTTTATAACACCTGATAAATGTGTCTTATTCACAAAATAATGTAAAATCTAACTTTATTATGCTTTTATTATTTAAAATTGAGTCCACAGCCAACCCATCCAACTAAAAAGTGTCCCAGACAAAACAAAAAAAATACTACTGGGAATATACAGAAGCCACTCCCATTTCTGGGAGTACAATTTTAGCCCCCAAAAAGGTCAATAATTGCCCCAATATATATATTTTTTAATTATAGCAAAATCAAGAGCTAAAAAACCTTGTGCAAGCCGGCAATAATTACGTATTTAACGTATGTAGAAAATCTTCATAATTTCCAAAGTTTTGTATCTTTTTTCAATCATCCTCACTTTATTATCAATATTTTGACACTCAACATTCTATGTAAAAGTTAAAAAAAAAAATCGGGTTTCAGATGTCTCTTTAACTTTATCGGATCTTTTTTTTTATTAGCACAATTGATTCCTTCACCTAATGTGCAAATAAACAAACAGAACGTCTTCAGCTTAATCTAAAGTTCATGAACTTCACATTAGGTGAAGGTGTTCTGATTGTTTATTTTTCCAGTTTTCTTATTTTAACAATATTTTTATGCTCTGAATATATTTTGTTTTAGGGTTTCCTTCAAGAACTCATTTCTGGGATAATATAACTAATACATGGAAATACGAATCTGAATGGTTAAACGAAATTTCGATGGTGCTGACTGGCGCAGCTTTTTTGCATAAATATTGGAGCTATTTATATACTTATAAACTACCTGAATATATAAGAGCTTGGGTTGATAATAACATGAATTGTGAAGATATTGCTATGAATTTTTTAGTTGCTAATGTGACGAATAAACCACCTATTAAGGTAAGCTTTAATTAATTATAATGATAATAATAATAAATTACCTTAAAAGAGCATTGTATACAAATATAATTAAGATATAATATATTTTACAAAATATAAATTACCTAAAATATAAAAAAAATATTTAGGAAAACAGAAGGCCGTGTTATAGTAGATGTCTAGAGTAAGCTAGATACCCTTTACGAAAGTGTTTAAATTTAATATATTTAGATTAAATGTGCACACTGCATATTATATACAAGCTAACAAGGCAACATTACTGATTTTAGGAACAATATGTATTGTTACGAAATTCAGGATGACACTTTTATGTCAGGACCACACTCTTTTTATTAACATTAAAACTCCACCTCGTTTTACCTATCGTTTAATTGTTCCCAAGGTAATTAACAAAAGTGATTAAAACATCACGAAACGTGATCCTTTTAAAAACCAATAGAAATGCTTGTTGAGTTGTTCAACGCTACTCATCCTGATCGGTCGTCTATTAACCAAAGCATGGTTAGCAGAGTTAAAGCAAAGTTTCGTGAATTCGGGCATGTTCGGGATGCTCAAAAAACTGGTCAGGGTTCAATAACTGAACAAGATGAGATT
The DNA here is from genome assembly GCF_022605725.1 of Anthonomus grandis grandis. NCBI lineage: Eukaryota > Metazoa > Arthropoda > Insecta > Coleoptera > Curculionidae > Anthonomus > Anthonomus grandis. Next base: position 25,861,673 of record NC_065546.1, read on the forward strand.
GACGTTCTGTTAGCGGTCCAAGATAATCCCAAAGCCCCAAACACAGGCTTGGCTTCTAAAATGTTAATTTATCGCACTGTGCATAAAGTATTCAAAAAAGCAAAGGTCTATCCTTATAAAATATTCTTACTTCAAGAGCTATCGGAACATGATTTTGATCGCCGAAATGAATTTTGTGAGCAAATCCAGCACTTTTGTAATGATAACAATAATTTTGTAAAACGGATAATATTTTTTAACGAAACAACGTTTACTCTAAAAGGCCATGTGAACAGACAGAATTATCGATACTGGGCAACCGAAAACCCTCATTGTTTAACAGAATATCATACATAACATCCTCAAAAAGGCAATGTCTGGTGCGGTATAATATATGCGGAAAGAATAGTTTTAGGATCTTACTTTTTTGATGACACTCTCACTGGTGAGAGGAATTTGGACTTTCTTCAAAATGATCTTATCCCCGCTCTGATAACTTAGTATTAGGATTTGGAAGAACCCGACATGCACCAACGTGATATTTTTTTCAGCAAGATTGGGCCCCGCCACACTATACTTTACCCGTTTTCCCCAGTTTTCCCAAATCGTTGGATAGGTAGACGAGGGTTCATTGAGTGGCCACCCAGATCGCCAGATTTAACTCCCCTCGATTACTTTTTATAGGGATACTTACAAATATAGTTTATGTCACGAAACCAGTGAGTTTAGAAGATGTAAAAGAACAATTACGCCAGGAAATTAGAAATATTACTCCAGATGTCATTGTCAACATTCAAAAAGAATTTTTAAATCGCTTTGGTTATTGTCAGGTTGTTAACGGTGCTCAATTCGAACATTTGATGTAGCTAGGTATTTCTTTAATTTTACATTTTATCATAATTTTTTGATCAAAATTGCTTATGTAACCACTATTCATTTGTAGGTACCATATCCTTTGTAAAAATAATGCGTTCTTATTCTGCATTAAAAAATTGTGGTTTCCATTTAAAAAAACATAATTATGGCGCTATATCTTTTTTTGAGTCACTCTGTATAATTAATTTCCAACCCTAAACCCAATATTAAAATCGACGGGTTCAGAAATTTTTTGCAGAAACTGTCCATTTCATTTTTTTTTTATTTATACGCTACTTTACGGATGTACTGTATAACGTGTGTTTAAGCAATAAAATCTAGAAAATGTAAACTACAAAGATTAACAATAAAATGTACTAAATAACCCAAAATGAGACTCTCAAACAAGATGAACTACCAAAAATTAGACCCTATAGGTGAAAATAGTAAAGTAGAAACCTTATGAATTATGGCAGATTTCTAATAATGATCGGAGTGATCAAAAATATTTAGTATAGTCGGCACGCTTTACCCTAACACATAAGTAATAAAAGTTCCCCGGTTAAGAAACCAGCGACTCTCAAACAATTTTTTTATTTATATTTTATAAGATTTTTTTTTAACCTGATGGGTAATAGTATTAATTTCTATGGGTGTAAGTACTAATAGTTTATTTTCTACTAATATATTAAAAAAAGACCTAAATAGACTAAAAAGACTTATTATATTTAAAAAAAAAACGTTAAAAAATATAAAGAGAGGAGCAAAAATATAAACATCAAAAAATTATAACATTAAAGGAAGTTTAGTCTGAAATTAAATACATTAAAATAAGTTTAGCCTGATTTTGAAGATATGTCAGTATCGGAATAATTAGATTCATTACTACTTAAATAGTCGTCTGGGCGTATAATTAGGGATCGTACCTTGTCTATCACTAGCTCGGTTTGATAGTTTTCAGCTATACTATTTTCTGTGTGATTTATAGATTTTCTCCGTGTTTCTTCCTGTAAGGATTCTTTCTATAAATTAAGGACACTGGCTTCATCGGTTGTTTTGGAAGCGTGCTTATCATAATAATTTTTTGCAATGCCCCAAATCAACTCAATTGGATTATATTGGCAGTGGTAAGGCGGTAATCGCGGGACTTCATGCCCATATTTAAGAGCCATCTCATCGATCACGTACTTCTTATTATACTTGTATGTTTTACATCTCTGCAGCAAATCAGCCTTAAAATATATCATCATGAGCAATATTTTTTTTGCTCTAGTCACGTATTTCCTCTTTCTTCCAACTGCTAGTGAAAAATGTCTCTTCTACTTTGGAATGGTATAATGCGTTGTCCAAGACTAGAATAGAAGGATTTTCCAATTGTTTAAGGAGTTTTTCAACTTCAAACTTCAAACCAATGTTCAAAAGTATCAGCATTTATATTTCCGTGGTAGTCGTCTGATTTTTTTGTCGAAGAGAAAATCAAAGTAGCGTCGGAGATAAAGCCCTTGTCATAGCATTGCGTGCTACCATCTTGCCGTAATGATTTTGATGAGTTCCCCTTGGTAAAAATCCAAGTTTCGTCTAGAAACACAAATTGTTTGGGATCTTCCGAGTTTTTATTTTTCAGATATTTTTTCAGAAAATTCCATCTTTTTGTCAGTACATGTGAAAGTTCACACAGTATTGTCCGATTATTCGTCTTTTTGTAACGAAATCCGAAACTTTTTAGAACTTTTGCCAAACTAGTTTAACTAATGTCGTAAAGTTCTTTTTTAGAAGTTGTAAATGTATTTGCGAAGCTTGTTGCCTAACCAATTGTGTAACATATTGATGTAGTCTTTAATTAAGCTCGCGGACTATTTTAGACCCCTGACAAAACATGACAATGGTACGCTTGCAGCGGACTATTGTTTTTTCGGTTTTTGTAAAAAGACAGAGCGTTCATTGCAACTATGAGTGTGTAAACAACCTTGTCACAAAACCAATGCCTTTACTGGTATCTAAGTAGGTTAATCTTGTAAAAGGTGATCAGAGATGGACCTTCACTTTTGTAACCAATAAATTACTCAAAGATGAAAGAACTCTTTTAATACACCCGGCTGTCTATCGCATGACCAGGAGATCCTTATAGCATCACACATAAAAAATGGTCCTTCGCAGTCGAATTAACGTATAAAATGCGTGTTTTAAATGGATGTCCTCGATGTTCCAGCCAGCCTGAAATGTTATGTGTCTTCTGTTGGTGCAGCAGCCGAACAGTTTGTAGCCGCTAAACAAGGTTAGTCTTTTGCGAAAAATTATTTGAACGCCAGCAAACCCTATACAATATTACTTATGACGCTAAACAAACTAAAACGTTACCATAACGTTTTGATTTAAAAAGCATTTCCGCTGAACAATATCTTATATTTATAAACATCATGCCACTACAAACTCATACGGTTTTTGAAAACAAATGCCCTATTTGTAAAAACAATTACTTTGCTTATGCTTGTAAAGATTTTTATAGTCTATCTTTAAACGAGCGTCATAATGAGGTCAAAAGACTAAAACTAGGCACCAATTGCCTGCGTCTGGGGCATTTCACTTCAAATTGTAAATCGAAGCATGTTTGTAGAACTTGTAATCGCAAGCATCATTCTTTGCTACATTATTTGCCCAAATCCCAGGCTACTGACCCTACAGCTAATGTTAATCCCAATATAGTAAATAAGCGTCAGCAAATGACTCTCTACATCCAAACCTGGATAGATAACTCTAAAAGCTGTCAAAGTGAAACATTGTGGCAATTCAGATCTAAAGGTACTTGAACCCTCTGTTATTTCACAGAAGAATCATCCATATATTTCTGATGTATCCAGGAATAAAAGCTTATTTTGTGAGAGCCAACCCTCAGACCATATTGACAGTGCACAAAGTATTTCAAAGGGTGATTATAGTCCGGCTTGTGCTAATTCCGCTTTAAATACCTATCTACAGCCTTAGTTTATGTTTATGATGCACATTCTCAACCCATTCCATGCAGAGCTCTGCTATATAGTTTGTGTGGAATCAATAAAAGAACCACCTTCATCAATAAAAAATCTTTATTGACTATTAAAGATGTAAACAAAGCCCATACATTTGATTTCTGTGTCCTGGTTATAGATAAGATAACAGATAAATGTCCTCAACAAACAATCAACATTTCCAAGTTTAACCTTCCCACTAACATTGCTCTAGCCGACCCAAAATTTTTCCAATCTTCGGAGAAAAATATGCTTCTGGGAGCTAGCTTGTTTTATGATTTAATCTCTTCAGCCCAAGTAAAACTTGGGAAGAATGGACCTATTGTTTAGAATACTAAACTTGGCTGGGTTGTTGCTGGCCCTATACAAATTCGTCTCAATTTATCTAGACCTAAGTCTTGTTTGTCGTTGTCCAGCGACATCGAACTAAAGCAATCTCTTGAGAGATTTTCGAAGATAGAGAAAAATTTGAGAAAGATTTGAAGTAAGCTTACCGTTAAAGGAGATTTATTCAACTATTGGCAATTCCCTAGATACTGCTGTTAAAAGATTTTCAGCTATTGAGCGGAAACTTTAAAGAAAACCCGAACTTAAGGCATCTTATACCCAATTTATTCATGAATATGAAGCCTTGGGGCATATGACAAAAATTGAGCCTAGTAGTGATACCAGAGAGCCTATTTATTACTTACCGCATCATGCTGTAGAAAAAGTAGATAGCACTACCACTAAACTTGAGTAAAGAGTAATGTTTAATGCTTCGTCCAAATCTGCCAGTGGTATTTCACTTAATAATGCTCTCATGGTAGGTCCTATGTCCAAAGTGATCTTTTTTCTGTCATCAAAGCTTCAATGAATCGCAAGGATGGATTCACCTGATCTTAATTTGGAGCATTTTGAGCTTAATACAGTAACTTATGGTACTGCCAGCGCATCTTTTCTTTCTACAAGGTGTCTGCAGCAAATTTCCATTGATAAAATGGATCTATTTCCCAGGGAAGCAATGTCATAGCACATGATTTTTATGTCGACGATCTTTTAACAGGGAGTAATGACCTAAATGCCCTCATAAATATAAGATCAAATTTGACATCCATTTTACTAGAATATGGATTTGAATTTAGAAAATTTTAGTTAGAGCTTAAGGTATTATCCAACTTGACTGATGGTAACTCCATAGAGTACCTCATTAATAGCCAAGCTGAAGATCATAGTTGCAAAACCTTAGGTATTGCCTGAGATTCAAAGATAGATAAATTTACTTACAAATCAAGTATAAATAATACTTTAAACTCTGTGACAAAATGATCCATCCTTTTGACAATATCCCAAATTTTTGACCCATTGGGCCTTCTTGGTCCCATTACCATCCAAGGAAAGATATTTATTCAGAAGTTGTGGCTTCTGCAAATATCCTGGGATGCATCTGTACCTCATGATTTCCATAAAATGTGGACTTATTTTTGTCAACCAACTATTAAATGCTAATACTCTTAAAATACCTCGACAAATCGTATCAATATACAAATTCATGGGTTTTCCGATTCCTCCATTAATGCCTATGGCGCCTGTATATATATGCGATGTGAGAATTCCAATGGAACAATCTCTTGTAAACTACTCTGCGCCAAATATCGAGTCGCTCCCTTGAAGGTGGTTTCCCTACCCAGGCTTGATATTTGTGGTGCACATCTCTTAGCCAAATTAATAAAGAAGGTTATAGACACTCTTAACTATCCTGTAAGAAATGTCTTTTATTGGACGGATTCGTCCATTGTCCTATGCTTGTTGAGTCTAGAATCAGGAAATTTGAAGACATTTGTTTGCAATAGAATTGCCGAAATTCAGCAAATGACAAACCTTAACTCTTGGTTTCATATAGTTTAATCACAAAATCCTGCAGACATCATATCTAGAGGCATGAGTCCCGTCGAATTTGAGTGTACTAACCTCTGGTGGCATGGCCCGAATTTTTTGTCAAAACAACGCAAGTTTTGGCCATCAGGGAATCATATTTCTCGACACAATACACTTTTCTCGACACAATACAAAGGATTCATATATCATAGAAATTAATCCAAAGTCAATTGTGTTTGTCTCAAAAACAGAGGAAGATTTTACTTTAGAGATTTGTTCAAGATTTTCCGCCTTATCTAAACTTATCAATGTGATTTTTTACTGTTTGAGATTTTATCATAATTTAAATCCTAAAAATCATAAATGCATTGGTCCCCTATCACAGAACGAGATTTCTGAGAGTATCAATTGTCTTATAAAGCTAGTTCAAGCCAGCTCCTTTGCTGAAGACATACATCGTCTAAGACATAACGGAGCTATTTCCAGTTAATAGCAAATTAAACACTCTCAATCTTTTTCTGGACAAAAATGGTATTTTGAGTAGGTGGACACTTGAACCATACCAAAATAGATTATAACTATAAGCACCCTATTTGTTTGTTTAGCGACCAAAGCAGTGCATTTGGAGTTGGCCACTGAGCTTGGCACTCAATGTTTCATTACTGCTTTTACTCGTTTCACTGCCCGCCGAGGTTTATGCAACAATCTATATTCCGATAATGGATCGAACTTCATTGGGGCTAACAACGAATTTAAAGCTCTCTATGAAACATTAAAAGGCAAGGGTTTCCAGGATTTTATCAAATATAGTATAACAGTGGAACTTCATACCTTCTCATTCTCCCCATTTTGGTGGTTTGTGGGAGGCTTCAGTAAAGTCTGCAAAGCAGCACCTTAAAAGAGTTATTAATAATTTTACACTTTGCTTGTACAAATCGAAGCCATAATTAACTCTTGACCTCTCATCGCGCTAAGTGATGATCCAAATCGCTTGGAGGCGCTGACGCCCGGCCATTTTTTGATTGGTCGCCCTCTCAACAAGCATCCTGAGCTAGATGTGGCGGACGTCGCTGATAACCGTCGTTTTTGGACTAGATGGTCTGCCGAGTTTCTGCACATCCTCCATCAAAGATATAAATGGAAGTCCGGCTTGAAGCAGGCTTGATTACGGCTGATTTACTGGGTTCACTCGTTCTGTTAAAGGAAGATAATCTACCCTCCCTGCATTGGAAGAAGGGTAGAATCGTCGATCTGCACCCTGGAATGGACGAAATAGGGCGGGTGGTCAGTGTTCAAACTAGCAATGGTGTGATTAAGCATGCGGGTACCAAAGTGTGCCCGTTACCTATTCAATATCCTGACGAGGAAGACTTTAGTGACAAAAGAGTTTTGTTTTCGTAAAAGCTGTCTTCTTGAACATTAGCTCTTAAGTATGTACTTCTTTAAACGTGTTATATCGATTGTATGTTATGTAACAATCCTTACTTTACATTTTTTACTCATGAGGTCATTCAGTTCATGTACACAGCGCATTTTATCTATCTCAATGTATTTTCTGTCTAAGTTGAATTTAATTTTAAGGCCTTCCTTAGTATGTGTTACTACAGTACATCTTTGTTCCTAGTTGTTAGTCATTTATATATATGAATGAATGAATCTTTCAACGGCGGCGGCATATTAGAAGTTGTAAATGTATTTGCGAAGCTTGTTGCCTAACCACAATATGTAGTCTTTAATTAAGCTCGCGGACTATTTTAGACCGCTGTTAAAACATGACAATGGTACGCTTGCAGCGGACTATTTTTTTTTCCGTTTTTGTAAAAAGAGAGAGCGTTGATCTGCCTGTTTCGTTGCAACTATGAGTGTGTAAACAACCTTGTCACAAAACCAATTACTTTAACGGTATCTAAGTAGGGTAATCTTGTAAAAGATGATCGGAGATTGATCTTCCCTTTTGTAACCAATAAATTACTCAAAGATGAAAGAACTCTATTAATACACCCGGCTGTCTATCAGATGACCAGGAAATCCTTATATCATCACACATTCTTTTCCTTTATTATTTGTAGTATGGCAGCCATCGTCACGGTTTGTTTACTTTTATACATGTTATAAATAATGGTTCTAATTTCGCTCTTAATTGTTTGGGGTAGGTCCAGATTTTTTTGGATGCCGACGGATTCTTTTATTTGATTTGTCCAGTTCTTCTTCGTCCATATTGCAGCTGGCGAGAATACAACAGAGCTTAGTTGATTCTTTCAACTCAAGAAATTCAACCGCCATGATCACACTTGATATCGAGAAAGCTTTCGATCGAGTGTGGCATGGCGGATTGATATTAAACATGTCAAAATTCGGGGTGTCCGTCGGTATGATAAAATTGATTAAAAGTTTTATAAGTGGAAGATCCTTCACAGCAAGGATCGAAAATAAAACACTACCTTATAGAGAAATAAAAGCGGGAGTGCCTCAGGGTTCCCCACTTTCACCAACTCTCTTTAATATATACCAGGCGGGCATACCGAAGAATGATCATTACTCGCAACTGGCACTATTCGCCGATGATACGTGCATTTTCGCCAGCTGCAGATACCTGGATCAGCTAAATGCATACATTCAGAGCCACTTAGAAAAACTCTGTGCATGGGCACTAAAATGGAAGATAAAGATCAATGAAGACAAGACGGAGGCAATATTAATTACCAAAAAAGTAGATCGCGACATTCCTAACCTGGTGATGTTGGGCACTGAAATCCCCTGGAAGAGCGAAGCACGCTACCTAGGAATATATTTTGGCAATAAAAATAATTTCAATTTTCATATTAAGAGACAGTTCAACTAATGCAATGGCCTTATCCAGAGGCTATACTCTAGGGCCAAAAAATAAAATGTCAATCAATAACAAATTACTGCTCTACAAACAAGTAATAAGGCCCAAACTCCTCTATGGCTCATGTGCGCTAACAAACATAACTAAAACCAATTTAAATAAACTCGAGAGATTTCAAAACAAAACCTTGAGATTAATCACAAACTCTCCGAGATATGTAAGAAACATCGATATCAAAGAAGATTGCCGCATTAAGACCATATAGGAGTTTATAAAGAAAAAACACAAAATTTAAAGAACGGATCAAGGCCCTTGAGAATGACGAACTGAAAAAGTTTTTATTAAAATGGAGGGAAAACCGTCCCTGGCGAGGCGTTTTTTCTTAAAAGTGCTCGCAGAAACAAGCCTGCTCTCTCTCTTTTACTTTTAATTATACTTAAACCTAAATAAATAGCAAAAATTAAATCCTTTTAAAAAATCAAAAGCAAAATAAAACGCATTGTTCACTCTCAACACCGATCCAAGGCAAACGGATCATACTCTCGCTTTTGGGGGCATGTCATCCACGCCGCCAAATGACCAATCAGGAAGAAATAGAAACCTATAAATATAACCCACCTTAATATGACGTAATACCCAATATAATCAGTAACTCATTATGAATTCGTCACAACAATACAGATTTTACCACCTTTCCACGTCCCGGCAGTCAATCCCATGCTCCGAGCCTCATGAGACAAAGCACTCCGATGCGACCAAAAGAAAAAAAAAGATAGGCGCCTAGACCCAACAAGCAAGCAAGTCAGTAAACCGGCAAGAGCCATCGTCGCTAGTCCAGAAATAATCAGTGCGAAGATGATGATGATGTCCATATTGCAAATCTTATGTAAAGTGCTTCTTGAGACCTGGCATGCGTCACATGTCCGCTTCTTTACTGCCAAAATAGATATCGATGGCTCCATGTCATTTTTTACTTGTTTAAAATAATTTTATTTTTAAAACTAAACGACGTTCACCCGAAGATAGAAACTGATATTTAGCAATATGTTTGTCTTCTTGCGAATCCATAATTCAAAAAACACAAAGTAAATTTAATTAATAGCTTCATGATATCTCTTCAAAATACCAAAAAAAATAGAATGTAAGTATAGACCATTGAAGTATTTATTTATCCAATCAGGCAAATTATCACCTTTCAGATACATAATCCTCTTAACCCGATTATACCTCTTTTTTACCTGATTAAATCATAATAAATATTAGGTTACAATAATAAATAATAATATTAAAACAAATTATTTAAGTATAAAAAAGCATTTCCTTTAAAAAAAATATTAGTACCCTTTAAAATAATAGCAAATATTACATTAAAAACCAAAAATGTTTTTAAACCGCTGGTAGCAGTCGTCCAAACCGGTATTCAGTATAAATAGTGAATAATACGACGATAAGAAATTCACTGTTTAACCGGTCGACTTATAACCCGATAACGATAATCCGTTATGTGTTACTTGTGTTAGGGTAAAACGAGCCGACTATATCGAACTGAAAAAGAGGTAATTTGTACATCAAACGGTCTTAAAATTTTCAGCCAACGAAGTGTAGATATCCTTAACATAATTCTAAGCAAGGGACCATTACTAAGCAGGTTGTAATAAAACATGACCAAGCACACTCACCCATGACTAAAATGATTCTATAGATAAATACCGACATTCAGAGTATATAAGCCGTAAAATAGTTTTATATAAGTTTACACTTAAAGTTAAAAAGGAAATATTCCATAATTTTCACTACTTACAGGAAGCGGATAAGCAACAATAAAATATTCCAAAAAAAACAAATAACTAGGGAATCCCTTAATAAAAATAAAAACCTGTAAGAGTGATTGTGTACACGTAGAAAAATAGTAGACAATAATAAAATGCGAGAAGCGATTTGTATAACGTGAGTTATGTCACAGTCCCTTATGGAGAATGCTGACCATTGCTTATGCTTAACTTGCTTTTTTACTTATATAAATATCCACCATTTGTAATTTTTAGGCAGTCAGTTGAAATTGTAGCTACGCTAAGTTTGTACGAAATAAATATTGTATTTTTTAAAAAGGCGTTTGGCATATTCGAATAGTTAACTGGCGCAGTCGGTAGTATTCGTGTAAAGTCGTTCTATCGTAGAAGTCTTTTAAAATCACGGATTCGAATCTACGGTTCGCTAAGTTCGACGGTACATCTGACTTTTAAGAACATTGTGAGCTGTATAAACTGTGATCTGGAAAGTGGTTAATCGTTAAGTGCTTTTTGGATTGCTGGGAAACTGCCACTACATAGGGCAATTTCGCAAGGATTGCTGCTTCGAGTAGGACTACATTGCCTCTGGAAGGATCATCCTTATAGGACCGAATATGACCAGAACAATAAGCCTAGGAATATTAATGTAAGTGCAATTTGAATTGGAAACTTGTTTTAATGTCAGAGCTTGATGATATAATCGAAGAATTAAATGTTTTAAAAATAAGTGAACCTTCAGCTGACTCAAGTACTAAAAATCAATTATTTAATCCTATTGAAAGTAATTTTAAATTAGAAATCGATAATTTAGTAGTAATTAGTAATAACAATTCTGCATTGACTTCTCAAGAAAATAAATTTCTTTCCAATAACGGTAATACAAAAGCATCAATAATGAGTCAATTCAAACCGGAATATCTTAATTGTGTTCCGACATTTGATGGAAATCCTAACGATTTACATCGCTATCTATCAACTTGTGAAAGTCTTATAACTAATTTTTATAGGGCATCAAACCCAGCTGATTTTCAAAATATCTTTTTGTTAAATTGCTTAGTTGGAAAACTAACCGGACAAGCAAAAGTTATCATAAATATTCAAAATGTTACAACTTGGGACGATTTAAAAGATACTTTAAGGCGTAACTTTGCGGACCAACGAGACGAAACATGTCTTAATAGGGATCTCGTCATGTTGAGACAAAACAATAATAAACAACCTAGCCAATTTTACGATAGAGTTCTTCATATTTTAAATCTTTTATGCTCTCATATTGATATAAACGAAAATAGCATTGAAGGAAAAAATACCAAAAAACAGTTATATAATGAACTAGCTTTAAAAACTTTTCTCTCTGGCCTAAAAGAACCCTTAGGGACAACTATTCGATGCATGAGACCTTTGAATTTAGCTCAAGCCTTACAATTCGTGACTCAAGAAAATAATACTCATTATTTTCAAAACAACATAAGACAAAATCCTCAAATTAAATCAAATAATACATCTCAACCCCAACAAAATAGAACGCAATCAAATTATAGTCAAATTAGACCCCAACCTTTTTCTTATTTTAATAATCATCAAACCCCAATGCCAAGGCCAAATATTTTTAGACCTCCATCTGGAAATCTTAACCTTTTTAGGCAAAATTATTTTGGGAATAATTTCCAACGAAATCCTGGAATTAATTTTCAAGGATTCCCTTTCCCGTCGTCTAAAATTTATCCCAGACCAAATCAGATCAATGTATTTGGACCCAACCAAAATAAACCACTGCCTGCCCCTGAACCAATGAGCATTTGTTCTAGTGGCCCTAAGCCAAACCAACCACATAACAAAAATCAAAACATATTTCGAAATACAGGCAGCCAACCCAATTTCATCTTTGAGGAATTATATTCCACAGAAATGTATGATGATAACGAAAACGCCCACTATGTTGACCCGTATTATTCTCCGATGTGTTATTATAATGCACCTACGTACTACGACCAAGAGCACGTGTACGACAATCCTTATCAAGAATACCAAGTTACCGATGAGGCGACAAGTTCATATGAGACGGCCAACGAAACCACAGCTGATGATAGGAATACTGAAAATCATGACCTACAGGAATCAAATTTTCGCAAGCGAAGTCATCTCAGCAACGAGAAATAGTAATATCCTTGAACTCTACTAATTCGAATTCCAGCGAATTATCATATATAATTTTCCCGGAATACGGTATAAAACTTTTAATCGATTCAGGATCAACAAAATAATTTTTAAATCCGGAAATTGCTTTTAAATTTTTTCCTGACCGAATTATCAATGACCCTTTTATCGTTAGCACAGTTTTTCAAAAATCCTCTCACAAATTTAGTACCACAGTACCGGCTTCAAAAATTTTTAAATTGCAAAAAAACAAAGACTTAAAGTTTTATTTATTTAAGTTTCATAATGTTTTTGACGGTTTAATAGGATTAGATAATCTGAAACTGCTAGAAGCTAATATCGATTTTAAAAAAGGCTTTCTAGTAACGCCGTTTTCGAAAATCAAATTAGAATTTCATAAGACCAAAATGGAACTTAATTGTGTAACTGTTTCTTCTAGAACCGAGCAAGTCATAAAACTTAAAACTAATATTCATAATGGAGAAGTTATAATACCGCACACGAAAATACATAATTGCGAAATCCCCGAATGTTTAACTTTAGCAAAAAACGGTCATGCGCTAACCACGATTTTAAATAATTCTTGTGACGAAGTTATTTTAGATTTTTCTGAACCATTAGAAGTAGAAAAATTTTCTCGAAAAAATTTTACTGACATTAACCTCAACAATTTTAATGACGTGCATTGCGATAATCCTACATTAGATTCTTCAAAAATTAGAGTAGATCATTTAAATCCTGGAGAAAAGGAAGCTATTCTTAACCTCTGTAAAAAATACGCTGACGTTTTTTATCAGGAAGACCAGCCCTTAACTTTTACAACAAAAATAAAACACTCAATAAAAACAACAGATGAAATTCCCATTTATACCAAGTCCTATAGATACCCGATTATCCATAAAAAAGAAGTAGAATGTCAGATAAACAAAATGTTAAATCAAAATATCATAAGACCATCAAATAGCCCCTGGTCGAGCCCAATTTGGGTAGTCCCAAAAAAGATGGACGCTTCCGGCCAACAAAAATGGAGAGTAGTTGTGGATTACCGAAAATTAAATGAAAAGACCATTGGTGATAAATTTCCTCTTCCAAATATAACAGACTTACTGGACAAATTAGGAAGGTGTCAGTACTTTACTACTTTGGACCTAGCGTCGGGATTCCACCAGATTGAGATGGATGAAAAGGATATAGAAAATACCGCCTTTAACACAGAAAGTGGACACTTTGAGTACCTAAGGATGCCTTTCGGGCTTAAAAACGCCCCCGCGACGTTTCAAAGAGCAATGGATTCTATACTCAAGGGTATCCAAAACGAGAAATGTTTAGTATACATGGACGACATAATCGTCTTTTCGTCGTCACTACAAGAACATATTGAAAACCTTAAACAAGTATTTCAGAGATTAAGGGAAGCGAACTTCAAAATACAACTTGACAAAAGCGAATTCCTACGACGAGAGGTAGCCTATCTTGGTCATATCGTTACCCCTCATGGAGTAAAACCCAACCCCGAAAAGATCATCGCTATCAAGAAATATCCAATTCCTAAAACAACAAAGGAAATTAAGGGATTCCTCGGACTGTTGGGATACTATAGAAAGTTTATCAATGGATTCGCAAGAATAACTAAACCTCTTACGAAGTGTCTAAAAAAGGGAGCAAGAATTGTACACGACCAAGAATTTCTAGATTGTTTTGAAACATGTAAAAATCTTCTAACCAGCGAGCCAATATTGCAATATCCAGACTTTTCAAAGCCATTTAACCTGACAACGGACGCTAGTAATATTGCCTTAGGAGCTGTTTTAAGCCAAGGACCTCCAGGAAGGGAATTGCCAGTAGCTTACGCATCCAGAACACTTAATGACTCAGAGCAAAATTATTCTACAATAGAAAAGGAGTGTTTATGTTTAGTCTGGGCTACTAAATACTTTAGGCCCTACTTATTTGGTCGAAAGTTTAACATAATCACAGACCACAAACCACTTCAATGGCTTTTTTCGCTCAAAGACCCAAGTTCAAAACTTTTACGCTGGCGTATTAAACTCGAAGAATACGACTACAACATCACTTATAAAAAAGGAAAAACTAACACCAATGCAGATGCTCTATCTCGTATCGAGTTACACGTTAAAGAAGGAGATTTTTCACTGAAAAAATATATAGAAGAATTTAACAAACAACTTGAAGAAGAAGGCACTGGTCTACCCTCAACGTCTAAGGAAAATAACACCAATAATGATAACGTAGATTTAGCCTCAGTGTTTGTTAACCCCGACGATGACATAAGGGAGATGCTTGATGAGCAACAGGAACCAGAACATGAACAGGAACCCGATGAAAATGACACCATACATACAAATCAAGAACAGGATCCAATTGTAGGTGTACCAATAATCGAAAGTCCTATTAATTATGGTGCAAACCAAATACTTATATCCTTGGTAAATCATTCACCAACAAAACCAAGAATAACAATTCTTTTCGAAAAGAAAAGAAGAATTTTGGTTCAGATTAGTAAAAATAATTTTGAAAATGATATTTTAAAGTTTATTAAGGAAATAGTTGTTCCCAATAAACTTTATTATTTATATTTTGAAAATGACGATGTCTATGAACCTTTTTGCGAAGTTATCCGAAAAAATTTTAGATGGCCAAGTCTTCAATTTAAAAGATGTCTTAATAAGCTATTGGATGTCACTGATAAAAACAATATACCCAAAATTATTCAAAACTACCATGAAGGAAAAAGTAACCACAGAGGTATTGAAGAGACCGTAGAAAAAATTAAGGCAAAATATTATTGGCCAAATTTGAAAAATTCGGTACAAACTTTTATTAATGAATGCGAGCTTTGTATTAAAACAAAGTATGAACGTCATCCCATTAATATCGAAATGAATATAACCCCTACTGCTACCCGACCGTTTGAAATTATACATGTTGACACCTACACCCTAGAAAAAACAAAATTCTTAACAATCTTAGACAGTTTTTCCAAATACGCTCAAGCTTATATGCTTAAATCATTGGCGGCTAATGAAATAGCAGACCACCTCATTTCTTTCTTTTCTTATCATGGTATACCCAAACAGGTTATTTCAGACAATGGAACCGAATTTAAAAATACAGTTATCACAGAACTTCTCCAATTACATAAAATAAAAATTCATTTTATTTCGCCTAATCACCCTCAATCTAATGGAGTAATAGAAAGATTCCATTCCACTATCTCCGAACATGTTAGACTTTTAAATGCCCAAGGATTTAAAAACTCAAGAATAGACCAAAAAATAAAATATGCTGTCTTAGCATATAATCACACCCTTCATTCAGTCACCAAACTTAAACCAATAGACATAATTAACGGACATATAACTTCAGATGACCCCTTTGATTTTAATCTTGATCACATTTTACTATCAGATTACATCAGTGAACATAAAGATAAATCAAAAATCCTATACGCGAAAATTAA
Source organism: Anthonomus grandis grandis (assembly GCF_022605725.1). NCBI lineage: Eukaryota > Metazoa > Arthropoda > Insecta > Coleoptera > Curculionidae > Anthonomus > Anthonomus grandis. Next base: position 25,877,627 of record NC_065546.1, read on the forward strand.
CGAAATTCTTATGAGAAATAAAGAACATGTTATAAAAAACATTAACCAGAAACGTGATAGCCCAGAGTTGTTTAAGCCCGAACAAAAGATTTTTATTAAAAAACATAGTCGGCAAAAACTTAGCGACAAATTCTCGGGAAAAGAACATATTGTTAACCTGGACGAAAACCGAAAAACTGTAGAGACAAATTCTCATAAAAAGATACATATGGACAATATTAAACGGCCTTTGAGAACCACGTACAGTTTCGACTAAAAAATGTAGATATATATATTTAAGTAGGTTCGTTAATTAATTTAAGTTTTCATTAGATTTATTTACTTTTTAATTTTTATAGTAATTTTTATATATTAAGCATACATTTACTTTATCGCAACCACAGGCTTAGGCTAAGAAAAAATTATTATTTGCAGTGCGACTCTGCATGCTACTATCGGATTACCTCAAGATCGGATTACCTTAAGCAAATTAGAAGACAATCCTGGAATTCTACCAATTAAATTAGGGCATGCTAAAATTCGCGATTTTGAATATAATTTAATTCATGTTTATGACCTTAATCCGATAATGTTGGAGATGAAGAAATTGCATAGAAAATCAATAAATATCACTACACTTTTAGTTAAACATCCTCAGTATCTGCCAGATAATTATGATTATCTTAAAATATTAGATTTAATTCAAAATAGAGTAGAGAATAAACTTAAAGAGCTTGTACCACATCCTAACAGAATGAAACGCGGGTTGATCAATATTGTAGGCTCAGCATTTAAGGTTGTAACCGGTAACTTAGATGCAGCGGATGGTGAACGTTACGACCATCTTATCGATGAACTGCAAAAGAACGACAATAAATTGTCTCAAAGTGTAATGAACCAAAACTCCTTAATCCTTAGTGTTATAAAGAAATTTAACAACACAATTTTACAAATTGCCAAGCGAGAAGAAATGTTGGAATTTCGGATAAATCAAATAGCTGATGTTCTAAAAGATTTTGGTCATACTCAGAATTCTAATAATATTAGAAACATTCTTGATGCTCTTGTTAATGTTTATGAATTTATAGATTCTACGTTACAAGACTTATAAAACTCTATAACTTTTGCTAAACTTAAAACGATGCATCCTAGTATTATTAAAACCACAGATCTATTTAACGAATTAAAACAATTAGAACAACGAGTAGGTTCTAATCAACTACCAATAAAAATTGAACTTGAGAACATGCTTTTAATAGAAAAAATAATAAAAATAAGCTCTTACATTCTAAATAATAGAATTACATTTATCCTACATGTTCCCGTAACATTTAACGAAAATTTTGAGATATTTCACTTATATGCTGCCCCTGTCCTTGTACAGAGTCGGTTTAAGGTTATATTACCGCGAAATAAACATATAATAAAAAACAAATTGCATTACGCATATCAAAGCCAGGCTTGTCAAGAAGTCTCCACACAGCTGTTCCTCTGTGACAAATCTAATCTACAAGATGTTCAGGAATCTAGCCCTTGCGAAGTCCAACTGCTGTCCTATGTCAAAAGCACTTCCATATGTAGCCAGATACAAGTCGTTCTTAACCACATCATAATTAACCAGTTAGCTAGCTCAAACAACTGGTTATTTGTCTTACCAAAAGAAGCACTAGTTCTACTGAAATGCCAAGCACAAGAAGAAGAGGTTCAACTTATAGGATCCTATATGGTTAATATTCCGAACAACTGTTTGGCCAAGGTCAACGAACTTATCATTACTAACGATGATAAACCCACAAACTTCAGCCCACAACCACTACTGTTTCCAGACCTAAACAAGATCAATGAACCATTGCCACTACTAAACCTAAGTTTCACATCAACCGATGTAAAGCTAGATGAACTTCAGGAGTTGCAATCGACCCTTCACTAGAATTCCCCAGAGTACCCGCTGTACCCTCATTTTGGACAATCCTTATCTACATCATGTTGGTAACTGGGATTAGCTACCTATGTTATGCCAAATTGAGAAAAAGATACTGTGCCCAGAAAGAATGCCAAGAGGACAACCAGCAGTCGATCCAGCTTCCTTAGCGGTAGAGCTGTCACTAGGGGTGGAGGAGTTATGTCACAGTCCCTTTTGGAGAATGCTGACCATTGCTTATGCTTAACTTGCTTTTTTACTTATATAAATATCCACCATTTGTAATTTTTAGGCAGTCAGTTGAAATTGTAGCTACGCTAAGTTTGTACGAAATAAATATTGTATTTTTTAAAAAGGCGTTTGGCATATTCGAATAGTTAACTCGTGTATGTATTTTTTCACTAGCAAAGCGCTTTCGGCTAACAAACAGCGATCATCAGTGGTACTTAAAAGATGTAAAGAATATAATTTCAAAACTTCAGTAGAATTATCACACTTACAACTCAAAATAAATAATAAAAAATAAAAATAACAAAAAATTCTTCCTAAAGGGGTCAAAACATAAAATGCGGTGACAAAACCTATTTTAAATAAACAAATTTAGCCAAACGTATTTGTACAATTTAAATGTTCAGACAAAAAAGACAATATCCATCATTCAAAAAACATATATATGTATATACAAAGACAGAACAGTTAATAAAATTATTTGTTTAAAATATAATAAGAATGAGTCGTGTATGCATCTTTAACGATAATTTGATAAAAGGTATTCATTGTTTGGAATTGTTGTTTTTCTTAATCTATAGGAATGGATGGTAAATAAACAAAGTAATATATCAGACGAGCCAACGTGGGCGTGCAAATTTCATGATTAAAGTGAATGAAGTCTATTTTATTCTCCTGTACAGAGAGACAAAATTTCTCTTAGTTCAGCTTGTGTATTTAAGCACTTGTCGTTAAAGGACATTTCTTTATTGATTTCTAGGTTTTCTAAGAAATCCAAACGCATAAAATTTTTACTCTTGATATTGTCTAAAATTTTTGAATCTTTGTCGGGATCAAATTTGTGTTTAGAAAATATTATGGTGTCCAAAGCCAACGCAGACGCAGATCACGCAATTAATTCGTACTCCAACTATCCTTTTCCATAAAATGGCAATTTTCAACTCGTATATCCATAAAAATTTGTATGTAATTTCAACACTTTCATTGCATCCTATTTTAAAATAAAAAAAAAATATTTTTTCTATGATTATAAAACAAGAAGTATCAAATAGAGTGCCATTGTTTTCAAAATAATATTTTCTATTGAAATACGTCATAATATACCAAGTGTCCCATTAGTGCGATAACGGATGATAGCTCCTTATACAGTGATACAAAAAAAAAATTATACAAAGTTACTTTGCTGTCTAAGGTGCATAACATAAAATTATTTTTGGATATACAGGGTGATTCATAAATGTGATATGATTCATAAATGACACAACTTTTTTAATTTAAGTGGAACACCCCATATTTTATTGCATTTTTGGATTGCTTGTAATTCTGCATACCTTTTATCAATCATCGTCTATACCAAAACTTACCCGTTTGTGAGATATTTAATATTTTATCAAAAAATCGACGTTTGCACGTCTCTACAAAAACAAAAATAATTCACTCATTTGGGATCCTACAAGCCAAATCTTTTGTAGGTTGTTAGTGCATACTTACACTTACTTTATGGTCCTATGAGAATTTGATAATATTCTACAGGGTGTTCGCAATACTCTATCCAAAACCAAAAAATGTAAACAACCATATCCAATTTTTTTCAAATGGAATGACCCATATTTTTTTATCTTAAAATATTCAAAATGTGATAAGCTTTCTTTTTTGTTAAGCATGTCCTATACCTATCTGTAATAGTTATCGAGTTTTTTACACTTTTTCCTAATTTCGCCCTTAAAATCCACAATAGTCGCGTTTTAATTTAAAAGAAGTTTGCTTAGTTGGCCATGGAAATAACAATTGCACAAAAATCAAGCAATTACTTTGACAGAAGATTTAGTGTTGTCAGTTTATCACTAAAGCGAAACATTTTTGCATTAAAAATGAATTTTTCGAAAGAGGATATGGTGAAAATGATGAATGACTGTTTGGGTGCAAGTGAGAAAAATTGTTTACTGACAAGCAGAGATATCCGGATGCGGAACGACATCCAAATCGATTGGCATTTGAAAGACTAAAGGAGAGATTTGAAAGAACTGGAAATTTAAATTATGAAATGTCACAAAGACAAAAAACAGGGGCAAATCCACAAAATGAAATGCTTGTTATGCAAGCCCTAATAGAAAATCCGCATGTCTCTTGTAGGCAAATTGAAAGGCAGTTGGACATTAAAAAATCCACTGTTAATAGAATCACCCGGAAACATAAATTTCATTTATATCACGTACAGCTTGTACAAGAATTAAGTGTTCAAGATTTTGCTAATCGCCGAAACTTTTGCCGCTGGGCTTTGCATCAAATCCAGCTGCAACAGGACTTTTTTACTTTGTGTTGTTCACTGATGAAGCGACATTATATAAAAATGAAGTTGTAAACCGACACAACTTCCATTATTACAACGATGTAAATCCAAGGCATGTGATACCACTGGATCATCAAGATAGATGGTCACTTAATGTATGGGCTGGTATCATTGGGACAAAGCTTCTTGGACCATATTTCTTTGATGGGGCAGTGAACGGTCAGAACTTTCTACATTTTTTGCAAAACGAATTCGAAGAAGAACTGGATGATTTACCGTTACAAAAGTAAGACGAATGTGGCTACAATTAGATGGAGCGCCTCCTCATTTTAGCCGTGTTGTGAGGGCCCCTAGATGAGCAGCAGTCCTTATAGCATCAGACCTTATAGCAGGTCATCTAGCTATAAGGTCTGATGATGCTTTATTAGCGAAACATGTTACCTGATTAATTAAAAAGATATTTTGAGACTGAGACTTAGAGTTTTAATTTTTCCTCTAGTTACGTAGGTCTCTTTAAGATAATGGACGAGTTCTTTCAATTAGTTATTTTATTTTAATTATAACACATAAACACATAGTATGTTATATTTAATTATAAACATAAGTTTAGGTAGTTACCACCCCTTCATAACCTCTAGAAAAAGTTAAATTTGTACAAAATCCCGATCTTTTCAAGATTTTTTATTATTTAGTGCCCTCTTACTTTTATGCAAATTAGAGAGCATAAGTTTTGTTAAAACAGAGGTTTTTGGGATACTTTTAGGTACTTTGCAAAAAATGACAGAGAAAAGAATGATTTTTCAGACTTAGTTGAAATGCAGAAAGATCATTCAGAATACTTACATTCTGTCGGTGTGCCATTTTACCCGCCCCGCATATCTTTAGCAAAGAGCAAAATCTTATTCTGCAGAAAGTTGCAAATCAAGTTTTACATTTAGATGCTACAGGTAGCATATTTCGAAAGTCATATGATGTTTCTAAAGAAGTTTATCCTTATGATGCAGTTATTCAAATACCAAATAATAATAGAGTATGTTCTGTTTCTCAAATGGTATCGGCCTGTCATGATTGTTAAAATATGCATGGTCAATCTTTAAAAAAGTAGTAACCGATTTTAGCTTTGCCTTTATAAATGCATTGATGTTGTCATGGAATAACATGGATCTTTTTGAACTTATTTGTCGCAGGTGTTTAATTTTTTAAACCCTATAAAATTACGTCAATTTAAGTTAAACGACGTCAATTTAACTTCATATTTGCTGTTTTCATATATTTAAATTAATGGCAGAATTAGTAAATGATTTTTTTATTATAGAACATAGAAAATCAAGAAAGGAGATAATAGCAGTATCATTTAACTTAGAATAGCCTGCATTTTGCAGATGGTTTCGATATTTCTACATTATTATTAGCTCCAAATACCATAATCCTAACCAATATTCTGTCTCTAGCAATAATTTTCACTTTAAACCAAAAGATAGTTTTCATGAAAAAAATATATTTTATCAATGTTTGAAGCAAGTTATAACTAAGCCAAAAATTAAAATTGTGGAAAATAAAACAAACAAGGGAAAAATATTATAAAAAAAAGTATATATTAATATTATAAGAAATTTTTTCCAAAATAAACATCTCCTATTGTCCCATGTGGAGTGAGTTTCTTCTCGAGGGTACACGGTTTAGTAATGGACATGTAGAAAGGTATTTTGGCATCATAAAAAATGATGTTTTGAAAAAACTTACATCGCAAAAATGTAGCCGTGTACTTAGAAATATAAGAAAATTTGTTCTTTTTATTTTATTGACCTGTAACCAAAAAATAGACGATGTACGAAACCTTACGTTTCCAGTTCGAATATCTCACAAAACAGAACATTTTATAATAACCAAGGACTTCTTTCAATTTTCTTGAAATTTTTTTTTTCAATCAAATCTTGACGCCAATAATCAATAAGGTCAAATTAGGAAATGTATTCTGTATATACTGCAGGCATTATAATGACACCTCTGATGGTCGTATTAAATGGTTGGGCTGCGATACATACAACCATAGAACATTAATTTTTTTTATGCCAAAAATGTGTATTACAAAGAAATGGAAATATTGCTATATCATTAGAAAAAAAAAGTATTTCTCCCAAAATGAATGAACCTAACGGTTTAGAACCCTTTGAACTGTTTATTAATGAGCAATATTATAAATCAGCTCAGGAGCTTTCTAAAATAGAAACTGAAACAATGTATTTAAACTTTAAGTGCAATAACAAATAGTATTATTAACCCACTAAATCTAGAGCATCTCTCCGCCATTAAATATGGCATAAAAAGTGAAGAATTGGCTTTAAGGAAATACGAGCGCTTAACACAAATAGTGCACGGTATTCACCCGCTCATCGCAGGCTCACCGGATGCGCTCGTGAGGACCGATGGGCTCCTTGAAATTAAATGTCCATTAATCATTACAAATGAAGATTCTAAAGAGGCTCTGTTGCTTGGAAAACTTAAATATTGTGATACCAATGGAAAACTAAGAGTAAATAGCAATTACTATTATCAAATACAAACTTTACTAGAAATAACTGCTCACGATTGGTGTGACTTTTTTATTTATACTAATCGTGGAGTAAACATTCAAAAATAGAAAGAATACCTGCTTTTTGGATAAATACATTTCCTAAATTTAAGTCTACTTTTTTTAATTATATTTGGTTCCTTCAATTAACAATAATTTAACTGCGGTAATAAATCCAATAAAATGGACAACTGTGAGGAAGATAGAATTATTTTAAAATAGATTTGTCACTGATTATAAATATTATTTGCGTAATATTAATAGAATATTTATATCGGTTTTTATTTCAAACGTGAGGTGTGATATTTGAGAAATTACTCGAGAGGATTTTGAAACTCTTAATGGCTATACATGGCTTAACACTTTTATTGTTGATATGTGTTTCAACATTTTAAACGATTCCAATAGTTACAATTTATTAACCTGCAGCCTATCCACTACATTTTTTATCGCGTTTTAAATCACGCTGTTAATCAGATAGATATTTTCGATGAATGTATTTTGATTATGCCACTATTAATAGACAATAGTCATTTTTGCTTAGCCGTTGCTGATTTTAAGGCAAATACCTTTTTATATTTAAATCCTTATAGAAATGAAGACAATTCCGAAGCTTCTACTAACATTTTCAAAAATTTCAAACACTTTCTAGAAAAAAACAAGAAACAGTGCACAAATCTGATTTTATTAATATCAACTAGATTTTAAAATACGAGAATCACGTTTTACAAAATGATTCCTATAATATTTAGGTATTTATTTGGCGGCATATTTAAAAATTTTTTTTTTTTAACAAATATATAACAATTTATCCTTAGAACATCAACTTAACCTGGACAGCTATAGAGTAGATCTTAAAACACTTCTATTAAAGAACTCTGACTCTGTGACAAATAAATGTTAGTATTGTGGATGCTCGAAGAGTAGTATTAAGGAAACCTATTATGTCATGATGAATTAATTTTTTAAATTTTTGTGTGTATCCAAACAACACAAATGTGTATTTAAAAGTTTCCCAAAAATAAATGTCACTTTAGAGATAATGCATTATTATGAAGGGGATGAAAGTAGAAAGGCATTAAATAATAAAAATTCTTGAAAAAAATCGGGATTTTGTCAAAATTTAGTTTCTAGAGATTATGAAAGGGTGGCAACTATCTAAACTTGTGTTAGTGTATATCTAAAAGAATCCCAAAAACCCCTATTATAACAAAACTCCTGCACTCTGATTTGCATAAATATAGGAAGGCACTAAGTAATAAAGATTCTAGAAAAAATCAGGATTTCGAAAAAAAAATATTTTTATTTATAAGGTAGAATTTGAATTTATGAAAATTTAAAAGTATCGAAAGAACAAATATCATCATATTACAATACAAGAACAATATAAGAACTCATCTACCATAAAGTACCTGAAATAATTCAACTGAAATAATTAATATTAAACTTAAAAAAAATATTATTTGTACTCATATACGCTCGTGTTTTTAGATTAATTTTTTTTAATGCATGACAGAATAAAATAGATAAAAATTAGCAGTTTTATGTAATTTTTTACAGATTATGTTCGTTTCCTTAGGTTCGGTAGTCCGGTCGCGCGGAAAGGCTGGCGTTTTATAACTTGTACAAAAAAAACTTGTAAAATTATGACTGAACTGGTTAAATTTTATTTGAAAATTTTACAATAAGATGGATGCTAACTTTATGACCTTTTAACGTTCGACACTTTAACAAATTGGTATTTTAGTTTTTTGATTCTAAACAGTTTTGGAACCTAAATGTCTTTTGAATTATGATTATTGTCTTCTTAGTCTGAACTTTTAAATTGTACAAATATTGTTAATCTTTAAATTGTGACGTACGTTTGTCTAAATTTGTTTATTTAAAATAAGTTTTGTCACCATATTTTATGTTTTGACTCTATTAGGAAGAGAGTTTTTTGTCATTTTTGTTTTTTTATTATTTATTTACCCAAAAGTCAATACGAGTCAGATGAAAGTTTTGACGTTTTCAATAATAAGAGTGTGTTCCGGAGATAAAAGCGTATTCCTGGAGTATGCTTTAGAAGGGAGTGTGGTCCTGACTTTGTTACAATATTATTATGAAAATGTAAATACGTTAATTATTCTCCTATTTTATTCATATTTTGTAGTTACAGTTGATTAGTAGGGTTTATTTAGGGTTCTACCTATATTTAGTTTAATATTTTCGTCTAGAGTCTCTGGTTTTTAAGTAGTTCTCTTGTTTGTGGGACCAACTTAGGTTATTTAGGTTATATCATTAATTTATGTGAAATTTTCTAGAGTTTGTATACTTGCTTGCTTTGACTGTCAGTATTTTTTTGAAATTATCGGTCTTTAGGCGAAAACAATGAACAGAAATCTAAGCATTTCTAAATTGTTCCATAGATTTTTAAAAGAGACGCGTTTCGTGACATTTTATTTAGTTTCAATTGTTTTAGTCAGTTTTTACCATGGAAACAATTAAACGAGAGTCAACGCGAGTCAGGTTAAAGTTTTTGACGTTGCCAATAAAAGTATGTTACTGAATTTCATTACAATATATTTTATTTTAGGTAACACCAAGGAAGAAATTTAAGTGCCCAGAATGTGCAAGCAATGAGATGCTCTCAGCTGATATAGGTCACATGGTAGCTAGATCACAATGCGTTGATCGATTTGCACAAATATTTCGTCGTATGCCATTAAAATTAATAGAATTTAGAGCTGATCCTGTTCTATTTAAAGACTCTTTTCCAGAGAAACTTAAACGTTTTAATAATATTGGCAGTTTGTAATTACAAAAATTGGTCATTTCCGCTTAGTATCAATAATAAAGTTTGACTAGAGATATACCATACTGGCAAATTAATATTTCATTGGAAAGGGAAACACATAATAGTGTATCCAACTACTAAGGTATGACAAAGAAAAGACTGTATTCCCACCAGATATCGTTCCGACTCCTACTATCTCACAATTTTAGCGAGAGACACCAAATTGGCCGTGATTTTTGTGCATGCCATCCATTATTATAGTCGTTTTATTCTCACTTGAATGACGATAAAAACGATGAAAACGTGCCGACGAAAAAACCGATAGACCAGGACCAGTTTTTAACCTACTTTTTTTTTTACACTGGCAGCATACCACAGATGTAAATATCTCCGCACCAGATAAATACTCGCATAGCCGAATTCGGCCCTTCATCAATTTCTGCGACAGGCGGCGCACCAGTCGAAACGCTTAATATATTTTTAAAAACTATTGTGTAAGCATTCTGATTAAAAATATAGTAAATGTAGACACAGTGTGTATCCTTTTAAATTCGAAATATAGAAATTAACGTTTTAAAAATCTACATTCTAATGATATATAGTAAGTTTTTTTTAAAGTAGTTTCAAATGATCAACAAATAAACACAATTTCCTAATTAAAGGGAATAAGTTTAATAGACATGCAAGTTATATTGTTCAAGTAGAAGAAACAGTTAAATATTTTTATAATATGCTAAACTTTTAACGTGCACCTTTTAATTTCCAATAGAATTTCTATTTCTAGGAAAAAAAGTAGTCTTATCGCGGCTTTTCCATAGAAAAAAAACTTAAATAGTACTATTTTGCAGAAAGTTTTGGAAATCCAAGACTTATTAGGTATACTTTTTGATTCTAAATAATAAACATAATATAAACATGGTGAATCTTAACTAGAAAATAACATTCAAAACAATACAAAAACTATAAAAATATTTTACGAATTTATATTATTATAACAATATTATAAGTAGTTTGGTTATTCTTGGGAATCGCTCTCTTTAAATTTATAAATAAAAATCCTTTATTCTAATTAAGGAACCTCTATATTTCGCTACTAATTTGTAGCTTCTTCAAGAGGCAAGCTATATACAAAGAAAAATAATACACACTATTTAAATGTCCAAATGGTCCAAGAATTAAAATAACATCACAATTAAAACGACAATAATTTAAAGTCATAAAATACTTAAAACATACATACATATATACATACATACATATATACTATATATACTTCTAACAATAACAGAATTTTATTAAATTGGTATCAAAAACCAACAGCATCTACTAGATATATTAATTTCCATCCGAATCATTCTACCAATCAAAAGATCAATATGATTAAGGCGATGGTAAATAGAGTCACCCACATTTCCGTTGAAATATTTATTAAAGAAAATCTCAGTAAGTTGTATAAATTTTTTTTTAAATAATGGTAATATAAGAATATTAGATACGAGGTTAATTATAAAAGGTATACTATGAAACAAAAAATCGGTATTATTATTAATTTAATAAATTGCAATATATCACACTAAGTTGGTCTATGTCAGATCTAGAATTAACCGATCTCTTCTCATTGTTGATATGAACCATTTCCATAAACAAGCGTTTCCGGTAGTTAGTCTCAGAATGCAATATAGTTACATTATCATAATCAAACTGGTGGTTCGTATTTAAAAAATGAACCGCCAAGCCACAATATTTTTTAGCTATGCGACAATCACTCTTATGTTGCGTAATTCTCTGTTTCAGTGTCCAATGTAGCAACCCTCACAACCTGTACAAGGAATGTTGTAAACTAGATTAGACCTTTAGAAAATAGGCGTTCTATCCTTCGTTTTAGAGAAAATGTCCCTAGAAGTGTTTGTGTTGTATTTGGCAATCTTAATATTTGGTATTGACTTTAGAGTATTAATTAAGTTATTTGTTAAACCATTGATGTAAGGGAGATTCTTATATTTAATTATTGTAGGAGCACCATCATCAGTAGGGCCATCAAAAACCGTTGTTGAATAAATACGTTTTTTTAACAAGTGCGTAGGGACACCATTATTTTAAAAAAAATTATACAACTTACTGAGATTTTCATTAATAAATATATTTCATCGGAAATGTGGGTGACTCTATTTACCATCGCCTTAATCATATTGATCTTTTGATTGGTAGAATGATTCGGATGGAAATTAATATATCTAGCCGATGCTGTTGGTTTTTGATACCAATTTAATAAAATTCTGTTATTGTTAGAACGAATAAAAAACGTATCTAAAAATGGAACTCCGAATCTATAGAGTTAAATATATTTAAGGTATTTATAAGTTCATTCTTTGGTGGCACTGCTGTTATTAGTTATGTTAGAGTATATATATATACGAGTATATAAGTAAGCTGAATATACGAGTATATATATATATATATATATATATATGTTGTAATTCGGTGTCACCTATAAGAGTTTTAACGTGTCTGGGTATATTGATTATAGAACCGCTAGAACCATAAATTAATAGTAAATTAGAAGATATATACTAATATTGTTTAATAATTTGAAAAGAGTTGTCATTGTTATCAAGCATATAATTTAGTTATGTTTAGAATTTTTAATTTTCTGCTGAACATTTTGCACATTTTTCCGAGACCACTTAACAAAATGTATGCAAGTTGGTATCAAAAAGTTTTGTCAGCAAAAAAAATTTGTGCGCGTAGCATTTATGTTGATTAGGCCCTAACCATCTTAAGTTTTTCGATATAATTTTGTTTTTTATTTTAGTACCTACAAACTCGTGGTGTTGTTTTTTTTAAATTCATTTCGAAAAATCTATAACCACAATGACATCTTTGCTTGGGCTAACTAAATATGTGATTTCGTGTCCACCGTAATTCTTATTTAATAAAAATATCTGAGAGGATTCGGTTATACATTCGTTTGACTTCAGTAAAGTGGCACAATCGGGATAACTAAAATTTGGTAAAACTTTTTTAACTAAATATAAGGCTTTTTATGCTTTAAAAAATTTAAAATTTAATCGTCAATTCCAGTTTTCTTAAAATCTTACTTTTTTTTAATTTTAATTTTCTTGGTGTCGTAACAGTATCCGGTAGTTCTATTAAGTTGTTAATAAATTTATCGGATATATTTTCATGTTCAAATTTGAGGCGTTTCTTATTAGAAATAAGTGGGCTAGTCTTAAAAGCTGAATTGTTTTCATCTGCAGTATATTTTCTTTTTGGATTTTGCATGTTTAAATTTTTCTCGCGATCTGAAGCAAAAGGGCTGCTAAAGAAAGCAGTGTAGTTTTGAGAAACCGCATTACTCTTTAGATATTTTTCGTTTTCTGTCCGGAAGTCTTCATTGTTATTTCAACAATGGTTTCTACAACTGTATTTATCACATAAGCTTTCAACTGGAAATCCAGCCAACTTAGCGTTTGCTAAAATATTTAAAAAATCTTAATAATTAATAAAGCATAGACGGGCAAATAAAACAATAGTGAAAACTATTTAAATACGTTTTTATAATGAGTTTAGTTGTGATAGAAATTAAGAAATAATCTAAATAATTCTGTTTACAATTTTTAGCCTTGATTCAAGCTTCTGCTTTTTTACAAAAGATAAAGGGTAAACTGCAAATTGATTGCAGTATTGGTCATAAATATAGCAACAAATAGGTACATTTTTCTTTTAGTGTTTTTGATTTTTTAAAAAGTGCACGTGCACATTGATAGATATTTTACAAAAGTTTTATTTAAGCATATTTTTTGATATTTTACAAAAGAAACAAACATTTGTTTTTTAGGAACGGGAAAAAATATTTGTTTAAATATTAATAGCACAAGAAGCGAACTTGTACTTTTACTTGAATTGTCGAAACAGTGGGCTGCCAAGGCAGTTATGCATATACGTCTCCTGATGGACCCGTCATGCCCCACCGGGGGTTACCAGAGCCCAACGGCCTTAGAGAAACCGATAAGGCTCTCTGGTCTGAAGGACTTAAAGTCACTCGGTACACTGAAAGTGTTACCCAAGTATTTGAACCTGGCGCGCGTCAGTACTGAGCACTCCGCGACTACATGGTCAACGGTTTCATCCTCCTCACAACACCATTGGCATTCCGGGTTGTCCGCAATACCGATAGTATGGAGATGGCTTCTTAAGTGCCAGTGACCGGTTAAAAGACCTGCCACTAGCCGAATTTCGCGTCTTTTTAGGTGTAGTAGATTTTTGGTGAGATAGGCAGAGGGCCCACCTATGTGCGGTGCGCTTTGGCCTGTTTCATACCAGGGGACTCAGTCCATCTTCGGTGGGTCCACTTGTCCAGCAGACCCTTCATTGACGCGACCGCAACGCATTTGGCGATACCAACTATGGGTTCCGGCCCCATCGGCACATTCGCGGATACCAGTCTGGCAAGAGAGTCCGCTTCCTTATTACCTGCATGGCCTGCGTGGCCAGGTATCTTGACGAGCTGGACCCTGCAGCCAACCTGCACCAGTACTTTTACTTATAATTTTACTTACCCGAATTTAATATCCATTAATTGCAAATATCCATAAGTTTCACTGGAAACCTAAACATCCTAACGGTAGAATTTCTGCGTGAATTGCCACAAAATTTTCACATTTATCTCCACATGGACGTTTTTTAGCACTTATTTCATCTATTTTTAATTTAAGACTTTAAAGTGTAGCAAAACAAGACATAACTGCGAAAATATTTTTTTATAATAACACACTAAGGAAAAAATAGACCATTTGGGTTGCGTAGACCAATTGGGTTTTTGGATATTTGCAATGCTCTCATTCGTCGAGAGCAGGTTATGTAATCGTGGGAAAAACCTAATATCTAATTTCGGGTTTTAGGTACTTCCCTGATCATGCTTATTATACAATTACTATTCTATAATTAAAATTTAAAATTTATACATTTTAGAAACAAAAATATAATAAAATTAAGGGTGCTTTAAATTTATCCTGTTAATTATAACTATAGGACTTATTATAGTACTGCTTTTAAATGAAATATAAATTTAATTGACATACATATACATTAAGTATGTATCTATAGGTCCCTCCATCAACAATCTATTTTGCGGTTTCTTTCATCAAGTATCAACGTAAACTTCGTTAAATGTAAAAAAAAACCTTTTGGTCAATACCCCAAAGAAGACACACTAAATTTATAAATTTAACTAAAAACCCAAGATCCAAAATCCTTTATTACTCGCCGTAACGCAGAGGCACGCAACGAACCGGGATGCTCAATTTGGCAACATAGACTAATAATTTTGGCTTGAGATGCTAGCTCACTCAGGCCAGCATCCTTTTAGGGTCCGCAAACTTAACATTGGAATATTTATCTGGTGCGGAGCTATTTACATCTGTACAGCATACTATACCGCGTCGAATATGCGAAGAGACCGTCCGATGCAAGTGTGGGTCGGCATCGATCCTCAATAGCAAATCAATGCTTATGCCGCCGCAAAAAATTTGCCTCTAATATTTTAATATTTAGATTATTCTAAAAAGTGGCGCAGTATTTAGTTATATTGTGACTTAAATAGACATATAACATATTTAGAAGAAACGTGGTTTGATACGTATGACAAAGATAAATAATGTTGAGTTAATCATTCCACGAATTGAATGCGCCATGCTTAAGAGGCAAAGAAGTCATTATACTTTATGCCAGGAGTACAAAAGGATTTGTTGAAAATGCGTTACTTTTGTCTTCTAAAAATATTTCTCAATCTTCGGCTTATTACTATTAAATATCAACGAACCAGAAAAATGGTTCTCTAATCAGCTCTTACCAAATATGCCTCCAAACTCAGTAAAATATTATGGATAATCCATCTTGCCATTCAAGAATTATACCAAATAGTAGTTTTAAAAGATAAGATCTCATAACTTTTATGAAAATTAAGAATATTCCTGTTTCCGATAAAACTCTATTAAAAAAGGAATTGCTAAATATAATTAAAGAGTATAAACAAAAAAATGCATATCTTATTGACAATATTGCCAAAAGTAATGGATATACTGGTTTAAGATTGTCTTTATATTATTGCGCCTTTAATCCGATCGAATTAGTTTGGGGTAAATTAAAAAAAAAAACAGCTTCGAAAGTGCATCACTTCCGCAACATTGAGTACGGTAGCTATTGACAATATACTTGCTCTTACCCTTCAATTCAGAGGATAAGAGCAACAAAACCTAGGGCTTCTCTGCTTACCAGAGATATTCGTGCATTGCAGAGATTAAGAGATTAAACATGGAAAAAATATAAAAATGCTAAAATAGAAACTAATTACAATTATTATAAGACTTTAAGAAATCATACATTATCTTGTATTAGAAAAGAAAAAAGAAATCACATATTAGATATTTCTCATCTTAATAATCCTTCTAAGCTTTGGAAAACCCTACAAGATTTAAATATTACTTTACATAATAATAGTACTCTGCCGCCAAATCTATCAAACGCTGAAAATATAAATAAATATCTACTACACCTCTTTTTTACAAACCGTAACTGAACAATGTAGGGATAAGATAGAATACTACAAGAATAATGTTTATAATTTTATATCTAGATTTAACTTTTCACTAACAACTTCTCAGGTAATACATTCAATTTTGCTAATCCTTAAATTTAATGCTATGAGTGTAGACTTAATCAATTTAAAAATTTTATATTAAATATAATATTATTTTATTTATAAATGTGTAGTCCTTTTATAGAAGATATGCATATGATTAACTCTATAATAGAAAAGAGCGAGATACCGACTCTCTGAAAAACTGCAATTGGCATCCATTTACTTAAAATAAATGATCCTCAAACCTCCACCGACTTAAGAATTATAAAATTATTCCTGATTTTCAGTGCGGATTTAGAAAGGGGTGTAGTACAGCTTCCGCTTTAGCATCGGTACTTGATCATAAGAGTTTCGATGAAGGTCTTGTTAGTGTTCTGGTTTTGTTGGACTTCTCTAAGGCCTTTGATACGTTAGACCATAGGCTCCTATTAGCTAAACTTAAGAACTATAACCTTGAGACTGATGCACTTAACCTGGTTGGATCATTTCTTCGAGACAGATCGCAAAAGATCAGTTTGAGTAACTCGGTGTCAAATAATATTTCGATCAAATCTGGTGTACCTCAGGGTGCTATTTTATCCCCGCTCTTATTTATTATTTATACAATAGGCGCTATTGCTGCTTCTTTGTTTTGTAGTACACATGCCTATGCTAATGATACTCAGATTTACTCTTCTTTCAATCCCCAAGATACTCAGGAAATTGCCGGAAAATAAACTCGGATCTTAATATAGGTAATCAATTACCCTTACGAACATAATCTTAACTTCAACTCTAACAAGACAAATTTTGGTAGTTATTGTATTTCTTTTCATGGTAAAAAAGTCGTTAAATCTATACATTGGCGCCACAAGTTTATCCTGTGTATTTTGTGGAAAAAATTTGGGCTTAATTGTAAATGAGGATCTAAGATTTCATGAACATACGGAACGTACGGAAGATTATTAAAAAAGGATTTTATGCTCTTAAATTAATTTATAACAATCGGCAACTGTTAAACTTTTCATTAAAAAAGATGTGTGATCGCCTTGTTTTACCGCATTTTAATTATTGTAACTTTCTGTACGGGCTTTGTCTAACTGCGGAGGATAAATATAAAATTCAAAAAGTACAAAATGCATGCTGTAGGGTTTTATAATTAAAACAAAAAACAACTATACGATTCCACCATCTACACCCGAAAATAATAATTCGGCCTGCCATTGACAATTATGGTTTTGAAAACAGTCTTTTAGAATATTAAATATTCCCAAGCAACACACGATAGTTAAATAAACATCAATTTTTGTTTACACCAGATGTACAACTTTAAGTACAAATATCGGATAAAATATCCGCGTGATATACTTGAGGAATTTAATATTATGTTTATGTTTTATTCACATTTAACAACAAGGTTTATTACATGTTAATAATGTACAATTATTATTTCATAAAAGTTAAACGGTTAAGTATGGTATATTGTATACTATATAAAGACATTAATAAAATGCGTTTAATGGAATAAGATTTTTTTTAATAACTTTACTATCAATGTAGATATTTTTTTTTGAATTTGCAGATGTGTTGTATGGATCAGAAGGCATTTTTTTGACGTACAAAGATAAAAAAATTACCAATGACGTCCATTTATCGTAAATATTTTTTAATATAAAAAAGTATACCACTACATTTTTCTAAAATAAACTTTTTTTAAATCCTGGTTATCCTATTTGTATCTCTTATTTAGTATCATTATTGTTTTATCCACGTTAATGCATTTCCTATTTTTTTTTAGATTTCTGTGTGAATGATATATCATTATTGCACTTTAAGATATATGTGTGTATGAAAAGTATATCATATCCTACACAGTGGCAAATATGTGATATCGGAGTGTTTACATAACTTAGGGTCTTATTTTTAAAAAACTGAATTTTCACTTAAAATCAAAAGAGTTTTTTCACGTTTATCGAAAATCTTAAGGTTATGTAAGAAAAGTTTTAATACAAAAACTATAGATTTTTTTATAACTTATAATTTTCCTAAAAAGCATTTTTTTCTTACCGCCCCACCCGCTCCAAACAACTTACCAGTAAGAATTTTTTTTTTAAATAATTTTTTTTTTTTAAATAATATGTATGAATTCGGTTTCGTCGTTAATATCTAATCTAATAACACAGTTTGTTTATTTAAATTTGATGTAATTATATACATATATGTTTATTAATAAATATTTAATACAAAAACAGTGCTATTAGATTGGATTTTATGAAAGAAAAACGCTGATTTTTCAAAAGAATTTCTTCCAAGACAAATTTTTGGGGTGGATGGGGGGGTAAGGGTTGTGTTGATAAAAAACAATATTTTTGCAGAAAATATATATTTAATATTTAATTTAGTAACACTGTTTTTTTTTAAATTTGATATAATTTTCTATATAAATATTTAGTATAAAGACAACGTTATTAGATTGGAAGTACTAAAAAGTGCAGTAGTACCGTAACAAGTGCTATTTTCTGCTCCCATAGTTTTTAACAAATTTAGTGGCTTAATAACGTTTTATAAGCTAAAATTGGTATCGTTGTAAAGCTGTTTTTTCCATCTATAAGCAGAGTGAAAAGGCATTTTTCCGAAGGACTGTTTTCCCTAGGAAAATACCAAAATACCAATGCTATTAAAATAAACTGTCTATTAGTGATAAATACCAAGGTCCATTGTTAGGCAGAGGATTAGCCGCTGGAATTTGCTGAATTCTCGCGAAGTGCCGAGTGTGTGTGAATAGTGTGTGAAGGTACGGATTAAAAGTTATGGGTTGTGTAGTGGAGGGAATTGTACATGAGTTTGTACAATAGTGTAACACGACGGAGCAAGGGCAAATTTTCTGATTTTGTTTTATAATCTGACTGAAATAAGATCTCTGTCAACATGTTGAGTACTTGTGATATTTGTTCAGTCAAAATTACCAGCACACGAAAAGTAATTAAATGCCTAGAAAGGAGCTGTCCTAATGTATGTCACCAGGATTGCCTAAAGGGACATTTAGATGATTGGAAATGTAAATCATGTTCTTACTGCCCAGCAGAAAATTTCCAAGTCTTTGGTGGAAATGAAAACTGAAATGGTAAAATCGATTGAGTTTTGTCAAGGCTCAATTGAAGAAAATAATAGCTTAATAAAAAAACAAGACAAAAAAATCTCAGAATGTTTGGATAAAATAGAAACTCTTCAGAATAAATGTATCCAGCTGGAAAAAGAAAATATTGCCCTCAAATCGCTCCTTAATTATGAAGAACAACATTCAAGATCTAACAGTGTTGAGATAGTTGGCGTCGCTGAACTAAGGGATGAAAATGTAATCTCTACAGTCGTTAAGATTGCCAGAGCCTTAAACGTCAATATTGGGTAGGATCACATAGATCACTGCTATCGTATAGGGGAGGTCCAGGAAGAAAAACATGAACCTCGTTCTATGTATGTGAAGTTTATTTCAAAGATTAAAAAGGAACAGTTTCTTGGTGCTAAAAAAGTGAGACGGGATCTTTGTGTGGGCAATATACAGTGGCGGCCAGCAAATTAAAAACGATACAATTTTTAATATTTTATGCTAAAATCATACGGTATATTTTCTATTTGCACATAAATGTTTTTATCACTTCATGTTAAGCTTGCACATGCATAAATATTTGGATTTGAAACAGGTTTGGAATCTGATATTTTAACAATTTAGAAATACCTTGGACAGCTAAATAAAAACGATTCATCTTTTGTTTTTTTTTATCAATTTTTGTCGAATATGAATGTGTAGCATTTATTTATCATTTAGTTGGTGTCTCACTTAAGTAATACAAGGTCAATATAAAACAAACCTTATGGGTAAAAAAAAGAGTTGTGACCCTGAAAAAAGACAAGTAATTTTAAATTTGATTCAAGAACGGCATTCATACAGTAAACTTGCAGCAATGCTAAAATGTTCCAAATTTATGGTTCATAATGCTATTAAACATTATAAAACTCACGGCACGGTTAGAAATGTACCTAGGAAGAAAATGCCTAGAATAACAACCGCAAGAGAGGATAAAATTATGGTACGTTTAGCAAAAAAGTCGCCCCATTTAACAGCAGTAGATATCAGACGTGAAATGTATGCACAAAACGATCCGAAGCCATCAGTAAGAACAATTCGCCGCCGACTTAATGAGTTTCAACTATTTGGAAGAGTTTCCCGAAAGAAGCCACTTGTCTCAAAGAAGAATCGTAAACTCCGATTGCAGTTCGCACGCGATCATTTGAGTTGGACCCTTATCCAATGGAAAAATATACTTTGGTCGGATGAAACAAAACTTAATCGCATCGGATCGGATGGTCGTACTTACGTACGAAGACCACCTGGTGAGGAATTAAATCCAAGATTCACAAAATTAACTGTTAAACATGGAGGTGGTTCAATCATGATGTGGGGCTGCATGTCATGGTATGGAGTTGGACCAATTTATAAAATAGATGGAATTATGGATCAGGAGAAATACAAATCTATATTAGAAAATGTAATGCTTCCATATGCAGAAGAAAAATTACCTATTACCTGGAAATTTCAACAGGATAATGACCCCAAGCATACAGCACGTTCAGTAAAAAGGTGGTTTGAACAAAACGTCGTTGATGTAATTGAATGGCCCTCGTGTAGTGCAGACCTCAACCCGATAGAGAATCTGTGGAATCTCTGTCGGGTTGAGGCTAGTCTTAAAAGAATAATTCAGCCAAAGCAATTTAAAAACATGGACGAACTAGTGAAAGGTGTTCAAGAAGCTTGGTATTCCATCCCAATTACTCGCTGTCAAACTTTAATAGAATCTATGCAAAGAAGATGTCTAGCAATAAAAGAAGGTAAAGGATATCCTACCAAATACTGATTTTTTTGGTGTAAAATTAAAATATTGAATTTGTTTTTCATTTGTTGTCCATTAATTTTGTAAAAATTTTTTTTCCCTAGATTTTTGAATAGATTACTATTGATTTATGGTAGAACGTGTTTAATATGTCTAATCCTTATAAATAAATATCATTCGTAAAACTGCATAAAGTGGTTTTCCAAAAAAATTAAATTTTGTGTCGTTTTTAATTAGCTGGCCGCCACTGTATGTGAGGGTGTGCAGGGGGTTCACGCGAAAAAACCCGTGTACATCAACGAATCTCTAACAAAGTCTAATCGTGTGTTGTTTAAGAAGTGTCGTGACTATAAAAGGAAAGAAAACATAAAATACTTGTGGGTGAGGGATGGAAAAAATTTGTATGCGAAAAATTGACACTTCGAAGAAGTTTGTAATCTATACAGAAAATTCATTGATTGATGTTAACTGAAAATGAAGGTAAATATTTAAAAGTTTACTATCAAAACTGTCAAGGTCTTAATTCTAAGTTATTTAATCTTAGGCTATAAATCTCTTTTTCAGATTATGATGTTATTGTCTTGACGGAGACTTGGATCCAGCCATCTATCTATGACCGCGAGTTTATCGATCAAAGATATATAGTTTGTCGAAAATATCGTGACCTAATTCGATCAGGTAAAGGAACGGGAGGGGGAACCCTGGTCGCCGTCAAGACAGAAATATCATCCCAACTGTTACCCATATCGTGCAATAATAGTAACATAGAGGATATCTGGATTAAATTATGTTTTTCTTCTCAAAACTTGTATTTATGTAGTACTTATATACCTCCAAGGATGTCATATAACACTTATAGTGAATTTTTTGATACTGCAGGCCAAAATAATAAAATTCTTATTTTAGGGGACTTTAATATACCCACTTTAGTAGTTGTAGAAAATAGGAATATTTTTAATAACATAGAAAGTAGATATTTACAAATGATAAACCTGTTAGACTTGCGACAACATAATAAAATTCTTAACGACAGAAATAGGGTTCTTGATCTTGTTTTGAGCAATTTTTCTTTTACTTTAAATAGAAACAACTCTCCTTTTATAAGGGAATATCCGGATCATCCCACTTTGTTTTGCAAACTTGAATTTAGCAATACTTCTAACAAAAAAACTTTTAATAGCCAATATAACTATAAAAAGGCAGACTTTTTAAAACTTTACAGATTGTTTGAAAATGTTAACTGGGATGATCTAAAAAGCAGTTTTGATGTAAACCAAGTAACAAATATTTTTTACAAAAAAATATATGATATTTTGGATAAAGGTGTACTAATGGCACGTGAATGTACGTGGTTTACTAAAGAAATAATTTTGAATTTAAAAAGAAAGGAAAGATTGAGAAAAAAATACAAAAAATCTAATAGTCTCGCAGATAGAGCAAATTTCATTTATATCAGAAGTAAAGTAAAAAGTTACATTAAAATTGCATATAAAAAATACATAGAGGTAGAAACAAAAATGGCTAGCGACCCTAGTAACTTCTGGAGGTACAGAAGTTCAACAAAGTCAGGTACTTATTCATCCAATGTTAAACAGAGACCAGGAAATAATCGAGAACAGGGATATCGCTGACGCTTTTGCCTCGCATTTTTCTAGTATTGTTCAATCAGATCCCTCTGGCTACACCCTGGATTTTACTCCGGCGGTTCCTCTGACAAATGCGACTTTGTTTGTAAAGGGTATTATTGTGGAAGATATTAGGGTCGCTGTAAAAAAATTAAAACCTAAAAAATCGATCGGGCCAGATAAGATACCACCCTATACCTTTAAAGCATGTATTGATTTTCTAATTGAGCCCTTATTAATAATATTTAACCTAATATTGGAAAAAAAATTATCCAGATTTATGAAAACCTCAAAAATAGCTCCTATATTTAAAAGTGGTGACAAGGCTGATATTTCAAATTATAGACCTGTAGCATTAATTTGTTGTCCAAGCAAAATTTTTGAATCAATATTATATAACAAAATTTATAATCATATAATCGATGTTGTCATTGAAAAACAGCACGGTTTTATGAATAAGAGGTCAACAGTCACAAATTTAACCACATTTTTGCAGAAGCTGAATGGCGTGGTTGACTCTAACGGACAGGTAGATGTTTTACCGATTTTTCTAAAGCGTTCGATAGAGTCAACCACGACATTTTGTTAAGAAAGCTAGATTGGTTTGGCTTATCGCGCGATTTCCTGCAGTTGCTTGCTTCATTCTTGCAATCAAGGATACAGTATGTAGTATATAGAGGGTGTACATCTCGAAGTTTTGTCGCTTTGTCAGGGGTGCCTCAGGGGTCTAACCTGGGGCCATTGCTTTTTTTATGTCTTATCAACGATCTACCATTGTGCTTAAAATATTGTGATGGTGAAATATTTGCCGATGATTTTAAATTTTATAGAGCAATTAATAGTATTAAGGACTGCGAACTCCTTTAGCATGACCTGAATAGAGTAATACTTTGGGCAAAACAAAACAAATTATCTTTTAATGTTGAAAAGTGTATTTCAGTAAATTTTACTAGAAAAAAGTGCTAATTAATTACAATTGTAAAATGGGTACTATTGTCTTAAAATGTAAAACAGAAATAAAAGACTTGGGAGTAGTTTTCGACAATAAGTTGCATTTCGATGCTCATATTAACACGGTTGTTAATAAGGCATTTAAGATTTTGGGTTTTATAATTCGTAATGCCTGTAACTTTACTAATTTAAAGACCATTACTACTCTCTATAATGTCTATGTTCGCAGCATATTGGAATATGCCTCGATTGTTTGGTGTCCATTATATTCGGTTTACGAACAAATGCTGGAAAAAGTTCAAAAAAGGTTTTTGCGGTATTTGTACTATAAAAAACATAGTGTGTATCTGATGGATATATCTTATGAAAATCTTTTGACAGAATTTAATTTAAAGAAACTTACTTCCAGAAGAACTGTGGCCTGCTTGTTGTTTACGCATAAGATCCTTCATAATAATATAGATTGTTCATTTCTTCTCGAAAAACTGCTTTTAACGGTAAATATTCATAACAATAGAGATTTAGGAACTTTTTATATAAAAAAAACAAATACCAATTTAGGTAAAAAGTCGCCAATTTTTCGAATGTCCAGTGCCGCCAACGTACTATTTCATATTGACATATTTTACGAACCATTTGGGAAATTTAAAAAAAAAAATATATCTAATGTACAATATTTTTAAGGTTTTTTTTCTTTTTAGTTTTTTTTTTGAATTACCTAATGTGTTATCTGGGGGGCAAAGAATCTATTTTTTTTTTAATTTTGTAATATGTAGTGCTTACTGTGCTTATTAGTCATTAAGGACCAATGGTAATCATTTAATGGACTTTGTGTCTGTAGATTGCATAAATAAATAAATAAATAAATAAATAAAAAAAATTAAAAAAGAATTTAAAAAAAAATATGGACGAAAAACAGTGATTTTTCAGAAGAATTTCATCATAGGTGTAGTAATCGAGTTTAAAAAGTAGATGTAAATCACGTGTCAATGTTTTTAAATGCCGAAATTGACTATATATGGTTGATAAATATAAACTATAAACTATAAAACCATAACCCATGTAAGCTTCACAACAATACATTTAATAGTATCAAATCTAATTCTGTTAAACCAAAAACAGATCTAGAACTGATAAAAAAGTAATCAGATCAAAATATTCAAAGTTAATTTTGTTAGTAAAACTGTTGTTAATAAAAAAACTCGATTAAAAATATAAAAATTTCTTTATTATATTATCTAACTGCTTTATAGCAACTGACTGCGGCAGAGTTCAATATATTTTTTTGCGGTCGCTTAATATTTGGCTCCTTTAATGATAACATGAGCAGGAGTAAGAACTTGTAAATCTTTTGGATCAAGGGATAATGGGTTATGGGACGTGAATTGAGATTTCCTTCTATTTGAGTAATAACTGTGCTTAAACTTTCGTAGGTTAAATGTGTATTTTCTAGAGTTCGATAGAGATGGTATTTTACCGACTTCACACCAGCCTCCCAAGTACCACCTTGGTGAATATCTAGCTATAAATGACCATTTTCATCAAGCATGAATGTTTGAGATTTGATTTTTAAGATGAGTATAACTAATTGCAAACATTTACCAAATTCTTGCAATTTGCCCCTACAAAGTTTTTACCGTTATCTGAAAATACCAGATTTGGCTTTCCTCTTCGTCCGACGTTTTTACGAATTTTTTGAAAGGTTTCCAAAAATGCTAATGTGCTAAGCTCAGTTACAATTTTTAAATGAATTGCTTTTGTTGCAAGACATATAAAAAGTGCAATATAACACTTTAGAAGCTTGCAATCTCTACCCTTTTTATTTTTGTATAAAAGAGGTCAAGCGTAGTCACATCCACGTTGATAAACGGTAATGTTGGAAAGACTCGTTACTCAGTAAGTTTTAACACAAGGAATCGATTTATTTTCAAAATGTACTGAAAATAAATCTTTGTATTGTACTGCCAATTCGCCACCGTAAAACTATTTAATCAATTGAAAATATTTGGAAAGGATACAAACAGCCATAATGATCAATATCAAAAAAAAAAAAGAAAACAGCTTTAAAAGACTCAACAGTGCACTATGCAATCACAGAACAAAATGAGGTGATTGTGCCGTACCGAAAATAGCACACAGACGATCGTAATCATCCGCGCAGCTTATCAACCAGAAAGTAATAGATGCCATAAGACTTATCGTCGAAATTGTCGGTAACTGTCTGATTAGAATAGATAGAAGTATTTTGAAGAAAAATCGAAAGAAAGCTTTCCGAAAAGAAAATATCTTTTTATTCACCTAACGATGTCTCTTTGATATGAGAAGTTTCGTTAACACTCCCTTCTCCCAAGTATGGCAAGTCAAATAGTGTGCAAAAGTTGGTTTGATTTTGAAGATCTTATGGCAGAACCAACCTTAGGTAGAAGTCGATCCCAATTCTTATGATTATACTCAATATAACAACTTAACATGGTTTTAAGGACTTGATTCACACGCTCCACGGGGTTGGCCTGGGGATGATAAGCCGGAGTATATCGGATATTGACCTTATACTGCTCACACAGTTTGGAAAAAAGTTCACCTCGAAATTGAGCACCATTATCGCAAATAAGAAATTGGGGAACACCAAAAATGAGAAAAACTTGTTCCTCTATAAGACTACAAATCATAGGGGCCTTAGCTGAGCAAAGAGGGAAGAACAAAGGAAATTTAGTGAAGGTATCCAAGACGACCAATACGTATTTGTAACCCTGAGTGGAACGAGGCAAGGGCCCAAAAAGATCGACGCTAATGGTGTTCCATGGCTTCAAAACTTGAGTTTGTTGTCCCATTAATCCGTGTCGCTCGCGGAGGGGCTTTTGCGAAATACATTTGGCGCAATGCCTAACATATCGGAGGACATCAGCTCTCATTTTTGGCCAATAATAACGACGCTTCAATCGTTCGTATGTCTTCATGACACCACCATGACCAGCCAAAGGATGATCATGATTTTCTTCCAAAATCATACGTCTTCGATCCTTGGGTACTACTTCCTTCCAGAAATCTTCATCATCTCGAAGAGACGGGTAAGAACATTTCACATACTTGTAAAGTAAATTTCCTTCAATTCGCCAATATTTTTCATTAAACCACTATCAATATTATCACCATTTTAATTCTTTGTTATTGTTTACAATATGCTGTGCATGGAGAAGATTTCACGGCAATTGAATTGGTCAACCGGTTTACTAAAGCGGACGCCAGTGGCGCCGCGTGTCGGATTATTACGATTTGGCCCGTAATTGTACTTTCCACTAGGCACTCTATGGTTTGCTTATTAGTGACCTATGTATGGGTTTTGGTTGGGCCCATAGCATCTAAACCCATAAAGTAACGAGTGAAGTTCCTCAATCTCCGGTCTTGCGCCCAGACGTCTTTTGGACTACTACTTCAAGAGTGAACCGTGCTGCCCGCTGTGACGGAGAGAGGTTTGAAATAAATCTATTATCATCTCTCTCCGCCAGCACCTTTTTTGTTAAAATAACATCTAAAACTAAAATGCATTAGTGTTTCTTCAGTTTCAACGAAGTATTTTTGAAGCAGGATGGGTTTTAGTAGTTTGATGCCTCTCGAAACTTCGTAAGTAGTTTTCACCGTTGGTGACATTTTATTTGGTGTTCCGTGTTTCCATTGAGAAATCTCTCTTAGGGCTCCTTAAATATGACAGTGTAAACCGCCAGCCGTGACCCAGCAGTGATGAGGATTTCGCCCTGAAATGGCTGGTTTCTATCTGGAAATTTACATTAATACGTTGCTGCTGTATTTACAGTGTTTTTCTGGCACAAAAAGTAGCAGGTCAGCATGTCAAACTTTTCTTCATTACTATAATGGCCACGGTGGCGTATTCAACGATATCAACACAATACAAAAATACTGAACAATAAACAAT
The DNA here is from genome assembly GCF_022605725.1 of Anthonomus grandis grandis. Taxonomy (NCBI): domain Eukaryota; kingdom Metazoa; phylum Arthropoda; class Insecta; order Coleoptera; family Curculionidae; genus Anthonomus; species Anthonomus grandis. The sequence goes on from NC_065546.1 coordinate 25,905,408, forward strand.
AAAAACTGTAACAAAAACTCTAAAAACAACTTAATAACTCTAAATCAACTCAACAATTATGGTTTTATCCAACCACAAACATAAAATTAAGCCATATGTGATAGGGTAAGAGGTATTTACGTCAAAATGTCCAAAGCATTATTTGTTTGCAAAGCCTACGTAAAAATATAATTAAAAAAATAGAAAAATCGAATGTTATCAATGTTCTTGCATCTAATAAAAAAATGTGACATGCGAAACATCATTGAATTTGTAATAAAAAATTGAATAAGATACAAGGTATATTTTTTTTTTGCAGGCCATATAAAAAAATAAAGTTTATAATGGTTTCGTAAAAACGAAACGTCAGATATAAAATCTAAAAACGTCATCTCGTAGCTCTTAAAAAGTGTCAATGGAAAAAGTGTTGTTAGTTTTTTTATATCTTTTAAAATAAGGTCAGAAAAAAAATTAAATTGATTTTGGCAAATTCCCGTTTTTTCCCAATATCTCGGCAGGCCATGAAATTTTTTTAATTTTCTCAACGGCCTTTAAATACGCAATTTTTTTCTAATTTAACCTAAGCTGTAACTTCAATAGGTACTGAGATCCCCATGCTTAGGATCCTTATCTTGGACACCCTGTATATCTGCAGGAAGAAGCCATAAGAACTATTTACAGGCCGTACCATATCATAAATGGCATCTTGGCAAACAAAGTCTGGATGGAATCAACTAAACTGGTTGAGAAGGTGTGTAATCACAGCACACTTGGTATGCCATCAGTTCTAATGCCAAGAAAAACACTAAACACGAGTATTTACCCTCTGAACATACGAGACCGAGTGGACTAGTAATGAGAATGTTAACCGGCCACTGCAGACTGCGTCACCACATCAATAGGATTGATTTGGCGGAAGCCACCGAATGCAGACTATGCATGGAGGAAGACGAGATTGCAGAGCACATCCTATGCAGATGTCCGGCACTAAAATCAGGCAGATCATCTTCGGCAATGCCTTACCCAGTCAAATTATCGAACTCTTAAAGAGAGCGGACTTCTTTAAGAGTTCGATTATATATAAAATATAAAAATAACAACGCATATTTATATTGCACGTATATTGTCAACACAAATATGATGCTCAGCACAAATCCCCTTATGGCAGTGTTCACATTTGTTTTAAGTTTGCCGTTTTTTTTTTAGGACAAGAATGCACATCGGCCTAGAGAGTCCGCTAAAGGTTCTGATGCGGAAAGTTCTGTTTCTTCGCAATTCAAAATCTTGCAAATATTACTCCTCATTTCTCTTGGTAAGCGGCGATTTTCCATAGGCGTTTCTTTCGTTTTTACCTAGAATTTCAGCATCAAACTCGTCATTTTCAACATCAGCCACTTCTGTAAAGTCTTCGGTTTCGCTTTCTAATATTTCACACTTACTTACATATTCATATAGGTATTTTTGTAAGTGCACAATCTCCTAAAGGGCGTTTCCTGTGATACATACCAGAACCTGTTCCAGGAATATCTAATTTAGATTTTTTGGATTCCATTTAAGAGTAACTGATACTCTTAAATAAGAAATTCATGTAATCCTTTAAAATACCCACATAATACCACCCTTTAGAGTCTTTTTAGCATAAAATACAGGGTGGTGTCACATGCGACCCAAAGGCAAAAACTCAAAATTATCAGGACAAAACCCACCATTTTAATATGTTATTAAAAGATTTAACGAAGTTACAAGATTTTGTCTTTATTTTATAGTAATAAGGGTTAGCCCAGGCAGTATTTTATAAGAAAACTTAGATAGTTTGGCCCCGTTAACATTTAACCTTTAAATTTATAATTTACAAAACAAATAGGTGCATTTTAAGCTTTAAATTGTAAGTCATAAGGGGCTTTTGTAATAACCATACATAAAGAGGTTTCTAGCCTGATTGTATCATGGAAAGGTTCGATTTCTTATAGGTTATACCTAGTTCTCCGTTGCTTATGTTGTGGTCCCTGGCCCTAATTTTTTTCAATACTGGTTGTTCTTAGGACAATAAAGAACTATAAATGCCTAAAACCGAGAAGTTTTTTATTACCATGCTTCAGGTTTTCCAGTTATTTTCATGACTTCCTTCATTAATTCCTCTCATGCTGTTGCAAGGTTTACATATCCTATTATGCAAGTTTTAAGGTTTACCTACCTTGGGAAGCCCCGTTAAATGAAGGAACATGCCTTGTTTAGCAAAAGTCCGTACCGCTTTCATAACGGAAAAATCTATTTCCATTAAGTTTTCCCAATTGCATTTTTCATCCAACGATTGATTCCGAAGATGTTCGTGAGTCGTCGGTATCAAAATTTCTGCGTGGATATAAAAGGCGTCAGGTTTACCAGACTTAGTACTATTCTGAGTCCGACGACAGTACCATTCAAGTCCGACTACCGTTCCGATTCCGACACCGTCGTCGTACTAGGGTCATACCATACCTTTCGAGCAAAGTACCAGTAATTTTTCTGTATTTCAATACCGTTAAATTTTCAATATTTACGTTAAACTTTGTCTTCACGTCGGCAGTTGACCGGTTGCTTTCAAGCTCGCTAGGTTGCTATCGTATCGGTTGCTATTAATATCGTTCCGTCCCGTTCGGCAAGCACGAATTTAATAAATATACCCGGACTGCTAAGGCATATGGCAACGATACCCAAAAATGACCACACGTAGGGTGGTCGCCATTTTTATAGTGGTTGTGTTATTTTGATGTTGGTCACTCTGAACATTTCAGTGTTGCCAAGAAAAAATATATGAAATAACGGTAATGAAGTTGATGACGCTAACGTTTGACGTGAGACGTGTCACGAACTAAATTAATTTTTTTCATTCACATTGTTTTTAAACCATTATTGGAATTCTAAAATAACGATTCGATATGACTGACTCTAAATTACATTCTTAATTGTGAATATAGCGGATTGCCTAGTTTTTGAATTATTGCGAATTATCTGTGTTGTTTATGATAGAATAATATATAGAGTTGTTTATTTTTACTATATAAACTCTTGCTAATTACAAACCCTCATAAAATCATCTATATTTTGATTCTTATAGATGGTTGTACTTATTAATGTGGGAACACTGTACATAGAAGGAAAGTAAAAGTTGCAATAGTAAAAATAGAAAGAAAATAAAAGTGTTTTTAACTGAATTTGTTAAGTAAATACAAGCAAATATTTAAATAAAGATCATCATTTCCATGGTATTAGGATTTATAAGATTCAAGTTTAAGTTCAGATTTATAAGATTCAAGATTATCAGAATAATAAAACAAATATTTTAAAGTACAGGCATGTATCACAACTTATTTGAAACTTTGTTTCATTATAGGTGAGGATTACTTTCTTTCATAGATTTTAACGAAATTCTTAAATAAGTACAAGAAAAATCACAGATCTAACGCAACTATCTTAAATTCGTAACTAAATGTACGTAACTTTCTATTTTCTATTTGTATACATAACCTCTTAAAAACTTTAATTGTTTTGTTTCCCTACAATTGGCACAAGTCATTGTCAATTCTCAGAGTGACCAACATCGAAAGGACATAATCACGCGGCCAAATGGCGGCCACCACATAGTAGTGGTAATTTACTTTTCATTGAAATCGCAGTCCAGGTATATTTATTAAGTTAGTGGGGCAAGCATGTAACAGGGTTCGTTACGTACTTGACGTAAGTCCACCCTTTTGACGTCGCAGCGTATCCGTCAACCCCCTCACTATTTCTTTGTACAGTTATAGGAGAAAAGTTGACAAAAAACTCTAAGTAACTAAAGGAGCTTAGAGTCCTCTTAGCCTCTCGGGTAAGCCTTTAAACAGTGGAGAAACCAGGTACATATTGAAAGTAGACTGTCCAGTTATTATAAAACCTTTTTGCTATGAATCTTTATTATTAAAAATGCGGTAACAGGTTTGGTTCCATAAAATAAACGAACAAATGTTTCCTTAAAATCTAACAATCCCTAATTACCAATTTTTATGATTTAGCAAAATTTGGAAAAATGTACCGGAAAATTTGGCACTCTACTAATGACTCAAAGCTGTATGATTAAAGGGATGGGGTTATTGTGTTTTTATACAGGCAGTTACAGATGACATTCGTGAAGCAAAGCCAGAAACTCAACACCAATGAAGCGAAGCAAAATCAATCAATCGGTCAACATTTACCCCTACTCTGTTAATATAGGGATAGTAATTATAATATCACGGACCCTGTTATTACTTGTCTTTTACAACATGAAGAAGATGTGCCATGAAGCCCAAGTAACAATTAATAAGCGCTGCTACTGCTCGCCCTACAAAACACGAAGAAAAAGAGTGGCCAAACAGTAATTTTCATCAATAAAAAAAATTAAACCGAACGGTACGACTGCGGACAGAGCGGAAAATAAAAAGGCAACAATAAAAATTATTAATTAAATACACAATTAATCCGCAGTGTTTCTCTCGTTCCAAACAATAATTTAATCTTTCGCGAACAAAATTAATAAAACGCTGCTCTAATCACCCATTTACTACCTGCCCTACAAAACACGAAGAAAGATATTATCCAGGCACTAGTTAATATTCGCGGCTCTTGCTAACGAAGTTATAAGATTTTATCTTTATTTTATAGTAATAAGGGTTAGCCCAGGCAGTATTTTATAAGAAAACTTAGATAGTTGCTTCATTAACTAAAATTATAATTTACATAACAAAAAGGTGCATTTAAGCTTTACCTGTGAGTTATGAGGGGCTTATAATAGTAAACATACATAAAGGCACCAACCAAAAGAGGTTTCTAGCCTGACGGTACCATGGAAAGGTTCGATTTCTTATAGGTTATACCTAGTTCTCCGTTAACTATGTTGTAGTCCCTGGCCTGCTTTCAGCCCTGGTTGTTCTTAGGACTGTAAAGAACCACAAATGTGTAAAACTGAGAGATTTTTCATTAATGTGCTTCAGGTTTTCCAGTTATTTTCATGAATTTTCCTTTCATGTTGTTGCAATGTTTACATATCCTATTATGCAAGTTTCAAGGTTTACCTACCTTGGAAAGCCCTGTTAAATGAAGGGATATGCTCTGTTTGGCAAAATATAATATAAATCATGATTCGATTTCCCGCAGTCTTCCTCAAAAGCCGGTTTTCTTTTACACATGTGACCAAAATTTGTCCCGCTGTTTTCACCTAGAAAAACCCGGTTTTGAGAGCTGAAACTAAGTGTGTTTACCACATGAAGTCATAGCTTATAAATCTGTAGCGTTTTCATGACGTAAAACTCTATTTCCATTAAGTTATCCCAATTGAATTCTTATCCAACGATTAATTCCGAGGATGTTTGTGAGTCGTCGGCATCCAAATTTTTGTTATGAGTATAAAAAAGCTCCAGGTCCACCAAGCTGACACATAAAGTTAAATTAGAGTTAAATTTATCCTGACGCTGACAGTGTGAATTGGATTAGGTAAGGGCCACCTGTTGACAGTTGGCCGGCCGCTTTCATGCTCGCGTATTAAGATCGTCAAAAGATAGAGCGTGGACTTACGTTAAGTGCGTAACAAACCCCGCTACAAATTTGGCGCCCGAGCAGTAACTATCGTTTATTTAAGTAACCACTATAATATAGAGTTTTAAAAAAAAGGCGTTAAAGTAATAAAAGTTTTAAATAAATAATGGGTGAATATTGATTTTAAACAGAATGTTAATATTATGAGATAATTATAACTGGCCTTAAATGTCCTCCGACTGGAACTAGGTGATTAACCATATAGTCACTTCAAAAGGTGTAGCTGAGTTTCAGTTAGGTACTTGAGCTAAAGCAGGCTATAGCTGTTGGCGATCAGTGATCCAGGACAATATCCAGTCAACACGTTGAGGAAAAATCAGTTAAGGTTAGTATAGTAAAATCAGTGAGATTTCAGTATCGAAATTCTTGTATAAACAAAACAAAAACCCTGGAAGGACAAAAGCCTTCTTATATTCACCGGGATTATCGGTGTATAAAAGAGGTTCTAAACGAAAATAGATAAAATGACTTACCTCAACCATGAGGGTTTTTCACAAAAGAAAGAACACGTGACTTCGAGAACACGTGACTATCGGATTTGACTTTATTATAACCGTATTTAACAGATTTTAAGAAATAATCACATTACTTACATACTTCTTTAAGACATATTTAAATTTAAACGAGCCCCACAATTGAGCCAATTATAGAAAACACCCGAAAAGGTCTTCACAGGTGTGCATTCCATTGTCTTTTCTATTGATAAATACTAAGAATTTTTATTTATTTTGCTAATTTTTTTCGCCTTCGTATAAAATATATGCCTATATTATTTCTTTAAAATAAAAGAATGTCGTTTAAAACCACCACTACCCATAGGGAAATAATAATTGAATTCATGGAAAGTCACAAAAACTTGTTGTGTTCATCCACTTTTGGTTTAACGGAAATTGGATCTCTTCATAAATGTTAATTTATTAATTTGTCTCTCATCTCTTATATTTGGAAAATAAATGAATCGATCAACAAGAATGTCAATAATTTCAGTAATTTTATGAATCCAATGACTTGCAGTAGTTTCGCTAATTCCAAATTTAAAATGTTGTCCAATGCTTCTTTGGTAACAATCTGTGCATGCATAAAATCTTGACATACTAAAACTGCCCATTCAACGGTAACTCTAATTCCTCTGCCTTTATTATTAATAGAAGGGTGTGGAAAATAAGGTCGAATTAGATCTATTGGTTGTTGTTTTTAAGAAAGCTTCTTGATAATATACTAATGAAAACCTGGTATGACTATTGGTAAACGATCAATGAAATAAATACGTTAAAAAAGGATGCTGACACATTATGCACGTATTAAATAAGGAAGAAGCTATATCGTCTGGTGCATGCGATATACCCAAGCGTGTCGTCGACAAATCGTTAAAAACTAGGCAATTCGCAAGACACTCACGAAAATTTTATTTAGAATCAGTCATATCGAGTAATCGTTTCAAATCGTGATTTTAGAATCCCAGCCCAAGTGTATCACAACACTTAAACTTGAAATAACCTCGAACTTTTGTATCGATTGTCCTCAAGTGGAACAAAGTACGGGTTAGGGTGAGAGGTTGGATATTGACATAATAGTAGGGCTGTAAAGAACTTAAACGTGAAGGTAAATAATAAATAAATTTAGAAAAACTAGCCAAAAACATAAAACGCTACAAGAATTTTAGATTTTTGCACATGGTTAAGGGATAGAGTAATTACTAGTCTTTAATTAGGGATTTTGATTAAGAGGTAGTCGAAGCATCATTGCGGAAATATTTTGGTATAGGTTTTAGATAGTTTTGGGTTTGTTGCTCTGGAGCTGGCGTAGGAGACCGTCCATGTGCCTCAACCGGTTGAAGACGTGTCCCTGTTGTTTTGTTGTTACTACAACGTTCCTGCTTTCCAGTGTAACTGGTACCGCAGTTACTTGGAACTTATTTTCCTAGCTAAAACCGCCCTAATTAAGCACAAGAAAGTTTTTTTCTTCTGGTATACTCTGTATACGTATTAAGCTGTAAGATTGTATATATTGTAGTCTGTTTGGGTATTTGATATACGCTGTTGTACTTGTGACACAGCCGTTGTGGGTTGTTGCAGCCGCTTACCTTACACCGTCTGTATCGCATTACTTTTTGACCGTTTTGACAGTTCTTACTGACCGACCGTTTTGATCAATTAATCTGAAAGCAAAAAAAAGCACGTTTCTTGTGCTATAGGTGTATATCTGATACAACCAGTGAAACTTGTGACAGCTGAGGAGGCTTGTTACATCCGTTTGCTTTATATACCGGGTGACACAGAAAAGAGGAACCACTTAATAACTTTTCAACATAAACAAATGAAATTTGGCATATCGATAGAAAATAATATTCCGAAAACAATAATTTACTATTTGCAACTTTTTGTTTTATACTCATAGAATTTTTTTCAATTTTCTAATAGGGTGCCATGAATGCGTTGAAAGTTTTAATTTTTAATCAAGTAATTACAGAAAAATAGTTTTCTTATATAATCTTATAATATCTTCTTCTTATATTGTTATTGCCGAAAGAGACCAATAATTTTAGGAGAATACTGACAGTCAAAGCAAGCAAATATACAAATTATAGAAAATTAAAAACTACAGGGATTTACAATAATATAACCTAAATAGTCTTCTCGATAAAGCATCGGCATGTTGGTGATATTCGCCTTTCCTATGTTTTATTGTAAAGTCATACTCTTGTAATCGTTGAAGCCACCTTGCTATTTATCCTTCGGAGTTTTTAAACTGAAACAGCCATTTTAGCGAAGCATGGTCAGTTCTAAGGATAAATCGTTGACCATACAAATATTTATGGCAATGTTCAATAGTTTTTACTACTGCCAATAGCTCTCGTCTGGTGACACAATAGTGTCCTTCTGGTTTTGATGACATTTTACTGAAATAAGCTATCACTTGCTCGCCATCTTTATATTTTTGTTATAGAACGGCCCCAATTCCAACATTGCTTGCATCGGCATCTAAAATAAAAGTTTGTCCAGGAATCGGATATGTTAAAATTGGAAATGTGCACAGTTCTCTTTTTAACCGTTGAAATACTTCTTCACAGTCTGTTGACCAACTAAATACCATTTTGTCCTCCGTGAGCTTATGTCGAGGCTCTGCAAGGTTAGCGAAATTTCTTACAAATCTTCTGTAATAAACAAACAAAAAACAAAAGCCCAGAAAGCTTCTTAACTGGTGTTTGTCAGTGGGTCGTTGTCAATTTTCGATTGCTTCTACTTTATCTGGATCAGTCTTGACACCTTTTTCATATTACATGGCCAAGGTATCGAACTTCTTTTTGAAATAAGCAACATTTTTTTAGGACTTAGCTTCAGGTTGGCCTCTTGGAGCTTAATAAATAACTTTTGAATATTCTTCAAATGATCTTCAAATATTTTTCCCAGTATGATGACGTCATCTAGATAAACTAAATATGATTCCACGTAACACTGTTTCCATAATTCTCTCAAAGGTAGCTGGAGCATTGCAGAGTCCAAAGGGCATGACTGTAGACTGCCAAAGTCATGTTCCAGTTGACAATGCGGTCTTTTCCTTATCTTCTGGGTGCATCTTTACCTGCCAGTATCTACTTTTTAGATCGAGTGTTGAGAACCATTGTGAACTTGAAAGTGTATCCAGGGTGTCGTCAATTCTTGGTAGGGGATAACTGTCTTTCTTGGTAATGTCATTCAGTCGCCGATAGTCTACACAAAATCTGGTGGATCCATCTTTTTTCTTCACTAGCAGAACTAGAGATGTCCAAGGACTCTGAGAAGGTTCTATCACTCCTTGTGTCCTCATTTCTTGAAGCATTGAAGAAACTTCTCCTTGTTTAGCTATCGGAATCCTTCGAGGCGCTTGTTTAATCGGAGCATTGTCTCCAGTGTTAATTCGATGCTGCACCAAATCAGTTCTTCCCAGGTCATTATCATGCAAGGAAAACACATCTTGATTTTCTTCAAGAAGACGTCGCAATTTACTACACTGGTACATGATTAAATTGGCAGAAGATTCTTCAAATAGGTATTTTAGACATACAGGATATCTGTATATATAAGATCTGTTTGAATAACGACTTCTATCAGCATTTTTCATGACTGCCACTACTTCAGAGCATACGCCAATGTTCTCTCCTTGTTTCAGGTGTTGATCATATCCTTTTAAATTTACCATTCAAACCAAAACAGTAGATTTCTTCTGCGTAGATAACGTCTTGGTTGGAAAAATTCCTTGACCATATAGACCATATAGCAGTTTTCCATGGCCTCAATCAAAACAGTTCCTCCCTCTTGTCCTCCAGTTGTAGCATTAACCAACACCTCTGAATTTGCTGGTATGGTAATATCCTTGAATAACTTAATGACTCTGGTATTTACTTTATCTTCATATAGGTGGTGCATATAAATCTCTTCATTTCTCGTTGTCAATATCCGGTTATATACATCCATTTTAAACTGCTAAGCATTCATAACATCTAATCCTAATATGACATCATCCATGATTTTTGCCACTAGTACTGGCTGTTGGAATGTTGTTAAGCCAATGGTGACTGTAGCTTCATGCAATCCAAGAATCGGGATCCTTTTTCCATCCGCAGACTCCAGAATTAAATTGAGTGGTGCTGAAAGCCTACAGTGAGCTACGATGTTCAGCTTCACGATAGTATGACTTGATCCTGTATCCACCCATATCTTACATTCACGGCCGCATATTTTTCCCGGTACTACCAAGCTCTCTCCAGAATGTGGCAGCCGGTTTAGTCTTATACGTGGGGCTTGGTAGCACCCAGCCAGCTTGCGCCCTGCTGACTAGTTACAGATTTCCTGGTTCCTTGAGTCTTAAAGGCTTGGGGCATTGACGTTTAAGGTGCCCCTCCTCATTGCAATTCCAGCATTGCAATGGTCTTTTAGGTTTCCTCGCCAATAATGACTCAATCTTCTTTAGGCGGTCTTCGAGATCACTTTCCGAAGTTCTGATTTGTCTTATTCGTCTCTGCCTTCTAGTTGCTTGAAAACTGCCTCATACTCTAGTCCATGGGCTAAAGCTTCTGAAATACTTTAATGATGAGCCATCCTTAGAGCGTGTTTAGTATCTGGATCTCGAACTCCGTCAATAAAACAATTTATAGAAATTTGTTTTCGGAACTTTGTTGGGGCTGAAGGGTAAGCCAGACTTACTAATCGAGCAACATCGGCGTCAAACTGTTGGAGACCTTCCTCGGGTTGTTGTCTTCTAGATTTCAATTGAGCCTGGTACACTTGTTGTAGATGAGCTTCACCGTATCTCATCTCTAAGGGACGCACCAGTACGTCGAAATTAAGCTGATCCTCAGATGGCACCATCCTTAATATTTCTGTAGCTTCTCCTCTAAGGCTTAGCTTAAGATTAATTGCCTTTTCTGCGTTATCCCAGCGATTTCCTCTAGCAGCGGCCTCAAATTGAGTCAAATAGGTACTCCATGCTTCTTTGCCGTCGAATTTTAGTAGCTTTACTTTCATCATTGTTTGCATTCCAGGATCGGGATGAAGAGGAGTCCGTTTTACTTTCATCTCTAGTTCTTGGATCTTTTTTTGTACTTGCCCCAATTCTTCTACTGCTTCAAAGTTAGTCATTAATTGAATGAATTTCTGATTCATCTCAGATCTTCTTTAAGTTGTAAAACTCGTTATTCTTGTTTTCTGTCTGTTTCGTCCTGCTCCTTTTTAAGATTATCTTTTAAATTCAGTAAGTCATCTTTCATGGTTCGAATCAGGTCTTCATTTTCTTACTTTAGGTCATCTTTCATGGTCCTTATCAGGTCTTAATTTTCCTTCTTCAGGTCAGATTTAATTGTCTTTAATAAATCTTCCTGTTTCTTGTCTCGCTCTTCTTGTTCTTCCCTCTGCTTACGGTCTCTTTCTGCTTGTTTACGGTCTCGTTCTTCTTGCTTGCGGTCTCGTTCTTCTTGTTCTACTTTTTGCTCGTCAAACTTCCTTAATAGCAGCTCCATCAATTTCTCGGTCTCCATCTTGGCCTGACTTCTTCTTAAAGTCATCCACTAAAATGAGCTTCCAAATATCCTTTACTTCTGACACCAATTGTAACGAAATTCGGGAACACACTTTTATTGTCAACGTCAAAAAAAAATACACTAACCTAACCCGCCTTGACTGTAGTTTAATTGTTTCCAAGGTAAAAACTGACTAAACAATTTAAACTGAATTAAATATCACAAAGCGCGTCCTTTTGAAAACCCGATGGAACAGTTTCGAAATATTTAGAATTATCTTCATTGTTTTTGCCGAAAGAGACCAATAATTTTAGGAGAATACTGACAGTCAAAGCAAGCAGGTATACAAATTCTAGAAAATTAAAACTACGGGGATTTACAATAATATAACCTAAATAACCGTAATTGAAGCCAAAATGGGGCTCTCGAAAAAGCTGAACTACTTAAAAACTAAACACTATAGATAAAAATAATAAACCAAATGTATTTACATTTGGTTACAGAAACCTAAATAAACCCTACGAATGAACTTTAACTACAGAATACTAATAAAATAGTATAAAAACTAGGAGAATAATTAACGTATTTACATTTTCATAATAATACCAAATTATTGGGAAAAAAAACGACATTTCAAAAGTGGGGTTCGGTAAAGTTAAAGGGACGTCTAAAAACCGATTTTTTAAAAAAAATGTTTACATAGAATGTTGAGTGTGGTCAAAATATTGATAAAAAAGTGAGGATGATTGGAAAAAATACAAAATTTTGCAAATTATGAAGGTTTTTCTACATACGTTAAATACGTTAAATAAATTATTGCCAACTTGCACAAGGTTTTTTAGCTCTTGATTTTGCTACAGTTAAAAAATATATATATTGGGGCAATTTTGGAACTTTTTGGGGGCTATTATTGTAAATTTATATAATTTTTTATTGCTTTGTACCCCTTTTAATTACATATTTTATAATTTACACACAAGAAAAATAAAACAACCTTATTGACAAAAATGGCAGTGGCTTCACTATGTCCCCAGTAGTATTTTTTGGTTTTGTCTGGAACACTTTTTAGTTGGATGGGTTGGCTGTGGAATTTTAGATAATAAAGGCATAATATAGTTAGATTTTACATTACATGAACAAAACACATTTATCAGGTGTTAAAAAACAGGTATTATTTATTTAAATTATTTGATATTTTATGTAATTTTATATATAATAAGTATACATTTTGAAAAAAAAACATAATTTAAGATATTGAATTATTAATAGGTAAATAATAACGATGAGGTTTAATGTACATTAACTTATAGTTAAAACAATAAATATCTTTAAATTCATTATAGGCATTAGGAATAGGAATAAGGCATAGGAATTATAGGCACAAACACGCGTGTTTGTGCCTATAATTCCATTTTCTACCTATTATCCCATTCCCTAAGTAGGGCTCAAACGACTACCTAAACCACTATTTAGCGCCAACCCAAGGTTCCAATCCCTTTTTGCAATCCCAACTCCACATGTGCGCCTACCTTGTATGATTTTATGATTATATAAATAAACAAATACTTACCATAATGAGACAGAAGAGAAAATTACGATAATCGTACTAGTACAGTAGTCACTCCCAATAAATAATATTTGTTGACGTAAGTGACATTTTGACAGTCTTTTTATTTATGAATAAATCCGTATTTACATATTTGATATTCCTGATTTGCGTGTGGAAATTTGTGTTTATTACCTAAAGAAGTGATGTAAATCCTTCTAAATTACAGAATTATGTTCTTAAAGCTTTAAATTTAAATTAATAGTATATATAATGGTCAACGTGATGCCTAGTCGCAAATAGAGTGTAGTTAAGGCGGGTGTAATTGTGAATCATACGTAAGTAGAAAATCCTTTATAATTTTTAAAATTTTGGATTTTTTACTTCATCCTCACTTTTTTATCAATAAAATGTTCAAACTCAACATTCTATGTAAAAATTTTCAAAAAAAATCGTTTTTTAGACATCTCTTTAACTTTAACGAACCCCAAAAGTGGTTGTTTCCAATAAAGTGCTATTTAAAAAAATAAAGTAAATGCCAAAATTAATGGTTCGGACAGTTTAAATAGGCGTATAAAAGATTTAGGGCATAAAATGCAATGAAAACTATTTTTTCGCGATTACTTGATTAAAAATTAAAACTTTCAACGCATTCATGGCACCCTATTTTAAAATAAAAATAAAATATTTTTTATATGAGTATAAAAGAAAAAGTAGAAAATACAGTATCATTGTTTCCAAAATATTATTTTCTATCGAATTACGTAATGATATACCAAGTGTCCCATTTAAAATAAGAACGTTAGTGTCTCTTCCTGTTAAAAGGAAGTGATGGAAAATAATAGAATATGCTAAAAGATCCTTTTATAACTATTCTATCCATACACCAAATTTCATTTGCTTATCTTGAAAAGTAACAAAGTTATTTAGTGTGTACCCTTTTTTCTTTGTCACCCGGTATAGTTACTCTCTGTGACCTGGCAAATATTGCACCCTGTTGTCTTTAATATGAGTATATGTTTAGGCTCTGCGACATAGCAAGTGTTGCATCCTGTTGATTTGAAGGTTTACTTGTGACATAGCCGAGGAGGCTTGTTACACCCGTTTTGATATCCGATATACCCTATACTAAACCGTAAATACGACATGAAAACCGATAGAGTTTGACATCGAAATCGATGATACCCTACCGATGGGGAAGTACAAACCGTTACCGTTGCTATGAATCTTATTCCTTTTGCTGTCAGTTGTCCGCCACCAGTGTCAATTCCGAGGAAGCAAGATCCGTTAATTGTGGCACTGGCTTAAGCGTCGACTTTCCAATTACCTGGGTGTATTCATTGAAGAATTCCAATTGCATAGGCAACTAGAAAACTTATGTGATGTTATGAAATGTTTCCACCAAAGGAAACAAGACGAGGAAACGACAAAGATTCGGAACGTTTTTTTATAGGGTTACCCGTTGCACCTGTACAACCGCCCTGGTCTAGTTAAGCCGTTTTTTTAGTAACCATTTACAGTGCTTCCGCGACCGCAAGTCCTGTTATATCACACTCAATGGGGACCGTACCGTCTACCGCATTTGTAACCCCACCACAGATGGTTCCAGTACATATGCCGTCAGTCAATCCGTCACCATTCAGCGTTTCGCCGAATCTGTCTAGTTGGGAAATTAGTTTTGATAGCTTTAGTGATTCTGTGTCTTTTATTAAAAGCCTAGCAGAATTATCTTCGTCCTGTGGTCTTAATCAGGACCAGGAGTAAACCAGATTACTCAATTCCTGAAGGGGGAAGCCAAATCCTGGTGTAGAAATAATAGAAAGCATTGGCATACTTAAAGCCAAACTCTTCCAGGATTTTCGCACGTACTATTTATCTGTAAACTATTTAGCACAATACACGTACACAAAAATAGGGTGAACCTATCTGTAAATATATTACCGAAATGAACTCTACTTCGCGCCATGGAGAGTAAGATAACACAAGAACTGAAGTGGTTATATCGTAACCTGTTACCTGAATATCGCCAGCATGTCCGTCCATCCGATTTTCACGACCTTGTGCCTTTGACTAAGGTTATTAGGGAATTCAAAGTTCTTCGTGCCGAACTGCATCAGCTTAAAATTGAATCCAGATAAATGTCAATTTAGACATACATCTTTAATATATTTGGAACATTTAGTCACACCAGAAGGGATTTCTACCGTTTCAGACAAAATTGAATTACTACTCAAGAATCCAACGCCCACCATGTAAAATGCCTGAGATTATTTTTGGGCGTAGAATGCTTGGGCGTCGATTCGTCCCTGGATTCTCCCAGATTGCCGAACCACTCAACCGCCTATTACGAAAAATCCACAATTTGAGTGGACCGCGGAAAAACAAGATGCTTTCGAGCATCTCAAGAAGTGCCTGACTGAATCACCAGTTTTAAGTTGTCCGGATTTTTAACGTCATCTCGTCTTACAAACTGACCCCAGTGATCTTGGATTAGGAGCTACTTTGATTCAACATTGTCGATGGTGACCATATCATTGCTTATGCAAGCCATTTTCTGACCGCCTCCGAAAAGAAAATAACCGTTACCGAGAAAGAATGCACTGCAATTGTTTTGAGAATATAAAGGATGAGGTTTTAAATCAGATTGCTGATGCGTTGCCCCGAGGGCCACCCACGGGCAGAGTGTACCGCCAATCGGACTCTTTTGCTCTAGATGTGGCAAGCTAAACGTTCGCAGACACTACTTCTGTTTGCGACCCGCAGCCACAGCCTCCCCAAAGAGCCATTCTATTGGCATAAAATGCAATAGAAACCATACCGACACCGCCGACGTGGGTACCCAGGCTTGTATCCACGTTTACCAACATGTTTCATGCGAGAAGTGTGGGTGTTCCGCAGTATCCGACCAACCCTAAATCCAAGGGACCGCCGCCGATATATTCTGTTAAGTCACTGTCCGCCGGACTGAATCCAGTTCCTGAAAGGAATTTTGTTTTTTTTTATATACAGTGCTTTCATTTCAAAACGATCCACCCTTAATAACTTTGCTTGAACTAAATGTTCAAGTTAGTTATTTTTATGAATTTTCCTTTCATGCTATTGCAATGTTTACATATCCTAATATGCAAGTTTTAAGGTTTTCCTTTCTTAGGAAGCCCTATTAAATCATGATTCGGTTTTTCGGCTTTTTCTGAAGAGCCGGTATTCCTGTATTCATGTTTCCCCCTGTTTTCACCTAGAAATACCCGGTTTTGAGAGCTGAAATTAAGTTTGTTTACCGTTTAAGGTCATAGCCTTATAAGTCCGTACCGTTTTTTGATGACGAAAAACTCTATTTCCATTAAGTTTTGCCAATTGCATGGTTCATTCCGAAGATGTTCGTGAGTCGTCGGTATCCAAATTCCTGCCGTGGATATAAAAGGCGCTGGGTTCTCCAGGCTTAGTATCATTCCGAGTCCGACGACGGTACCATTCAAGTCCGACTACCGTTCCAATTTTGACACATTCGTCACAGTAGGGTCATACCATACCTTTCGAGCGAAGTAACAGTAATTTTTCCATATTTCAATACCGTCAAATTTTCAATATTTACGTTAAACTTTGTCTTGACGTTGACAGTGTGAATTGGGTCAGGTAAGAGCCACCTATTGACCAGCCGCTTCCAAGCTCGCGATTTAAGATTGCTATCGTATCGGTTGCTATTAATATCGTTCCATCCCGTTCTGTTTTATTTTATTTTAAAACTGTTGTTTGGGCCCATTTTTCTTCATGTTTTTTTTGACGGATATTCTGCGACGTCAAAAGTTAGAGGATGGACTTTAAGTGCGTAACGAACCCCGCTACAAGATCACTAAAAATGCGGATGGTACTTAGGTGTATAGCAACGGGACTCGAATGACATGGATATGGATGGGGATAAAGCATTACGGCAGGGTCACCGGCGACGCTACTTAAGGTTAATAATGTCCTTAATCACAATTAATCCCCAATGCGCTTTTCTGTCTATGGAAAATGGAATACGTAGCTATATATTATCAAGACTTGACAAAAATATAAAAATGAGATTAGCTAAGATCTACCTAAGACTGACTATTACATACCCAATGTGGTCATTAGTTACAGAACTCACACTAAGTACTAACATACTATTTGCTTGCGACAGAAAAGCGCATTGGGGATTAATTGAAATATTAATAATTATGCATCTAGCTAAATCCAGGAAAATTGAGAACATTCTTAAAGACAGAGCAACAAAATTCTTTACCGGGCTAGTATTAAGAAACTCGTCTATAAGAAATAAGAAAGTTGACTATGGTTGCAAAAAAATTAAAAAGCGCAAAAAAAAATCGTTAACGTCAATCGGTTGGGCATAGTAGATAACTTAAAACTACCAAATTTTATTAAAATCGGATTCAAGATGGCGACGATATTGTAGATCTTGATATCGCATCTGATTGAGCTAAGATCATCACAACTTTTTTCCCATTTAACTGAAACTATATCTCTTACTGTTTACCAAATCCCCATGTATATCATTTTATCTAGGAAAACCTGTATAGAGGGTGATTGACGACTGATGGTACGTTAGCCGGATATGGAAAATGGAACGAAGTATTTTTTTGAAAATTTGGTAGCCATTGTAATAGACAATGTTCTATAGGTATAACATTTTTCAGTACTGCAGCGTTGCCTCTTATATAGAAAAAAGGCATCTTTGATTTTTTCAATGGAAAATCCTATATATTTTTAGATATATTCTCTGCTTCATTTTGATTTTTTTTTTAATTATACTTTCCTACCTATCACTAGCGGTTTTCGAGTAAAAGAAATTTTGCGTTAATTTAATTTTGAAATAGATGTATTTCAAGGTGGCCGGTATATTAGAGCCAATTTTTGTTAAGCAGTGTATTTTGTCATGGTTACGTTATCGCGCCATGTTTGTAGTCAGTTCTCATTGTCTGTGAGCATGTCGCAACGCATGTTCCTCAGTTTTTTTTGTTGATAAAAGTTGTCAAATATATCATATCTAAAAAATCAGTGCATTAATAAATTATACAGTCCGCTATTTAGAAGTTTTACCGCCAGTCTTTATTTTTGTAACAGGTAATTTATTTCCATAGTTAATTTTTATTTTGGCCTCTACCTCAAATATCATTTTATTATGAAAATGTAAATACGTTAATTATTCTCCTAGTTTTTGTACTATTTTATTCGTATTTTGTAATTAAAGTTGATAAGTAGGGTTTATTTAGGCTTTTACTTACATTTCGTTTAATGTTTTTATCTATAGTCTCTAGTTTTTAAATAGTTCATCTTGTTTAGTTCACCTAAATTGGGCCTAATTTTGGCCTCATTTAGGTTATATTATTGGAAATCCTTGTATTTTAAATTTTCTAGAATTTGTATACTTGCCTGCTTTGACTGTAAGTATTCTTCTAGAATTATTGGTCTCTTTCGGCAAAAACAATGAAAATAATTCTAAATTGTTTCATGGGTTTACAAATGTTTGTTGAAAAGGGATGCATTTCGTGACATTTTATTCAGTTTTAATTTTTTAGTAAGTTTTTACCTTGGAAACAAACGATAGAAAACGAGAGTCAGGTTAGAGATTTTGACGTTGCCGTTCCTGACGTATAAGAGTATTCCTGGAATAAGTGTGTTTCTAAATTAGATTACTATTAGTGTCAGAAGTAAAGCATATTTGGAAGCCCAATTTAGTGTACGGCTTTAGCAAGAAGTCAGGCTACGATGGACACCGAGAACGTAATGGAGCTGCTACTAAAGAGGTTTGACGAGCAGCGAGTAAAACAAAAGGACATGGACTGTAAATAGAGAAAAGAATAAGAAAAACTAGACCAAAGAGAAGAATAAAAAGAACGAGATAAGAAACAAAAAGAAGAAGAAGAACGAGATAAGAAACAAAAAGAACAAGAAAAACGAGAAAAGAAACATCAAGACCTGATCAAGACTAAGAGAGATGACCTGAAGAAAGAAAATAAAGAGCAAGATAGAAAACAAGAAGCTACAAGAACGTGATAAGAAAAACAAAGAAGAACAAGAGTACAGGACCGACAACAAAAAGAACGAGATGTACAACTTCGAGAGACGAAACGAAGAGATTTAGTGACCCAGTTTGAAGCACCAGTTGAAGAAAAATTTGAGATGCACAAGAAAAATTATGATATTTTAAAATAAAAGTAAATGGTGTCCATGTTCATTCTGATTTCATTCATGAATTCGACGGTAAAGAAACATGAAGTACCTACTTAAATCAGTTCGAGGCCGCTGCTCGGGTATAACAAAGAAAAGGTAATCAATCTTAAGATATGCCTGACAAGATAAGCTACAGACATACTAAGAAGTGTGCCATCTGAGAATCCGCTTAAGTTCGACGTACTAGTTTAAAAATAAATAAATTAAACGAAAATATATTTTTTTTAATTTATTTATATTAAGAGGGAAGGTTACTACTTAAAATTCACTTAACTTTAACAGTAACTTCATAGTAAATATTCTCTTTTTATCAATAAGGAAGACAAAAAATAACAATACTATTTTGAAATTGTTATTATTATTTAATTAAATGGTGAAAATGATTTCCGTTATTTGAAGACAACAATAAAGCCTACACTCAAAGTATTTACGTACATTTACAAATGTTTCTCTGGCTATGGCACGGTATTCCTAAACTATTCTATGCTAGATTTGCTTTAGTAACTCAAGTTTTAAAAACCATATATTTTAGGTGACCGCTCAAAAAAAAGCCTCTTGGCTTACTTGGCTACATCCTGTTGGAATTGTAGTAAGCCTTTTTGTAGAGATAAATTTCCGTGTATGTCTCTCTAATTTTTTTCTCTCTAATTTCTCCACTATTAGTGGTTCGAGAGTCGTAGCGTCGTAGCATGATGAAATTTCCTATTGTAATGAAATGTTGTAATGAATTGTTATTTAGTGTAATGAATTGTAATGAATGTCCTAGTATAATTATGGGGCTGATAATATAATCTCCTAATATACCAGCCCAAACATTAATTTTCTGGGGGTACTGGGTATGCCCTTCTCTAAATACGTGTGGGTTCTCGTCATTCCAGTAACGACAGTTTTCTTATTATCATAGGTATGTGAATAGAATAAATAGAAGGTTCACACTCATCACTGAACCAAATATTTTAAACTAGTCGAGAGTTTGCCGCAATTCTATGGATCATTATTTTACAAAACTGGATTCTTCTGTCCGTGGTCGTCGTCACCAAGTTCTTGCAGTATTTGCAGTTTAGAGGTATAAAACTTTAAGTACGAAATTTAAGTACCTTTTTTATTGACTTCCGAAACAGTCCAGTTACTGGTTGATGAGTTAATAAAGTTGAATTCATTGCGAACTGACCCAGTATTTCAATTTTCCTAAATTTTTTAACCTGGACGCCTTTCGTTAAAACGTTAAGCTGTCTCGAAGCCCCGCTAATCGGAAGTATAAATAATTAAATAATCATTAAGAAATTCAAAGTGTGGGTTTCTATGGCATTAATGGAATGCATTTTTCAAGAGCTTCAAGATGATGTATCACTCGACCGTCTTTCCACTTAAGATTTTAGGTGTGTATCTCACCCTGTCCAAGAAGTTGCAGATAAGGGTGAGGCCCTTCGTTTTATAGAAACTGTTTTCAACATTTTTCTATTTACTTTTTCCCTCCTAATATATGGTCATTTCGAATGTTAAAAATGTCACCCTGTATATTAATAGTAGCCCACATGCTGCTGGACTGAATATGAAGAGGTCCTTTTATGAGTGGGGTTTCGTTCAATAGTTCTTTCACCTGGGCAGTAATAATGTCCTTGAAATTTGGCTTATCCAGTTTGAACGGAGAAATTTTGATGTAATTGGGATTCAGGTTGGCTTCAATGATGAAGTGTTTGATTGCGATTCTTTTGTTAGGGGCTATTAACATCAACTTTTCATTTAACTTTTGAATTTTTATGCTATTAATTTTTGTCTCGATAATTTGACAATTTATTTTTAGTTTTCTTTTCATAATAGTAGGTTTACTTTGCATGGACGATCATTTCCTATGCCCAAAGAGCTGCTTTCTTTACATATAAAGTTTTGAGGCGTTATTTCTTAACACTGTATGAAATGTAGCTAATTTCATTTAAAAGGATGTATTTATTAGGTAGTATAATGATCGAATGATGATTGATTAATGATGAAAGGAACTGGGAGAGGATATATACCATAAGGAAATATCTATATTATTCACCAGGGCTATTTACAATACTTTCATTTTCAAACGCATTCATGTATGAATCAACATTTGTATTTTGGAGCCTTTTTCGTTTTTTTTTGTAGGTCATTTCATAATCAAATTCTGCTAGAATGAAGACGCAATCTAACTAATTTATTGTTAGGTTCTTTAAGACTAAATAACCAGAAAAAAGGGCTGTGGTCGCTATATATTTAAAATTTTCTGCCAAAAAGATATGGGCAAAAATAGCCAAACGATCACTGGGAGTTCCTTCTCAATAGTTGAGTATTTGATTTCGCTATCATTAAGGGCAAACATACACACAATCAATGGGCTTATTGTTAGCCTTACTCAACTTTTTTCCGGGTGTATTTACTTTTTTTGGGACAACCCAAATTGGGCTAGGCCAAGATGAGACTGAATTTTGAATAATCCCCTGTGTTAACATTTTTTGGTATTTGATTTTTAGCTTCTTTTTTATTATTTGTGTATCTCAGGGTAACGATATATTTAGGTAAACAAAGGAATATCATTTGTCAAATTAATTTTATGCTGAATTTAGTTGACAAAAGTTAAGTGTATTTTGTCTCAATAGAATATGTCGCGATATTTGAGATTTTTTTTTAAGTTTTCTAATGAATTATTTTTCTTCTTATCATGTTGATTAGCTAAAGTTTGGTTTGGTTTAATTTTATTGTATTAGTTTACTCGAATAACTAGTAATTTGATATTAAAGTGCTTATTAATATTGTAACGAAATTCTGGAACACAGTTTTATTGGCAACGTCAAAAAAAACTTTAACCTTATTCGACTGTCGTTTAGTTGTTTCCAAGGTAAAAAGTGACTAAACAATTAAAACTGAATAAAATGTCACGAAGCACGCACTTTTTAAAGCCCGATAGAACAATTTCGAAATATTTAGAATTTTCTTCATTGTTTTTGCCAAAAGAGGCCAAAAATTTCAGGCAAATACTGACAGTCAAAGCAAGCAAGTATACAAATACTAGAAAATGTAAAGTACAGAAATTTATAATAATATAACCTAAATTGGGGCCAAAATGGTGCCCTTAGACAAAATAAACTTCTTAAAAACTAGACACTATAGAAGCAAATATTAATCTAAACGTAAGTAGAACCCTAAGTAAACCCTACTAATTAACTTTTAACTACACAATATTAATAAAATAGTACAAAAACTAAAAGAATAATTTACGTATTTACATTTTCATAATACTACTCCCATCTCAAGTTTGATCATCCCAATCAATCAAGATCTCCCGAGTTATCGGAGTCATGATAAGGCGCTAACCGGACGATGTTTACAATTTTCATCTTCGTCGTCGGACGTCGCTGGATCCGGTACACTACATCGTTAATTCTCGTGACCACATGAAACGGACCTTACCAATCCTGAAGCTTTAATGACTTGCCCTTTGTCCTCCATGGATTACATAACCATACTCTGTTCCCAGAATTAAAACCGGTAGAATTCGCAATTATGTCATAACGTGATATTATTTTGTTTTTTTTGCTAGATGAAGCTTATCCCGTGTGTCTTCATGGACTATTTGTAAACGCTGTTGTAGATGCTCGATGTCATACTTAAGTCAGCTTTAAGGCTTTCCACCTAGTCGGGTCTCCCAGTAGTAATGTCCAAAGGTAAACGAAGTTCATCACCAAATACCACTTTTGCTGGGCTTTTTGGGCAGTAGAGTTCTGGATAGAAGAACGATATGCCAATAGGAATGATTGTATACAGATATCTTATTTGGTTTTATCTTATTGTAGTTGGAGTTTACCACAATTCTCAAATAGGTTTCCAATGTGCGATTAAATCTTTCAACCATTTCATCAGATTGAAGGTATAGGAGAATTGTGCGGCTTCTCAGCAACTGGCATACTTGTTGAAATATTCGTGACTCCTCCGAAAGTTCCTTCTTTGGTCTTAAAGTATCTCTCTGAGGACACCAAGTCAACAAATCCTGTTCTGGAACAGCACTGTAGCTACTATCGTTGCTTCTTGGTTTGAAATCAGATAAACCTCAGGCCATTTACTAAAGTAAGTCATAGCAATAAGAGCAAATCGATTTCCGGAGCTGCCCCTATGGCAATTCGTTCAAAGGTTGCATCAAGAAGATGCATGATTTTTCCTCTGGACTGGGTGCTTGAGGAACACTCACACTGTCCGCACCAGCGTTCAATATCTTCATGGCTGTTCGACGGGTTCGATCAGTAAAACCGTTCTCTCACTTTTGCCAAGATTTTACTAACTCCAAAATGTCCTCTGCCATGGACAGCTCTAAAAACTTCTGGAATCCGCTTTCGAGAAAAGAGCGTCGGATATGTCTTCTTTTCCATCTACACTTTACCAGAATCTTTTTAACAATCCATCTTGTATTACCAACGAATTTCATTGAGACCAATAAGCTTTTAGTTCTAGAGATTTGTCAGAAATATCTTTTCATTCTGGTCTTGAAATTTCCCGAGATTTTAGTTCGTAAATAAGATCAAATACTGGGTCATCACACTGATCCTGGATTAAACTAGCTGCGTGTCACTCTTCAGGACTGTTAAGGCCAATACGATTACAAGCAAGTATCTCTGTATGCTGTTTTAATTCCTTTTTAAGACAACGTTGATATGTTTCAATGCAGGGTCTTCTCGATGCATCGGCATTTTGGTGATATTCGCCTTTTCTATGTTCTATGGTAAAGTGATATTCTTGTAATCGTTGAATTCATCTTGCTATTTGTCGTTCAAGGTTTTTAACGTAAAACAGCCATTTCACAGAGGCATCCTAAGGATGAATCGTTGACCATACAAATGTTTATGGTATTTGTCGTCAGTCGGTCGTGGCCATGTTTCGATTGCTTCTACTTTATCTGGGTCAGTCTTGACACCTTTTTCTGATATTACATGGCCAAGGTATTGAACATCTTTTTGAAATAAGCAAAATTTTTTAGGACTTCTGGCATCTCGAAATTTAACAAATACATTTTGAATATTATTTAAATGATCTTCAAATATCTTTTGTTTTTCCCAGTACGATAACGTCATGCAGAAAAACTAAACATGAATCCTAAGTAATTCCATGTAACATAGTTTCTCAAGTAATAAGTCTCTTAAAGGTAGCTGGAGCATTGCAGAGTCCAAAGGGCATAACTGTAAACTGCCAAAGTCCTGTTCCACTCGAAAATGCGATCTTTTTCTTATTTTCTGGGTGCATCTATATCTGCCAGTAACCACTCTTCAGATCGAGCGTTGAGAACCATTGCGAACCTAATAGCGTGTCCAGGGTGTCGTCAATTCTTGGTAGGGGATAACTATCCTTAGTAATATCATTCAGTCACCGATAGTCTACACAAAATCTGGTAGATTCGCCCTTTTTCTTTACTAATACAACTGGAGATGTCTCAGGACTCTGGGAAGGTTCTATTACTCCTTGTGTTCTCATTTCTTGAAGCATTGAACAAAATTCACCTTGTTTAGCCATCAGATTTCTTCGAGGTGCTGGTTTTATTGGAGCATTGTCTCCAGTGTTAATTCGATGCTGCACCAAATCGGTACTTCCCAGGTCATTATTGTGCCAAGATAGATGTGTTTGTGATAGTGTTTTCTGCTTGAATGACGACCTCTATAAGTGTTTATTATGACTTCCGCTACTTCAGAGCACACGCCAATGTTCTCTCCCTTTTTTAAGTGTTGATCATATCCTTTAAAGTTTACCATTTATCAACTTCTATCATTTACCAACCAAAACAGTAGATTCCCTTCTGGGTAGCTAACGTCTTTGCTGAAAAAATTCCTTGACAGTATACTTTGTAGTTATCCATGGGCTCAATGAAAACATTTCCTCCATCTTTTTCTTCAGTTATAGCATTAGCGACCATCTCTGAGTTAGCTTGTATGGTAATATCCTGAGATAGCTTAACAACTCAGGCATTTCCAATACCTGCAAGTAGAAAGTGCATAAGAATTTCTTCAGTGTTCGGCATTAATATGCGGTTATATACATCCATTTTAAGCTAATACTGGCTGCTGGAATGTTGTTAAGCCAATGGTAACTTTAGCTTCTTGTAATCCAATTATTGGGATTCTTTTTTCATTGGCTGACTCCAGGATTAAATTTGGTGGTAGTGAAATTCTACAGTAAGCTACGACATCGACTTCACGATAGTATAACTGCATCCTATATCCACCACCATCTCACACGGCCGCATATTTTTTCCCCGTACCACCAAGCTCTCTCCACAACGTGGCAGCCGGTTTATTCTAATACGTGGTGCTTGGTCGCACCGGGACCGTCGACAGTCTATCGGGCCGGAGACTGTATCCCCTCCACAATGATTGCGTCACACTAGTGGCCGGCGGGAATCGCGCCTTGCTTTTTAAATATTACTATTGCAATAATACTGCACAGTGAGCGTTTTGGGGCCCAAATGGAAAATTCGTTTTTGAAAGAGTTTATAACTACAACCGATACTTCAACACTCAAAGCATCAGTGATTAACAGTACCACTACTAATACTATTATTAATACATTTGATGATTCTTTGTTGTATAGCGAAATAAGCATATCTGATAATGATTTAAGATATGACTCAAGTATGCCAAAGATTATTTTAATAATATAATAATATTATAACCACACGTACACTTTGTTTCAAACTATTATTTCTGAAAGATACGAAAAAAACATTTTTAAATTTCACTAAATTTTCCCACAAATTTTTGTTTAAACATTTGCGTTAAAAAAACTGGAGGTAGCAAATTTTGAAATGGATAAATACAATTGTGACTGTGGTAACAACTTATCAACACTTACTGAAAAATGTATAACACCTTTTCAAATATGCTTTTAAATAGTTATAACAAGGCCAAAAATAATATTATCGAGGAAGATTTATAAAAAAAAAAGAGAAAGTTGGGAAAGTTGTCTGGAAAATCCGAAGTTAGAAAAAAAAAGATAATTCGAAAATGTATTGGAAAGGCCAATAATCCTTAATTCGGTATTTTTTAATTTGTTTTTTGTTTTATGACTAATTTACCCACCTTTTCACTTGACGAATTTAAATTTTTATTAAATTTATTTTTTTTAGGTAATTATTTTTGTTTAGATATAAATTAAGTATATTTATAAATTATTTTTTTGTTACCTATATATTTTTGTTTTTGTACAAAGACTTTTAATAGGTTTGTGTT
This sequence comes from Anthonomus grandis grandis, assembly GCF_022605725.1. Taxonomy (NCBI): domain Eukaryota; kingdom Metazoa; phylum Arthropoda; class Insecta; order Coleoptera; family Curculionidae; genus Anthonomus; species Anthonomus grandis. Next base: position 25,931,959 of record NC_065546.1, read on the forward strand.
AAGTTTTTTTTTCCGGAAAATACATATATTATTTGAAATAAAACGTGTCTAATAATTATCTTGTTTTAACATAATTTTATCCTAGGCAATAGTGAGATATTATGTTCATTTTCTTGAAGTAATTAGCCGTTAAAAATTTTAGATATTTTTTTTTACTTACTGTAAGGCTTAAAAATAAAAAGTAACTTTTTAAATTTATGGCTAAAAATATTCCATGTCCAATAATTTTTACTTCAACTTACTACGAGTAATTGTTTCCGAGATATTTAAATTTAAATATATTTTCGACGTCGCTCTGTGTGTAAATTAAACGGGGCAAAGCTGCAATACACGGCCACTAACGTGACGTCACGCCAACCAGTCTCCGGCCCGATAGACTGTCGACGGTCCCGGTCGCACCCAGCTAGCTTGCACCTCATGTAGTTTTCCTGGTTCCTTGGGTCTGTTAATGGCTTGGGGCATTGATGTTGAAGGTGCCCCTCTTTATTACAACTCCAACAGCGGAATGGTCTCTTAGGTTTTCTAGCCAAAAATCACTCAATCTTCTTTAGGCAATGTTCGAGATCACTTTCTGAAGTTTTGATTTGCGTTATCCGTGTCTGCCTTTTAGTTGCATGAAAAGCTGCCTCATAGTCCATGAGCCAAAGCTTCCGTAACACTTTTATGATGAGCCATCATAAAAGCATGGTTAGTATCTGGATCTCAAACCCCGTCTATAAAACCATTTATAGACATTTGTTCTCCGAACTCTGTTGGGGCTGAAGGGTAAGCCAGATTTACTAATCGATAAACATCGGTCTCAAACCCTCAAACTGTTGGAGTTTTTTGTCGGTTTGATGTCTCCTAGATTTCAATTGAGCCTGGTACACTTGTTGTAGATGGGCTTCACTATATCTCATCTCTAAGGTACGCACCAGACCATCAAAATTGAGCTGGCACCATTCTTAATATTTCTGTAGCTTCTCCTCTAAGGCATAGCTTAAGATCAATTGCCTTTGCCGTTATCTCAACGATTTCCCCCAGCAGCGGCCTCAAACTGATTCAAATAGGTACTCCATGCTTCTTTGCCGTCGAATTTTTATGGCTTCACTTTTATTATTATTTGCATTCCAAATCTTTTTTTGTACTTGTCCCAATTCTTCTTCCACTGTTGCTTCGAAATTTGTCATTCTTTAAGTTTTAAAACTCGTTCCTCTTGTTTTCTCGTTCATGCTGTTCCTTTTTAAGATTATCTTTTAAATTCAGTCATCTTTCGTGGTTTTAATGAGGGCTCGATTTTCTTTCTTTAGGTAATCTTTCATGGTCCTAATCCGGTCTTCATTTTCCTTTTTTCAGGTCAGATTTAATTGTCTTTAGTAAATCTTCCTGTTTCATGTCTCGTTCTTCTCGTTTACGGTCTCGTTCTTCTTGTTTTTCTCTCTGTTTATGTTCTTGTTCTTCAGGTTTACGGGCTTGTTCTTTTCTCTGTTTGCGTTCTCATTCTTTTTGTTTACAGTCTTGTTCCTCTTGTTCTACTTTTTTTCTGCGTCAAACTTCCTTAATAGCAGTATTATTAACTTCTCGGTCTCTATCTTGGCCCGACTTCTTGTTATAGGCATCCACTAAAATAGGCTTCCTTATATCCTTTACTTCTGACACCAATTGTAACGAAATATAAAAACACACTTTTATGGAAACGTCAAAAAACTCTAATCTAACTCGCTAGTTCATAATGAGTTCCTTAATATATAGATAATTAATTTCCCAACCCGATTGAGGTCGATGAGTCCGATAATAATGATCACATAGCCAATCCCATCGAACAGCAAATTCTTTAAAATTCCGATATCGACACTGATCCAATATAATCCATTTAAATAATATTAAATCGGATTTACTATACACTTATCTTGCTCACCTAAATACAACAGATGACACCGGTAGTAGGCGGAATTTAATGAACCCTAAACTTGCTTACTTAAAATAATAATCATAATAATAATAAAGATCTTTTTATTTAATTAAGGACAGGAAAGTGTAGATAATATAATACAGGGCGTTTCGGGAGGAAAGGGAAATATTTTGGGAACATATTCAGAAGCTCAAAATAAGATAAATTAACCCATATGTTTTAATCCGATTCTCAACCGTTTCTTAAATAATCGGCTCTAAAGTTTTTTTGTAAATGTTCGGAATTTGAAAAGAGCAAAGTTTCCATTACGTAATGACAAGTACGCTGACATGATATTCGTGTATGGTTTCTGTAATGGTAGCGGATTACATGCTGTTGATGAATACCAACGTCGTTTTCCAAATCGAAGAATTCCTAATCGAAAAGTTTTTCAGATAGTTTTTGCAAATGCTAAGAAAACAGGAATATTTTCAAGCGTAAAATTAATTTGGAAAGAGAGGCGGGACTAAATGTAGAAAATGAAGAAAATATTCTGGATATGGCTGAAGAGAACCTGGGGGTTAGGACAAGGCGGATTACAAAAGAACTTCGATTAGCATCACATGTGGACGTTTGGAAGTCACTTAGAAAAAACGGTTTTAAGCCTTTCCATATTAAACTGGTTCAACATCTTCAAGAGGGTGATTATGGCTTAAGGGTTCGGTTTTGCGAGTGGATCCAACAAAATCGAGGCCTTTATAAATACATTTTATTTAGCAAAGAAGTTCATTTTACCCGCAATAAAATTAATAATCGACACAAGGAACATCGGTGGTCAGATAAAAATTGTCATGCCACGTTTGAACGAAGCTTTCAACATCGATTCAGCGTTCGAACGTGTGGTGTGGAATGCTGAACGACCAGTTTGGTCCTTTTGTATTAGATAAGCGTCTTACTGGAAAAGGATATTTACGCTTTTTAAAAGACCATTTAATACACATGTTGATTCATCTAATTGTTCGACACTGAATGTATTATGAAGACGATGGAGCCCCGCCTCATTTTAGTTGACGAGTGCGTAATTTTTTGGACAGTTGTTTTTCTGATCATCGGATTGGCAGAGGAGGACCTCAAGTTTGGCCACCGAGGTCACAAGACTTAAATCTACTGGATTATTGCCTCTGGGGGTGGATGACAGCTCTAGTGTACGAAACACCAGTAGAAACCGTAGAAGGACTCCACAATCAAATTTTGAATGCTTCAAATATTATTAAAAACAATCCCTAACCAATTAAACGTGCAACACGAGCGCTTAACAAACGAGCTGCACCTTGCCTTGGAAGTTGGTGAGGGTATATTCGAAAACATTTTAAATTAGTGGAATTTTGTTTTTTTACTAGTATTTGTTTGTGGTGCTTTTAAAATAAAAAAATTTACAAAAAAACTTCAGAACCGATTATTTCAGAAATGGTTTGAGTTAAAATATATAGGTTAATTAATCTTATTTTGACCTTTTGAACATGTTCCCAAAATATTACCTTTTCCTCCCGAAACACCGTGTATATTATACATATTATAACTTTATTTATATTATTGTATGGGCGATCAATTTTTATATATACCAAATATTGCAAAAATAACACTACAGACAGATTCGTGAAACCATTTAAAAAGATTTATCAAAAAAAAACCACTGAAACATACCAACAAAGTTATTGCGGTTGAGTATACTTACATTAAAAATTTTGCTAACAGTTTTTTAAAATTTCCTTTCTTAGTATGATATGATCCACCAATTTTTAACACCAACGTACACCTTCATGGCATACGATACCGTCCAAACGATAAATATAACTATGGTAGTAAAACTTATTTAATTTTAAATTAATAAACAACTAATTACTGTATGTGTAGTGCCCGAACTGCCCCCTGCGAAATGAGAACGAACACCGACGACGACAACATCAAATCAATAACAAAGCGTTACTCTCGCATTCACCCAATTACATCGCTCCTTTTCCAATTGGCGACATATAATAATATGTGGCGACATATATAATAAATGTCAAAAAAAAACGGTATATAGTAGGCTTGTTCTAGTGTATAGTTTTCGATGGTTTAACACCAGTTTATTGTACGGCTTTAGAGATAGAGCGCATGATCAATCCGCAAACTGGTAGCAAACGGTTTTTTTGCTAGAACGCTTTTTAGTTGGGAAAATATCATGTCAAATCGTGGCAAATATCATGTCAATTGTCAAATAGGTTTTTGTGCCTTCTTGTTTGTTTTTGCAATTTTGAGGTTAGGTCTAAAACTTTGTTTACAAATCACATGGATGAAGATTATATGGTGAAAATCGGAATCGTATGTCGGCCATCTTGCTTGGCAAAATTGACAGGGAGCTGACAGACAGTTGTTGACATTGCCTGATAGAACGTCATTGTCATACCTTTTGAGTTTGTTTTTCATTTTAATGAATGCAGGCGTGTGTTTGCTATTTGTTTTAAGGATGTTATTTTAAATTCGTGACCTTTTTTTCTAAAAAATTCTCTTTCAATATTGGGAGTAATGTTTTAATTGATTTGCAGCAAGCAATTCCAGGTTTCTGGTAAGAAAATCTGATTTTATTTATTACTATTATGTTTTTGTATTGTCAAACTTTAGTCTTTAATAAAATCAAATTCAGTTGATTTCAATGAAGAAGTTTCACCTTTCAAGTTTTTATCTTGATTATTATAAATATATGTTACAAAATGTCTGGCCTCTCATTTTCTATTCAACAATTAAAAATTGATTTAAAATTTTGCTGACAATTTCCTTGATGTCAGAATATGTATATTTTAAATGGTTCTGAGAAACATAGTAATAAAAGATTTTTTAAATTCCCTTCAGTTCCCATTACAAGAAAAACATGAAAAGCGATATGCAGTGTAAAGACTTTGCTATCTATGATTGGATGTTATTTTAAATTCGTGACCTTTTTTGCTAAAAAGTTCTCTTTCAATATTGGGAGTAATGTTTTAATTGATTTGCAGCAAGCAATTCCAGGTTTCTGGTAAGAAAATCTGATTTTATTTATTACTATTATGTTTTTGTATTGTCAATCTTTAGTCTTTAATAAAATCAAATTCAGTTGATTTCAATGAAGAAGTTTCACCTTTCAAGTTTTTATCTTGATTAATATAAATATATATTACAAAATGTCTGGCCTCTCATTTTCTATTCAACAATTAAAAATTAATTTAAAATTTTCCTGACAATTTCCTTGATGTAAGAGTATGTATATTTTAAATGGTTCTGAGAAACATAGTAAGAAAATATTTTTTAAATTTCCTTCAGTTCCCATTACAAGAAAGATATGGAAAGCGGTATGCAGTGTAAGGACTTTATTATAAGAATTATATTTTATTTTAATAATGGTGATATTGCTGGCTTTACACTACAATACATATTTATTTAATCATTTAATTTGTCTTTTTTTCACATGAATCATTTAGTAAATTGATTTGTAAGGTTTGCACTGCCTATTTTTAAATTTTATTTCATGCTCATATCATACCGCTTCCTGTATTCACTGAGACGAGACATAGGTATAGAGACTAAGAGAACTGAGCACTCGGAATGGATCAGGAATTAATGTTTTTCTTACAACAAGAGTTCTTTTTATTTTATGTAAACATCTGTCCTCGAATTACGTTTTTATTAATATTATAGTTATATTATACCAAGATATATTGTTAGTATTATAAGAGACCAACAAATATATCCTATGTAAGTGATATATGGTTATACTAAAAAGTTGTTTTCATTTTCAAAGAGTTTATTTTGTTTTGTAGATGGATATATTGTTTCTGTCGATAATACTCTGCTATAGAACTTTTAATTAATTTTAAAAATTAATATTTAAATTATTATTTAAATAATTTTAAAATCTGTTTAATTTTTCTTTAGGAAACAGATACACGTACATATTAAATAAGGATAATTTATCTTCTATTGAATCTATGTGTTAATAAAATGAGGATATTATTAATCTAATGGGAATGCCTTTAGATGTACAATGAGAAAATAGCCCAATTTTGACAACCTTTTCTAATCTGTTTAAAATTAGGGTTCAGTGCTAACAAAATACTTCTAAACATTTTTAGATTAATTCTAATTTTTATAATATCCATTATAATAAATTATTGTACTATTTTAAGTAATTTTTTTTCAGGAAAATTAAATAATAAATGTAATAAAGAAAACCATTGTTTTATTTCCATTTATCCAATTGGTGATATGTCGTACACTATTGTTAGAGCACTGTCGTAGATTATTGCAGTTATTAACTCATTTAGATATGTAAAATAAAGCTCAAAAGTTTTATTTTTGTTCAGATCAATATCTGATGCTAACACCTAATCAAAAAGGCGAGCTCTATGAGTAACCTTTTTGATTAGGCGTTTGCTTTAGATATTAGGATTAAATGATAAGATTGTCAGATTAAATGAAATTTGATTTCCCGCCTTAATTTGGCCACGCCTTTCTACCATTTTGATTGGTCCAATTAGGTACGTCAAACTGTCAAGTTAGTTACAACACTTTCCGTTGCCAAGCCAGAGGACTGATTGTCAGATGAATTTCTATCATTTTGTATGCAACCACCACTTTTTTATATACAGGGTGTCCGGAAAAAGGAGGCCAATCCGCCGGCCACATATAGGGTGGACCAAAATAATGCGACTTTCGTTATGCCATTTTTTAATTGGGTGCTTGGTATTCAATATACAGGGCGTCAAAATAAGAAATATAAAATCGTTTTTTTAAAGTAAGTCAAGTGTTTCATAAGATATTAGATTAAAATTTAGTGTGGGGTTTTTTGGAACGAGAAATTGAAATTCATTCCGTTCACGGATTCGCTATACCTTGCAGAGGGCGCCACCTGCGGTGTATTGCATGTGTTAAAAATACCAAAACTTTTTTCTACCCCTGTATAATAAAGTTCTAGTAAAAAATTCTAATTATCTAATCTTTTCTTGTAAAAAAAGTATTCTTAGTAAATGTCATTTTGAGAATCCGTTTGATAGATGTCTTAATTTTAAAATGTAGATACGTTTTAACAAGTTAACAAAATAAAAGTAAACTATTTTTTATAAATTACTTACTGTATTAAAACATAGAATAATGGCCCTAAATTATTTGTTCTACGTGACCTCCATTCATTTATATATACATACGAGCCCTATTTATTAAACAAAATCTAAGGCTTTGAAAAATATTTGGCGATCTGTCGATCCCAAGGCAAGATTTGCTTTTTGTAGAAGGTTATGTAAAATGAATAATAGAACTGAGGATTTTATAAGGGCGATTCTGTTTACTGACAAAGCCACGTTCACGAGAAACGGCATGACAAATATCCATAACGCACACATATGGGCTGAAGAGAATCCTAGGGTCATAGTTGAGACACATCATCAAGTAAATTTTAAAGTCAATGTGTGGGCAGGTATTGTTGATAACTTTCTTTTAGGAGCTGTCATTTTACCAGGTAATTTAACTGGTGATTCATTTCTGTTGTTTCTACAAGAAATACTGCCCGATTTGCTAAATGATTTGTCTCCAAATTTAAGACAAAATCTTTGGTTTCAACTCGATGGTGCTCCGGCTCATGTTGCTATAAATGTTAGGAACTATTTACATCAAGTTTCGTTCGCCCGACCTTATAACCCTTGATTTTTCAGTCTGAAAAGGTATAAAAGACTTTGTGTTCCGATTTTAAACGAGGACCACTAAAGGGAAATAATTATTGCCGCTGGAGAGCATTTCAGGTTGAAACCAAATATTTTTCAAAGCTTTAGATTTTCTTTAATAAAAAGGGCTCGTATGTGTATACAAATGAATGGAGATTACGTAGAACAAATAATTTAGGGTCATTATTCTATGATTTTTATTATAATAGGTAATTTAGCATTAATTTAGAAAAAATAATTTACGTTTATTTTGTTAACTTGATAAAATGTATCTAGATTTTAAAATTAAGATATCTAATAAACGGATTCTCAAAACGACATTTACTAAGAATACTTTTTTTACAAGAAAAGATTGGATAATTAGAATTTTTTACTTGTAGAAAAAAGTTTTGGTATTTTTAACACATGCAATACACCGCAGGTGGCGCCCTCTGCAAGGCATAGCGAATCCGTGACCGGATTTTAATTTCTTGTTCCAAAAAACCCCCTCACACCAAATTTTAATTTGATATCTTATAAAACGCTCGACTTACTTTAAAAAAACGATTTTATATTTCTCATTTTGACGACCTGTATATTGAATACCGAGCGCCCAATTAAAAAATGGCATAACGAAAGTCGCATTATTTTGGTTCACCCTATATGTAGCCGGCGGATTGGCCTCCTTTTTCCGGACACCCTGTGTTTGTGTTCTGTGTTACAAATTTTCAAAGAATTCATGCTGAAGGTTGAAAATGAATTTCATAAACTACAAAATGGTAAGTACATATTTAAAACATATTACTTTCATTCAAATCTCATAAATCTTTATCATTTCCAAATAGTTTTATAGTTTATTATACCTATCCTATGCATATTTCTAGATTTCGCCGAGTTCATTATCCTTGCGCCAAATAGTGATGGCGAGTTAGAACTTCCTAATAACGTTTCTTCATTGCCCGAGGAAATGACATACGTCCCTAGTATTAGTACTGGTGAATTATCTGTCGTACATTGAACAGGGAAACATTGTTTAATACTGATCGATTGTTATAAAATGTTTAGAAGCAAAGTAGGCAAAATGGAAATGCACAATTTAAAGGAGATGTGGGAAGTCAGAATGTCCTGAGAAAATATAATCTAAGATTTACGCCACAAAATAGCGAAAATCGTTGGCGTGTATTAGAAAGAAACTACAAAAAATATGTTGAAAATAATACTAAAACAGAAAGAGGGAGAAAGTAGTTCGAATTTTCTAAAGAAATGTATGAGATTTTTAAGACTCAAAAGAGGATTGTTTATCCTGAACCATTACTGATTTCGACAGGAAAGTGGTGCATATTTGATTTTTTTGTATTTCAACTAGGTAAACATATATTACTTTGCAGAAGTCATCAAACCGAAGAAAAGTTCTGAAGTGTCCCAAATAGAAACTACTGGAAATACTGATAAACTAACGCCATCAGAAGATGATATTGTCCTACAGGAAACTCTAGTGACTACACGTACCAATGCCTTTACCAGAGTACCTGATCGAAACGTAAAAAACAAAAATTAATGTAAAATATAACAAGGACACAATCTTACGAGAGGTTCAAATTGACAAAAAAAAATATCAGGAAGAGAGGTTAAACTCGAAACTTCATATATCTTATATAAATTATTTCGTTATTTATTGAAACCTTCAAAAAATTTGTAGTTCCAACATAAACCAAAATAATTTTTCTTTTTTTTTTAATTTTTATTTTGACCTAGTTATTTATTCCTGAATTTTTTAAACTATTTACTTTCTATTATTTTCTTGTATAAATGTTATGTATTATTATTCAATTTTACATATTTTGTATCTTTATGTTGTAGGTATAGTTTTAGGTAACTTATATATTTAATCTGTATGATAAAGAAGAAGTATGAACATTGCCCTTCAGTGTATTTTTCTATCAGGCATTTTAAGCCCTAACAAAATTAAATAAGGTTGTATGACCATTTTAAAGTTATTTTTATATTAGAAATCTCACTTGTGGAAAAACGGATACTTTGTTTTTTTTAGGGGTACTCTCATAAGAAGGACCAGCTGCCTCAAAAGCTGTCCTCTTTTCACTACTTGTGTCCTGTGAGAGTTGTGAGTTGTCAGCAAGTTCTTTGTCAGGAATGAAGCTGTAAAGGCTGTCGAAAGACATAAGAATCTGTGGAAGGTATTTTAAGGTATTATTAGGTATTTTTATTATGAAAAAGCAAAATAATTTACTTTGAATAATATATACTAAGAATTTTATTTCAAAATAATTATTTTTTTTGCTAGGTGCAATACATACCGTACAAATTTCTGATGTACGGTTTGGTTTATTTTCCTTGTTTTCGTTCTCAGATTCTTCTAACGCATTTATTTTTTCCCAAAATAATTATCTGAGACCTAACTTAAAAATGAGAGCTCTCACTTCTTCAGTACTCGATTTTAATAAGAGTAAACTCTCATCTGTTATTCCTTCAGCTATAAAATAATAACTTTAAGTCTACATAAAATATAGGGTGTGTTAACAAGGACTGAGCGGGGTTTACTTTTTTACTTCCCTTGTATTTAGGAGGAAAATTGAAATTACTTTTAGTAAAAATGATTTAATGTAACTTGTGAAAAATGAATGTCAATGAACCATAAAAAGATGAAAAAGTTATCTTTACTTTAGGTCTTGTTAAAACATTCTGAGCGAATTGAGTGTGATAAAATCAAAATCTTAAGAATTTTACTGTCTTAGCAGTAATTCTCTTTGGTTGTTTTAACTTAATGTATATAGTAATCAAATACCTATATAAATTATGGATCAAGTACTGATCATGTACTCAATAATGACTTCTTTAAAAAATTACAAGAAACTATTTCAGTTTTATCATACTTTATTTACTCAATTGAGTAAATAAGTAAACTAAGACAATTGTCTTAGACAATACTAAGGTGCAATGAAAATGATCTGGATTCAATAAAATATGATAAACACACTTTGATATTCACTGATCACTTTTTAATCACATGGTGATCAATATTTTATATCTAATAGGGTGCCACAATATTTAGCATGCTTACATGAAAGTGCAAGTAAATTAAAGCATATTTAGTGGTAGTTTAGAAAGGAATTTATTAATTGCAACTGCACAGATGGATCAGACGAGGAAATTTAAGTTTATACCTGTTTAAACCTAGCTGAACTAATAAAATTAGGAAGATACCTACTTATTATTATAGAAACTTACTTACCAATAAAGTTTTCTCTGAGGCATCTAAATGCCATTGTTTCAATGTAATTCGTCATGATGATATACTACCAAATTCCATAACACACAAAAATATTTGCCAGACTGTTAAATTGCCTAAGACAATTAGCATGTAATTTTGTATTAATTAATTTTCAAATAAAATAATATTTTTTTTAAAAGGCGTTTTGGTTATTAAGTTAGTTAAATGGCGCAGTCGGTAGAATAGTCCGGAGTTAGATCGGTTAGTGTATCGAACGTTCATTTTAACGATTAATCGGACTGTACGAAACCTGATGAAAATTCGGTGGAGGTATATGCAGTGAGTTTATCTAAAATTGCTGAAACAAGAAGACCAATATTAGAGATTCATCGGTGATTAAATACAAATCATCTAATTACGTTACAAGGCAGAATCTTAGACTGTCCCTTATAAAAATGACCGTCGCCTTTATGTAAGTACAGCTTATTAAGTGAATCCCAATATAGATGAATTAAGCGTTGTATTAAATAATCTTAGAATCTCTTCAGTTGACTCACCATTAGGTAATAATTTAAACTTAGATAATTTACATTTAATTACTAAGGTGCCCACTTTTAAGCCAGAATATTTAAATTGTGTCCCGAATTTTGATGGGAACCCTAATGATCTTAATCGATATCTCGTAAAGTGTGAAACTTTAATTAAACACTTTTATGATAAAAGGGATCCTAATAAATTTGATAACAATAGCTTATACTTTAAGAATAATAATAAAATTAATAAACCTCCGTATAATCAAAATTTTAATAAATCTGTACAACAACCCAACTATATCCAACCCAATTTAAATAATCATAATAATTTTAACTCAAGTAGACGTCCTTTGCCAACAAACTCGCAAATTTTGGTAGACCAACCCAAAATCAAAACGTTTTAAGGCCAAATCAAATGAGAGAAAAAGATCTTCCTCGGCCGACGCCTATGAGCATAACTTCTAGGCAATTCTTTCATAATTCTAGAAATAATCCATCTATGCAACTTATAACCCTAATCAATCTCAACGAAATTTCCAAAAGTGCCCAGAGGCTCTCGTAATTTTATATGATTATGATGATAATTATTATTGCGACTTCAAAGAACCCACAACTTTTGATGATGAGGCTCATCAAAATAATTCCCAATTTTAGAATCCGAAACTTCAGAAAATTTTACAAAACAGCATCCAGAGGAGACCAATCCTTAGTAGCTCCTATAATAAGCCTTCAATTTAATTACTACCAGTAAACTACCCTACATTATATTTCCAAAACATAATTTAACATTTTTAATTGATAGCGGTTCATCTCGATCTTTCATTAACCCTAACTTGGCAAACAAATTTAATCAAAGGGATATAATAGAAGACCCGTTTATTGTATCCCGTGGAAAAGAAATGTCAGCTCATAAATTTAGTACTTTCATACCAACATCCAGAATTTTAAAATTACCTGAATCTTTACAATTAAAATTCTTTTTATTTAAATTCCATGACATTTTTTATGGTTTTATAGAAGTAGATAATCTTGAAATTTTAAAAACAAATTTAGATTTTGCCAATGGTTACTTACGTGCTCCTTATGCTAAAATAAAATTACTTTTCCAAAACAAAAAACGAAACCTAAATTAAAAAAGTGTAGAATCACGATGCGAACAAGTTATAAACATTAAAACTTCAATAAAAATTGGTGAAATCATTATTTTATATAAAAAATAGGAAATTGTGAAATTCTAGAAAGTCTCTCTATTGCGAAAAATGGCATAGCCTTCACCACCGTCTTAAATAGCTCTACTGATCAAATTCTATTAGATTTTTCCGAACTCATTAAAGTTGAACGCTGTTAAAGAAGAGAATTATAGTCTATTGATTTTAACTTAATCGATAATTTTACCAATAAATTTTCTAATTTTAACCCGGAAAAACTACGCAGAACAGATAATATGAATCAAGAAGAAAAATTTGCAATTTTAAAATTATGTAAAGAATATTCTGATATTTTCGATGATGAAGATACTCCTTTTACGTTCACAAGTCAGGTAAAACATGAAATTAAAACCACAGATGAAACACCCATTTATTCGAAAACATACAGCTATCCATGCTTTATTCACAAACAAGAAGTTGAGTGTCAAATCAAAAAAATGTTAGAGCAGAATATTATCAGACCCAGTGTATCCCCATAGTCCTCACCACTAGGTAATACCAAAAAAAAATTTACTCTAGCGGAAAACAAAAATAAAGATGTCTAATAGACTTCAGAAAATTTAATGAAGTTATCATCAATATGTGGTACCCTCTACTCAATATAACAGATGGTCTCGATAAGCTTAGGTAAATGTCAATATTTTTCAACCCTCGATCTAGCGAGTGGTTTCCACCAAATTCCAATGAACGAGAAGGACATTCCGAAAGCTGCTTTCAGTTGTGAGAATGGGTACTACGAATTTCTGCGCATGCCTTTTGGCCTGAAAAATGCTCCCGCGACCTTCCAACGTGCAATGGACAATGTCTTTCGTGGAATGCAAAACGAAAAGTGTGCCTTTCACCTAGATGATATAATTGTCTACTCTACCTCATTACAAGACCACATCGATAAATACCGCGCCGTTTTCCAACGTCTTCGTGAAACCAATTTCAAACTACAGCTAGATAAAACCGATTTTTTTAAAAGAGAAGTAGGATATTTAGGACACATTGTTACCCCTTCAGGTGTGAAACCAAACCCAGAAAAAATGAAAGGCATCAAAAATTATCCTATTCTAAAAACTACTAAGAAATTAAGGGATTTTTAGGATTATTAGGCTATTACAGGAAATTCATTGATAATTTCGCTAAATTGAGTAAACCTCTAACCAAATGTTAAAAAAAAGCGTTGAACTCGTTTGAATTGAACGTAATGCTGAATTTATAAATTGCTTTGAAACCTGTAAAAATATTTTAATGAACGACCCTATTTTACAATATCCAAATTTTAATAAATCCTTAAATTTAACAACGTACGAAAGCAATATAGCATTAGGTGCTGTGCTTTCTCAAGGACCAATTGGTAAAGACCTAGCAATCGCATATGCGTCACGTACTTTAAACGATAGTGACGTCAATTATTCAATAATAAAAAAAAGAAATTCTTTGCATTGTCTGGGCTACGAAGTATTTTAGTATAATAATATAAAACCTGTGAGGTCATTTAAATAATTTTATAATTTTTAATACGTCAAATAAATTCAAAATAGTCCAAAAATAATCAAAATAAAATGTAAAAATAGAATAAACACCTTGTAAAACAACTGGGCGCTTGGTCGACTCCAAAGTAGAGATGGTGACGTGTAGACCTGAAATAATAAAAGTAACCTAAGCACACTTATTGCCGTAAAATTAATTAAATAAAAAAAAATTAAGCAAAACTCATTAATATGAAAAATATGATTTAATATGTTTTAAACTTTTTCAGTCATTTTACTTTTACGATAACCATTTAATTCATATTCACCAACATTTAACCACTTTACTTAAATTTATTCATTTATTACTTATACTACTATATATTCACCAATTTATTACTTTTATCCGATTGTTAAATGTCCCAGAAACGACAACGTACTGATATTGAATAATATACAATCGTTCAATATACCAAAACGTGAGCAATATATTACTCACAAACCGTAGCCAAAATACTACCAAAAACATTATCATAAAACACGAGATTGAGACAGCAATCTCCGATCTAGACCACTTGACGATAACACACTTTGTACTGCCGGGTGCAATGGACACCAAAACGGGAGGGTCCTCTCCAGATACAAAGCATTGTTAAATACAACGAGCTGTGCAATGGTCCCAGACCAGCTCAGTATCTTAACAAGAAATAATAAACAATCGTCACAAGCAAGACAAGCAACAATCGGTCATTAAAATATTTCATTAATCACATTTTTAATTAAAAAGGTAAAATATCGGTGTAATCAATAAGATAGAAATAAGCATACTCTGTGAAAACACTCTTTCTTGTAGTAAAACACTACACCAAACCAACACAGCTTATTTCACGTCGCAACACCCTTTATTGTTTTTATTAAATAACTTCACCCTTTAGTGACCAAAACTCAAATGAATTTTATAAACCAAATATTTATCTCAGACTCTATTATCGAAGCCCACCAAAATCATTCCCGAGGGGAATCGCTAAGTGTAAACCGTATTTGGTTATGGTACTTATGGTACCGCTGAGCTAGCTTTAGTTTTGTAAATATCGTGGCCCTCTTTTCGGTCAGACCGATAAATTTTATTTTAATGACTAAGAGAAATATTTCAATTCTTTAGAAAATAAACAGGGGCTTACTTTAGGCCTTATCTCTACGGACGAAAATTCAATATAATATGTAATTACACAGATCATAAACCTTTACAGTGGTTATTCTCACTAAAGGATACTTCATCAAAATTACTACGTTGGTAAATTAAATTAGATGAATATAATTATACAATTTAATATAAAAAGGGTAGGCTAAATAGAAATGTCGACGCCCTTTCACGTGTAGAAATACAATGATACGGATACTAATTTTAATTAAAATAAATATATTAAGAAATTAATCAGTCTCTTCAAAATCCTGAAATTTTAAACTTAGAAAATAAAAAACCCTGACCGTGAAAATATTTCAATGATTGTGCAACATGACCCTACAGAGCAATGTCTTCAAATAGACGAAGGCACTGAAAATCTTCCCGTCGAAAATACAGACGATATAGTGCAACCTTTATTCCTAATGACGATAACGCGAATGGCGACACGGTTCATACCAATGCTGCACAAAATCCTATTGTAGGTATACCGATCATTGAGACACCAGTAAATTACGTGTTAAATCAAATAATAATATCTGTTGTTTTACATTCCCCGGCAATTCCCAAAATTAAAATTTTGTTTGAAAAAAAGAAACGAATTAATTTACAAATATCCCAAAATAATTTCGATAATGATATACTAAATTTTATAAAATACTTAATCTTTAAGCCAGAATTACAATATCACTTATATTTCGAAAATCCTAAATTTTTTGCACCTTTTTGTGAAGTCACCAGAAAAACTTTTAAATGGCCATCTAAACGTTGCTTAACTAAATGAATAGATGTCACGCATAAAGACGATATAAAAGAAATTATAAAAAATTATCACGGATCAAAAACAAACCATCGAGGAATGATTAAAACTAAAAAATGATTAGAGAAAAATACTATTGGCTTAATTTAAAACATTCTGGACAAACTTTTATAAATGATTGTGAAATATGTCAACAATGTAAATATGAACGCCATCTAGTTAAAGTAAAAATGAATGTTACACCAACAGCTAATCGATTATTTGAAATTCTTCATATTGATATTTTTACTGTTGAAAAAAATTATTATTTAACTATAATTGATTCTTTTTCATAATATGCGCAAGCTTATCCAATTTCTACAGCCGAATCTATTGAAGTAGCTCATTGTTTATTAAATTTCTTTTCCCATAATTCTGTACCAAAACAAATAATTACCGCTAATGGAACCAAATTCAAAAATTCCTTAATTTCAGAATTACTTGATATACACAAAATTAAAATCCATTTCATTTGTCCAAATCATCCTGATTCAAATGGTATGAGAGAAAGATTTCATTCAACTTTTAGAGAATATTCGAATTCTAAATACCACTGGATTTTGAAAGACACCCAATAATAAAAAAATATTTACTCTGTACGATCCACTCATCTACAAAATTTAAACCAATTGATCATATTACGGAAAATAGTCGTTTTGATATAAAACTTGATCAAGTATTGATTAACAATTATGTCAATTTACATAAAGAAAAAGTTAAATTGCTCTATTCCCAAATAAACGAAAAATTACATCATAATAAAGAAACTGTAATTGAAAGCCGCAATTCTTAAAACTACTTATAATGTTCAAAAAACGGTTTCTACAGAACTTGATAAAAAGATTCACATGAATAATTTAAAAAGATCGAATAAGAAACTATATTCCGTTGATAAAAACGACTAGAGTTTATTTTTAGTTATCTTATTTCTTTAGATTGCTCACGTTCATCGTGGGAATGCAAGGAAACGACGATATAGAAATTAGAAACCTAAGTAGCCATGCTGGCTTCATTCCAATAAATGTAGGATCTGCTAAAATTCAAGAATCGAGCTATAATACAGTAAAACAAAGGTAAGAACACAAAGTCATGGACTCATCAAATCCATATAATTTTTTTTAAAGCTACACGTGTTTCGCTCCTATCGGAGCATCATCAGGCCTAAAAAATACATTAAGATATTTTTCACAAAAAGAACGCTTATAAATTATGATAAAACTCATTACCTAGACCTACACAGATTACATTACAACTAACAACAAAAGAAAAGCTAGGTTAAGTTAACAATTCCCACCATAGATAAAAATGTATGCTTAAAAAAAAAAAAAGTAAAAATGTAAAAATTTATAATATATTTTTAAAAGTAAAAATGTAAATGTCACCAGTGGGGAACGATCCAGCAACCTTTAGATTCACAGGAGCGCGTCTAACCCATAGGCCACCAAGTAACATAATCAAACATGGGGAACAATCCGAACTATACTAATAAGTGTGAATATAAGTAAACAATCTTAACAATAAAAACTAAAAATATATAAAATCGAAAAGGAAAAGACTTTTTAAATTCTTTGAGAGAGGTTGTTATAAATGAGGTGAGGTTTAAACGTAAAAATATCGCTCACACACACAAGGACAGGGCTCTTCTTAGCTTTAGTTATTTCCATTTTTTCAAGTCCAGTTTTTTGCATTTTGAGCACTCATGCAAAATATCCGCTCCCTGAGTTAAAAAAAAACCATGTGAGGAGGCCAATAAATGATTTGCAAACGCCGATTTAGTTTCAATCATGTCAGTATCCCTGTACCTGTCCACCATACTCGTATGTTCCTTTATTCTGGTGGAAATTTTTCTCCCCGATTGCCCTATGTAAATGGCATAACAGTCATTACATAATCTGATTTTGAAAAGAAATCTGCCTTATCTATTGTACTAACTAGCTGCCTTTTTAAACCTAAGAACACAAATATAGAGAAATGCGTGTTACCTAATGAACAGACAGAAACTCTGTTAACAGCTTTATTGACGTTGTTGACAAAGACAGGGGCAACCATCTTGGGTGGCGTGTGGCGGGAAATTTAAGCCTGATCTATTGCCTGATATTTAGATTTGAAGTAATTTGCAGAATTACAAAAGTTGGAGCGTTAACTGACGAGTGATATGCTTATCAGTTTAGAAATACCCACATTTAATTAAAATCGTTAATTTTAAATGTTGAGAAAAAATTTAAATATTGCATCTCAGACATCCCTCATTCAATCTTCAATCAAGAATTAACACATCAACTAAAATATTATTTCATTTAAATTTGGTTCTCAAGACATTGCTTATTTAAGATATTTAGCTATAGATACTTACCAAAAATTATAAATTGGCATATTAGATATGAGACCAAATTTTAAATTAAAAAAAAACAAAACTAAATTGTCTTTTAAATGTTTTATTTTAAGATAAATTAAAATAAATTTAACAGAGGGTTTTAAAATGCATAAAAAAAGTTACAATATAAATTAAATACTCCAAACTGTAGGTATGGTATTAATAAGACCTTTTATGTAAAAAATAGAATTTTTACAGGTATAAAGCATATTTTAACTGAAAATCCTAATTTCTGGAGTTTCAGAAAAAATTACCTGCTTTTTTTGTTTCCATAAGTATATAAAACATTATAAGAAATATCTAACAAACATACTTAAATAAAAAATTAATCATATATATTTTTTAACCATCTATACAATTGTAACAAAATAATGTATATCCACATATTATGGAAAACAAACAAATAAATATTATGGAAAACATAAACTCTTATAAAGACAGAAACTGAACTTAAAATAAATCTGGCTTCTCATTGTAAATAAGTTAATTAATAATGACTAGATACGACACAAATACATATGTACAAGTTAATATGCATGTTTTTTCCATTTTAGTTTTTTAGTATAAGCGAATAAAAACAAAATATGACTTTTGATTTTTGGTTAGTCACAATCGGGTAAAGATGTCACAAGTCAGTGGGGTTGTCTCCAGTAAGTATAGAACATGAACCATAAGAAAACAGATTAAGACAGTGTATAGTGTATACAATATTCTTCTTAAATAAAATACATAAGTTTTTATTATTAGTAACTATTGATTATCACATTTAGTTATGATTACAATTAAGGTTCTAAATAATACTTTAAAGGATTTTATATAAGTCTATAATTTTACTTTAAGCTAATAACATGATTTAAATTATGGGTCAGTAAATAAAATAGGATTGTAAAAAGCATAGCATTTACTATCAAAATGTCTCAGGTAAATTAGGTATTTTAAAAAATAAGATATTACTTATTAAAATCTTAGTATCATTAGCTAAAAAGTTAAAAAACAAAATTATTCTGATTGTGTATCATGAGTATTAAATGAGGATATTCAAGATTTTTTTTAAAAACATTTTAGATTGTCGAAACTTTTTCTGTTTTCTAGAATGACCAACGCTTAAAGATTGTTGTTGTAGTTTTGAAGTTCACTTTTGATTTCATCCTTTAAATATTTATAAACCATATATTTATAATTATATATATGTACTAGGGTTGCTTTCTATTTTCTTTTAGATCTGACGGTGCCTTAGAGCGAAACACGTGTAATTATTTTTTTTAAAATAAACATCTTTTGAGACCATTGACTTTGTGTCCCTCTAATCTCTGAATTTTCATTAACTTAAGGTGGATTAAGTCGTAGAGAAATCAATTTTTGAGAAGGATATGTCAATCTGGATGTGTCATCATTTTTACTCCATGTGAATATCATTTATACTCAAGAACCAGAAAAGTGTTTGGAGCAAACTCAATAATTGGTGACATTTTTAGTCAGACTTACATGACAGACAAGATTTTTGTAAGGATGGATTCAATGGAAATTAAAAAAAATCTATTATGATTTCTGTGACTGTCTGGGAAATTCCTAATATACAAACTAGTAAATAAAGAATATTTGCATGAATATCTTAATCTAGATGAAGACAAGGAAAAGGAAATACTTGATATTTTCCCAGCGACGGTTCAAGAATTAAAACTGAATTGTAAAAAAAAGTTAAATTGAGAACAGTGACACAGATATGTCCAAAATCGGATTAAATCTATAATTATATCCTGGAAAATGATAATACAACAAGATACACCTAAACATTATTAGAAAACACTTAGGTATGTCGTAATTGAAATTTACCTGTCTCCTGCTCTATGTAGTTGCACGATGATTCGATGTTGGCACGTTTGTAAAATAATTTATCAACCCAGGACTCAAAAAAAATACAAAAAGCTATTAATTTACTTAAAAACTTTAAATTGGGAGATAATCATGAGGCTTGGCTTGTTTTCCACCCAAAGAAAACTTAAAAAAGACAATCGTCAAATACGACAGTTAAAATGTCATTAACGTCACTATTGTCATATTTGATGTACGTCAAAAATTAGACAATCAGAATCAATCGGCCATCTTGGGTGGCAGACTATTCCGCCCCGCCACATTCAACGTTCATACCGGTGTTTTAAACTGTTTGTAGTTTTAAAAGCAATTGTGAGATTTATAGACTTTGCAAGCTGAAAAGAAATATTACCAAAAAATGACATTGATCTAAAAAGGTGACTTTGGTTGTTAAGTTAGTTAAATCGCTTCACACCTCTCGAAGTATTACGAAGAGTTCCGAGTCGCCACTTTGAAAGATACATCTTTTAGGCGCTGGAGAATGCTTTTTTACCACCAAAAAGTACTTTTTAGAAGCAAAAATACTTAGAACATTGAAAGGCTAGAATTAGTAAACAACAACTTTGTTTGAGTCCAACATGTGCACAGGGGCAAGAGGGATGTTTTGTTTACAAACATATTTGCCGATTCTCTGTTGTCAAGTCGACGCAAATTTCCAAAATTGTATAAAGTTATTTTGTATTCGCACAAATTTTCTTTTATCCATTTTTTGTAAATTCGGGTACATTTCATTGAACTTTCTGCATGTTCTTGCTACAATTTTGTCACATTGTCCATGAATAATAAATAGATTCATCAAAACTTCATTTGAATAACTATTTCTTTCCATTTTAATGAATTTTCAGGTCACTATTTTAAAAAAACACCCAAGCGTATTTACTATTAATCAACTAAATGTCACTGTCAAACATCAATAGCATAGCATTGTTTCATCATGACTTTTCATGGCCAACTAAAGCAAATATGTCAAAATATTCCGATTTTTACAGAAAATTGCTTTTATTTCCGAAACCGAACTACTTCGATATAGGAACATAATACCTCTTTAGACAGGGATTTTAATCTCCTTTTAGAATATGTTATAATATACAGGGTGTTTATTTAAAAAAATGCACTTTTTACCATTTTTGTATCTAGCGGTAAAATCACTAATTTTGAGCAACCCTGTATAACGTAGAACAAATTTTCATAGTGAAAAATAATGTACAATACTTCCATAAATTACGTTTATAATTTCAAGGTTCTGCGCGTTAGTGCCGTAGTAATACAAATTTATTTGAAGCTATGTTTTGGTCAAAAAATAAAAAAAAATAAATAATTTCTCGAAAACCACCAAAGATAAGTATAGGAATACCTTATACAAAACCAATCATAAAGTGATAGCGGATCGGAAAATAAAAAAATATACAGGGTATTCCATTTAAAATAACAAAGTTGCTACTACTTTTTGGTATAAGCGGCAACGCTGCATCGCTAAAAATATTTTTAATCGTTAGATCATCAGCTAAAACCCATGTTGCCAAATTTTCAAATAAAAATTATTTTCCGTTCTCCGTGACCGTCTAAGGTACCATCAACAACCCTGTATATGCACAAAGCGAACAATGGATTTCATTAATGGAAATCAACACAATTAAAAATTTTAATTTTTATAATTAATTAATTAATTAATTTTATTTTTAATTTTCAATATTTGTTCAGATCACATCCTTAGAAGTGATTTCTTATATATTTAAGGAAGATAATATTATCAGTAGCCAGATTTTATTAAAAAAATCAGCTCTACCTTAAAGGTAATTTTTTTTACATATATTTTTCTAGTGTAAAAAAATCGTCACAAAAAGTGTTAGTGTTACTTATATAAGCTTATTTATACCTAATACTTATTAAATTAGGTATGTGTGTAAAACTATTTTTTTTACTAGGATTTCTGATGCACAGCAGGCGATAATTCAGTTAATTTACCAAGTGATTTACCCTTCAAAGCTGCAGGGGTAGTTTTCCTGAAGAGTGCAAAAACTTCTTTAGCTTCCAAAATGGTATATAGTACAAACAGTGAAGCTAATATAGACAAGTATGGATAATTAAAATAGATTAATATTCTTGATACATCAAATTTTGTATAATTACAGATCTGATCATTCATCATCAACAATAACTGCATCGGAGGTAACCGTGTTACCGCGTAGTTACCGTGGGGTCTAGGTCAACAATTACTATTTTTCATCCAAGCCGTTTTTGTTTAACTGCTATACATTCCCTGACTCTGCCAAGGAAAAGGTAAAAATACACTCAAAAGAGATTACTAGTTTTATGATATGTATCATCCTATTTTATATATATTATTTAAGAGTGATATAGTATTTTATTGTGTTATATTTGTTTAATTAAATGCAATTACAAAGATTCTTTATATTGTTTTTATAAATTGATCAATTGGATTATCATAATACATTTTTAATATTTTTTTTAAATTTTGGTAATACTATATTTTTATGTATATTATTGTAGGGTAAAATCAAAATGATATCCTGAGGACTTAAGCACTAATGATTCCACCGTTTCAAAAGCAAAATAACTTGTCACCAAATTATGGAAAAAAAATAAAGAACAAAAAATTAAAATTCGAAGATTGCAACAAACAAATTTGCGCCAAAGAAATTGAATTAGATGTCTCAAGTCATTATTAAAATACTTAAGAAATAATAACATGATTTTCGAAAAAGCCCAACATACTACATATTTTATTTGACTTATAAAAGTACTTGTTTGTATATTACTACTAATAAACTATCTAATCTAATCTATTGTACATAGTCTTTATTCTTAGGTAAGCTTTGTTTTTTAGTATAAATTAATATGATATAATAATTGGTATTAGGTATTATATAGGTCACTGTAAAATGTCTCAAAACCATTGTACAGGCTAAATACTCATAATAAAAATCTTATAACCTATAAAAAACCTGCAACTCTTTCACAATTTATACATCCTTGTGGTTTTAACTCTTTCCGCTGAAGCAATACTGTCCCTTTGAAAAAATCAGCACCATAGAAGTATATATTATGTGATATAAAGTAAGTGATGTAAAACTGAGTTTTGTCCAATATAACAATAACGATAAAATTTTGCAAAATGTTAAAAATTTGTGTCTTAAAACATGATTTATTAAGAAATCTATAATATTATATTAATAAAATATTTAATTTCCATAAAAATGCTTTGACAAAAATGCTGCCTTTTATTAGGACCTTCCTCTAACGAAGTCCGTTAAAAAAACACATAAATAGCTCATAAATGGTAATATTACTTATACTCGTCTCAAACTCTATAATAATTAATAAAAAATTATCAGGTAAATATTTGTTAACGACGTCACTGTTAGAGAGTGCTTGTATCGGTGGCATCAACAATGCGATCGAGCGGCGTTGCAATGCCATTACCGTTTTCTCGTTTCTTCGTACTTTATTTTCATTTATTTAACGTATATTGACTTCGATATAGAGTATCTTATCAAATTTATTTAAAAAAATGCTTAATATTTTATTAAAGAGGAGTAGTAGTATTGTTTTGAGCCTTCGGAAACAACTGAAAATTTGTATGATATTATAAAGTGATTTTTGCCATTTCTCTATAAGCATTTGGCATCATTGCATCAGAGATGTTGCAAGCACACAAACCTGCCCATAGTTCCACGGCATGCTACTTCTAGCCTTTCAATGTTCTAAGCAAAAATATTATTATTTATTGTCTTAAAAAATGCGTTTATTAGTATTTGCATTTTTTATTATAGTAAAATGGTTTTTAGGATTTTCAAAAGGCTTTTTAATAGTACAAACAACTTTAGTTAAAAAAAAAATCTAGGAAAAAGAATTTGGCTACGATTAAATACGTTGAAGATATATTTTTTAAGAAAGTAATAATTTCACTTGGTATTCTTTTATGTGACTCTAATTTTTCTGAAGCATAGGCATAACCTATAAAATATTTCTTACAGCCTAATCATAGTAAACAAGTATATAAGTTGTTAAACCAAACATTAATTCAATTCCACTAAACATTTGAATTGTCAATTTTAATGAATTTTACTTAACATTAAGGTTAATTAATGTCACATATTGAATTGTATTCTAGCAGCTGTAATGATCTATTTTTCCCACATCCAGCGACTATGCTGAATAGGGAGATAACTAGCATTTGAGGTAATAAATTTAGCATAATATATTTAAATTATATTGTTTTATTTTGAAATTGTAAGTATTATTGTATATCTATAGTATTTAATAATTATAAACTGTGATTTATTTATATTAAATATAAAATAATAAAATTAAAATTTTTGCAATTCTTTTAGTTAAATTTAGTAATTTTTTCTTATTATCTATTACTTTATATTATATTTTTGTAACAGCTGGTTAATTCAATAAATTAAAAAAAAATACATATTTGTTTTACCTACATTGTTACGTATTCGTGATACACTGTTTATAATATACATACAACATTTACCTACAACAATTTTAACTAATATTACATTATAGTCCCACTGTCACATACCTTCATTATATCTTTCTAGAGCGCAGTTGCGGTAATTCGGCGCTTGCGGGTCTCTCTATGTTACATTAAAAGTACATCGCACGAGGTTTATTAACATAACATTTAGGGATAGAACATTACAGGTACATATCTGTGCTAGCTGGGTACACTATTAACTTTTTAAGCCTCAATTTCCAGCTGATATGGCACAGGCGGGAATGGGCAGCTATTACAACAGAAAAAGTCAAAAAATTCAAACTCCAACTCAACTCCACCAGCAGAACGGGAACCGAGAATTGCCAGAAAGGAATAGCAAGGAAAAGCAGAAAATATGGCTACCGTCGAGTGCCGATCCACAAGTAAATTGCACTCAAATGTTAAACTCAGATTGCAGAGTTGATTAACATCTGAGCGACACTACAATGTTATATTGAGGGTACATCAATATTTTGGGATTGGTTAAATGTACCATACTGACATACCTGTAACATGCCATGTATATAACATTTTATTATTATCTTATAACATGCTTTAGTACATTCCCTGTATGTTGATTACAAGTTGCCAACAAATTTATCAAGAATAACAAAAACACTATATCCGCAGATATTACGTTTTGTAACGTGCTTGGTTAGGTTACCCATATCGAAGGCAGAGATCAATGGCAGGATTTCTGTGGGTTTACATTGATAAAAAGAGAGATCATATACAAATGGTTTCAGACTGAACAACAAACCGATGCAGGGTTCCGTGCTGGGGCTCCATAAGTCTTTTGATTTCGTAAGTCTTTCTTGTCAATAGTCGCCAACCTTTTTCAGCCGGCTTTTAAGTGCAAACATATGTCCTGTAAAATAAATAAAGTAAAAATATAATAATAATATTATTTACCCACAAAACACATAATATTTGAAGCTATATTAATTAAAGCAAAGGATCTAAATATGTGTACTTACACTTTAGTTAGTTTATAGGCAACTACATCACTTTTAGAAGACAAGCACGATTAGAGGTACTTCTAATGTTTGAAATATTCGTATAAGCTATTTTATTAATCAATGTCAGTACATCAATTCTCAACTATTTCAAACATTCATTTAAAGACCGCCTAATAATTACCCTATAGCACACTTTTTTCAACAACGAAAATGAATAATGTATTTTTTAATCAAAATAGGAATTTAACTAATCAAAAGAAAATCTTTATTTTTATACAGGGCGTGTTAATTATTGTGACAAAATTTAGGAGCGTATTCCTCGGATGAAATCAAGCAAAAAAGGTCCCTTATATGAATATAGGTCCTAAATGTCTTAGGTTTTACACTACAGGGTGGCAAAGTTGAAAGTAAAAAACTTCCTTTTTTTGGTAAATTTAATACCCCTGTAGATACTTTCCTGAAAATTGGTATGCAGTTGTTAAACATCCATGGCGTTTTTCCTTTAAACAACATAAAAATACATAACAAAAATAAAAACCATTATTTTGAATAGTCATAACGCCTAAATCTGATCATCTTAATTAATTACTATTTTTATAATTCTATTCTCAGCATGTTTTTTTTGTATGTTTTTTCGATAAAACATTCGAATATATGGCTCAAATGTATACATGAATACAAATATCAAATTTATTAGACAAATTTATAGTAAATTTTTTGCTTGATTTCGTCCAAGAAACACGCTCCTCAATTTTATCCTTATATTAAAATAACACCCTGTATATTTAATTTAATTTGCCTTAATAATGTAGATAATAATAAAACAACAAACCAATATTAATACGTTCAGCAAACACCTTTGCTGTTTTGGGTGAAATCTTTAGATTTTGTTAAGATCTAAAAATTTATGTTTTAGAAAACTAATTAAAAAGATTAAAACTTGAATGTTTTCTTTTGATTTTAGCAAAAAAAAATGCCAGCTTGCATTTGATTTTCGTACAATCTTGTTCGTTCGATTTGGAATTTGGTAGTTATGGCCTCGAATATAAATGTTCGTGCAAAAAAAGTATTCACTCCAACGAGTGTCGAGACAGCAACTTCGAAAAATTATATCGTTCTAATAGTGTTTATTTAAATGTGGTCTGGTTAGCGCATTATTTTTTGATTGACACTGGTGAAAGACGAGTGGGGCCAGTCTCTGAATAAGATGAAAACTTTCCTTAGAAAACTTACATTTCCGTGACGAAAGTCGTTTTAGGGAAGGCCAACATTTGGAATAAAGCCCCTTGAAGTGATAAGAAAGCTAAACGACTATAATTAGAAATTTATTATTTTAATAAAAATACTATAGCGTTACTAATCACAAGGAAACAAAAGAATAAAATGCATAAATATCTTCAACCTGAATTCGTATGAAGTTGTAGTATTTTCTTTTCTCTGAAAAACTACTGTTTGGCATAGAAATACCTTGCTTTTGTCTCTTAACTAATTTCTCTTGCTGGTGCAGCATGTAATTTTTATTTAGGTCTTAAAACACATTAACGACATCATCTGAACATTTTATTTTATTGTTTAAGAAATATAGTTCATAAAAAAATTTAGCAATTGCTTTTCCTTAAAGCAATTACTAGTTAAGCAAGTGCTATAGCCAAAAAAAGATTGCTTAAAGTACATGCTTAGTTTTTATTGATTGACAAATACAATAGATTAAGGTACATATTTAACTTTACTAACAATAACTGTACTATTAAGTAGTTAAGGTCAACAAGGCTATCTTTAGAAATTTTTTCGAATAATCCTGTTTTTATTTTAAAACATGGTATCTTATAGGCTTTCAACTCTCTTAAAACAACAATATGTATATGCATTTAATAAGAGATATTTTATAATCGATAAATGTTGAAAGGCCTCTAAACTTTGAGTGGAAGCGGAACACGGTTAGCGCGCATCTTATCCAGGTGGAAAGCCACGCTAAAAGCGAACCGAATGATTCCGTCGCTGTTCACCGTCAGAGTTTTGTGAGGTTTCGCGAAAGGCATTACGCTGGAGATAGTGTTAACTAAGGGTGCGAAATATATGATTGTGATTGATTTGTTGTTGTATTTAATGTGTACTTACGTC
Source organism: Anthonomus grandis grandis (assembly GCF_022605725.1). Lineage (NCBI taxonomy): Eukaryota > Metazoa > Arthropoda > Insecta > Coleoptera > Curculionidae > Anthonomus > Anthonomus grandis. The sequence goes on from NC_065546.1 coordinate 25,959,788, forward strand.
TTAAATATAAAAAAGGGTAAGTAAGGGCTTTTTTAACAAGAAAAGTTTCTGTATATTTATATACCTAGCTAATATAGCACGTAATATATTCAATGACTCGAAACCTGTAGAAAACGGTGAAAGAAATGCGAGCTAAAAATGTGGGGTAATTAGATGAAAATAAATTTACCAAATTGTTATAATTAATTAAGATCTAATAAGAATTTCGAATACCGAAAAGTTAACTACAATATTAGGGTTATAAAATAGAACCATAAACTTAAGGTTGAGAATATGTAAATTTTATTACACTCTTTGAAATACTTACATAATTTATTTAATAGGCAAGAGTAGTTAATAAATTACTTTTTACAGAACATGAAATTACCAATCCAGCAACTTTGTTTTTTACCTATTTATTCTTAAGGAAATCGGTTTTAAAATTATCATCCGACATCGCAAAATCAGCAGGAAAATTAAGGGTAATTTTTTAGTTTAAATGTAATATTCAGTTAGAATAAAGACGTACATTATTTTACATAATATATTCCAAATACTAAAGTAACTAAAAATCTTTATTCAAAAAAGAACATAAGCATTTCTAAACATTACATAAGCTTTTCTGTAAGGGCCATCTTACATGGTCCAGGAATATTTAAATACTACTCTGTAAAAATGAATCATTTGTTTTTTTGTTATTTTTAAATGGTGTTTTATTCTAGTTATTCTGCTTAAGACATTCTTTTGTAGTTGCTCCGGTAGAATACGATTTTTTTAATGGATAAATCAAAGTGCTTTTTGATCAAAATGATTTTTGATAATAGGTCTCTTTAATTCTTAGAATTTTTTACTTCACGAATTTGTATTATTATCGGTAGCATCTACATTTTTTGCAATAGAATAATTTATTATTACTGTTCATTACTCAACTAATTTTGACAGTGAAAAATTCTAAGCATAATTTCTCATATTTCTTATAACTTTATTTATATAAATTTTTTTCTTAATATTTATTCAATTTAACCAAATGTAATTTAAATGAGGAAATTAAAATAAAATAATTTGCTTGAAAATTCACATAAGTACAACATTTTAAACCATTTAGCTTTCCGCAATAAATATTTTTGGCATTTTAAAAATAAAGTAGTTTACTTTTATCACTTTTAAAATAATCTTTTTTTTTCTATCCTAATTAAAAGATTTAGTTTTTTGAATTTTAAAGTTTAGGATCAGAACTCGTAACGAGAATTCTATTCTTAAATTTTTGGTATATACCTTATGTGTACTCTATCCGTAGACACTGTATAATACGCAAGGTATAAATATTAACATAAGAATTATTTTTTATGGTGCTACATGTAATTGTAGTCAGCATTCTACTTGATTAGATAATAAGAAACTTAGGCTTATAATTTAAAAAGCAATATTATATATAAAAAATGCATGATATTATAAAAAAATGCAATGAATCTAACAACAAATAACTCTTTATCTTCATTTTCCTATCAACTATCTGATTTTACTTGGATGTTTCGGTTTTTGCATTTTCGTTTTTATGAAAAAGGAAAATATCATGAAATATATAATTAAAAAGATCCTTTTACATACTAGACAAATTTTCGGTAATAGTTTCAGAGGACCCGGTAGTGGTTAGGTTAGTTATATGATCAACCATACCCAAAAAATAAACTAATAATACCAATAACTGGATATAAATATCTTCTTTATTTATTTTTGATTTTAAAACTAATTTAGTAGCATTTATTAGCTACTCAAATAGAATTCAAGAAAGCACTATATACATGAACACCAATAAATATCTGAAATTTAATTCTATATACAAGAATAAATAACTGAAATTTGAATTTAGAACTTTAGGCAAGTATTAAGTCCATTATATTTTTATTTACTGGTAGTTATTACATTACTGGTAGTTCTATTACATACAAATATACAAATTCATTTAAATTTAGTTCAATCTCGTTTAGAGATTTTTCTTTTCTAAAATTATAGTTTATTTACAAATGTTAAAAAATGAAATACCTGTAGATATATATTTACTGCTTTTGTTTTTGCGAATATCAAGTTCCAGAAGCATCTTTTAAAATTATTTTTATGACATACAGGGTGTTTTAAAGTACAGAAACATATCGTGGTTATCTTTTTTAAATGGTAACACCCATTTAATAATAACACCCACGCGGTATATTATATATATAATTTTTAGATTCTACATCGTAAATAAAGGTAGATTTTATAATATATTTAAGGTTTACCCAGCCTAAACATTGAAGTTTTTAAAATATTTTGTGTTTTGTGAAAATACTGAGACAATTTCGATAATAAATGCCTTAATATGTGATTTCTCTATACCTAAACTTTAACATTCTTATGAAACATACATTTTTTAAAATACACGTTGATTTTGTGCTATTTATTCACTACTCCCTGAGAAGGAAATGATAAGTTGGCAGATTTTTTAAAGTTTTTATTTAATAACTAAAGCTTTTAACAGTTTTGTCTTTGTTTAAACTACTTTTCTATTAATTTGTTTTTCTTAGCAATTTATTTTAAACTTTTTAAGCCAAAACAATTACAAATTTGTATGGACAGATACATGAAAACATTTGAAATGGAAAATTATATATTATTCCAATATATAATTATATATTATAATTATATATTGGAACATAGTAGGTCTAACAATAAAACAAACTTAATTTTTTATTTGCTCCTCGTTAAGTAATAAATTTGCTAAGTTATAATAAAAATTAAAACATAAAAGTTAGTGATATTTATTCGTTACATACCAGACAACCAACTCTATAAAGATCTGTAAGTTTAATAAATGTTTTCATTTATAAATAAGAAGTTTAAAAAATCAAAACAATATAAACTAAATATTTATAGATTATATAAACTATATAATCTATAAATATAATATAAACAATATAACTATCGACCTCTAATTTGTAAAAAGTTCCAAGTCATTGTTATCTTAAGGAATCTGATAGTAGCGTACCGCTCAGCGAGACCTACTATACAAGCAAACCGACCAGTGTTTTTAAAGCAAAATGACTCCTATAACTAATGAACAGATCTTTCAACTATTGCAAGAGGTGAAGCTGCAAAGTAATGCTCTTAAGATAGATGTGCAGACTACAAAAGATGATTTAAAAAATTTTAAAGAAGAAATAAAAGTTTTGGAAGATAGGATCTTGGAACTGGAAAAATTGGAAGTCAGTAAAAAATTGCAAAAGATTGAACAATCCAGTAGGAGGAATCAAGTTATCGTTTTTGGACTGCAAGAAAACGAAGATAATTTGGAAGACATAATTTATCAACTGTTAAGTGACACGTTGTCTGTCCAAATAAATCTGCAAAGTATTGACAATATTTACAGAGTTGGCAAAAAAGGTAGGCCAATAGATCAGTTATTATTAGGTTCACTCGTTTCTTAGATAAGAAATCGGTACTGAAAAACTTATATAAATTAAAGGGTACTGGGATTACAATTGCCAATGATCTAACTGCCCAACAACAGCAAGAGCAAAAAATTATTTACACATTTTAAATTAGCCAAAAGTAAAGGTTTCACGGAAGAATATTACAAAACCAACTAATAGTTAATCAAGAAGTGTTTAGTGTAACCGATCTTATAGAGGCTGACGAGGTATCCTTTGCAGATATCTTTATAAATAAGAAACAGCTAACTCGTAACAATAATGCAACGCCATCCCGTGTTAATACTGAAAAGGACAAATCACCACTTAAGACCTCCTAGGGAGCTCCACCCTTCGGGGTTAAGCAGAATCAAAATAAATCAGGAAAGCGTCAGGAATCGTCATAAACGACACTCCTACGGTTTTAAATTATATTCTTACCAGAACTGTTGCCGCTATAACCGCTTCTACCTCCAGTTTAGAAAAAGGAAACAAAACCAAAAAACAAAATAAAGGTATTCATTATTTTTTGTGAACAGAATAAACCTTAGTTTTAATTGTTTAAAGAAAAAATTAAAATACTTGCTGCATTTTTTTCTAGTTTTCTTCTGCCTCACTTCAAATAATTGTTTAGGGAAGGGACAACATGTCTTTACGTATTTGTCAAAAATCTTAGATCACGCATTTGAACGAGTTTAAGACTACCATTTTCAACAATAATTTCGACATTGTTGGTGTGACTAAAACTTGGCTAGGTCCAGATATACCAAATAATAATATAAAACTAAATAATTATACTTTAAAAAGATGCGATAGGGCGTATGGCCGCGGGGGCGGTGTGGCTCTTTATATTAGAAACCAATTTAAAACTGAAATTCTCTTTTCTGAGAATCATGAGTTTTGTAAAATGTATCTGGGCAAAAAGTACAATAAAGAAAGAATATTTTGTTATTGGAACAATGTATAGACCACCTAGATCGAATATTCAGTAGTTTTTAAATAAAATGGAGGCCATTGTTTCTAACTTGTTTTCTTTGTAAAAAAATAACAAACATAATAACATATTTTGTATAGGAGACTTTAATATTGATATGTTACAATACGATAATCTTTTCACAAAAAAGTTATTTTCGATGTTTGAGCCCTTTAATTTAGAACAAATTATAATGAAGCCAACCACAGTCACCAAATCTTCTAGTTTCCTAATTATAATAATAGTCACTAATTATGACCAAATTAAATGCACTGGTGTTATCTGTTCTGATTTTTCCAACCACTTCGTAGTCTATTGTGAGATACAAATGGCCAAATTAAATTATGAATCAAAAACTATCATTTCTAGAAATGTAAAAGATATAAACTATAACCTATTTAAAAACGACCTTCAATCGATACCGTTTAATAATGTTTACAATATCGTTGATGTTAATCAAAAAGTCGTATTTCTTAACAATGCTATAACTAGCCTATTTGATATTCACGCTCCCATTAAAACAATTACATTGCCCAAAAACTCCTTTCTACCTTGGATTACAGAGAATATTAAGAAAATGCAGAAATTAAGACATGCAGCTCTTCAGCAGATTAAACGTCCAGAAAAATGGGAACAGCTTTAATAAGAATGGAAGGCAAAGTCTATTATAAGCATAAATTTAAAAATTGCAGTACTCGAGAAAAATGCGAGGAACTTAATACCGTCTAACTCCGTCTAAAAAAAAAGATATTCCCGTACAGTTTAATGATGTTGATCAATTTAACATTTTTTTTATAAACTTTACTATCTCAAATCAGCCTTTAGATCAGGAACATTTAAATTGTTATTTAACCAATGAAAAAAGTGACAGATTTCTCGTTGCAGTTCAGAGCAGTGGAAAATTATGAGGTATTTAGCATAATTAAAAAAATTAAAAGTAAAGCCTTTGGATCAGACGGTCTTAATATAACTTTTCTTGAGCTTTGCTGTCCTCATATTTGCATGTATATTACACACATAATAAATAAATGCTTAAAAACTAACTATTTTCCCAAAAAAATAAGTAATCCTACTGACTATACATATTTTCGATCCATTAGTCATTAGTGTGTTACCAACTATGTCTAAAATATTAGAACGCGTATTAAATGTACAAATAAGGAACTATATTAATAGATTTTCAATATTACCCATTAAGCAATCTGGATTTCGAGGTGGATGTAGTTGCGCAACAGCAATGGCAGATATTACTGATGACATTTTTCGTGCCCGAGATAATAACAGTCACTGCTCTGATAATGCTAGATTTTACTAAAGTTTTCGATTTTTTAAATCATCAAACATTGGTAACCTTACTGCACTACATAGGATTCTTAAATCATGCTATAGCTTTAATAAAGTCATTTCTAAGTAATAGGTCTCAAATAATAAACATTGATGCAACATTTTCAAGTCGTCTTTCAGTTCCTAATGGGGTGCCCCAAGGTAGTATATTGGGGCCACTACTATTTAGTATTTATACAACATGCTTTTTTCAATATCTTGAACACTGTAAGTATCACTTCTATGCAAATGATACGTAGTTGTATCACTCCTTTACACCTTCTGATTATTTAACTGCTTTGAACCATATAAATGCTGATCTTGATGCACTTGTTAAAGTCTCTAGTAAACATAGGTTAGAATAAAACCCTAAAAAATGTGTAGTTATTCTCTTTGGAAGTAAAGTTCAAATAAGGACTATTTGTTTAAATAACAATAAAAATATGTCATAGCGGCGTATACGTAAGCCAGGCGGGCACGACGCCGACGCGACGAAGCGAGAGGAAGAAAAGTGGTTAGGTTTTCTGTATGTGTTGAGAGTACAACCGGAATAAATCACACGGTAATTTTAAAGAAATTTGGCTGTTTTATTTCAAAATAGAGATACAAAAAAGTGTAATTTAAAAACATGGTCCTTCGTGTCCAATAGTAATTAAAGTGGCCTGTCGATTTGTGATAATTTACGCTGGTAAAAAAGTGAAAAACCGTGAAATCTCGAGTAAAAAGCCGGTGTTATTTTTTCGAGTTCAGACAAGTCATGGAACAATGGCGTGTGTAATAAAAGCAAAGCCGCAGCAAGGCTAAAGCCGCCGCTAAAAAGTGTACCTGTTACCTGTTTTGGTTTGGTGTTGTAAAGCGATAATTAGCTGTACTGGTTTGGTGGACTGTAGTCTGGAGTGTACTGATATCTGACTACAATATAGTATGATGGGACGTGTCCTGTGTAACTACTACAAGAAATAAATGTGAGTCCTTTCCAATTTGTTTCTCCTTTTTACCGAGTAAAAAAGTGGTTTCCTTTTCTTTTCGTGTTATTTGTAATTTAAAATAATTAAAGCAACTTATTAAACAGAGAGGGGCAATTAAGACTCGTCAAACTTTTTTTAAAAAATACCTTGAAGGGAGTTTTAAGAGGTGTTGAACTTAATAATGTAGAAAAGGAAATTATTATTGAGCTTGAAAGTAGATTAGAGAGAAATTCGTCGGTATTGAGTGATTATGATGAGGTGCAGAGTCAGATTGAAGTATCAGTCGAGGAGTCAGATGAGAAAAAACAACAAGATGATCGCGAAGAGTTTGAAAATGTGTATTTTAAATTAAATTCGCAGGCAAAAAAGCTAGTAACTGAATATTATGCGTTCTTTGAAACAAATAAGGCTCAGTCAAGTGCTTCTAGTTCTCATGCTGACTCTCAGCAAAGGCCTTAACATAATCAGGGTATACAGGGTGTTCAAGGTGTTAAATTACCTGCGATAAATTTACAAAAATTTGCTGGTGACTACAAAAATTGGTTAGAGTTTCGGGATTTGTTTGATTCAATGATTAATTCTAACAGTGGAATTTCAAATATTCAAAAGTCATTATCTGAGGGCATCTCTGGAGGGGGGTGCTGCACAGGTAATTAGGAGTATTGAGCTTTGTGGGAGATAACTTCACCCTAGCATGGGAAACTTTGCGCAAGCGGTACGAAAATCGGTGTATTTTAGTTCAAAATCATGTAAAAGAGTTGTTTAAGCTGCCTAGTTTGACAAATGAAAGTTCTAGTAACTTAAGAACTATGGTAGATAGTGTGTCTAAACATATTACATGTCTAAAGGGTTTAAATCAACCATGTGAGTCTTGGGATACCCTTCTTATTTATATTTTGGGGGGGAAACTAGATAAGACAACATTTCGATAGTGGGAAGAGAAAAAGGCCAAAACTAGTGATGTATTGCAGACTTTTCCAGAGTTTATGGATTTCTTAAGAGCAAGGGCTGATTTCTTAAAGAATTTAGAGTTGTGTAAAGATAAGGTGGAGAAAGTAAGTGTAGATAGAAATTACAATTACAAAAGAGTGTTTAATGCCCAAAATGTCTCTTTTTCTAGTAACTCGTGTTCTATATGTCCCGGTGCTCATGTTTTACCTAAATGTGGTAATTTTTTAAAATTATCTACCAATGAGAGGGTAGATAAAGTAAAACAATTACATTTATGTTTTAATTGTCTTAAAATGGGTCATGCTTACACTAACTGTACGTCATCTCGATGTCAAAAGTGCAATTTAAAACATCACACATTGTTGCACTTTGTTCGAAAAAGTAATGCTGAACCTCATTCTAAACAAAATACTCAGGAGGCTCAGGGTGTAGCAAATTCCTTAGTGAATACTACAATAAATATGTCTAGTGAACGGTGTTATGACAAAGAGCAAGTGTTGTTACAAACGGCTCTAGTGCAGGTGAAAGACATAAATGGTGTCTACCAGGTGTGTCGAGCACTTTTGGATAGTGGCAGCCAGAGCCATTTTATATCACAGAAGTGTAGTGATAGATTGGGTTTACCTAAAATAGAGTTGTCATCTACTATAACGGGTATTGGAAAAACAATAACCCAATTAAAGTATCGGTGTATGATCCAGTTAGAAGGGCTTAAAACCAATTATAAAACTGAACTTTCATGTTTGGTAATCCCTATTCTAAGTGACAATTACCCATCAAAATCCTTTAGTACAGGGAATTGGCCTATTCCAAACCACATAAATTTAGCTGATCCAAGTTTTAATCATTCAGGGAATATTGATGTCCTTATTGGTGGAAGTGTTTATTTGAATTTGTTGTATATAGGTCAAATCAGTCTGGGTGAGGGTTTGCCTGTCCTACAAAAAACAAGGCTGGGCTGGATTATTGGTGGTGAGTATAACAAGGGAAATCTTAACAAGGTATTACGACCATCCAGTTTCAGTTGTCATTTTTCAGGAAAGTTTAGTATTGAGGACATATTGCAAAGGTTCTGGGAGGTGGTGGAGAGTGCACACGTGTGAGGGTATTTTCTCTAAAACTACAAGTCGAAATGAGTCTGGGCGTTTCATAGTCCATATTCCCCTATAGGATTCACCAGAATGTTTAGGTGATTCGAGACACCAGGCTGTGAGGAGGTTCTTTGCATTGGAAAATAAATTGGCAAAAAATCCAATATTAAGTGAACAATATATAGCATTCATAACAGAGTACAAGCGTCTAGGACATATGGTGGAAGTCCCTCCAGAAAAGTTAAATAAGAGTCCTTCTTTTTAGTTTCCACACCATTGTGTGACCAATGATAAGAGTCCAACTACTAAATTAAGAGTAGTGTTTGACGGTTAGTTTTGACGTTGTCTGCTGTTTCTGAGGATGGTGAGTCTTTAAATAGTATCCAGTTAGTGGGACCTACTGTGCAAGATGAGTTATTTCAAATCATTTTAAGATTCAGACAACATAATGTGGTTATATGTGCTGACATTATTAAAATGTATCGGCAGATACTGATTCATCCTAGTCAGTTGGACTTGCAGAGAATTGTATGTAGGTCAGATCCATCTCATGATCTTTTAACGTATAAACTTCAAACAGTAACTTATGGCACATCCTCTGCCCGTCGGCAGTCCGATGCTTAAAACAGTTGGCAAGTGAGTCGAGTGACACATATCCAAAGGCATCCAAGGCCATTGACAAGGATTTCTATATGGATGACTGGATATCCGGATCCGAGTCTGCTGGTGGAGCTATTAACCTGTGTAATGAAGTGAGTGAGGTGTTAAGATCTGGAGGTTTTGAGTTACAAAAATGGGCATCTAATAGCAAGGAAGTGTTAGATCATATAAGGGACAAATAATCATTATCCTCTATTTTAGTGTTTGGTGAATCAGAAAAAACAAAGACCTTGGGTTTGTACTGGTTGTGTGATGAGGATTACTTAATGTTTCGTATTAATACTAATAATAGGGATCGAATAACAAAGAGAACTGTGTTATCAGATTTAGCACAAATTTTTGACCCTTTGGGGCTGGTGGCTCCATGTGTTATTGTAGCAAAGGTGATCCTTCAGAGGTTATGGTTAAACAAACTGTCATGGGCTGAGTCCCTTCCCTCAGATCTTAATACTAGGTGGTGTAATTTTAAGCAACAACTTCCAAAATTGAATGATTTGAAAATACTCCGACATGTTATAATCCAGTAAGCATCGAAATTCATGGGTTTTCTGACGCTTCCTTGGAAGCTTATGGAGCATGTATATATTTACGTAGTGTGAGCAAGAGTGGGGATATGCAAGTGAGATTATTATGCTCAAAGTCGAAGGTGTCACCATTAAAGGTATTAACAATACCCAGATTAGAGCTTTGTGCTGCCTATTTATTGGCTAACTTAGTACATAAGGTAAGAACGTCAATGAATTTAAAATTTGATGCGTGTTATCTATGGACCGACTCTAGTGTATGTTTGAGCTGGATTAAAACGCCACCAAATCTCTTGCAGACCTTTGTAGGTAACAGGGTTTGTCAAATCCAGTCAATGAGTTCCCCTCATCAGTGGAATCACATTTCATCGCAGGATAATTGTGCAGATGTACTATCTCGAGGCATTAGCCCACAAAACCTTAGTAGTTTTGAGTTATGGTGGAGAGGTCCCCATTGACTTGCTTATCCTAATCATGACTGGCCAAAATCCAAATTTAACCCTCTAGAAGTAGTACCTTAGCTTAAACGACAAGTGATGTCTTTTAAAATAGAGGAAGTTAATCCCTTTCCTTTTAACCGATTTTCCTCTTTGTCTAAGTTACAACGTGCGTGTGCGTATTGCTGGAGATTCATCAAAAATTGTCAAAAGAAAGGGTCACCTGAAAAATCTTCTAATGTGAGTCGTCCTTATTTGTCTGTGTCTGAGCTTCAAGAAGCTCTTTTGGTGTTGGTTAAAATCTCACAACAGAAAAGTTTTAGTGAAGAAATAATAGATTTATCCAACAATAGAAGTGTGAGTAAATCTAGCAAACTTAAAAGGTTAAATCCATTTCTAGATGACAAAGGATTCCTTAGAGTAGGTGGGCGGTTGGAACAATCTAATTTTGATTTCGATAAAAAACATGCAATTGTGGTTGATAGTAAACATGAGCTTACAGGTCTTTTATTCAAGCATGAACATATTAGATTATATCATGCTGGTCCCCAGTTGCTATTATATTCGGTGAGAGATAAGTTGTAGCGTTTTATTTTTCTACTCCTATTTTCACTAACGCTCCATTGATATTTTATTAATTTCAATAATTATATTAATAATTTCAGTCAACTCCTTTTATTCATATTTCTTTAAATTCACACAGTCAATGACACATTACTACTGTAACGCATTACTCTTCTGGTTGGTCTTAATTAATGTTTTCTCTGATTGGATTGACATTGACAGCTCAGGCGAGAGGTGGGGTCGTTACTTAATTAGTCGGTACCACGATACACTCACAACGGTATTATCTTGCGCATCCGCCCGGCCATCGCGTGACGTAATGCGGCAGACAAGGTTCTCAGGCGTGATGAGATGGTATAATTGATATTTCTGCGATTTTTTGAAGGATACTAGATATTTTTGGTACATAATAATTAGTATTTAATAGTTACTAAATTAATTAATACATAATATTATTAATTAGTAGGTACACATTATTTATTGTTTGCCAATTATACAAGTTCAAAAGCCTTGTGTTTTTATATTAATGAGAAATAAGTATATACCACAGATATATTTAGTTTATTGTTTTAGTTGAATTAATAATAGGGAAATCAGGTCAAAATTTTTGCCTTTATTTTAGTTACCTTTATTTAATGTTGGCACGGAATTGTACTTTAAATGGTGTGCATTTTTGGGAGTATAATTTATTAGCTTTTCTCTCAGAGGTATTTCAAAGCAGTCTTCTTTAAAATCGACTAGACATATTCGTGCTAAAATGTTAAATTAAATATTAATTTAAGGGTATACAGTGCGTTCCAAAAGTTATGTCTAAATTCATTTAAAATTCAGGGGTGTGTGCGAAAAAAAAACGCTCGGACACGTCGATTTTTTTTTGGTTCCGCATTATTTGCAATAAAAACTTTGTATACAGGGTGTTTCATGTAGTCGTGGTCTATACCAACTTTCTTATTTTAAATAGAACACCCTGTATGTAATAAAATTTTTGGATTCTACACAAAATTATAAACATTTTGGTGTATCACATGCCCTAGTTTTATTTAACTGTTTTTAAATACAGGGTGTGAAAAGAAACACTAATTTTAAATTCACTTCTAATATAAATAAATAATAATACACAATAATCACGTAACACGTAAATAAATAAAACTCGCCAGCTTCCAAAAATTTCAGAAAAACTATACAAACAACGCCATAAAATGAAACGAGAAAGTGATAGGAATTGGACGGTAATCAGACGCTGCTTGCCAGACTACGTCATTGCGCGAAATGAACCAATCGGTGTCGAACGAGGAACATACCGTTGTGAGTGTATCGTGGTCGGTACTGCATCCATTTTTCGAGGACTTGTTCCCGTGTTGCAGGTAGAAGCGCACGTAAAAGGCCAGTTTTTTATTTCCGAAGTCTGTGAAGCAGGAAGTGGCCAATATGGTTTGTAATTTATAGTCCTTAATCTTGTTCCTTTAGGGAACCGTTTATTTCATAATTCTGGTGCAGGATGCCCAAGATTTTAATGGATAGATAATGAAACTTAGCAAGGGTTTTACTTTTCCGTTTTCCTCTTTATTTTTCTTCAATTGTTGATGACTGCAAGCTTTTGATTTCCCCGAGAAATTGCTGTAAGCTGTGGAGCTGGAGCCAGAGTTAGAACTAGTATTAGAGATTCCCAGTCCAGATACCTGAGCTATAAATGGCATACATTCACAGCCTCGATTTTGATGGCTAGCCGTTCATTTTATGGAGGAATATACAGGCCAGTTTATTCCATTTATTTAAATAATTATTACTAACCATAGATTTGTCTCACTTATTTAAATTTTTATTAATATACCTTTAATTTCAATTTATTGCTACAAATATTTAATCAATATCATAATTTAATACAATTTCTTATCTATAATTTTAGTTATTTTTTGTTCAGTATTGTTCAGTACCTTTTTTGGTAATTAAGTAGATATAACTCGGTTAAGGCTGATATGCCTTAGGTAAAAAGGTTCATGAACTTTCCCCTGCGTAATACAAATATATACTAAAAACTTTAATAATTGCAATTTATTTTTCAAGTGCTGAAATCTACCTAGTAGCGAAATCATAATTTAAATGTTACTTTTGTCAAACTTATTTTAATCATACCAACATTATTTATATTTTAATTCATAATAACTTATTAACATTTAACAGATTAGAACATGAGCTGTATACATACATATCTTTGATGTAGATATAATTTGGTTGTACGGTTAAGATATTTTTTATTTATATTTAATTGTTAATTGAAACCTATATACCAAGTCTTTTTCTTAGTTTTCTTTCATTCATAAAAAAAAGTGGCGCCCTCTTATTTATTAGTTATAATCAGGTTTAGATTCTTTAATAGCCAGTCATAAGTGAACCTTCGAACAATCCCAAGCCTCCAATAAATCTGAGCTACCGTCTGCAAACTCTTGGCAAAATAGTATGACTGTAAAGTTAACGCCACAAAGTACTGGCCTATAGGAGGCAGAACTCTAGCTAGAAAGATAATTTATGAATGTGTCAGGTATTTCAGAGCTAAGCCAAGAGAAAAGAGTGTCATTATGGGAATGTTACCCGCTGATCGGGTAATACCTGCCCCTTCTTTTTCTTCATGTGGAGTAGACTATGCGGGTCCAGTGCTTATTAAAAATAAAAGGGGTAAGGGGTGTATTAAAATAAAGGGATATATCGCAGTTTTTGTCTGTTTTACTACAAAAGCTATACACCTTAAAGTAGTAACTGAACTAAAGATGCCATTATAGCGATATTTCGGCGATTTGTGGCGTGGTAAACCCAATAAGATGTTCTCAGATAATGGTACGAATTTTGTTGGGGCTAAGAGTGAACTAGAGGCACTTGATAAGTTTCTTCAGGAGTCCAGTGATAATATTAGTGAATTAATTGCCAATCAAGGTGTGGAGTGGCACTTCATACCTGCCTTTTCACCTCATTTCGGAGGGCTATGGGAGGCCGGTGTAAAATCCTGCAATTCCTGCCATTTTAAACTCCCGACCCCTAACACCCATGTCCAATGACCCTAGTGACTATTCCGCTCTAACTCCCTCACATTTTCCAGATCCAGAGGTGCGACATATACCTGAAAATAGACTTTCCGTGTATCAACGCATTCAACAGATGCAACAACATTTCTGGTCGCGTTGGGCAGTTAAATATGTCTCCGAGCTGCAAGTTCTGCAAAAGTGGCACACCAGTCAACAAAGCCTGAAACCAGGCATGTTGGCAGTTGTCAAGGAAAACAACATTTCTCCTCTTCGGTGGTGTATGGGTCGTATCGAGAAAGTTCATCCCGGTCAAGATGGAGTGGCCAGAGTGGCAACCATAAAAACTGAGCATGGAGTGATTAAAAGAGCATTTACTAAAATTTGTGTACTACCTATAGATGCTTTAGAGGAGCCATGCTCTAGTGACATCCCTAACTCCTCAGACAGTGATGTTCGAGGTGATGTTAAAATTAGGCCTTAAATTTAATTAAAGGTTGTTTATCGGGTTGTTTTGTCTTAAGTTTATACCTAATGTGTGAAGGTCATAGCTTTAGAGTGTGTTCTTATGTTACTTTCTTCTTTTTATTGAACCCCTAGTGGCTTCAATGCGGGGGGCATGTTTAAATAACAATAAAAATATGTCACAGCGGCAACATTGAATTACGTAAGCCAGGCAGGCACGACGCCGACGCGACGAAGCGAGAGGAAGAAAAGAGGTTAGGTTTTCTGTATGTGTTGAGAGTACAACCGGAATAAATCACACCGTAATTTTAAAGAAATTTGGTTGTTTTATTTCAAAATAGAGATACAAAAAAGTGTAATTTAAAAACACTATTTATGAAGAATTTTCTTTGTTTGTTGGACATCAAAAACTTCAAGTAGATGAGAGCACCAAGAGTTTGGGTTTAACACTCGATTCACAGCTAAAGTTAGGTCACAAATCAAATAATATTAAAAAGTCGTAGTGTGCTCTAAAAACCATGTACCCTCATCGACTTTACTTATGCGACAATTAATACACTAGCTCGAAGATTTTCTTTTTTAAAAAATTTATTTTACAAATAATATTACATTAGAGCTTAAACTACTTCTAAAGTATTCAACTGACTGCTTAAACAATGGGTGAACAAAGAATATATAAACATGCAATATGATATGCTGAGCTAAGGGCTTTCCATAGAGGTAACTCCTCCCTTGTTAGACAGAACTACCACTTCAAAGGGGTAGTTGAATTGGAGGGCTGGAACTGATGGCTTCTTCTTCTTTAGGCAATAAATCTTGGTTCTGTAGATAAATAATAAATATGTACAAAAAATAGCAATAAGTACATATATAAACACGGTTCATAGGCTTGGTGTTCTGGAAAACTCTGGATACGATGAATAATCAGGAATGGATTCGATCCGGTTTCGAAAACTTTGTAGTTCATCCAGCTTGATATCTTGCAAATGAAGTCAAGAGTTGAGGATGGGCACTTCTGTAGAAACTGGAAATCGGGAAATATTATTGGTTGTTTGTCAACGTCGATTACTTTTTGGAAATTAGTGATCGATAGGTGAGCGACTTTGAAGTTGCATCTGCTGGGTAGGTTTAACAAAAAACTTCCAGATAGTCTTCGAACTTCCTTCTCTTGGTGACAACTCAACTGCACCATTTCTTCTTGAGGGAGTACAACGATCCAATCAAATGATTGCTCCAGTTGATTGACTATTGATTTTGTGAGACTAATATCAACTTGTGGGCATAAAGTGAAGTTGATATTTTTTGGGGTTTCAAGTAAGCCTACTGCGCAAGAATTCTGGACTCCGAGATTTTTCAGATCATCTTTATCGCAAAGGAAGGTTCCAGGTTTAACTTCTTTGCATGGGTCCTCTCGATGAATGTAGTGCCATTGATTTTTTATTAAATATTTACTTCGCGGTATTTCGTTCGTAATTGCCTTAAAAAAATAACCAGCTACGTTTATTATGCCTCTTTTAGATCGCTTAGAATTAGGGATTAATTCTCTTATTTTATTTTCTGTTCCTAACTTAATTAATTGTAGAATTTTTAAATAATTACTTGTATTATTATAGTATCCTTTATGAGTCATTAAAGCACTTGTTACATTTATCGCTTGATAATTTAATTTATTTATTTCGTCAAGGATGGGGTTAAGGTCGTAGTAATCTATTAAAGTGTGGGTGTATTTTGTAACTTGAGGTGTTCCTAATCTGTACGGTAAAATTCCTGGGTTATCTGCTACCTGCGTTATCGTAATTCGGTGGTCATTTGCGAGCACGATCGTCGCAGAGCTGAAAGAGAATAATTATTGTGCTGTAAAGTTTTCTTAGTGGGCGTCTTAAATTGCTCATTTGTATTTTACCGTGATTTTTGGTCGTTATTATTTTGCGATTTTCATTTACTGTTTCAATATTACAGGGTTTTGTAAATTTATCCGATAATTTTTGCCTTTGATGTTTTTTTATATACACACTTTGATTAGGCTGAAATAGCTCGGGCCCATCGCGTTTTTCATTAATTTTACTAATTAATGTTTCCTTATTTTCAACAAGTCTTTTATTTAGATTTTCGTATAAAAGACGAGATTTTTCTTTATGGGAATTTACATAATCCGTTAAAAGAATTTGATCCAATCTTATATCAAAAGGATCACATGGAGAAATGTGTCCACTTATTACTTCTATGGGTTTAAATTTGGTTACTGAGTGAATGGAATGATTATATGCTAGTAAAGCATAAATCATTTTTTTAATTATAGGGGTATTATTAAATTCCTGATTATTAACTAAACGTATATGCTCAGATGAAGTTGAGTGAAGTCTTTCAATAACTCCATTTGACTGAGGATGGTTAGGTGAACAGAAATGTAATTTAATTTTATGTAAATTAAAAAGTTCTGTAAAAATAGTGTTTCTGAACTCAGTACCGTTGTCAGCTATTATTTGCTTAGGTACACCGTGCTGACAGAAAAATATTAATAACTTGTCCACAATTTCTGTTGCAGCTAAAGAATTAAGGAGGTACGCTTGAGCGTATTTTGAGAAGCTATCAATTATTGTTAAGAATTTAACTTGTTCTAATGTGTAGGGGTCTAGGTGTATTATTTCGAAGGGTTTCGATGCTGTTGGCGTTAAATTCATTTGCATAGTAACTGGGTTTCGTTCGTATTTGCTTCTTTGGCAAATTTCGCAATTATTTATATATGTTTGGATTGTATTTATTTAAATTTGGCCAATAATAGCGTTCTTTAATTTTCTGTAAGGTTTCATCGATACCGCGATGAATGGTCTTAGATTCATGATAATTTTGTATTATCTCGGGTATGTCGCGTTTATCGGTTACATCGATTAATTTTTTTAAATATCGTCGAAGTTTGAGAGAAGGCCATTTAAAAGTTTTTCGATTAACTTCAGAAAACTTTTCATAAACTTCTGGTTTTTCAAAATAAATATGATATTGTTTATCAGCTATAACATATTCTTTTATTATATTTAAAATATAATTTTTAAAATTATTTTCGGAAATTTGAGCAGTAATTCTGCGTTTTTTTCTCAAATTAAATTGAAATTTTTGGTTTGGCTTGTGAATGTAAAACAGTTGAAATAAAAATTTAATTCGCACCCTAATTGACTGGGATATCATGGATTGGTATTCCCACAATAGGGTCTTCACTTTGATTCGTATGAACGGTCATGTCGTCATCATCAGGTAGTTGGTTATCAGCTGTTGGAGTTGTGACTGGGTCAATGACTTGATGCGTGACGTCATCATCTGGTTGAACCATGGTGGAAATTTGATCTAAATCTTCTTCTTCTCGTGAAGGTCCTTGTCCTTCCTGTAATTCTCTATTAAACTGTTCGATATAATCTTTAAGATCAAAACTGTTTGTTTCTTCAGTATGTATCTCTATTCTTGAAAGGGCGTCCGCATTTGTGTTTAGTTTACCTTTTTTGTAAATTACATTATAGTCATATTCATCAAATTTAATACGTCATGGCATTAATTTGGAACTAGGGTCTTTTAACGAAAATAACCACTGTAAGGGCTTATGATCAGTGATTAAATTAATTTTCCTTCCAAAGATATAAGGGCGGAAATATTTCGTTGCCCATACTAAGGCCAAAACCTCCTTCTCTGTTGTCGAATAATTTCTTTCCGAATCATTGAGAGTTCTTGATGCATACGCTATTGGTAAATCATGCCCTATTGGTCCTTGTGATAGCACTGCTCCAAGGGCTACATTACTAGCATCCGTAGTGAGATTAAATGTTTTTGTAAAATCTGGATACTGTAAGATAGGTTCATTTACCAAAAGATTTTTACATAAATGAAAACATTCTACAAATTCTTGGGTATGTTCGATGTTCGCACCTTTCTTTAAACATTTAGTTAGTGGTTTTGTTATACGGGCAAAGTCCTTAATAAATCTTCTGTAATAGCCCAATAATCCCAGAAATCCTTTGATTTCTTTTGTCGACTTCGGTATTGGATATTTCTTAATTGCTTGAATTTTGTCCGGGTTTGGTTTGACACCATCTGCTGTTACAACGTGTCCAAGATAGGCGATTTCATTTATCGTAAAAATTCGGACTTATCTAATTGTATTTTGAAGTTAGATTCTTGAAGTCTTTGAAATACACATCTTAATCGTTCTATGTGTTCTTGTAACGACGTGGAAAATACAATAATGTCGTCTATATAGACTAGACATTTTTCATTCTGGATACCTTTTAAAATATTGTCCATTACACGCTGGAACGTCGCTGGCGCCTTCTTAAAGCCAAAAGGCATACGCGAAAATTCGTAATGTTCATGCTCTGTATTGAATGCTGTTTTTTCGATGTCATCTTCATGCATCTGGCTCTGGTGAAATTCACTTGCCAGGTCTAATGTGGTAAAATAATGACATTTGCCAAGTTTGTCCAATAGATCGGTTATATCAGGCAACGGGTATTTGTCACCTAAAGTTTTAGCATTTAGTCCTCTAAAGTCGATAACGACTCGCAATTTTTGAGTGCCCGATGCATCTTGCTTTTTGGGGACAACCCAAATTGGTGAACTTCATGGAGAGTTACTTAGTCGAATAATTTTTTATTGCAACATTTTATCGATTTGTTTTGCAACTTCGGCTTTGTGTACTTGAGGATAACGGTATGATTTGGTATAAACTGGTATTTCATCTGATGTCCGAATTCTATGTTTAATTTTATTCGTGAATGTTAAGGGGTCATTTTCATTATAAAATATGTCACTATATTCTTTAATTAAATTTAATATTTTAGTTTTTTCTTCTAAATTCATATGATCAGTTCGAAATTTAGAAAAATTTAATTTGCGTTGGTGTGAATAAACGCTTTCGTCATAATTATTTAAAGAGATTGTTGGTCTTTCAAGGTCTTCTTTGTTAAATTTTTCTACCTCTATCTCATGCGAAAAGTCTGAAGTTACGGGTTCGTTGGTGTTATTTAATATAGTGGTTAAAGCAAAGCCTTTTCTTACAACTGATAAGCATTCCGGGATCTCGCAGTTATGAAACTTCTGATGAGGTATTATAATTTCGCCATTTTTTACAGACGTTTTAATTTTTATAACTTGCTCGACTCGCGGTGCAATTGTTATGCAGTTTAATTCATTTTTAGTTTCTTGAAATTTTACTTTAATTTTTGCATAATCGAGTTTTGCTTGTAATAATTTAAGATTGTCAAGTCCTATTAAACCATGAAAAATTTTATGAAACTTAAAAAGATAAAATTTCAAATTTTTCGGTTCAGCCAAATTAAACATTTTTGAAGCGGGAATCAAAGAACTAAATTGATGTGCAGATTTTTGAAAAACAGTTGACACTAAAAAGGGGTCATGAAAAATTTTATGAGCATAAAATTTTTCTGCAATGTCAGGGTCAATAAACGATTTTGTTGAACCTGAATCAATTAAAATTTTTATTTTGGTTTCTGGAAACTATATAAGAAAGTTCGCTAGAGTTTGAGAAATTAAAAGAAACTAATTGAGGTTCATGTATCACGTTTTGGTATTCGTTTGAGAAGTTTCCTGAAAATTTTCATTTTCACAGGGTTCCTCAATTATACCTTCGTTACTTTGCTCAGAACCATATTGAGCAAAATAGTTTTCGGTATTACCGTAGTCACAATAATTATAGGGTACATTCGTACAATTCTGTTCTTGAGGGTAATAATATTGTTGTGGATAATATTGAGAATGTGTTGAATCATCAATATTATTTTCAGTTTCCGTATTATATAATTCTTCAAAAACAAATTTTGGAGGATTATAATTTTTGGATGTATTTGGGGTATTTGTTAATGGTTTAAATTTTGAGGAATCTATTCCAGACATAGGGGTTGCTGGTGGTAAATGTTTTATTTGGTTTGGCCTAAATACATTTGTTGGTGGTTTAGTGTTGCCAAATACTTGTGAGTTTGTGAAAAACTTTTGTGGTGGTCTATTAGGGTTTGGCCTAATAGGCACTGGTTGAGAGGGAAAAGGTGGTCGAAAATGATCTCTAAATGGTTGAGAATAAAAATAATTATGGTATTGTCTATTTTGATTTGTGTTATTTTGATAATGTTGATTAGGTACGTTATGCCTTATGTTATTTTGATTTTTTGGCAGATTTAACAAATGTTTTGCGTTATTTTCTGGCAAGTAATGAATATTATGCTTTTGAGTGACAAACTGTAGAGCTTGCATAAGATTTTCAGGTCTCATGCATCTAATTGTTGTACCTAGTGGTTCTTTTAAACCTGATAAGAAAGTTTTTAAAGCAAGATTGTTATAAAGAGATCTTTTAAAAAATTTTGCAGCATCTGTGGGTTCATGTAAATCTACATATGAACACAACAAATTCAAAATATGTAAAATACGATCGTAATATTGACTTGGCTTTTCGTGATTTAATTGTTTCATCATAACCAAATCCCTGTTTAAACAAACTTCGTCCCTTTGATACGCAAAATTTTTTCTCCCATGTACTAATATTTTGGATATTTATGACTAACTTAGCTTGCCCTGTTAACTTACTTATTAAAGAATTTAAAATATATACATTTTGAAAATTAGCAGCATTTGTTCTATCATAAAAACTATCAATAAGTGATTGGCATGCAGTGGCGAAGCGTACCAGACAAGGTAGACACTGTCTATCCAAAATTATCCAGTTATTTGTTATTAAATTATCACGTAATTATTTCATGTAATTGTTGAATTAAAATTAAAAAAAAAATTAACACAGCACGTAGCCTCTCCTCACTATTATTAAATAGAATCTAAACATGATTAATAAGATAGCGGGCATCGCCTGACGCACCAATTAAAATAAAAATGCAGGGCTGACACCCAATTAATGTATACGAGCCCCAGGAAGACACATTAATATTTGTCTTCCGAAATTCCGAGCATATAATCGAACCAAATACACATCAAGCAGGGCTACAGAGGTCCGGCCGCATCAGCATTCAGCCTATTACTTATGCAAAATTTACTCTCGGGAAATTCGAGCTTTTGTCTATCGAAGTCGACCAGCTATTTTATTATGCTGTTGACGGTTATTGTTTATGGACGCGCTTAATCTGGTCGGCCGCAATACATCTTCAGTTTTGTTTTGATGAATCTGCATTTGGCATTTGGCGCGGGCGCGTGCTATAGTAATTTAATAATTAGTATCTTTATTTTTGGGTGTATAGAAAAGGTTTTTTTAGTGATTATTTATCAACGACTGTTCGATATTGGCAATTGTATTTTAGTGGTGTTTTTATTTGTCTTTAATTAATTTTAAAATAATGGATATTATGGATTTATAAGTTATGGTTATACCTATGTTGTGTTTTTTTGTAAGTTGTATTTATTTTTATCTATCTATCTTTTTATGCTAGTAGTAATTATTTTTTTCTTTTTTATATCACTTCATAATTTTTCTCTTTGAGTTAATATTTCACGCGCCTTCATTCTCTATTTCATTAAATTGAATAATATTGAATACACATTTCTTTCTAATTAACGATTTTTATTGTTTGTCTACCCGAAAAAAAAATTCACGCTTCGCCACTGTTGGCATGTTGTTAAATAACGATTATAATCATTTGGATTTCCGTCAAAAGCGGGAATGCAATTTAAGTATTCTGGTTTAAATTGTGCCATTTCTAAATTATTTGCAATTATAGAATTAAAATTATTACTAGAATTACTATTACTTGATTCTAAATTAGATTCTAAATTAGATGCTTCCGTAATTTGGGAAACAGAGTCAGCTGAAGGTTTTATTCTTAATTTGTTAAAAACATCAATTATGTCTTCGACGTCAGACATAAAGAAAATGCAAATATTTAAATATCAATGCATTAAAAATTCAATCAATAGCACTTACATTAGTAGAAGTCCAATCTTCGGCATAACTCTAAGGGTGAGGTTCTGGCTAGGCAATGTAGTCCCTTCCAATTCCTTATCCTTGCGAAGACAGGCAATGTTCGTCCTATCCCCCGATGTTTAGTCGAACAATATGTGATACACAGTTCTACGATAGATTGGGATCTTTTTATTTTCGAAAAAATCCACTCTGGGTTTCACAAAAAAGTCAACTTCACAACAATGTTCTTTCCGGTTAATTCGTTAAACGAAAAAATCGATCGGCGATTCGATTGATTTCCAGAAATCCGACCCGACTGCGCCAATTAACTCACTAGCTCGAAGATTTTCCTTTTTAAAAAATTTATTTTACAAATAATATTACATTAGAGCTTAAACTACTTCTAAGGTATTCAACTGACTGCTTAAACAATGGGTGAACAAAGAATATATAAACATGCAATATGATATGCTGAGCTAAGGGCTTTCCATAGAGGTAACTCTTGTGTTGTCAAATTTTAATCATTGTGATGTGGTTTAGGAACCTTGTCTAGATGGTCAAGATTCCTATAGAGTTCAAAAAATGCAAAACTCTTGTATTCGTTTTATTTATGGTATTAATAGGCGAGGTCATGTATCACATAAGCTTAAGGATCTTAAGTGGCTTAATATGTTTAATAGACATAAGCTACATTCCAGTGTGCTATTTTATAAAATTATTAAATACCGCAGTCCTCCTTACCTATACAACAAAATTACATTTCGGACAGACATTCACCACTTAAATTTAAGAAGTAAATCTTTAACTATTCCTAAACACAAAAATCAATTTTTTAATGCGCTATTACCCGATATAACTGATATGTTGAATTCCATTTATAGATTCAAAACAAAAGTAAGGCAAATCTTATTAGATAATCAGTAACATGCATATTAAAGCTAGAAGATTTATTTTTCATTATTAGATATATTCTTCTGTATTTAATTGCTGTAATCTGTACCAAATCATCAACTACTTAGATATAATGTATATAAATTATATCTAGTAGTTCGTTTAGTAGTTTAGTTTAATTTATTAGTTGTTAGTTTAATTCGTTAGTTTTATTTAGAAAGTAGTATAGTCCAAAAGTTTTTTATGTTGTAGCTGTGTAGGTAGAACAGAATCGGCCTTTTCCATGCAGGAGATACATTAGCTTTTATTTACCTCAATTATTGAATACACCTGTAAGCTTATATGCTATGTAATTTCTATGGTAAATAATAAACGTTATTATTATTATTATTATTATTATTATTATTATTATTATTATATCGACTTAAAAAAAGTTTATTTATTTATTTATTTATTTATTTACGGAATCCATTTACAAAAGTTTTACATAGCATACCCATACAAACATATATATTCAGATACAAAACCATCTATAAATCAATGAAAGGTGTAGATGAATTAATTAATTAAGGCCTCTATGAAATAATTTTCTTTAACTGCCCCTTAAAAGATGTAATCCTAGAGTCAAAAAAGCTTATCTGTCCTGACAGACTATTAGCACTTCGAGCCATTCATGTAATTGGCTCATTAATACCATAATTGGTATGGTGGAATGGGACTGAAAATATTTCTGATTGTCTATTCAATCTGGAAGGCACCCTAAGTTTAAAAAGAGACAATAACTCGGGACAGTCTATACTAGCATTTAAAACCTTATGCATAAACCATATGTCGAGTAATGTTCTACATGACTCTAATGTGGGTAAGTTCAGGTTACCCTTGACCCACTGATAGTAATACTCCTGTCTCCTGTAACCACATCTAAAAGCAGCCACCCTTAAAAATTTATTTTGAGTTTTTTCAATCTGCTCGATGTAGCAGTTATATGACGGGGACCACACAATTGAGCCATACTCCAAGAGAACAATAAAGTAATCTAAAAGTAAACAAAGACAAATCAGTTGTAGACCGTTGGATAAAACCTAGCATTTTCATTGCCCAGCATTTTCATTGCCCAGTCACCTGATTAATGTGACTTTTAAAAGACAACCTGGAGTCAATAAATATTCCTAAGTCAGAAACCTCTGTTTTGACACAAATTGCTACATTATTTATTTTATAAAGAAAAGCAATAGGGTTTCTTTGCTTAGAAAAAGTAAACTTATCCCTCAATATCAGGACATTCTATTCAAGTGGCACCAATCAAAGAACAAATTAAGGTCTTTTTACAGGAGCACAGCATCGGAAAGGGATGTGATAGGCCTAAATAGCTTCACATCATCAGCAAACATTAACACACGACAATTTTCAAGTTTTCAAACTAAATCAATCAAAAAGAGGCAAAACAAAACAGGGCCTAAGTGAGAGCCCTGTGGCATCCCAGATGGCACCAAAATTTCAGAGGAACATGTACCTCCAAGATTAACAATCTGGGTTCTACCTCTGATGAATCCCGAGATCCACTGAAGAAGAGGCCTCACAAATACCTAAAGCCCTAAGCTTCTGCAAGAGTACCCTATGGTTAACACTATCAGAAGCCTTGCAAAAATCTGTATATATTGAGTCAACCTGAAGTCCCTTCTCCAAGCAGCGGTAGAGGTAGTTGACATACAGCACCAAATTAGCATCAGTAGATCTGCCTTTTATAAATCCAAATTGCTCAGGATTAAATAAAGATTTTAAACTCCAGGCAATCGTATGACTGACCAGGCAGTCAAGCAGCTTTGGCAACTCAGATTGGTTACACACAGCCCGATAATTGGAAATTTCATTTCTACTACCAGATTTAAAAATGGGTTTTAGAAAACTTCTCTTCCAGAGAGTGGGATAAGAACCAGTACCTAGAGATTTGTTAAAAATTAACAGTATTGGTTTTGTATGAACACAAACACATTTCTTTAGGAAGAATACCGGAATCCCATCTGGTCCAGCGCAGAGCTTATTCTTAGAGGAAGTAATAACCTCATGAACATCCTGCGTTGACAGAGTTAAAAAGCTCAGACAAATTGATTTATCAAATTCAAAAGATGGTATATCATTGACTTGCTCATCCGAATAGACGGATGAAAAGTATTCTGCAAACATATCCGCAGTATCCGAGATATTCATACTAATCTTATTATTGTATGTCATTCTGGAGGGAAGGCTAAAACCAGTTCTTTTACTTCGAATATATGACCAGAAGTATCTCGGATTGCTAGCGAGATTCATTTCCACCTTATTAATATATTGTTGATAGCACAACTCTCTTAAGTACTCACATTGATGTCTCAAAAATACAAATTCATCATATTCCTGCTGTTGACCACTAATTTTAAACTTTTTGTGAATTTGTTTCTTTCTTATGATCAAACTGCGAAGCTCTGAAGAAAACCAACATGGAAAAGAAGAACTTTAGAGGAATAAACCGTTCCATTGAGGAGTAGATCACATTATAGAAAATTGAAACTATGACATCAATAGATGTCTCTCCTAAAAACAATTGATTCCAGTCTATCCCAGCAAGACAATCATTAATTGCTATGTAATCTCCCTTACCAAAATCATAAAAATATTCCTCATATATCATATCATCAGAATTTTCTGCATAACAAACGTCAAAACTAATTGCTGTATGATGCAAGCTATTCCCAAAAATCTTGTCTATTGCACGTTCGACACTAATTAAATCTGAGCTACTAAATACAAGATCCAAGGCAACCCCGTTGGTATTTAAAACCCCATTTACCTGTAAAAAGTTATAGAACCTAAAGCAGTTGGCCAGAGAAAGAACAGACTCTCTGTCATTCTCCAGACAACCACCAACCACGAAACCAAGATCATCATTCTCCTATCTAGCATGCGGTAAATTGTAATCACCTGGCAAGACAAACAAACTACTTGAATATCTACTATATACATGTTCAACGGATTCACAATGGCTTAAATAGGCTTGAGGTGGAGATGCAGATGGTATATAAATGCAACCAACAACAAAGCTTTGATTGTCAATTGTAAAAGTTAAATAGATCTGATAAATATCCACATCAACAAGTGGGATACCAATTCTATGTGTACATAAACTCTTTTTAGTCGCAATCAATACACCGCCTCCACGAGCCATTTGACGATCATATCTATATAAATTATAGTTTGGTACTCCAATTTCAGCATCTGAATATTCAGATGTTCACCAAGTCTCTGCAATCATAACAATATCATAGCAGCAGCATGTAAGTGCCTGCTGAAAATCTTTTATTTTAGTTCTCATACCACCTGTATTAGCATAATACACGCAAACACCTGAACCAGAAGGGCCATCCCGCACTAAATTATGGTTTGATTCATTTGATTTTGATGAAAATTTATCTTGCGTTTATTATTTAACCAAAATTTTTGCAAGATAACCCCTCTAGGCCAATTATCCGGCCTTAAAAAATCATCCCTACAATCGCCGTTGATGCTTATCTTAAAAGAAATAGTCTCACCCTTAACTGGCAACAATTCTACTTTAAGGTCCCTAATCTGAGGGCACCGCTTTTTAATGTGCTCTTCAATAAAACCAGGGGTCACTCCCATTTTAACACGTCCCAGAAAAAAATATTCCCTATTTACTGAACCTGCGAAATTTTCATGACCTCGAAAGTCCGCTTCTCCTAAAACCAGATTCCGATTACGATTTGTATTTGTACGTTTTCGATTTTGTCCCAAAGTAAATCCCTGTTGCAGATGGCCGCCCCCAACATCCGTTGCTCCAGAGTTCCCAGTCCCAGCTCATTCATTGTTTATGTTTACCTTGTCATTGTCAAAGTGACGTTTCTCCGCCGTTGCTCTTTTAGGAAACAAAGAAGAAGAGGAAGTTTTAGCGGCATCTACCTGTTTCACTCTACTTTGAACAGCTGATTCAAAGATATTTCTGCTGTTGGATTGTTTGCTGGCGTTGTGGGGAAAGCGGAAACGGTAGCGGCGGTGTCACGTTGTCAGGAACTGCCTGGGTATTTAGGTTGTCATTTTTATTTTTATTCTGCAGCAAGAATCTTACTAGGTCCGTGTCACTATCGATGACATTCTTGGCACAGTTTTCCAGCTTGTTTTGAAGGCGTTCTTATATACCTTAGAACATTGAAAGGCTAGAATTAGTAAACAAAAACTTTGTTTGAGTTCAACATGTGCACAGGGACAAGAGGGGTGTTTTGTTTACAAACATATTTGCCGATTCTCTGTTGTCAAGTCGACGCAAATTTCCAACGGAGGAAATTTTTAGCTATATTTTAACAACCATTATAACGTTAATTTAACTTATTTGTGTTGTATTTTATAGGAAAATTTAAAATAAAAAGTATAAATACTACAATTAACCTATTTTAAGAATAAATATAATATCCTTAAGCAAAAAAAAAACAAAACTATTAACATTCTTATCCCTAAAACTGCTTCTAAAAAATTTGAAGCGACAACACCGAAGCTTAAGCGCCTGAGCCATACGCGTAGTGTCATCTGTCAAACGGTTTTTTGTTTATTTTCGGGATTCGTGTATTTTCTTTAATTTTTGGTTTAAAAAGAAAAAAGGCTACATTTTAGTGTTTTTTTAAATTGCTAGGATGGCAAAAACTTGTGTCGTTTGTGCCGCATCATGATAAAAAGGTGATTCAAGTCGATCTTTTTACAAGTAAGTACCGATACTTTCATAACATCACATCATAATAAAAACTTGAATGTGAAAGTGTGCGTAAAATACCAAAATATTAATATTTTTAAACCTAAATATTTTTTTGAACATATTCATCTATCAATAGGCTAAAAATATAATAAAGATATAAAACTAGAATTTTGTCCCTGGTTTTATTGTAATAAATCTTGTAAGATTTTGTTTTTTTTTTGTTGTTTTGGCAGAAAGAAGCCATATAACCCATGTACCTATCTATATAGTTGTTTTTTTAATATAGATATTAGGTAGATAGATGAAATTACTAATTTTTTATTGCCTTTAAAGAATTTTGAAACTTATTTAGATATTGATATCTATATATAAAGTTAATTTTGTCTTTCTCTAAAATTTGGTCGATAATTTTTTTTTGTTTTACCATATTGCAACTTACATACACAATAATATATACAGTGCGTTTTTTTTAATGCGGTACATAGGATTTTACATGTTAAAATGTCAAGTGCATGTTAGGCACATTTCTACTGTAGTTATAAAAATTGACACAGGCCAAGTTTGGGCTCTTAGCAGCATACTACTCCCAGCTCTTAGAATAAAAATGCTTAAATTTATTCTAAACATTAATTTAAAAATTTAAAAATCGACTCTTTTGAAATACACCGTACAATACATGACCACCGGCTACAGACATTCATTAGTTGTCAAATGTTTTGACATAACAACAAATAAAAGCTCAATTTTTTAAAATTTTTTATTAAAAAATGACTCTTGTTTATACCATTGTAGTAAGATTGAAGATTATATCAGTCTCATACCAGGAATTGGCAAATGTATTTACTGGCTTTTATATCCAGATCGCCCAGTTCTACGCAAATCAATTAGAAACTATGTAGTAGAATGATTATCAATAAGTAGTAGAAAGATTTCTTTTAAGAGTAAACAAAAACCCTTCGTCAAATTTACGGTCCTTAAAAGAATGTGATGTAATTTGTTCCTGAAGTAGCTACTTAAAATCATTAAAATACAAATTATTAATTTAATTACTTTATTTTTTTTTATATGGATTTATTTTTACTAAAATTAAATGCTTATTTTGTTAAATAAATTTCGTTTTTGACATCAGTTAAGTAACCTTTTTGACATTGTCAATGTAATGATGAAATTGCTGGTATTAAATCAATATACGAGGCTATGAAAAAGTGTTTGTCTTCTAAGATTAAATTTGATTTTTCTAAAAATCTAGCAAGTTTTTAAGAAGAAAAGAAAAGAAGCTAAAGCTTGTTATATTTCTAGAGACCTAAACTTTGCCTATGTGAATTTTGGTCTGCAAAGGCTTAGTAAAAATAAACTTAACATGCACTTGAAATTTTACCACGTAAAATCCTATGTACCGCATTAAAAAAACGCACTGTATAGTAATTGGCACCACATATTAATTTATTACTGTAATTTTTATTCCTTTTTGAATAATATCAAATACTTACTTATTACTTGACTTACTTGATTACTGAATAAATATCAAATACTTATTATAGATTGCCTAATATATGCCCAAAGGGAACAATGGATTTCATTAATGGAAATCAACACAATTAAAAACAACATATTTGTTCAGATCACACCCTTAGAAGTGATTTCTTATATATTTAAGGAAGATAATATTATCAGTAGCCAGATTTTATTTAAAAAATCAGCTCTACCTTAAAGGTAATTTTTTTGTACATATATTTTTCTAGTGTAAAAAAATCGCCACAAAAAGTATTAGTGTTACTCATATAAGCTTTATTTATACCTAATACTTATTAAATTAGGTATGTGTGTAAAACTATTTTTTTACAGGGATTTCTGATGCACTGGTTAAAAACCCAGCAGCCGATAATTCAGTTAATTTACCAAGTGATTTACCCTTCAAAGCTGCAGGGGTAGTTTTCCTGAAGAGTGCAAAAAAGTCTTTAGCTTCCAAAATGGTATATGTATAGTAGAAACAGTGAAGCTAATATAGACAAGTATGGATAATTAAAATAGATTAATATTCTTGATACACCAAATTTTGTATAATTACAGATCTGATCATTCATCATCAACAATAACTGCATCGGAGGTAAATAGTTACCGTGGGGTCTAGGTCAACAATTACTATTTCTCATCCAAGCCGTTTTTGTTTAACTGCTATACATTCCCTAACTCTACCAAGGAAAAGGTAAAAATACACTCAAAAGAGACTACTAGTTTTATGCTATGTATCATCCTATTCTATATATCTTATTTAAAAGTGATATAGTATTTTATTGTGTTATATTTGTCTAATTAAATGCAATTAATCAAATGTATGATATTACAAAGATTCTTTATAATAACATACATTTTATTGATCAATTGAATTATCATAATACATTTTAATTTTTTTTTTTAATTTTGGTAATACTATATTTTTATGTATATTATTCTAGGGTAAAATCAAAATGATATCCTGAGGACTTAAGCACACCGTTTCAAAAGCTAAATCACTTGTCACCAAATTATGGAAAAAAAAGAACAAAAAATTAAAATTTGAAGATTGCAACAAACAAATTTGCGCCAAAGAAATTAAATTAGATGTCTCAAGTCATTATTAAAATACTTAAGAAATAATAACATGATTTTCGAAAAAGCCCAACATACTACATATTTTATTTGACTTGTAAAAGTACTTGTTTGTATATTACTACTAATAAACTATCTAATCTAATCTATTGTACATAGTCTTTATTTTTAGGTAAGCTTTGTTTTTTAGTATAAATTAATATGATATAATAATTGGTATTAGGTATTATATAGGTCACTGTTAAATGTCTCAAAACCATTGTACAGGCTAAATACTCATAATAAAAATCTTATAACCTATAAAAAACCTGCAACTCCTTCACAATTTAAACATCCTTGTGGTTTTAACTCTTTCCGCTGAAGCAATACTGTCCCTTTGAAAAAGTCAGCACCATAGAAATATATATTATGTGATATAAAGTAAGTGATGTAAGACTGAGTTTTGTCCAATATAACAATAACGATAAAATTTTGCAAAATGTTAAAAATTTGTGTCTTAAAACATGATTTATTAAGAAATCTATAATATTATATTAATAAAATATTTAATTTCCATAAAAATGCTTTGACAAAAATGCTGCCTTTTATTAGGACCTTCCTCTAACGAAGTCCGTTAAAAAAACACATAAATAGCTCATAAATGGTAATATTACTTATACTCGTCTCAAACTCTATAATAATTAATAAAAAATTATCAGGTAAATATTTTTTAACGACTAAATATTTTGTCACTGATAGAGAGTGCTTGTATCGGTGGCATCAACAATGCGATCGAGCGGCGTTGCGATGCCATTACCGTTTTCTCGTTTCTTCGTACTTTATTTTCATTTATTTAACGTATATTGACTTCGATATAGAGTATCTTATCAAATTTATTTAAAAAAAATGCTTGATATTTTATTAAAGGGGAGCAGTAGTATTGTTTTGAGCCTTCGGAAACAACTGAAAATTTTTATGATATTATAAAGTGATTTTTGCCATTTCTCTATAAGCATTTGGCATCATTGCATCAGAGATGTTACAAGCAAACAAACCTGCCCATAGTTCCACGGCATGCTACTTCTAGCCTTTCAATGTTCTAAGTTCTATACCTTTCCTTTGATACTTCCAAATGCCTTATAAATGAATCTTTATTCATTTATAAGGCATTTAGAAGTATTAATCAAACTATTTGTTAACTGTGTAGACACACCAGAATTACTAGGCTCTCCAGAATTCTCCAAATTGCCTTCAGAAGTAAACTTATTGAAGTTATCTATACAATCCTTGCACCATATCAAGACCGTTCTAGTTTGAGCGGTTGCACATCTAATCTTTTGCGATGATATTTTACTACAATCCCTACAAGAAACCTTTTCGCAATTGTCACATCCAAATTCCAAACAAAAGTGTCTTACTTTCCTTAAAATAACAAGCTTATGTACAAAACCCGCATTGCATCCCTTCCATAGTTGTAAAAACTTTTTAAGAAATGCGTTGGCAACGTTGTAAAAAGACGATATTCTGTAATTTTATCTTTAAACAAAATTACAGCTAGTTAAATCAGTAGCTTAGTATTCACAAGCACAACACAGATTGGTAACTTCTAACATCCAGTATTTCTCTTATTTCTGGATCCAAATCACTCAATACGATTCCAAAACATGAGCTCACACCACAACACGTCCGTTTGTTGTTATCGATGCGATTTTAGAAATTTGAAGGTAATTTGCAACATGGGCCAACTTTTCTAGACAAGGAGCCTTTAACTTTACTTAAAACAATTCTTATGATTGTAGATAACTACGAAACAGCATTCAGAAGAGTAACAAATACATACCAAAATAAGCGTTTCTTGCCTACAAATACACCGAATGCAATTTATAATATTTTTTCAAATAATACTTTTTCAGAATCATTTGCATACTTCAAAAATTCAAGTTTTTCCTGTAGATCACTCAGATTTTATTTTATTTATTTTTTCAAAAAAATTGATTCATCTATAAAAACTTGTAATAAAAGTTAGTTTTTCCAAAATTTACATTCTTTTCTTATAGACAGACGCAAGGCAGTTGAATCAGCTCAATATGTTTCATTCAAAGAAAGAAATTCAAAAATGGCTTGTTATTTAGGCAAAGCAATTATAACAAGCTCTTTCATTACACAACAAAATTTATCTATCTAGTAGTTCAAAGCATAACACTACTTTTACGAAATCTCACATAAAATGTTTTTTGTGTAAACATGTTATTTCAAAATGTCAATCATTTTTAGAAAAATCTTTGCCTGAGAGACAAACATTTAAAAAGGACGCAAAGTAGTGCTTCAATTGTTTTTATCTCACATTTTAAAAGATTGTACCTCAAAATTTAGATATAGAGTTTGTCGCTCTTCTCACCACACTTAACTTCATAATGACTTCCAATCCATTCTTGGTAATAATCTTCCAAACCAAATTTCCAATCCTGGTCCCTCCAAACGCTTCGCGTCTACTTTGGTCCGCGGGGACCAGTAGACATTTTTAAAATTTTTGTCAGTACTACAAAAAAAATCTCCACAATTATCCAAGGAGTGCCCTAAACACGCAGTGGGAAAGAGACCTGCCGTATCCTCATAAGGCTCTGAGTTCAAACCTTAGCCTCGGCATGGTGCTCTACCCAACTTTTTCTTTTTTTAGTGCTTCGAAAAAATAAACATCTATAGTAAATACAGACAGAAAAGGCAAGGTCTTATTATATATTATAATAAGAAATAAATTTCATTTAAATATTACTTACCTATTTCTGGGTATCATGCTTCAGAGAACCATGATGTGTTACAATACGCTCCGCTTTTCAATTTTAGTTTGGTAAAAAATATTCTCAAAACTTGCATAGATCAAAATTATGTCAGTGTTTTAAAATGTATCGGTAATAAAATCGTAAAACAGATCAACATTGGAAATATTTAAAAAAGTTGCTTTCCGAAGTGTCCGATTGAAAAAAGTACTAAACTACCAAATAGTTACATCTATTCGGTAGCAATTAAGTTATAAAATTCTGTCTATTATTAATTTTAATAATATAAAGTGTACCGTTTAACTCTCAGCCATTATTTACAATTTAATTGTTAATTATGCCTAAAAAAACGAATTGACAACTTTGGTATTGGTTGGAAGGTAAACAGATTAATTCCTTTATGTAAAGCCACCTTAACATGTTTGCATAATTCTGATTCACGTTGCTATCGGGCTTAAGCCATAAAAATCGAAGAAAAAAAGAAGAAGACGGCCCACTTTCACTTGTCATTTCAATGTCTCTTGTTGGCCCACAAGCATAAACGCCACCGGCAACGGGACGGGAGTTCCCAAAATCCAAACAAATGTTGGAAGATATTTTTAGGTCTCCACATCTTTCTTACTTTTCTATACCAAAATAAAATGTAAGTATCACAATTACACACATACAAATGTTTTTTTTTTAAATTCAGTTTCATAATTACCAATTTTTAGTGAATAATCCTTAAATTTTATGAAAATACATACATTTTAAGGTTATGTCATAATGTTTTGATTGTTATATTTGATTTTGTTTTTGTGATTTTAGTGGAGTGCACGAACAATGGTTATGTGTTTTGCACCAGAATGAAAGCATCATAGCGAAAAACAGACCTGCCATTTCTTTAAATTTCCAAAAGAGCCCCTGGAAAAAGAAAAATGAATGTCTCTGCTAAGGAATACTAAGGGTATTTTTACTAAATCTTTCAATTTTTGTTATTTCGAAGCTTGATTTTTTTCAAGGTAAATACAGAATTGCTTAGTACAAACATATCTATACCCAGTACAAGCTCGTCCACTTTTTTGAAGCATGGTACTTCAAACAGAGAAACTGTCAACGATTTGGTAGAAGGTGAGCCGGTGTCAAATTCCAGTAAGGGACATGATATCAATTTTGCACCAACAGCAGAGCTGAAATTCATTTTGCTGCAAAAAGTTGGAGGATGTGAAAGAAAAAAGTGCAGAAGTTAAAATTAAGTTTTTCATATGAGCACATAAAAAATAGTCATAACAAAGTTCAGTTGTATACAGGTTTGACATGTAATAAAACTAATTTTTGTAACCCTATTAAGTTAATTAGTTTTATACATTATTTAAATAATAATTATATAGTTCACATAGAATAGGCAGAAATTATATGTACATATATAAAATTTTTTATTAAGATAAGGACAACATGTATTAAAGCATAACACATAATATAGACAGACACACACGTAATATCTTTATTAAAAATTATGATTGTATGTTATGTAGCATTAGAGCCTAAAAACATTAAGGAGAATAAAGGTCGTTATTGGCAAACGACAATATTGTTTTCTCTATTTCCTACATTTTTGGTGAAGAGAATAGGCTCTGCCCTAAGACGCCAAGTTAAACCAAGAGCAAAAAAGTTTAGGTCTCATGAGTGTAAGTGAAGTAAACTTTTCTATTAAAAAGACTATCCAAGATAAAAAAATATGCTAAAAATATTAATGTTCTTCTTTAGCGACATCTAGATATGCTGAATCAGACTCATCAATTAATTCACTGTAGTACTGGTAAAAGTTATGGCGTATTCACCAAAGTATGCAGATAATCGCTGTATTCAAAGTAATTTCATTTGCCTTTTCAAATTATGCTTCAAAGTCAAAACTTCTTTTTTTACCTTACAGGCCACTCAAAACTTAGTAGAAAAGTTTAATAAGTAAATTTTCCACGATTTATACGTGCCCCAAGATAAAGGGAAAAGAGGGTCCCATTTATTAGGGTATTGGGATAAGACAGGCGGGTTTTTATGTCGATTTTTTTTATTTGGAAAAGCAATTGTAATAAAATATGAAAAGAATTAACAGGAAAAGAATTAGTAATAAAAGAAACTATTAACGAATTGAATCGAAGCTATAGAAGCCGAGATATTAGTAAAAATGTGGGAAAAACAAAAGAAAACTGGTTTTATCCCACGGTACAATTTTTTTTCTTAAATTATTTTAGACAAATTTTAAAGTTAGCCCTAAACTGGCAATTTTCACTAAAAAAAGCCAAGAAAAATCGAGGGGGTATGTATACCCACGAAAAATTTCAAAAAAATGGTTTTTATTTTTTTATAAATAAACTCTGACAACTTTTTATAATGAATAAAAGTTCTTCGGTATATTAAGAGGTATTGGCCAGTCAAAACGAATCGGTTCTAGCTATTATAGAATCGGAGAAAATTGGAAAAAACTAATAAACATAAATATCGAATAATCATGAGCCCTATGGAAAAATTTCAATTTTTTATTTTTCTATCCCGTACTACTTCAGAGTACCATTAAAAAAGATTATTACCGATTTGACTCTAAAACGAACGGAAAATCTATTTCTTTGCATTTTTCGATTTTCCAACAAAATCCGGGTCAAAATGAGCATTTTTTCAAAATATGCTCACAAATGCTTTCAAAATAGACCCACGAAAAATTTCGAAAACATGATTTTTATTTTTTTTCTAAATTAACTGTAACTCTGATAACTTTTTGTTTCAAATAAAAGTTCTCAGGAATTTTACGAGATATCCGCATGTCAAAATAAATCGGTTCTAGCTATTATAGAATCGGAGAAACTTGAAAAAAACTGTAAAACATAAATATCGAATTATCAAGAGCCCTATGGAAAAATGTCAATTTTTTATTTTTCTATCCTGCACTACTTCAGAGTACCTTTAAAAAAGGTTATTACCAATTTGACTCTAAAATGAACAGAAACCCTATTTCCTTGCAATTTTCGATTTTCGAACAAAATCCGGGGTCAAAATGACCATTTTTTCAAAATATGCTCCGAATTCAAAATTTATTTTTTTCTGGTTAAAGACTAGTAAAAAAGCTTTATGACAAATTTTTCCACGATTCATACAAGTGTCACAATCTGAAGAGAAAGATCAGGTCCCATAAGAAGCAATATATTAGGATAGGAAAAAGTGGTTTGTTTCTTGTTTTTTTTTTATTTTTATTTTAAAAGGCAATTATAATAAAATAAAAAAAATTTAAAGGAAAAAAAAACGAATAAAAAAATTTATCAACTTATTGAATTGAAGCTATAAAAGCCGTGATATCAGTAATATAGTAAAATAATACAAAAAATACACCTTTTTTTGACACCGCATCAATGTCTTTTTTTTCTAAATTGATAAACTATTAATATAAATTTATTACCAATTTAGCAACCCCCACTAAAAGAACCCTAACTAAAATAAAACTATTATTACTATTATTTTTTTCCAGGTATTTATACCTTGTCCTAACCTTGCAGCTTTTACTATTATTATAAATATTATCTTTCTTGTAAATGTTCTTAAATCTTAAAACACCCTGTAGATTAATATTACTATTATTATAAATAATATTTTCCTTATTTATGCCCTCAACCTTAAAACCCCCCGTATAATTCTATTTCTATACTATTATTATCCTCATAAATGTTCCGTAATATCAATAGCCTCTGTATATTTCAAATATATATTTATTAATATTTATATTCATTTTATTTATCCTAGTAATTTATCAAAAAACCCGTTCAAAATTGTCCCCATAATACTAATAATTCATTAATAAAATAACTCATGACGTCACTAAACGAACACAACTCGTTTATAATTGTTGCCAGACATCCTCCGTCCTTCTCTCAAACCGCTTTTCCTACTCTAACTCACAGAACACAAATATATAGAGAAGTGGTGGTTGCATACAAACTGAAAGAAATTCTTCTGATGTAGGTTTTGTAGTCACCAGACGAGAGAGAGATCCTATACTCTTAAACACCAAAATAATATACTCAATGTCACGACTCAGGTGCAACCTAATCCGCCATAATGGATCGAATACATCCTGACAATTGACAGCCTCCCCTCCACTCTCGGAGTGAGTGAGAGGGCGATACAAGTCCCCACACTGACAAATCAGCTAGGGGCCTCTCGCTTGGCAGCGGAAACTGTTGTAACTAACTTGACAGTTTGACGTGTCTAATTGGACCAATTGAAATTGCAGAAAGGCGTGGCCAAATTAAGGCGGGAAATCACATTTTATTTAATCTGAGAATCTTATCATTTAATCGTAATATCTAAAGCAAACGCCTAATCAAAAAGGTTACTCAGAGAGAAAAGAGCCTTTTTGTTTAGGTGTTAGCATCAGATATTGATCTGAACAAAAATAAAACTTCAGCTTTATTTTACGTAACTAAATAGGTTAATTTACTGCAATAATTTACGAAAGTGTACTAACAATAGTGTACAACATATCACCAATTGGACAAATAGAAATAAAACAATGTTTTTTTTTGCTTTAATACATTTATTATTTAATTTTCCTGGAAAAAAAAATTACTTAAAATGATATACATAATATTCAATAATTCATACCAACAGACATTATATAAATTAGAATTAATCTAAAAATGTTTCAAATTATTTTGTTAGCACTGAACTACTACTTGTAATCTATAGACGGTGGAATTACCCTAAATTTATATAGATTAGAAAAGGTTGTCAACATTTTTGGGCTATTTTCTCATAATACATCTAAAGGCATTCCTATTTATAGGTTAATAATATCCTCATTTTATTAACACATAGAGTCAATAGAGGATGAATTATTCTTATTTAATATGTACTTGTATCTGTTTCCTAAAGAAAAATTAAACAGATTTTAAAATTATTTAAACTATAATCTAAATATTAATTTTTAAAATTAATTAAAAATTCTATAACAGAGTATTATCGAAACAATATATCCATCGACAAAACAAAATAAACTCTTTCAAAACGAAAACAACTTTTTAGTATAAACATATATCACTTACATAGAATATATTTGTTGGTCTCTTATAATACTAACAACATATCTTAAAACTATAATATTACTAAAAACTTAATTCAAGGATAGATGTTTACATAAAATAAAAAGAAACTCTTAAAAAAACAAGTTGTAAGAAAAACATTAATTCTGATCCATTCCGGGTGCTCATGTCTCTTAGCCGCTATACCTATGTCTTGCCTCAGTGAACACAGGAAGTGGTATGATATGAGCAGGAAATAAAATAAAAAAATAGACAGTGCAAACCTTATAAATCAATTTACTAAATGATTCATGTAAAAAAAAAGACAAAATAAATGTTTAAATAAATATGTATTATTGTAATGTAAAGCCAGAGGTATCAGCATTATTAAAATTTGTGGAGAACTGATCAGAAGAAATTCTATAGCTCAAAGTCTTAATAATATTTACATTGCATATCCCTCTCCATGTTTTTCTTGTAATATGAACTGAAGGAAATTAAAAAAAATCTTTTATTACTGTTTCTCAGAAACATTTAAAATATACATACTCTTACATCAAGGTCAGGAA
Organism: Anthonomus grandis grandis; assembly: GCF_022605725.1. NCBI lineage: Eukaryota > Metazoa > Arthropoda > Insecta > Coleoptera > Curculionidae > Anthonomus > Anthonomus grandis. The sequence continues at coordinate 25,998,668 of NC_065546.1, forward strand.
AATTTCAATCAATTTTTAATTGTTGAATAGAAAATGAGAGGCCAGACATTTTGTAATATGTATTTATAATAATCAAGTTAAAAATTAAATACTTGAAAAGTGAAACTTCTTCATTGAAATCAATTGAATTTGATTTTATTAAAGACTAAAGATTGACAATACAAAAACATAATAGTAATAAATAAAATCAGATTTTCTTACCAGAAACCTGGAATTGCTTGCCGCAAATTAATTAAAACACTACTCCCAATATTGAAAGAGAACTTTTTAGAAAAAAAGTCATAGATTTAGAATAACATCCTTAAAACAAATAGCAAACTCAACCCACGCTGGCATTCATTGAAATGAAAAACAAAATAAACTCAAATAGTATGACAATGACAAATGTTTTATCAGTCAATGTCAACAACTGTCTGTCAGCTTCTTGTCAATTTTGCCAAGCAAGATCGCCGATATACGGTTCCGATTTTCACCATACAAGCGTTAATTGAATATTTGGGAAGATACGCAACCTTATGGGCTAAAGCGTGACCGCAAATATGCGTGAAAAATAGATGGCGATTCTCTCCAGTATGCGCGAAAATAATTTCGTCCGTCGCTTCTCATTAGTAATCGGCCGATCATCCCTGAGTCGTGTGGGAGAGTTTTTGCACAGATTCGTGTTTGCCGTATTGAAATTTGGTAGTTGTTAAAAAATTTTCTTGGATATCATAATCACAAATAGATAGATATATGTAAATGTGTTTAGTTTGTGAGACAATGGCTCCTTTAGGCAAAATTAATCAGTGTGCGTATCGTGGGTGCAATAATGTAAGAAAATGTAAAAACAATGTTCTCAGTTTTTTAAGATAGAAATATTTTTAATTAATAAAAGTTTTGCAAAATCAAATAATGTATCTTCTCTAATAAACCCATCAGAGAATTTTTCAAATTTATGTCAAAACACAATAAAATCCTTTAAAAATTAATAAAATATTACTAGATAAAATAAATATAAATAAACCAAACCTATGTCCACAGCATATTGATAAATTTTTGCATTTATTAATCAAGACTTTGATTTATAACAACCTAAAATGGGAATCTCAAAATCTTATTAGAAAATCTTTAAAAAAATCTAATTATAAACCTCACAGAAAATTATCTATTTTATCTACAAAAATCAATCCGAACTCTTAAAGATATTGTCTCTTCATGTCTATGAGAGCCATTTTCTCTTTTTCTTTTTTTTACTTTAAGAAAATTTTAAATCAATATATTATGTTTATGGTCTTTAGTATTTTAAGTATTTTCAATAATTGTTTTCATGATGAAATTCATTCATGAAAAGGATAAAAATAAAGCCTAAAAAGCCTTTAAAGTTATTGAGAAACTGGTTATAGTACGAATGGTAGCTTTCCTAATTAAAAAAAATAACATATTAAATGAATGTCGAGTAATGTTTCCATTCCTGGAGAGATTATATTTGAGCTTGAAGAAGGTCACTTTGCTGCAGCGGTATTCTGCGACTTCTCTAAAGACTTTGACTGTGTCAACCATGGAATACTGCTTGGTAAGCTTTCTAGATATGGGTTTAGGGGAGTTGCTCTAGAATGGTTAACATTTTGTTTTGTTAGACAGAAAAAAGTTTGTTTGGCCAAATGGCAGTTTGTCTGAACTTTGTGTAGTAAGCAGGGTTCGTTTCTCGGTCCTATTTTATTTCTATTGTATATAAATGACCTGGCGTCTCTCCAGATAAGCGGATTCTTCACTATTTTTGCAGATGACACCACTATCTTATGGGCAGACAATAATAAAAGCACATTAACAAGAACAATTTCTAAAGATTTATTAATGATTAAACAGTGGTTTGATGCTAATTTGTTGTCTTTAAACATAGATAAGACTAAATTGTTAAGTTTTTATGTTCAGAGCAGTTCATGATTCACAACAAAGAATTGGAAGTGAATAATTTTAACAGATTTCTTGGAATTGTTATCGATCATAAACCTTAGTTTTATGGAGATATGTCAAAAGGCACAAACAAGCTAGACGATGTTATGCTGTTAGAGTGGTTTTAAATGAACTGAGATTGATATCTGCAAAAACGGTCTATTTTTTTTTTGTTATAAGTTGGAACTTACTTTCATACAAAAATACCTACAGTATGGAATAACATTTTGGAGTTGCATTAATAAACGGCTTTTTGACTTGATGTTTGTTTTTAAAAAACGAGCCATTAAATATATGTGTCATAAATCTCCACAGGACATGCAGACCCCTATTTAAAGATACTTTCCTTGTGTGGCTTGTTTATTGTTGAGTCTGCTTGCCTAATATACAAAAAATATAAATTGTATCTTCAAAATAATGGCTCCTTAAAACATTATAATATCAGAAAAAAATATAATATTCCAATGTCCATCCCGAAAAGTGAACTAAGAATTCTCTTATTTACTTGAGCATAAAAATTTTTAATCATTTTCCAAATGTCATAAAAGTCTCTAGAAGTTCTCCTCGCTTTAAAAAGTCCTTAACGAACTTTTTAAAAGCAAGTATTTTTATAGCATTAGAATTTTTTGAAGATAGTTAGGAATAGGCCAATAGTATATAATTAGTTTTTGGTAAAGATGTAAAGGTTAGAATTTGTGAAAAATTGAAAATACATTTTGTGTTTATACTAGTATGTTGAACCCACTATTGTGTATTGTTTTTAAATTATGTGTTAGTAATATGTCGATTAATGTGCCTATTTTATATCATAGAAGTACCATGTCAACAAGTAGGTACCATGTATTTATGAATAAAGTATGTTTTGAATTTTTTGAAATTCGAAATTGTATTTTAAAGAGAGAGAGGTATATAATATTTAATAGGGATGATTACAACTACTCACTAGAAATTACCTCGTTGAAAAAGCAATTAAAAGGGTTATTCAAAACGGCCAAAAAAGTGGCCAACATGGCGTCGACAAGAAGAGACAAAGTTGATTATGACTCTCTAAAGAAGGAACGTCGTATTTAAAAGTTAAAGATGTTAACTTGTAAATGAGAGAAAGTGTTTACAACAATGTATAAACGATTTTATTTTATGTTTTCAAATAACGCCAGAAACAAATAAAAAACCATTTTGCCAAATTTCACCTTTTTCCTGAATATTAGGAAGTATTTGGCATTTTTCCAATTTTTAGATTGCATAATTAAACCATTTACTGCTCATCCTTACCTTGGACATCTTGTATAATCGCGATGAGACCCTTCATACTGTTAAACAAAATATTTGTTTTTTTTTCTTATTAACTTTTTCTAGTTTCAAGAATTAGTAATTAAGTGTTTGCCTGTATTGCAAATTAAAATATGACCTATTTTTTAAATTTTATAGTGTTGTTACACCCTTATTCAAAACCTTTTAAATTTTGCGATTTTATTTTTATATTAATTTCAGTTAAAGGTATCTATTTTTCAATATTTTTGTCCAAAAAAAGTGTACTTCACAGATCTCACTACCCTATACAGTTTTTGAGATATTGGCTGGTTTCACAAACCCGTATTGTCAAAAATTACATTACGGGCTACTTTTTGCAAAAAATTATTGACTCTAAAAAACTATAGTACCGTATATAGATATTAAATCTTTAATTATTTAATTTACTCTTTATATTTACGTGAAACCTACCTATATCATCACCTTTATTTAATATTTTTGTTAATTTTCTAATTAATAAATAAAAGCTTATTGAATTTTTCTTTTGTTTTTATTTATTTATTTTTGTCTCAAAAAAGGATTTTGGTAAGTAATTTATTATTTGTTAATAAAATTTAAGTTGTAAGAGATAGCACCTTCCAATACATTACTTGACCACCACATTTATCTAGTTATTTATGCGAGATCACAGCTCATTTAAATATCGGCAATAACAAAATAAATAAAAGCGCTGTTATCATCATCGCCCTTGTCTTAAAAAAATAACAAAACGGCCGGGCGCCCAAAGATTCCCGCGTCGTTAAACTGCAAATGGTCAATATAGCGCCGACAAAGAAAAACAAAGTTGATGATGGCTCTTTAAAGACAGAACGTCGTATTTGAAATTTAAAGGTGTCATCGTATAGGCGAGAAAAAGTGGTCACAATAATTTATTCATTTAATAAATACTTTTGTCATATATTTTGAAATAACGCCAGAAAAAAAATTAAATGATTTTGCCAAATTTAGATTTTACCTACAAAGTATTTAGATTTTATTATAAAAGGACACTATATCGCTCAACTTTCCTCTAATTATACCACCTCTATTGACGTCCTTTATAACCGTGATGCGGGGATAGTTTTAAGTATAGTTGTAACAACTGGTAATTGAGAATTTTCCTGTGTCGCTTAAAACTTAAAATGTGGCCTATTTTCTATTTCTATTAACATCCTCACTTACAACCCCTTACTTTACAGATCTCACTACGCTGCACAATTTTTCAGATATTGAATCACATGATAAAATGGGTTACTTTTTACAACAAATTATTGATCAAGAAGTTATATTACCATCGGTATTAAGTCTTATGAATAATTTCAATTATTCTTTATAATATTTACGTGAAACCTACTTATATCTTAAAATTTGTTCCATATATTTTATGTATATTAGTTTTTAGTTAATTAAGTGCAACGGGCTTTTTATTTAAAAACTTGACCCTCTTGAACACAAAATGGAGGAAACATAATGTTTGTAGGAATTATAACTTGTATTAAACTTTGTTGGTAATTTTGTAAAAATAGCTTTTTATATATATTTATGTATTAATTTTTGTCTCAAAAACATATTTTGGTAAGTAATTATTTGTTTATAAAATTAAACTTTTAAGAAATTTCAATATGCCTCCACCCTTAAGTATATCACTTATCACTTGACCACCACATAAATGACACCGTGTTGTATGTTCAAAAAAAATAATAAAAACATAGCTGGCAGCATCATCCCATATCTTAAAAAAATATCCAACACGGCCGCGTAACCGGAGATTCCAGCGTCGTTGAAAACCTGACTCAAAGAAGCCAAAAGCCATGTCCATGCAGCTAAAATAAAATCGTTCCTAGATTTGACGCTTCGCGGCAGCACCACACGGTACACGAAACTGAACGGCAATCCGATAGTCGACCGGGTACACTTTTTAACACAGGATTGCGTATCTTCCCAAATATTCAATCAACGATACAAGTTTCATCCAGGTGCTCTAACTCGTAGCGCAAACGGGCCGAATTTGCCGCCACGATACCGAAAACCTCGCGATTACGTCATCTGGCCATGTGCGACTCGATAGTGACGTCGTCCGTATGCTTTAAAATTGGGTGCTGGACCGCTAACTATATTGTACCATGCGTTGGCTCCCGTGGTGTCGACGGTATGACTATATGGTTGATTGGAACGGCTTATTTTTTGGAGTTTTTCTTAAAAACAGTGCGTTGCGGAAAAACGGTAAAATTTGAATAAAAACGGTTTTTAGTGGATTATAGCCAGATAGTGTCCGGTGATTTAAGAAAAAAAAATGGTTTTCGTAGGTGTCATAGGTATGCCAGTATAAAGCGTCAAAGTTAAAAAAAGGTGTAGAGCAAAAACTACTCTACGTAGAAGGTTGTAGAGTATGTCGAAAAATAGGATTTAAAAAGTTCTTAAATCGCTGAGGTGCCGCCAATAAAGAGTTCTTAAGAAAAATAGAAAAAATCGGTCAAAAAAAAGGCTCTAAAAGGGGTTCATATTTGTTAATACAGCTCAATCTGTATAATACGTAGCGCCATGAGTTAATACCTCCATTTAATCTTAAAGGATTAAGCTTTCAAATGGTGTAAACAAAAAAAATTAAAAAAAATTTTTAAAAGTAGAAAAAAATTTATTTCTCGAAAATTCACTTTTTTTCCGAAAAAAAAAATTTTCAAGTTTGAGCTCGTTTATCTCGGAAGGAGTTTCTTTTTGAAAAAAATAGTTTTAACAAAAAAGAAAGATACATTTACGTAGAAAAGGGCTGTTTTGTCCGCATTGTCGGGAACGTTACCGTTTAGGCACTACAACCGTTTAAGTCCGCGAGGTACCGCGCAAAAAGTTCAAAATTCATTCACAGAAAAATCCAACTTCTAAAGGGTTAATCTTAAAAAGCGCCCTTTCAGAGTTGCTTTATGTAAAGGCCTTTAACGTCAATGAGTTTCAGAAAATTCGGCTCGGTCAGTTTTCCAGAATGACTTAATCAAAATTTTTTCACCAAAAAAACGTTTTTTGCCACGCCCACCCCTTCGAAATGGCCAAAAAAAAATTTTTTACCGTTATATTCGCTCATCCTTCCTACATAAAACGGTAAAAACCCAAAAAAAAAAAATTCGCCATAAAACAAAAGTTATTAGCATTTATGTGGCGCAGGGTCGGAAAATTGCTCGATTTGTCACAAGCACATAATAAGAGCTTCGCTCTAATAACAAATACACTGCTCAACCAAAATATTGTTCTTTGGCTATTGCGATAGTATATATTGAAGATTGTTATGGAAACTTCCAACCTATAAGGGTATTTCTGTATTCAGCTTCCCAAACCAACTTTATTTCGGAAAAAAGAATGTTGCACAAACTTTTTATTCCCAGATCATTATTTCTAAGATCTTTTTCTGTATGTTCAAATTTGCCTTCCTTGGATATTTCTACAAATGATTGGAATCACATTAAAAATTTACACTTAGCGGACAAAAGGTTTGATTTCAGGAGCTCTATAGATTTGCTTCTTGGAGCTGATTTCTTTGCTGAAATGCTTCGAGAGGGTCGAGTTCAGGATAGTCCTGGCCAGCCCACAGCACTAGAGACAATATTTGGCTGGGTTCTCTTAGGAAAAATTGATAGTTCTATATCCAAAGGCAACATTGACATTTCATCATACTATACAAGTACCTTCCATTTGCACCTCGAAAAATTTTGGGAAATAGAAACAATGAACGCAAAAATTCAACGATCCCCAGATGATATTAAATGTGAAGAACACTTTCAAAGGACAGTTGAACGCTATTTCACGGGACGCTTCATTGCCTCCTTCCTCTTTAAGACTCCTAAACCCAGTTTGAGAGATTCATATTCTATGGCTTTTTGAAGGTTTACCTTGCTTGAGTCAAGGTTACGAAAAAATCCAAAATTATATATGGATTATTCTGATTTCATGCAAAATTATCTTGACTTTCATATCTCGCTCGTTTCAAATGATAATTTACTTCTTTGTCCTTAATAATTCACTTTTAACAGGTCGAAAATTACAAAGTGAGATAAATTGTTTGTTGTCAGTTTTTCGATGTTATAACTTCGTATTTATTACCGATATTAAACACTGTTTTCGAAATATCTTGGTACGCAACGAGGATAGAGACTTCCAGCGTATTCTTTGGCGTTTTGATTAATGAAAGCCAATACAAACTTATGTTTGTTATTTAATCTTTCAAAGTTAAATACAGTGACATATGGGCACTCTTCATCACCCTATCTCTATATTCGAACTATATTCGAACTGTTAACGAATTGGCCAAGCGAGAAAGCTCCAATTATCCCAATACTTCAGACATTCTAAATTCACAAATCTTTGTTGATGACTGTTTTGAGGATAGCTCAAATATTGAGTCCGGTTTGAGTCTCCAACGAGCACTTATCGACTTACTTAAGTCGTTTGAGTAAATGGAGGGGTTAAAGCTGAGAAAATGGGCCAGTAATTGTATGGAACTTCTTTCAAATATTCCAGAATCAAACCGTCAAATGTCTCTAAGCTATGACAAAGATGAGTAGTCACTGCGTGTGCCTGTGCTTTATTAGTAGATTAATTTCAATCGATTACAGCCCAAAAGAATTCTTGCTTATTGGATTCGATTACTTCCTAAATCCAGACGTATTCTCATACTTTAGACTTTTCATCCATTTATGAAATGGAAAGGATTTTGTCAATACTCATAAAGTATGTCTAAATGCAATCTGTCAGTATAAATAATATCTGTCACTTAGTGACAGATATTATAAAAATATCTGTGGCTTTAATTTAAAAAAAAAACAAACTTTTTTTGAATTTGAATTTTTTGAATTTGCCAAAGCTTTATATTCAACCAATGGAGAGTTGCCAGTCCAAAGGATTCCCCAATTAAAGTATTTTTACATACCGCTCTCTACTTTTGTGGTCCATTTTTTACTGTTATGGGCTGCTATAGGATGCAAAGATTTTCAAGTCGTAGGTTTGTGTTTATATGTGCACTTCAACTATCTTGTGTGCTCTTTAACTTATCGGAGTTGACCTCCGACCTCAGCACTGAATCTTTTATTGCATCTTTTTGACGTTTCGTTTATTTAGATAATGGAACAAATTTTCATGGTGCTGATAATTTACTAAAAGAATATTCAAAGTTACTTTCACAGCAACTTTCTATTACATGGCATGGGAGTCCAAGTGGTGGTCCTTATTTTACTGCTGTAGCTGAGGAAGGAATTAAATCAGTAAAATCGCATCTGTAAAGAGTCATAGGAATGCAGAGGAAATTTCGAAATTTGTATGTTAAGTCGAAGCACTTCTAATCTCTAGACTTTTTACAGAAAGTTCTAATCCAAATGATCTCTTTCTTATAACACCAGAACATTCCTTAACACTTAAATCCATAAACTCTTCTTTTCATCTTAAAACTCTTCTTTGTTATTATTATTTTTTATTTTTGTAAGTATAATGTATTATATTGGTCAGTTGAAAATAGATACATTGTAAATATGGTCTTAAATTTTACCTATTGCTAATGTATTGTGTTGCATGCTGCAATTAATTATTATCGGGTGTTTAATTTAAACTAAGCATGTCAGTGTATGTTAAAAGCCATGACTATTTAAACTTAAACTTGTATACCCGCCTTAAATTAGTCACTTTACATAAAAAAAATGAATAAAACAATCAAAAAATTACAAGAAAATAATAGACATGTAAATTATCGCCTACTATGAAATATTATGTTTTAAGTTTTATAAAATCAGAATTTTAAAAATTGCTATTTGTTACAAAGACGAGAGGGTTTAGATATAGGAAGGTCTTATTAAATTCGGAAAATAATTCATTGTCACATTTATTGGTGATTACTTGCCTTATAAAAACTATAATAGTTTAAACCTAATTTTTCAACGTTATGTACAAAATAGTAACTTTTTCTCAAATAAAATGTGAAATTCATTAGTTTAGTGCTCCTCAGTGCAAATATGGTAAAAAAAAAGAAAACAAATTCTAAGGAATTTTTTATTAAAATTGTCTCAGTATTTTCACGAAACACAAAAACAGACTGGGTAAAGCTTAAGTTACATGCCTCTAAGATGTCTATTTAGCACTTTAAAATGTCTATTTAGTATTTAACTATTTTTATACTTTGCTTATTCAGCTTCTTAATAGAAGCCTATAAATCTGTGTGCTTTAGTTTATCTCAGTTAGTTGTCTTGTAAGCTTAGTAGTCGCTTATTCTGTATTAAATAAAATTGTTTTTTAAAAACGATTTTTGTTTTGGCCACCACGTAATTGGCGCAGTCGGTAGGATAGGCCAAGATCGGATTTATAAAACACACAAAAAAAATATACCGAAAATTTGGGTATATAGTGGTTAAAATTCGTTCGTTTCGTTTCTACGATTTAAAGCCTCTCGAACGTGTGTCCAGACGTACAGAAGACGAATAGCCCAAGCTCCAGCTCACAGACCAGGGGACAGGAACAAAATCGTCCAATAGGTGAGGAGAGAGGACAAAAATCGCCGAACTCCATAGAAGCTAAGAATCCATGTTGAAACTATTACCACTTCTATCGTAAGTGATCCTTTGAATTTATTTCCTTTTATTAATTGATTTTATTGATTTATTTATCTGATTTGATTTTTATATATATTGTTTTATAATTCCAATAGAATATCTATTCACTTTATTTAGTAATTTAAGTTTAAAACCCGAATTCGATAAAATGGCACAACCCAACTATCAATTGATTCGATACCAAGCATATAATATTCCTTCTTATGATGGTAACTCAAAAACTCTTAATCGATTTATAGCATCATGCGAGCATTTTTTACAAAATCATCAAAATAGAACAGATCCCAATAATGCGATCAATATTTGTTTGTTTGATATAATCATAGGTAAATTAATTGGTAGAGCAGCTGATCTTATAGCTCCTCGTACTGAACTTGATTCATGGCACAAAATTAAAGATGTTTTATTAATAACCTTTTCGGATCAAAGATCTGAAGACTGTCTTGTCCAAAATATTATAAGCATGAAAATCGAAAAACACAAAAACTTATTTTTGTTTGGTCAACGTATCCCAGATGCTAGATCACTATTGTTTACAAAAATTAATATTTCCAACAATACTAATGAAGTTAAACTTTTAAAAATTACCCAATATGACGATCTTTGCTTAAAAATTTTTATAACTAATCTTAATTATCACATGCAACTGGTCGTTAGACTTAAAAATCCAGACTCTTTAGAGCAAGCCCTTTCATTTGTTAGAGAGGAAGAGAATTTCCTTCAATTTAGAAATCGATCAAATCAAACTAATAATAATGATAGTTCTAGTAACTCTAACCAACGGACCAATCATCAAAAACCTAATAATCAAAAACCTGTAATTTTTCCCATAAGTTATAGTAATGCCTTGAATAGATTTGATAATTTGCAAAGAATTCATAATAATTATCAACCTAATCAATATAATACCCAACGATTTAATCAATCCCAAACTTATTCTTTCCAGTTTAGACAACATAACCCTAATTTTAATCAAAACCGATTTAATAATTCTTCTCAATTTAGACCATATAATCCTAACTTAAATCAAAATCTATTTAATAATCAAACTTTTAATGCCAGACAAAATACGCAAAATAATTATCCAGAACCAATTGATACATCCTCTTCAAAGTCGAGACTAAGATCTGTACAAAAACCTCAACAAATATTTAATAATAATTTAGAATCGATTGATTATTTTGACGAAAATAATTATTCTTCTGCGAATAATTTAGAGGAAAATCCCTTAGAAAATTACGACCCTGACTTTGACTATAACCAATATTACTACGAAAAATTTTCTGAAAAAGAAAATGAAGTTCAAAAAATGTCCCCTTCAGATGAACAAGATGATTCTAGAAATTTTCAAATAACCCAGAATACAGAAGATGTGACGTAATATATTTAAATACCTATACAGCAACAAATTTACCGATTCTTTATATTCCAGAATTAAATGCTAGATTTTTATTGGATACTGGAAGCGGAAAATCTTTTATTAAACCTTCTATTGCTTATAACGTATACCCCAATCACATTTTTAACGAATATTTTACTGTAAGAACAGCCCATGGTACTTCAATCCATAACGAAGTAATTGATACCAATTTTCCCTTGTTTTAAAATAAATAAAAATCATTCCTTTTATTTATTCGATTTTTCTGAAAAATTCGACGGTCTATTAGGAATAGATTTCTTTATGGATGTAAACGCCATAATAAATTTTAAAAACTCAACCCTTGAAACACCAAATGTAATTTTACCCCTACAATTTGACATTCCGAATAATCCCATTGATTTATCAATAAAAAACCCCTATGAGTAATTATTGTTCTCCTTTAAATTTAACAAAAAATCCAAACAATAGTATTCCAAACGTAAGCTCAACCTTGCACTCATTTAACCCACCAGACTTTAAACGCAAACACATCATTTTAGAGCCTCGTATGACACAAAAGGTTCAACTACCCGTAAAAATAAGAAACGGCACTGGCATACTTAATTATAAAAACTTTAATGGTGCTGAAATGCCTAAAGCTCTGGTTACCATAGAAAATTATCATGCGACAACAATGATAATGAATTCTAGCGAAGTAAGTCTTAAATTAGAAATTTTAAAGCCCTTTGATATTGATCTTGTTAACGAATTAAAAAACAATTTTATTGAAAAAATAGAAACAGATATAGGATTTGACAAAAATCTAGATAACAAATTAAAATCTAATTTAAAAAATTTAAGGTTAAATCACTGCAATAAAGAACAATATAATGCTATTCGAAATTTATGTTATGAATTTAGAGACATATTCTATTCAGAAGATGTTCCTTTGACTTTCACAAACCAAATAAAACATAACATTAAATTAACAGATAATTCACCAATATTTACTAAAAGTTATCGTTACCCTCATATCCATAAAAAAGAAGTTAAGACTCAAATGGAAAGAATGTTAAAAAATGGCATTATTGAACATTCTACTTCTCCATATTCTAGTCCTATTTGGATAGTTCCTAAAAAAGTTGATTCTAGTGGAAAGAAAAATGGCGCATAGTTATTGATTATAGGAAATTAAATCTAAAAACAATTGACGACAAATTCCCACTTCCTAACATTAATGACATTTTAGATAAACTAGGTAAAGCTCAATATTTTACTACGTTAGACCTAGCCAACGGATTCCATCAAATAGAGATGCATCCTGATAACGTTCATAAAACAGCTTTTTCAACAGACACGGGCCATTTTCAATTCAAAAGAATGCCTTTTGGACTAAAGAACGCACCCGCTACCTTTGAACGCGTTATGAATAATATTTTAAGAGGATTACAAAATGAAACCTGTTGTGTATATCTTGATGACGTAATAATTTTTAGCACTTCCCCACAAGAACACATACAAAGACTAAAATCAATTTTTCAAAGATTTAGAAATGCAAATTTAAAAATCCAGCTTGATAAATCAGAATTTTTACATACCGAAGTTAATTATTTAGGTCATTTAATAACAAAAGATGGTGTTAAGCCCAATCAAGACAAAATAATCGCAGTTAAAAATTTCCCGATTCCTAAGACTCAGAAAGAAATCAAGTCATTTTTAGGATTAGCCGGTTATTATAGGCGCTTTATAAAAGATTTCGCGAAAATATCGAAACCAATGACATTATGTCTTAAAAAGAACGCTAAAGTAACTCATACACCACCATTTGTACAATCTTTTAATCATTTAAAAAATCTTTTAATTAATGCTCCAATACTTAAATATCCTGACTTTAATAAATCTTTTGTCCTAACCACTGATGCATCTAATATTGCAATCGGTGCAGTTTTATCACAAGACCTTTCACCTAATGATCACCCTGTAGCTTATGCCTCAAGAACTCTCAATGAAACTGAACAAAAATATTCGACAATTGAAAAAGAACTTCTTGCTATTATTTGGGCATGTAAGTATTTTAGACCATATCTTTATGGTAGGAAATTTACAATTTTTACTGATCACAGACCCCTTGATTGGTTGTTTAATTTAAAAGAACCTAATTCAAAGTTAATGCGATGGAGATTAAAGTTAGAAGAGTACGATTACGAAATTATTTACAGAAGCGGAAAACAAAATACCAATGCGGACGCTTTATCAAGAATTCAACTTAATGCTTTAGAAACTAACTCCTTACAAAATAATCCCGGTGACATAGTCGATGACATTGACCAATTTTTAGAAAACTTTAGTCTTGACAATTTTAACCCCAATGAATTACCACCTGATGACGTAGCTAAAACTCTAGATAGTTTAGAACGACCCTCAACTTTAAAAGGAAACGAAAAAATTAACATTTTACAAAATATAAGACTAATTCCTTCTGACATTTCCAATACAGTACACAGTACTAATGTTAATGAAACCCTTAAAGACATACCTCTTTTAGACGAAATAATAAACAATAAAAATATTCAATTTATTGTAAAGAAATCCCCTATAAAGAGTTTATAGAATGCAAAACTGAAACTTTTGAAAATAAAAGAATTTTCTATATTATTATCCCAGCTAAAATTCAAGCAATAATTAAATTCTTTAAAGAATATCTAACTAATAAAACTACTTACGTGTATTTTATATTAAAAGATTTACGATCCTTATTCCAAGAAGTATTAAGTAATCATTTTAATGAATGTAAATTAATGGAATGCACCAAATTAATTAATCATGTTCAACCTGAAGAAGAAAATCAAATAATTCAATTCTCACACGAAGGTAAAACTAACCATCGTGGTATTCAAGAAACACTTACTCGAATTAAATTAAATTATTACTGGCAATCTATGAAAAATGATATAACCAATTATATTAACAATTGTGAAATTCGCCAACGAGCAAAATATAATCGGAGACCTCCTAATGTTCCTTTAATACTAACGGAAACACCCTCGAAACCTTTCGAAATAATTCATATTGATACCCTTCTTATTGGAAAAGAAAAATTTCTAGTAATAGTCGATACATTTTCTAAATATGGAACCATATTTTGGAACTGCTATGTCAGTAGTACAAACTTTCGTACAATACTTTTCTTTTTACGGTATCCCGAAATTAATCGTTTCAGATAAAGGTAGTGAGTTTAAAAATGAGACCGTTAAAGAACTTTTAACTTCACATAATATTAAAATACATTTCATAACTCCCCATCATCATGAATCTAATAGTCCCGTTGAACGTTTAAATTCTACTTTAATAGAACATATAAGACTTCTAAAAGAAAAAGATCCCAATAAAGACATTGTACAATTAATACCTTATGCAATTATCGCGTATAATAGTACTATACATTCAAGTACGCATTCTACTCCCTACGAACTTGTATTAGGACATACAGACTCACAAGATCCCATGAAATTAATGCCTTTGCAACAATTAACGCGGAATATATACATACGTACAGAACTAAAACTGACGCTTTATATAATAAAGTAAAAGAAGATACAATTAAATTAAAAGAAAAAACAATTGCCAAACACAATCAAAATAAAAAACCCAAAGAATTACAAATAGGATGTTATATCTATAAAAAACAAGAAAAACGTTTAGGAAAACTTAATCCTAAATTTAAAGGTCCTTTTATTTTAACTAAAATTTTAGAAAATAACAAAATTGAAATACAAAATCCTAATAACAACAAAAAAGAAATTGTACATCTTAACGAAACTAAAATAATACCCATTGTTGCAGATGGATCATCTATTTACAACGCAATAAGAATAAAATTTCACGAATTAAACGGAAACCCTGGAATGCTACCCTATAAATTAGGTACAGCCAAAATAATTACAAACCATTGGTCATTAATTCAAATACAAAATTTAAACCCAATTATAGAAGAATTTTATATTCTAAAGGGACATTCACTAATTAACACCCTAAAAACTGAACCTTTGTACATAAGAGAATATGAAAATACATTACTGCCCCTTTTTGTCTATGAGAAAAGAATCATAAACAGCATTAAGCAAATAAACCCTATTAATTTTAATAAGAAACAAAAGCGAGGTATTTTCAATCCTCTTGGTTCACTTATAAAAGTCATTACAGGAAATTTGGATAGCGATGACGCAAAAAGATATGATAATCTAATTAGTCAATTACAAGAAAATCAAAATAAGTTAAAAGAAGCTTCAAAAAATCAAGTAACATTAATAGAAAAATCAATTAATCAATTTCAAAGTATTATATCAAATATTTCTGCTAATCAATATATTCTTAAAAGCCGAATTCTACAATTAGAAGCGACAATAAAAGAAGTAGCTCTTATTCAAACAAATAGTAATCAGTATCTCGGATTACACTTGATGGTTAATCAAATATCCATGATGTATCAAGCTATTTACGATGTATTAGAAAAAACAGAAGTAGCCATATCATTCGCAAATTCAAACACCTTGCATAATTCTATAATCGATCCAATTGAATTAATTAAAGAAATACAGTTATTTAAAAATCAATTGACTATTGATAAATTGCCATTAGAAGCTAACATTGAAAATATTCTTAATTTTGAAAAAATAATTGAGATCAAATCTTACTCAAAAAATGGAATCATAACTTTCATATTGGAATTGCCATTGGCTGAATCGGATGTATATCACTATTACCAATTATATCCTTTACCAATCCCCGAAGACCAAGAAAAACAATTCTACCTAAATCTACCACAAAAACCCTTCCTTGCACTTAGCGATAGTAAATTTTCCTACATGGATCAATTGTGTACGGAATTACAAAGTAATGAATATCTATGTAAAGATCCACATACAGCTTATATCGACAAGGACCCCCCTTGTGCTGTCCAGTTAATCAAATACCAACAAAATGCTACAACATGTCGCATATTCGTATCAAAATCCACGATGTCCAAGTCAAGAAGATTATGGATGGAAAATGGTTGCTGACCATTCCTGAACAACTCATCGTTCCTGTTTCATGTCCCAATTCAAAAGATAATGTTCCACTTCATGGATCCTACTTGGTTGAAGCCACCAATGAATGTGTTGTTCAAATTAAATCATTCATCCTGAGGACTTACAAACCAAGCAAACTCAATTATGACGACGTCTCCCTGCCAAGACTAAATATGAGCTTCCATTTCCACGATGACAAGAAGATATCCAACCCTTTCACTTTGGACCTTAATTCCATAAACCTGGAAGAAACAAAGAAGATCTCCATAGAAAACAAAACGCCTTGAAGATATCAAGAATCCAGTAAACTTTCGTTCAACTAGTTTTTGGACAATTTTATTGTATATAATAATAATAATATTATAAATTATCTTCTTTTTAGGAAAATGGCTATACTTATTGTTTTTAAGAAAACGCATAATTATCCAACGTAACATTCCCGATCATGACGAAATAACTGTATAACTATATTTTATTGATTTGTATTATTTTATATATTTTAGCTTATTGGTTATGAAATACCACACCCTAAAGGGTATGCTTTTATTTTAGGGCGGAGGAGTTACATCCCTCTAAGATATCTATTTAGCACTTTAAAATGTCTATTTAGTATTTAACTATTTTTATACTTTGCTTATTCGGCTTCTTAATAGAAGCCTATAAAAATGTGTGCTTTAGCTTATCTCAGTTAGTTGTCTTGTAACCTTAGTAGTCGCTTATTCTGTATTAAATAAAATTGTTTTTTAAAAACGATTTTTGTTTTGGCCACCACGTAATTCTTAATAAAACCTACCTTTATTTACGCTGTAGAATCCAAACATCAAATAATATACAGGATGTCCTACTAAAAAAAACATAGCTTTAATATGTTTCTGCACGTTGAAACACCATGTATGTTATGACCATAGTTTTAAAAGAACTTCTAGAATGCCTCTAATAATCCCAATATCTATTTTTTTAAGTGAGTTTTTGTTTTAAGTTTTATAAAGTGCTTGATCTTTTTGAAAATGAGATGGATTGAGGTTTTCTTCTTGTAAAAAATTCTGCACAGATGATTTTGATATATGATTAACCGCAGCAAGGCTCTCAAGCTCTCTTCTTCAACGGTCGCTAAAGTAATTTCTTCATCATCAGTGGTAACAATGGAGTGTCTTCCTGTCATGGTTCTTTGGAGTGACTGATCGTATCTCTCCCAGCCGCTGCATTGAGCAAATCTAGCATTACATTACGATTCGCTATAAGCTAAAAGCTTATCAGCATATTCTTCGTCATTAAAATAAACCATTATTAATATTAAAATTTTATAATTTTTTTATTGTCAAAATATATTTACACGGTAATATTTATCGTTAAGTTGCTATAACAAATACATGAGCACCCTGTAGATCCGAAAGTAAGACGTTTAGGACATTTATATGTTTTTTTCTTATCTTTTGTTGGAGAATTACCCTATATCATTTGAGGGTAGAGTTCCTGGACACTCGGTATATTTACAAAGAAAGGAACGAGAGGCGTCTATATACACAGTGAACAGCTAAAATACGGAACAAATTGATTAAAAAATAAATGAGGACGTGTTCGAAAAAACGCTTGCATTCGTCGATTAATATTTTTGGTTGCGCATTTTTTTTTACAAAAAATTTGTATACAGGGTCTCATGTAGCCGTGATCGATACCAACTTTCTTATTTTAAATTGAATATTCTGTATGTTATTATATTTTTGGATTCTACACAAAATTATAAACATTTTGATGTATCACATGTCATACTTTTATTCAACGGTTTCTAAGATAGGCGGTTTTGAATACCGCTGTTACAAAATAAATAAGCATTACTTAAGGTATAAAATGCATATTGTCTTGATAAGTTAATTGTCAAATATGACTTGTATCAGTACGCATTTAAAGTAAATATGGTTCTTTGAAATTCTCTTTTAGAAACTCAACGAATTAAAATTCTATTTTTTTTTGCTTTACTGAGATAAACAAAGAACTCAAGAAGAAGTTTGTAATTTGTTTAATGCAAAAATATTCGAAAAGGCCTATTACAAGAAGTACAGTAAGTAAAATTAAAAGAAAATTTAGAGAAAGAGAGACAGTGAAAAATCGTATACAAACCAATGTCGTCCAAAAATTATTGAAAATACAAGATTGAATATTTTATTAGAAGGGGAAGATCATCCCCCATATTGCCAACAAACAACTTTGCATGTATTAAAGAAAGAAAAGTATCATCCATATAAACTAAGACTAATGTATGAGCTAAACGATAATAATCCTGATCGCAGACTAGAATTCTCTGAAAATTTGATGGAAATGTGTAACTTAATCCATTGTTCCATAGACAGATACTATTTAGTAATGAAGCCACGTTTTGTTTAAATGGTACGGTAAGTAAGCAAAATTTTAGGTATTGGAGCACGAATAATCCTCATTAAATGAAAGAAAATCATACACAGCATTTGCTAAAATTAAATGTTTGGGCAGGGATTTTAAATAATAAAATTATTGGAACTTTTTTTTCCGATCAATATAAAATAACTGATATTTACAATTTCTTCAAAATGACTTAATTTCAACTCTCGCATTTTTTTTCCGAGACTCAGCTAATTATGCCAAATAGATCTATTTGGTTTCAACAGGATGGTGCCCCACCTTATTTTTCATGCGAATATTTGAATGCGGTATTTTGCGGACAGTGGATTGATAGGAGGGATCCTATGGAATGGCCTGCAAGATCCCCAGATCTCACATTTCTGCATTTTTTTCTTTCGGCGTATTTAGAATCAAAAGCTTATAAAAAGAAACCGCATAATTTTGATGATCAGTCAAATTAATGAAAATACTCTAAGTAATGTTTTGAATAGTTTTTAAATAAACTAGCATTTTGCCAAGAAGTGAATGGTCGGCATTTTAAACACTTATTAAAGTAATTAAAATATTTAATTCGTCTATTTTCAAATTTTTTATGTTTTTTTTCAATTTTTAGTAGAATAAGTTTTAAAGGCTTTTAATTCATAGGAACATCAGTTTTCAAAACCGCGTATCTTAGAAACAGTTGAATAAAAGTATGGTATGTGATACATCAAAATGTTTATAATTTTGTGTAGAATCCAAAAATGTAAGAAACTCGGTATTGACCACAGCTACATGAGACACTCTGTATACAAAATTTGTTGAAAAAAATGCACAACCGAAAATATTAATCGACGTGTGCGAGCATTTTTTTGAACACGGCCTCATTTATTTTCTATTTAATTTGTTCAATATTTTTGCCGTTCACTGTATATACAGGGTGGCCGTCGATTTTTGATTTAAGGGGCACGATTTTTTTAATACTTCTAACCCCTTAACATTAACCCCTTGGCAGGGGTTGAAACCACCCTCAGAATTTTAAATAGGAGTGGGGCTCAAGTGATTATTCTAGTTACAACTGCGAAATTTGAAATTGCTAACTTGACTTTTCACAGTATGACAGCTTGTCAAAGATTTTGAAATAACTCGCAGCGGTGACATTCACCCTAACTTTTTAAGGGGAATGAGTGTATTGTGATAAATCTTTTGAAAGAGCATTAAATTTTCTTTACAACAGGGCTTTGTTTTTTAAATTTGAGCTACCCATCGCCAAGTAAAAATTTTCAATCCAGAATTTTATGTTCAGTAAACAAGTTGTTGTAAGTTATGTACTGTGCTGTGCTTTCGATTCAATAAAAATAGTTTATTCTATCGCGGAGAGAGTGGAAATTACTGAATTATACATTATAAACAATCAATGTGCAAGACTAACGGCAACTTTGTTTATTGAGAGGCATGCAGATAAATATGTACATCATGGTTACATCCTAGAGTTAGTGGCAAAATTTCGAGAAACTGGTTCGGTGGCATATACAAAACGGAATATTGAAAATCCAATGAGAAATGAGGCAATAATAGTCGGTGTTCTTGGTGAAGTTAGTATGAACCCTACATCAAGTATCAGAAAACTTTCTCATGTAACGGGAGTCTTGTGGACTACTGTACAGAGAATTATAAAACATAATAAATGGCACCCATATAAAATTTCTTCAAGAATTAAATGAATATGATAAACTGTAAACGACCGCCGTTTACAGTTTTGTGAAATAATGTCCGAACTAATTTCAAATAATCCCAACTACCTTTTAAATGTTTGCTGCTCAGATGAATGTTCATTTTTTCTCAATTGCACTGGAAATCGTCATAATTGTCGGTACTGGTCCGACACAAATCCAAGGATCTACCATGAGGGGTTCATACTAAACAATCTTAAAAATAAACGTTTGGGTTGGTATTTTTGGTAATCACATAATTGTACCATTTTTCATACCGGGAAATTTAAATGGAGATACGTACATTACGTTATACGTACCTTTTGGAAAATACCGTTAACCCAGCATTGATTTAAATTTTGGAAAACGACCAACGCTACCATGAAGTAAATGCGATGTTTCAGCAAGACGGGCTCCTCCTCATTATGCATTACCAGAACGGCAGTTTCTGGATAAAACGTTTCCTGGTAGATAGATTGGCAGAAGGGGTGCAATCGAATGACCCGCGAGATCATCCGATTCATCTGATGTCCTCATCTTTATTTATTTTTGTGGGGACATCTAAAATTTATTAAACAGTTACTGTACTGTTGTATAGAAGTGAACGGCGGATATTTTTAATATTTAATAATATAATGCGTCAACATTTAATAAGTACTAATCAATAAAATTAAATTAGATTTCTCTGGAACCCGCAGCTCAGATTTACAAAACAAAGTGCTATTGTAAAGAAAATTTAATGGCCTTTCAAAAGATAAATCACAACACACTTCTTCTCATTTAAAAAATAAGGGTGAATGTCGCCTCCGCTAAGAGGTTGTGGGGTTAAAATGTGGGGTTAAAAAAATAGTTTTTCCAAAATCAAAAATCGATGGGTGCGAGCGTTTTGATTTTGTAAATCAAGAACCTCGAAAAATTAGCGCTAAATAAAGCCTTTAAAATAACCAGTTAACCCCCACTCCTATTTAAGATTTTGAAGGTGGTTGCAACTCTTGCCAAGGGGTTGATGTTAAGGGATTAAAAGTATTAAAAATATTGTCCCCCTAAAATTACAAATTTGCGGTATTTTTATTTCTTTAAAAAACCAAACCTTGCTAGACTGTTTTCGATGAGCCACCCTGTATATGTATACAGTGAAGGTCTTAATTGTCCCCGCCCCTCTTAACTTTTGAATGCTTTTATATAAAAATTTGAAATTTGGTACACATGGTGCAAAACTTCAAAATGGTAACGGGACGCCAACATAGGTCTATTGGTATTGTATATTTTGGTAACACAGAAATGTAACTATTTCACTATAAAAGATGTTAAAAATGTGCGCCATTAATTTCAAGACAGTAAAATAATTTATTGGAGAACTCTTGACGAACATTTGAAAAATGGCAACATCAATATTGCAACATGCATCAATTATTCTTTGACGTAGATCAAAGATAGATTCTGGCTGGGTGACGTAGACTTTTTGTTTCAAGTAGCATCATAAAAAAAAGTCCAGAGGTGTAAGATCGGGCGACCTGGCTAGTCACTCGGTAAGCTCTCAACGACCAATCCACCGATTAGGGTAAGTATTAGTCAAACATTCTCTAACATTTCTGCTAAAGTGAGATGGTGCCCCATCTTGTTGAAAAACTGTTTGCAACTCAAATTCATGAGGATTGCCTTCAATAATCTCAAGGATCAGTAGGTTTACTGCATTTTCCAACATGTTTAAACAAAGGTTCCCTATCAAATTTTGATTTAAAAAGAGAGGCCCAACAATGTGATTCCCTAATACACCAGCCCACATATTCATTTTTTTTTAGGTGTTGTGTGTGTGTTATACGAAATATGTGGGGATTTACGTCGTTCCAATACCGAATATATTGTCTATAACCATTACCATTAAAAAAAAAGTTATCACTGATCACTGAAACAAATATTCTTCCGATAAGCAGTCTGGCCTCCTATTCTTTCGGTCGATCGGGATCATCTTCTTTCAATTTATGAAACATTTGACTTCAACAAAGATGAAATTTATGTTTCTTAAGTACCCGTTTCACAGTAGCCGATTTTAGTTTTATATATAGTTTTCTGAATTTAGCTCGCGAAAATACTTTTGACATACTAGATGGTCAGAAAAACGAACATTAAAAATTCTTTCCGTTTCATGTAAATTACGATTTCTGCCCTAAATAAAAAATAATTTCAATAATTTTCAGCAAGGGGACCTGGATTCTCGATTAAATCAAGGTACAAATAAAATTGAACTGAACGGAATCGCAAAAATATTCTCTTCTTTTGGTACTATTCGCTTTTAAAGGTATTGGTAAACCAAATAAGTTTTTGTAACTAAGTAAATTTTATGCTAATAATGTGACATTGACAAAAAATACAAATTCTACAAACAACAACATACCTAAAAACAAATTACACCTGAACAGGTATAGTAATGAGAATAAAAATAAATAAAAATGCGAAAAATCAGATTTTGAAAGGCTGTCATTTAGCTATGGATAAAAGTAATGATTTAATATTCTAGGACCATAAAGCATTCAGTGGGAGCTTTCAAACGATGTATCGCATGACTCCTTTTTCTATTTTATTTTCCTGTTGTCCCGTCGCCATTTTAAAGTTTTGCAAAATCAGCTAGAGACCAAAAAGTAGCAAAAAGGAGTTTTTAAGATACTAAAGACTACTATAAAAATAATACTATATTTAGTATGCCAAATTTCAAACCGAAAATTTGCTAATTTTGCAATTACATTTAATTGAATAAATCCAGATTCGCTTATTAAAATTTTTTGAAACTTTGCACAAGGGTTTGCCAGATTGGTCCCTTAAAATTTACATGGGTTTTCCTATGTTCCGCTCGGCGACGCACCATCCGGTATATATTTTTATATAAACGCATTCAAAAGATAAGAGGGGGACAAAAAACAAAAAGGAGCCGCTATATATATATATATATATATATATATATATATATATATAATATACAGAATCAGTTGATGATCTATAATTTGTTTGCAAAACTTAAAAAATAATTGTTACTTTTACTATTATAAGGAAAGAAATATTAACATTTATTAGTTTATTTATAAGTTCAAACTATGAAAGCCAAAAAATATGCAATTCAATTTATGCAGTAATATGATAAAAATTATTTAATATAAGAATAAGATAGAAATATTTTCTGATATACATTGTAGATATTATTGAAGATAATTTCTATTACTGTATGGAGGCTGGCGGCCAACATTCTCAGAATTTGCTTGATTAATTCTATAAGTTTTTTTAAATTGATTTAATTTATGCATTTTTTAAATTTGAATCCTTCATATTTTCTAGACGACGTGACCGATTTTTAAAAAATAAGCAGCAACCTTTTTAATAAAATGTCATTAAACCTCTATTCCTATTTGAAAATATTTAGAAGATGATACCTCCACTTAGGGGGTTGAAGATTTTGCATTTATTTTTAGATTCTTTGAAAAAAAAATCCCTAGCAATTATGCCTTGCGGTACGTTTTTGATGTTCCACCAGGTATATATAAGTAGTAGTTTCTTCAAAATGAACCACCCTTAATAACTTCTTAATAAAAAAATAAAGAAAAAAAACATGTTCATCTATACACAGGTACAATGTATATACAGGGAGACGTTTAATTTTATATTTGAAAAAGTTCTATCAATCTGTCAATCACCTCCACACATCCAGCTAACCTCACTTTGAGATCAAATTAGAACCCCCATCGTATTACACATCCTTGAAGCAGCATTAAAATGTCTATTTAATAGTGCCAAAAAAAATAAATCCGTTGACGTATTAACGAAAAGTGACCAAAAATGTCGGGGAATAATATGGATGGAAATGGATATTTTATCAATCTCAAACTTTTGTATTTTAAATGGCTTGATACGTGTGATACATCTTTTTAAAGAGCATATAATCTCCTATCTAACCAAACCAAAAAAATAATATCGGTTGACGTATAAGCGAATACTAAGCAAAAATGTGCGGTAATAAAAGACATTTTATCCACTTAAACTTTGGTAGGTCAAATGGATGCCTCATAGTGTCACATACTATTTTAAATGGCAAACAATTTTTTACCTTACTTCGCCAAAAAAATTGATGCAAGTTGAAGCCATTTATCACTTAATGTATGGTAATAAACAAAGACAATAATAATTCAGATATTTAATAACAATAATTCAGTAACAAGTCAACTTTTTTTCCAAATGGAAAGGTAAACCGTCATAGCTGTAGATACTGAGATAATGAAAAACGCCTTTTTCGAGAGGATAATACTCGGTATCCTGAAAAAATTAATGCATGGGCAGGAATTTATGGTTACGAAATCAATTTTCTTCCAGCCATTTTTTCTGGAAGAAAATTTAACTGAACAAATTTATTTAGACCTCCTTGAAAATAGAATCCCAGCTAGCACGTGACATAACGTAATGTCTGGCGATATACCGTTTTTGTTATTCTCAATACATTTATTTGTAACTCGTAATCAACATACAGAGAATTTACTAATCCTGTTAGAAAGTAATATTAAAATGTTACATAAATGGCATGTTACAGATATATTAGTATGGCCCATGTGACCAATACCAAAATATTTATGTACCCTCATATATTAATGAACTCAACTCTATCTCAATCTCTATTACAAGGAAATTACGAATTGCCGCAATGCCACCTCACTTTTAAGTAAAATATATTTGTGGATCGCCAGCCATATTTTATGCTTGGTCGTTCTCAGTTCTTGTTCTGCTGATAGACTTGAGTTTGTTTCGATCATGTTTTACAGTTTTTCGTGCACAGTTTTGTTACATTTTTCTGTTTATATGTCTATATTTCTGGATTTTTGGACTTTTTGTGTTGAACATGTGCAAAGCATTTTAGGTATTATACTCTATTTCAGAAGTGTATAGAGCAATAAACTGGGGAATTCCGTTCTGTTTGGCTACATTTCGTGGTAGTTCATAGGCGCAGGTACTTATAATATTTATGAATTTAATTTTCACGGATTAAATGCCTTTATTTTGAAAGAGATTAAATACTAAATAAATACTTTTAATCCTTTTGTATAGGTACGTATCTTTTAACGCTTTGTAACATGCAAAAATGGGGTCAGGTAATATATACAGACTATAAATACTTTTAAATCATATTTTAAACGTTAGTAGTCACTGCTATGCTGTAGTGTAATCACAATATTATTATCCCAATATTTAAAAAATGAATACCTCCATTTTTCCAGTCCAACGAAAAGATGTGCTAAAAATTCTCCACTATCGCTGAGTGAAAAAGTTATTATTTTAAATGTACATGATTGCATAAAACACGATTACCCTAGTTTTACTGTGCAAGAAATTGTTGAAAAATGTTCTCGAATGAGTGGAATTGGAAAGTCCACCATTTTCAAATTGTTGCGGGAAAGAAAAGTAGCAGGTCAAGTGGAATCTCCCAAGCAAAAGCCAGGGCGACCTACAAAAGTCCTTGATGAAAATGCTAAATGTATAATTCGAAGAAAAGTTCACTGTTTTTATTTTAAAGAGGAAATACCCACCCTAGACAAAATTTTAATGGAGCTTGGCCGAGATGACAGTATTCCGTTGATAAGTAGAAAACTTTTATAGAAAACTTTAAAAAATATGGATTTTGCCTGGGAAAAGCATAACCGCAAAGCACTTTTACTGGAGAGCGACGAAATTGTTTGTTGGAGACGACAATACTTGAGAAGTATCAAGCAGTACCGCAGGGAGCAAAAGAAAGTTTTTTATCTTGATAAGACGTGGATTAACGAAGGTTATATAGTCCAAAAAATGTGGCAAGACAAAAATATAACCAGTGCTCGCCAAGCTTTCATAGAAGGCCTGTCTACGGGTATTAAAGTACCTTCGGGAAAAGGAAAAAGACTTATAATCACACATATTGGAAGCGAAGAGGGATTTTTAA
The DNA here is from genome assembly GCF_022605725.1 of Anthonomus grandis grandis. Classification (NCBI taxonomy): domain Eukaryota; kingdom Metazoa; phylum Arthropoda; class Insecta; order Coleoptera; family Curculionidae; genus Anthonomus; species Anthonomus grandis. The sequence continues at coordinate 26,024,917 of NC_065546.1, forward strand.
AAGAAGGTCTGCTAACCTTTGAGTCGACTCGCACAGGAGATTACCATGAAGACATGAACTCAGATGTTTTCGAGGACTATTTTGGTGAAATGATAAAATTTCAAAAGTACATTAATTATAAGGTAAAAAACAAGTCCCAGTTGCACGCCTTTGGCGAACCGTTTTCAATGTTTATCAGTGGGTAACAATGGGCAAAACTCATAAATTGACCCAAAACCGGGTGGCACTACCTGCAATCAACGAAAAGAAAGAATTTTACATTGAAACTAATACCCAACTAAGGTAGTGGCATAAAATATTGGTGGATCACCAGGTACCACTTTTGCATACCTAATGAGGTTTTATTGCTCTACACACTTCTGAAATAGAGTATAGATAGTATAAGCTTCCAAAGTATTTAAACACGAAATTGTGTGAATTTTAAGCAATATATCATATATAATAGTGTATATAGTTTGTTTAATTGCTATAGTACTGATAAAACAAACAAAATTGTAATAAGTAGAAAATTGTCTCTGACTATCTATCTGATTATTATACACAAGGTGTTATTTTACACTTCGTATAAATAATATAAAAAGATGGGGTAGGTATGACTTATTAGTTTTAAACCAATAATGCTCTTTGAGGAAGATTTTTAAGTTCTGTAGGTTTTTTTAAATGTCAATTCTTATATAACAGGCAATTTGGATTTGAATATATAAACCGGGCAGTGTTAAATCTTTTTAAAATTTATAATCTACCCAACATTTACTGAAATTAAAGAAAATAACCAATATTGTGATCATTTGCTTTGTAATTAACATGGTATTGGTTTCCGGAAAAAGGAGGCCAATCCGTCGGCCACGTATAGGGAGGACCAAAATAATGTGACTTTCCTTATGCCATTTTTTAATTGGGCGCTCGGTATTCAATATACAGGGCGTCAAAATGAGAAATATAAAATCGTTTTTTTGAAGTAAATCGAGTGTTTCATAAGATATTAAATTAAAATTTGGTGTGAGGAGGTTGAATTGACGAAACAGTGGGCTGCCAAGGCAGTTGTGCATATAGGTCTCCTGATGGACCCGTCATGCCCCACCGGGGGTTACCAGAGCCCAACGGCCTTAGAGAAACCTATAAGGCTCTCTGGTGTGAGGAGGTTTTTTAGAACGAGAAATTGAAATCCGTTCACGGATTCGCTATACCTTGTAGAGGGCGCCACCGGTGTTATATTGCATGGGTTAAAAATACCAAAACTTTTTTGTAAGACTTTATAATAAAGTTTTAGTAAAAAATTCTAATTTTCCAATCTTTTCTTGTAAAAAAAGTATTCTTAATAAATTCCGGCCTGAGAATCCGTTTATTAGATATCTTAATTTTAAAATCTAGATACTTCTTTCTAAACAAATAGGCTGACCTCGGGCACCACCAAGTTTTTACATACTATCAAAGTGATAAACTTAAACGCTTCTGACGCTCGTAACAAGCTTCTTAATTACTCCTTAAATAAATCTATATTTTTTAATTACATATTTGTATTTGGTGTGTTTTCTTACAACTTATAAAACCATAATGTCTCATAGACCAAGAAACATACACTTTTCCGAATTGGAGGATATTGTTATAATGTTTGGTAAGTTTTAGATATTTTTGTAAATAGTAAATACCTGTCAATTCTCAACTAGGAAAATGTGACTCTAATGCTAGTTTAGCCGCTAGACGCTATGCCCAGACATTCCCAAACCGATTTCATCCCAAAAGAAAATATTTTTTAAATTTGATTAACCGCCTAAGGGAGACTGGAAGTTTCAGCGAAAGACGTTTCAACCAGGACAAGAGGAAGAAATTTTAAGAATTGTCCAAGAATCACCAAACATTAGTACTAGGGTTTTGGCTGAACGGGTGAGAAATATTGGGAAAACCGAGACACATAATATTTATTGGAGTCAACAACTTTACCCATTTCATCTTCAAAAAGTACGAGGTCTTTTTTCTGACGATCCCGAGGCAAGACTTGCTTTTTGTAGATGTTTATGTGAAACGAATAATAGAAATGTAGGTGATTCATTTCTGTTGTTTCTACAAGAAATACTGCCCGATTTGCTTAATGAGGTACCTCTACATTTAAGACAAAATCTTTGATTTCAACTCGACGGTGCTCCGGCTCATTTTGTTATATATGTTAGGAACTACTTACATCAAGTATTTCCTAATCGCTGGATTGGTCGGGGTCGCGATGCTCCTGTTCCGTGGCCACCCCATTCGCCCGACCTTACACTACTGGATTTTTCAGTCTGGGGATGTATAAAAGATTTTGTGTATATGGCTTCGATTTTAAACGAGGATCATTTAAGGGAAAGAATCATTGAAGCTGGAGAGCATTTCAGGTTGAAACCAAATATTTTATACAAAGCCTTAGATTTTCTTTAATAAAGAGGGCTCATATGTGTATACAAATGAATAAAGGTCACGTAGAACAAATAATTTAGGATCATTATTGTATGATTTTTATTATAATAATTAATTTAGCATTAATTTAGAAAAATGATTTACGTTTATTTTGTTAACTTGTTAAAATGTACCTAGACTATAAAATTAAAATATCTCATAAACGGATTCTCAGGCGGACATTTACCAAGAACACTTTTTTTACAAGAGAAGATTGGATGATTAGAATTTTTTATTAGAACTTTATTATACGGGGGTACAAAAAAAGTTTTGGTATTTTTAACACATGCAACATACCACAGGTGGCGGCTTCTGCAAGGTATAGCGAATCCGTGAACGGCTTTTATTTTCTCGTTCTAAAAAACCCCCTCACACCAAATTTTAATTTAATATCTTATGAAACACTCAACTTACTTCAAAAAAACGATTTTATATTTCTCATTTTGCTCATCACGCCCTGTATATTGAATACCCAGTGCCCAATTAAAAAATGGCATAACGAAAGTGGCATTATTTTGGTCCAACCTATATGTGGCCGGCGGATTGGCCTCCTTTTTCCGGACACCCTGTGTAGACAAGGCAATTGAACACAATATTTATTTTTCTTTAAAGCTCTAAATATTGGGTATAAAATTTGGCTTAAAATAAGTTTAAAAAAAAATATTTTTTTAAATTTAAGGCAACGGAAAACTGTGCGCCTGAAAAGATTTCTTATAAAAATAATAATATGGTCTATTAATAGATTGAGTCACTCAGAGTGTCATTGTTATATATTCCTAACATACTGTTGTAATATATCTACAACATTTTGGTATAATATTACATTAATGTCTCATAGCGAAATTCGGCGCTCGTGGATCTGTATATGTTACATTAAAAGTACATCGGACAACAGGTTTAATATCCCAAAATTTACATAACATCTGTTACATATATCTACAGTACATATCTGTGCATGCTGAAAATATATCCTTCAATCGTCCAATCTTTGGAAAACCAAGTGGATGAAAATAGTGTTGGGTTACTAAACGAAAATAATTTGTATTTCCAACAAGATGGAGTTTCTTCGCACTACGCTTTGATAGTTCGAGAGTGATTTACGGAACAGTTTCCAGGGATATAGATTGGCAGGAGTGGTGCAATTAAATGGCCCGCACGGTCGTCAGACTTACAAAATACTACTAAATGTTTTGTATTATATTGTAGATCAAACCCTCATGCCACATCCTATCAAATGCCCGATACTCATCCAGGAACAGCGCCAGTGGATTGCTGTCAGTTAAAGCCTCTGGAGATCCTTTGCACGAGTCGTAGTACTTAACGTTTCGAGGAGTATGTTCGCGGGAATGAATCTTCAAGAGGAGTGATACGTCTTTATTACGAATATATCGCATGGTACATCTGAAACCTTGCTGACTACTGGGAGGAGGCTGACTGGGTGGTAGTTCTGAGGGAATTCGTTGGCCTTTCCAGCTTTATTAACCATGATAATCTCGGCGATCTTTTATCTATCAGACCAATGTTCCAGTCGATGGCGGCCAGATCGGTATCCTCTATCTTATGGTATCCGCTATCGTTAAATGGTTATGTTTAATTCTGTTTAATGGTATCGTTAAACAGAAGGGAACTCTGAAAGCTGATTCTGTTGCGTTTTGTCAACCGGCATTCTACGAGTTTGGGGGACCTTGGACCTGATCTTTTCTGAATATGTCATCAGCCTTTGCAATGTGGTTTTAATATTTGTTGTCCTATCACTCTAGTAAGATGCGCTATAATATATTTAACACCTGATTCCCATAGGCCACCGAAGTGAGGCGCGAAAGACGGATTCAAATTCCTGCAAATCTGTACCGTTTCCGCAGAATTATTAGTTATATTATTGTAAATCCCTGTAGTTCTAATTTTCTAGAATTTGTATACTTGCTTGCTTTGACTGTCAGTATTCTCCTAAAATTATTGGTCTCTTTGGGCAAAAACAATGAAGGTAATTCTAAATATTTCGAAACTGTTCCATCTTTTAAAAAGGACGCGCTTCGTGACAATTCATTCAGTTTTTGCCTTGGAAACAATTAAACGACAGTCAAGGCGAGTTAGGTTAGTGTTTTTGACGTTGACACTAAAAGTGTGTTCCCGAATTTCGTTACAATTGGTGTCAGAAGTAAAGGATATTTGGAAGCTTGTTTTAGTGTATGCCTTTAACAAGAAGTCAGGCCAAGATGGAGACCGAAAAATTGATGGAGCTGCTATTAAGGAAGTTTGACGAGCAAAAAGTAGAACAAGAAGAACGAGAGCGTTAACAGAGGAAAGAGCAAGAAGAACGAGACCGTAAACAAAAGGAAGAACAAGAAGAACGAGACCGCAAACAGGAAGAGCGAGACAAGAAACAGGAAGATTTACTAAAGACAATTAAATCTGACCTGAAGAAGGAAAATGAAGACCTGATAAGGACCATGAAAGATGACCTAAAGAAAGAAAATGAAGACCTGATTCGAACCATAAAAGATGACTTACTTAATTTAAAAGATAATCTTAAAAAGGAGCAGAAGGAATGAGACGGAAAACAAGAGAAATGAGTTTTACAATTTAAAGAAGATCTTGAGAAGAATCAGAAACAATTAATGAATAACTTTGAAGCAACAGTAGAATAATTGGGGCAAGTACAAAAAAAAGATCCAAGAACTAGTGATGAAAGTGAAACGGACTCCTCTTCCTCCCGATCATGGAGTACCTATTTGAATCAATTTGAGGCCGCTGCTAGGGGAAATCGCTGGGATAAGGAAGTTAGAGGAGAAACTACAGAAATATTAAGAATGGAATTTAGACAATAGGTAATAGTGCACAAGTTATATTCTTGAATAGGTTTTGAAGGATTAAACCTCCATAAAATCTTTTAATATTTAAAATCCATACAATGACAGTAATAGACAATAATAATTTACATCTATCGTTCATAGAGGCCAATTCAATATTTCTATATATTTGGCAAAAATCAATACTAAACACAATTGGAAAAAAATTTAAATGTTAACAAAATGGTAAGAATCATTCTGAAGTTTTGGACCTGGTATTAAAACATAAAAAAGCAAATTTTTCAGATTTTATGAGGAAGTATGAATCTAGTTTACAGAACAAACATCCATGGTTAAGATTGGTCACAAGCATTTTTGTTGGCACCACCCTTTAAAATCTATTGGAGTCATAAGATTCCTTTTATCTAGAATAAGGGTAGGAGAATACTTTGGCTCATTCAGAAGGACACTATTTTCCAAAGCTCTACATGTTTTGTTTAGAAATTTAGTTAAATCTACATATCTAGGAATAGTTTTATGCATTCAACTTCAAATCTGGTTTTTAAAGAGTCTTTAAAAAGACTCCTCTGAGACTTTTTAAAGACTCCTCTTTAAGACTGAGAGGAATTTTTAAAGGCCAAACTTTTCGAACAAATGGAATTCGGCACCAGCGCGCGGCAGAATCGCTACTTGACGGAGCGTTGCAAATACAAAAAAGGTAAACAAGTTTACTTTACGGTTCGAAAAACTAATTTAAAAAGAAACTTTATTCAATACAATAGCAGTTCGACTAACAAATGAGCTGTTTTTTTCTTAATTCTAGTGACATGAGAATGGGAATATGATTAAATGAACCTAGCTGAGCGTCTGGAAATAACAACGTATGTAGTTATAAGGATATATATAACTCCTTCCCTACAAAATGAAAGCTTCTTCATATCCTTCTTCATATCCTTAGGAGGGCATGCTTTCACAATATTGAATTCATAAATTAAGTAAATTGATTTAATATTTATTAGTTCATTAGGATTTTAACGATGAAATTAAAATAATTAAATATAATCTAAAATAGAACTAAATATATCAATATTCAAATATTGGTTCATTTTAAACAGTCTCTTTAGGGGTTTTAAGTTTAAAATAGTACTTCCTGAAAATAATATATTAAGCAATAATTATTAAACATAATCAAAGTAAAAATGTCCAAAAACTTGTTCTTGAAACATACACAGGTGACGCTATCTTTTGGAAATCCTTGGCTTGGATTTTCAGTTTTTGTTGGATGTGCTTTCAGATTTACGATTTTCAGGTCAATTGAGGGTGGATTGAATACTGGTTTGTCTCAAGCGATCGTTGTCCAGTTCAGGGTTGAAAATGTGATTTTTTCATAGTTTAAGTTTGTGGTTTTGAAAGATTCAAAAATCAGTGATTTGATTAAAACTGTACAGTCTTGAAGGCTTTTCACCAAGTAAGAACCATTGGGTAGCTGACTGGATTCAGAATAGCCACATTTAGTTTTAGCAACTAAGCTAATAGGGGTAGTAACTGTCCATTTACCATTAATTATTTGGGTAACATGTACATCAAGTAGATGAGTTGCAAATGGGAGGCAAGTGGTAGTAGTTGACCTTAGGTTAAGAAATTCTACAGCACAAGGTGGATGATCCTCTATATTGCGGCTATGAGTGTTCTGGCATAGAAACTGCTTAGGTTGCATTTCCATACACTTTTCATTATCGAAGAAGTATCTTGTATCCTAGTAACAGATATTGTTTATAGGGTAAATTGAAAGGATTGATTGCTTGGTACTGGTAATGCAATTAAATTATAATACTGAAACATATTTTTATCTATCAGTGGTAATTAGTAGTAATTTATCGTTATTATTTAGATGACTACTAATTTCTCTTATTTTTATTGATAATTCATCAGGAATCATAATTGCAATAAGTAAATAATTTTTGAAAATGTCAAAGCTACTTCAATTTTGTCTAATATACTATAAATTGATTGGTAATTGAAATTAATTAATTTGTTGTAGTAAATACTCATGTAATATTAAATTATGTAATCCTTTTTTTATAATTGTTTCTTCAATCTGAAAAATTCTTGTTTTTAATATTTGTTTATTGTGCGTAATATTTAAAATCATATATTTAAGTTTATTAATTGTTTTACCTTATAAAGATAGTCGATTAAGTGAGTCAATTTTTAATTTATTTTGATTAGCTTGCAGCGTTTTTATATTTTTATCAACATTTTCCGCGTCTGTTTGATCTAAGTTTCCTATGATACTTTTAATGAATGATCCTAAAGGATTAAATAAACGTCGTTTTTGTCTATTAATCAAGGCATAATGGAAAATTTGAGTTAGTAAAACTGTAATTCATGTTTCTAATTCATGTAAGGGAATTAACGAGTTAGAGTATTCGAGGTAATATTTATTATTGCTTTTTATATTAGTTACTTATACTTTAGTATAAGTTGTCAAGCAGTTAAATTCATCAATTAAGGGTTGTAGATCAATTTTTTGGATAATAGACTTTGGTTGTTTATATAGTTTTATAGTTTTAGTTGGATAATGGATAATGATTTGTCACTAATTGGGGTACCTAATGTAAAGGTTAACATTCCAGGATCGTTATTTAGGTCGTTGAACTTGACATTGGTTCCGTGGACGGTCCAGGTCCATCTGTAATAATAGAGACTATTTTAGTTACATTGATATGAATTATTTTCTTCTTCTTTGTTTTTGGGTTCTCGATTTCTAATTTATTGTTTTTTAAAAATTGATTTACTTTAAAGGGACCTAAATATCTATCTTTCATTTTTCTGGATCGTTTGTCAAGTTTTTTTATGAATTAAGGCACCTAATTGAAGGGTGCCTTAATTCATAAAAGTGGTTTTATTTGTATTATTAGTGCTTTTACGCGAATAACTAACTGCATTTCATAGTTCATCATTATAAAATGTGTTTAGAATGAGTTTGGAATATTATGATATTCTACGTTTTAGTTTTTTATTAATTTGTTGTCTCATTTATTTTTGAAAATAAGGGGCTGCGAATATCCTAGAGTGTTAGACCAAATTGTTAGGGTTATTCATCTTTCTTCGGTCATGCATAAAGGATATCTGGAACTACACAATCAATCAGCAAAGGTGAATAAAATAGATTGTTTTAATAATTCCCAAGTGGTGAGTTCTACTTTAGAAGCTACTAAATCTGCAGCTCTGTCGGTTAATTTGTTTAATACAGTGTCAAATAGGCAAATTTTAATTGGGGCTGCTGGATGCACGTCTTTATTTGCTGTAAAGAAATGTTTACATGCAGAAATGAAAGTGATGATTTATTTTGGATTACCATAAACTTGTGGAATATTATCAGCTTGGTATCTGATTATTTGAAAATTTGATTTAGACATGTTTATAAATATTAAAATCAATCAACTGAAATAAAATGTAAAGATAATAATTGAAGTAAACTTATCAACTAGAATTCAATGAATGTTTCCTTAATAAAATAATTGCCATAATAATAAACATTTCAATAAAATAAATGTTTCATTATTTTTCCAATTTGGCAATATACAAGATAAACAAAATTCAATTTCACTTACAATTCTAGAAGGAGAATATTTATTTCAATAGAACGAGCGATGTTTGTCACTTCCCTAGAGACTACGTATGAGGGTTGGACAATTTTGTTCCTTGCCTTGCACCAAAAGGACAACGTTCTCTGGAGTTTGGATCAAATCAGGTCTTCCTTGGTCAGATAAACTCTTTGTAGGTCACTACTATGCCGAATTTATGATTTGGTATACACCATTAATCTTTAAAACCAAAACTGTTATTTTTTCGCGATGAAATAATTTCCCGTTTAGTGTGTCCTAACGATTGCGCTAGTTTTCTTAAAAAAAACTTTTCAATCAATTCAATACAACAGTAGTTTGACTAACAAATTGACTTTTATATTATTTATTTGACTTTTATAAAGCTTACACAAGCAGAAAGGCAATATGATAAAATGAATCTAGCTAAGCGCATGATAATAACAATGTATGTAGTTATAAAGGGGTATATAATTAACAAGTGTTTTTTGTAGAAACAAAAAACCTGAAATGAAAATATTTAGCTATTGACTTTAGATCAATGTTGTGATTAAACCCTCGAAATAACATACGACCTCAAAAAATAATACTATAAATTTAAGGGCAAATCGCGTTATCCGTCTTGAAGGACCAAATAAAATAGTTTGGAAATTCTATCTTTTGATTTGATTAAAAATACTAAAATGGATTTTTGAAGCACCAGTGTATATTTACAAATACAATGGGAAATTAAAAACTATAAGCCAATAGGTGTTTTTCGCTGCAGATTGGGCCGGCCAGTTTTTACACATGCTATTCCATCTCTCACAAAACTGTCTTTGAGATGCTTCTGATAATAACGGTTAAGACCACACAACGAACAGAACCTCCATATGAAGGTAACTGTCAAAGTCATCACTGACGCATGCACTCGTTAAAAATCGTTATTGGTCAAATTCAAATGAGTTGAACTATTGGATAGGCGTTGAATTTAAAAATCCCTTTAATTTAACAATTCCTAACATTCATACTATAAATATTTTAAACTATAAATAGGAAAAAAACTTAACTCTTAAAACTGTTGACAAAGCCAGAAAACAGACTTATTTATTATTATTTAGGCATTATTTATGGTAGTAAGTAAAGTTTTTTTTTGTACTCCTAAAATAAATAATTTTTTCAACCTTTCTATTGTGTTTCGGAATGTACAGTGAGAATGTATTAGTAAACCCTACTGCTTTATGTGTTTTTATTATGTATCTAACTTTATTTATGTGTCTAGAAATAATCTATATTATTAAAAAAAGTAATTTTCTATTAAACCATTCTTGTAATAAGCTATAGAGGGTCTTTGTAAAATCATTTATTTTAACACCTTGTAGAACTCATCAAAAAAGTTAATACATCAAAATCATCTATGAAAAAAATCAAAAAATAATAAATAAATCAAGAATCATCTATATAAAAAATTTATAAAAGTTGCATAATAAGACAGTTACTTCACAATATTGAAAATTATTTTTTAAAAGTCTTTAAAAAAATGGGTCCATTGCGCACTATCCATCTATTCGAAAACTCATTATTTAGATGTTCATCAACTTTTCGTCTAAAATGTGGTGGAGTCCCATCAGGTAGGAACCACATATTCTGTCTCACCTTTAGAGAAACATCTTCTGATAATTGCGGCAGATTGGATAGAGGAAAATGTAAATAAATTTTACCGGTCAGACATTTAATAAAAATCTATTGAAAATCAGATCTTTTCAGAGCATAAGGATTTTCTACTGACTAAACGTGATGATCTTCAGGTTATAATTCTTGTACCCATTGATAATTATAAAGATAATACAGTTCTTGTCGTATGGTATTCCACACTTTACTATGAGAAACTTCAACTTAAGCTGCTATGGTTCTAGTACTCATTGTGGAGTCATCTTCAATCATTTATAAAAACTCTCCCTCAATTTGTAACATTTCAGGTTAGGCAGCTTTTCTAGCGTTGCCGCCTCGTATTTAGTCTATAGATCATTGTTTTCGTAAACATGGGCCACTTTTCCTCAAAAAATAATCTGACAAATAAAATACGCACTATTAAAAGACTGATATAATTGATAGAGCCAAAGATTAGTACTGAAAACCATGCAATAACACAAATTTTTATAAACAAATTTTGTAAGAGCAATTAACGAAAAACTGTTAATTAACAAATTTACAAGCTATTCGCCGAAAATATTAAAAAATGTTTTAGTAATTTTTTTTTTATGCAACTTTTATATAGGTGATTTTTGGTATATCAACTCCTTTTGACGAGTCCTAAAAGCAATTTAAGTGAATGATAACCTTAAAGACATCGTGTACGTACTGAATAAAGTTTTACAAATATGTTTTTTCTTTTTTAGGCAACAGAAGAAAAATTGCCATAACTACCTACCATGTAACACACCAAATTGAAAAATAAATATCGACAATGAATGAAATATGGTTTATGACAACAACAGAATTTTTAAACAAGTTGGACTTACGAAACTACTCTTTCGAAGAATCACTAAATTTTGCTATGACCAACAATTCAATGAAAGTTGTGCCAGTGAAGAAAGTGTGGATACATCCGTGGACTTTCCTAATTGCCCTAAAGCTGACTGTCATGATTTTAATTATCCTTGCTGCCCTACTTGGAAATCTTCTTGTAATTGTGTCAGTCATGCGCCATAGAAAATTACGTGTTATAACCAATTACTTTGTGGTTAGCTTAGCGTTCGCGGATATGTTAGTTGCAATATGGGCCATGTGTTTTAGTTTTAGTGTTGAAGTTACTGGCGGAAGATGGGTTTTTGGATATCTTATGTGTGATGTTTGGAACTCATTAGATGTTTATTTCTCAACGGCGTCAATTTTTCATCTATGCTGCATAAGTGTTGACCGATATTATGCAATTGTTCAACCATTAGATTATCCATTAATAATGACAAATACTAAATTATTATTAATGTTAACAATAGTATGGTGTAGCCCTGCTCTATTATCTTTTCTTCCAATATTTATGGGTTGGTATACCACCAGTGAACATTTAGAGCTTCGCAAAAGTAATTCGTCGATATGTATATTTGTTGTAAATCGAACCTATTCGATAATTTCGTCAAGTTTTAGTTTTTGGGTACCTGGAATGGTAATGATATTAATGTATTATAGAATATATGTAGAGGCCGATAGACAAGAAAGGCTATTATATAGGTAAGTTTTAGTCATTAAGTTAGAACGGTAAAATAATTTTAAATTTTATTTAAATTTGCTGGTTAAATTTGATGTTAAAACTGGTATAATTAGGACTGCACATATTTACATTATTTAAAAAAATACTATGAAAAAATATTCTTGTTCTAATTTTAATCTCTATTTTATTTAACTACATATATACACGTCTATAAAATACAAAAAGTATAGATACCATGAGATAAAAAAGTTATAGTAACAAAGCTGTTTTATGATCACCCAGAATGCCTATTTTTGAAGTAAAACTTGTTTACGCACGTTTAAGTTGGGGAAAAAGCTGGCAAATGCGTTACGAAAAGTGTGATCGAGCGAGATAAACGGTAGTTGAGAAGGAGATGTGAGTTAGTGGAGATAGAAAAAAGTTACGGTTATATTATAGACGTATATTATTATAGAAGGAAGAGACACTATACATACAAATATTATACAGGGTGTCCCATTAATAATGGTAAATATTTTAACAACAGATTCCTCTCATAAAAATAATGAGGTTAGGTTAAATTTTCCTAGTCCGAAAATGAAATGCAACCAAGATACAGGGTGATAAACATTAATTTTTTTTTTAATTTTGCTTATAACAGCCAAATATAAAACTTTACATTTTTTTAAATCATCTCATAGAAAGCGCCACCAGCCTTATTTTAGTCTTTTTTAAACTCCATAATTTTTTACACTTTGTATAACGTAATGTTTTATTATAAATTTCTATTCTGCAAGTGTTTTTCCTTAAAAAAGGTATACCTTAAAAATGTCGCTAGGATTTATCGTTCTCGAGATATTTGGACTTAAAACTTGCAATGCGCTCAAAAAAAAATTAATATTTTTCTACTTTAAGTTGAAAAAAATAAGTAGGCTGTGTCTAAAAAGAGTCTAGACTGTGACAAAAAAATTAAAACAAACAAAGTCACTGTCACGATTTATGTTTTTTTAGTTGCTGTGGCCCGTTATAGCACGATTAATTACTTTATTACCCTTTTTTGCGTTATTTTTGTTAGTTATTAATAGTTCTGTTATTAATTGTTACTTGTTGCGTTAGTGTTAGTTCCAGTAGTCTTTATTTATCACTTTAGGTTAAGATGCCTAGACATCAATATTTTTCTAATTCGGAAATGCTTCATTAATTCGGAAAAGATATGGTTTGTGTTTATGCCCAAGCAAATTACAGCGGTCTAAGAGCTTGTCGACGTTATGCGCAATTGTATCCAAATAGGAGGCAGCCAGATTTTAAACTCTTTAAAAACGTCTACCAGAGACTTGGGGAAACGGGTTCATTCAGGCCAAAGCGAGATGTTGGGCGTCCAAATAGACGTAATGTGAATCAAGAAGAAGTGTTAGTCCAGGTTGCTGAAGATCCATAAATAAGTGTAAGGCGTATGGCGGCAAGAACTGGAATTAGTAAGTCCTTAGTTTTAAGATTTTTTTCATAGTGAGCGTCTTTATCCATACCATTTTACGCCAGTACAAAATCTTATGAAGACAGATCTACCAGGGAGATTAGATTTCGCTCGCTATATCCAGGAACAACAAAATCAAGATCCCCTATTTATTAATAAAATTATGTTTACGGATGAAGCGACTTTTACCCGACGGGGAATTTTTAATTTCAAAAACAAACATTCATGGGATATTGCAAATCCAAACCTCATTACTGAAAGACACTTTCAACACGAATTTAAAGTTAATATTTGGTGTGGTGTTATAGACAATTTTTTTTAGGACCTTACGAGTTACCTCCAAATCTAAACGGTGAATTATATTTAAACTTTTTAGAAACAAAACTCATTGATTATTAAAAAAAAAATTTAAATCTGCGCCAAGATATTATTTTTATGCAAGATGGCGCTCCTGCGCATTTTGCTAGACCCGTGAGAGAATATCTTAATGCTAATTTCAACTGGAGCGGACGTGGAAGTCCAAGACCTTGGCCCGCACGAAGTCCTGATTTCAACAGATTGGATTTTTGCATATGGGGATACATGAAATCCATTGTTTACGAAAATCAAACACAAGGGAACAATTATTAGAAAAAATTCAAGCCGCTGTTGAGTCATTTCGAAATGAGCAATTATTTTTTAAGATTCGGAGGTCTTTTAATAAAAGAATTTTAAAATGTCTTGAGACAAATGGAAGCCATGTGGAACATTTACTGGCAAATATTGATAATTTTTATTTTTAAGTAATTATTTAGGTTTTATATTTTTATTTATCAATCATTTAAAATGTAATATAGCAATTTAAATAGTTTAAAATATGGTTTTCATGGATGTCTTTAGAGAATCTTTAAATGTAAATATCAAGAAAAAGAGTAATTCTAGAGACATTTTTAAGGTATACCTTTTGTAAGCAAAAATGCTTGCAGAATTCATATTTAAAATAAAAAATTAAATTATACAGGGCGTAAAAAAGCTATGGAGTTCAAAAAACCACTAAAATGTGGTCTAATAAAATTAGATTTGGCATAAAAAAAACCTAATAAAATTAGATTTGGCATATAAAAAAACTTCCAAATGCCAAATTTAGTTAAACACAAAAAACAACTGCTAAGGTTATAGACAAAATTCAAAAAAAAAACTTAATGTTTATCACCCTGTATCTTGGCTGCATTTCATTTTCGGACTAGGAAAATTTAACCTAACCTCATTATTTTTATGAGAGGAATCTGCTATTAAAATATTTACCATTATTAATGGGACACCCTGTATATACATTTGAATGGAGCTAAAAAAGTTTTACTTTAGTCGTGTGGTCTCAAACGCACTAACTTTTTTTCAAATTATTCTGGGTCGCATCAGAGTGCCCCCATGATAATACCTAAAAAGTCCTATTTTTCCACCGCTTTAAGTGGTTCAGAGAATCTTTTGTTAATGTTTGCTTCGGAAGAACAGTCATATGTAAGAGTTGGCCTCACCCACACTATGTAAATCCTGAACCAAATCCTCAGTGTGTCTGTACTTGAAGTGTAAAATTGCATAAAATATTTGGTCTCATCAGGGACGCCTTATTAATTTGGTAATTACTCCTATTACTTCTCTTCATAGATTGGAGAGCATCAAAGATGCCATTAGTAAGCTTTTTCCCAGCTGTGTCAAGGAAAGGAGGATTAGTTATAAGAAAGGCTGGCTGGAAGTTTTCCGAGAATTCCGTCTAACTACATCATTAAGTATATTATCTGAATTTTTATGGCTTTGACGACTTTAAGGTAGAATGCAATGTGGTCAGAAAGAAGCGTATGTAAAGCGTAACGTAACGTTACAAGAAGCTATGAATGACCTGAATTTGTAATGGCAATGAACTTCTTGAAAAGCAACATATCAAGAATATCTAGTCTGCTAACTAAACGCAAGTGGGTGGGCTTATTTGGAACCAAAATATTACAAGAATCCAGAAATATTGAGTAGCTTTAAGGTCACCTCTTTGTTAGCACGGGAATGTTATGAATTAATAAATCTGTCATTGTCCATTATAAATGATGGTTTGACAAAACAAAAAATTTAAGTTAATATAAAATGCATAGATCTTAAAAAAAATTTAGTGACACCTGTATTCAGGCTTCCAGGTCAAGTTGTGGCCTAGTTGAACTAGGCTCAATAAAATCACTAGGCGTTTCTAGTAGTTTGTCTTAGGAACTTTCCAAGAGATTGACCAAGTTGAATCTTGTAATATCATTATTAAGGAACATGTACAAGGTTCATTATCCCTATAATATTAATAAATAATTAACAAGAATAGGCGTATCAGTGACATCACGAGTTCAGATACAAAACAGAAGTCAATGAGCTAATAATCATTGCCCGACATCATCATTCTTCTCCCACATCACCATCCTACTCAAACTCATTGAGCAAATTAGTAAAAATGGTTTTCATAGATGGCATAGGTATTAAGCGTCAAAGTCAAAAATGTGTATAGCAAAACTACTTTTTGTAGAAAGTTATAGATTAGAGTTATATGTAAAAAAAAATAATTTTAAAAAGTTATTAAATTGCAACAAGAAACCTCTAAGTACCGCCAATAAAGAGTTATTAGGAAAAAAATGAGAAAGCAAAAAAGCCTCAAAAAGAGGTTAATATTTGATGTAATCAAATTGATAATAGTGTAATTCAATGTGTCTTTGTATTAGAAAAATAATCAATTCTGTAATAATCAACTTTTTTTTGAAAAATTACGATTCTTGTTTAAACTCCTTTATCCCGTGCTATTTTTTGTAAAAAATGGCTTGAAAAAAAAGAAAGCCACATTCACGTAGAAAAGACAACAGTTGAGTCGTTTAGGCTTCAGAGCTTTTGAGTGCTCCGAGAAAAGCACAATTTTTAAAAGTTAACGTCGCGGAAATGGCGATTTTGTGGGGGTTCATCTGAAAATTTGCCTTTTCAGTTAATCGTTGCATCAAGGGCATTTATGCCTATATGTCTTAAAACACTAAAAAAACCATAGCGAAGAAAATTGATCAAGCGCAAAATTTAAAAACAAAATTTTTTTTTCGGTTTTTTCCATGTGCCAAAAATAAAAAAAAATAAAAAGAACCGAAGGAATATCTGGAAGCCCAATTTAGTGTATGCCTCTAACAAGAAGTCAAGTCAAGATATAGACTAAGAAATTATTAAAACAAGAGGAGAGAGACCGTAAGCAGAAAAATGAACAAGAAGCACGAGATAAGAAACAAACAGAAGAACGAAACAAGAATGAAAGAGAGAAACAAGAAGGAGAAGACCATAAGCAAGAAGAATTACTTACTATAAATTTAAGGGCAAATCGCGTTATCCGTCTTGAAGGATCAAATGAAATAGTTTGGAAATTCTATCTTTTGATTTGATTAAAAATACTAAAATGGACTTTTGAAGCACCAGTGTATATTCACAAATACAATGGGAAATTAAAAATTACAAAATATAGGGCTTCAATAGGACTTACCTATAGGTGTTTTTCGCTGCAGATTGGGCCGGCCAGTTTTTACACACTATCTCTCACAAAACCGTCTTTGAGATGCTTTTGATATCTCCATATCTTCTCTAACCTCCATATGAAGATAACTGTCAAAGTCATCACTGACGCATGCACTCGTTAAAAATCGTTATTGGTCAAATTCAAATGAGTTGAACTGTTGGATAGGCGTTGAATTTAAAAATTCCTTTAGAAAAGGGATATTTTCGGATATTTTTGAAACAATTCTTAATATTCATACTATAAATATTTTAAACTATAAATAGGAAAAAAAACTTAAGTCTTAAAACTATTGACAAAGCCAGAAAACAGACTTATTTATTATTATTTAGGCATTATTTATGGTAAAGTTTTTTTTAAAATTTTTTTTGTACTCCTAAAATAAATAATGTTTTCAACCTTTCTATTGTGTTTCGGAATATACAGTGAGAATGTATTAGTAAACTCTACTGCTTTATGTGCTTTTATTATGTATCTAACTTTATTTATGTGTCTAGAAATAACCTACATTATTAAAAAAAGTAATTTTCTATTAAACTATGCTTGTAATAGGCTATAGAGGGTCTTTGTAAAGTCATTTATTTTAACACCTTGTAAAACTCTATAATAAATAAATCCAAAATCATCTATACAAAAAATGTATAAACGTTGCATAATAAGACAGTTACTTCACAATATTGAAAATTATTTTTAAAAAGTCTTTCAAAAAACTCATTATTTAGATGTTCATCAACTTTTCGTCTAAAATGTGGTGGAGTCCCATCAGGTAGGAACCACATATTCTGTCTCACCTTTAGAGAAACATCTTCTGATAATTGCGCCAGATTGTATAGAGGAAAATGTAAATAAATCTTACCGGTCAGACATTTAATAAAAATCTATTCAAAATTAGATCTTTTCATAGCATAAGGATTTTCTACTGACTAAACGTGATGATATTCAAGTTGTAATTCTTGTACCCATTGATAATTATAAGGATAATACAGTTCTTGTCGTATAGTATTCCACACTTTACTATGAGAAACTTCAATAAACATTAAGATCTGAAAGTTGACCTGAAAAAAGAAAATAAAAACGAGATAGAAAACGAGAAAACCTGATGAAAACCATAAATAACTGGCTGCACTTAAAAGAAAATCCTAAAAAGGAGCTAGAAAAACGTGATAAAAAAAACAGAGAAGAACAAGAGAAACAAGATTGACAACACAGGGAGCGAAATTCACAACTTCGAGAAGATCTCGAGACAAAGCAAAGAGAGTTAATGAACCACTTTGTAGAAACAGTTGAAAAAGGATTTGGAATACATAAAAAAATACAAGAGCTAGAAATTAAAAAAAGCGTACTCCGATCTGGGACTACAAGTTATGGAAGTTAAGCCACCAAAATTCTAAAAACTGTATTATGTGGAATGACTTGGAAATCGTGTTTCGTTTCAAGCAAAGCAATCAATTATTTCAAATAAGAAACAAAAATAAATACGCTTGATTACTCAAGGTATAAATTAAATAAAAAGAGGAGATTAATTAAAAAAATAAATTCTAAAATATCTTGGTAATTTTCACTTAAATATTACATGCAAATACTACAGAAATCTTCTTACTAATTTAAGTAATATAACAAAAAAATTATATATATTTTTTCCGATCTCTCATTTTATCCAAAAAGGATTCAGTTTAGTTCCCAAGAATTCTGACGTAGATAAGCGTTAAAACTTGACATATAAGATGCTTAGGTACCAATAGTGTACAAGATGCAATTTCACAAGAAAACACATATAAAACGAAACGCGATTTTTGCGTGATAACAATATGAATAACATAATAACTGCGTTAGAGTAACGAGTGGCCTATAGTATAGCAAACAAAAAAAGAGTGACTCTAGTGACCTGGATTGACTACCGAAAGCAGTTTAAATTAGTACTTAATATATATTATAAAAATAATTTAATAACTTTAATAAAAATTTTACAAATGGATAAAATTAATTTGCCAGTGACAAGAAATCTAAGTCTCGGTAGGAGAAACAGTTCGTATTGCTTGATTTAAGATAAAATTGAGAATGTGCTGTTGATTTACTTTTATTTGAAGAGGATTTTTTTATTGTAAATTCCGATAGTTTAAATTTATTAGAATTTATATACTTGATTTCTTCGCCTTAGTATTAAGTATTCTCTTGAAATTATTGGTCTCCATCGTCCAAAATAATGTAGAAAATTCCAAACTAAATGTTAGCAAAGTCTTTAAAAAGGACCGCGTTTCGTGACATTTTAATCAGTTTTGTTGTTTACCTTAAAAATAACAAAACAATAAAAAAGATAAAAAAGAGTGTGTTCCTGACATAAAAGTTCATTACTGGAATAAGTTCCTGAATTACTTTACAGTATGTAAAATCAGGAGTTGGGGTTTTTTGTGATGGTTTTACATGTATACGGCCAAAAAACTGTAAGCTAAGATATTTACAATATTATGAGAACCAAAGAGAAATTTTAAAAGCACCGAAATAAAGAACGATATAACCGCAGATTCAAAAAACAAGCAAACAATCAATCAAAAAAAGCAATCAACAAAAATTTGACCATCATAATGTATAATAAAAAAGTTATTATATATTAATTATTATTGAATAACTAAATAGCAGATTGGTAGATAGATAATTAATTGATATTATTTCATTTAAGTTGAATTACGATTAGCAATTACAGATCTTTTCCCGTGAATGAATGGTAATTTGCTAGTGAATTTTGTACCGTCTTATTTTTTAGATATCATACATACACTTTACAATTTATAGGTCAACATAAGGATCTATCCAAACGTGTAAGAATAAAGCGTAAGCTTACTAGGAAACGTGTAATTAGAGGTTTGCCTAATATGTACTACGAAGCAAGATTTAAGGGCACTTTCAACCACTTGACGACTCAAAAAAAACTTGTGTACTACACTTATCTTAAAATTCTTGTTGTACAATATCTGTTTTACGGTAGTATTTTATTTAATCTCTGAGAATAGTGGGTTTGATCTTAAATAAATTGGTGGAGGTTCTGGAAGTTTTAATTAGCTGCTTCAAATCAGTTACGGGAAACTGGAAATATGGATGTCATATAGCATACAATAGTATAAAATAATTAATAATATTCCTATCAGTAGCACTTAAGGATGGACAAAATGTCCATTCTTCTTTAAATAGCTACTAAAGCTAATTATCACTTAAGTAAACGTTTACATTCAGATACGCATTATTTTCAGATACAAAAAAACCTCTTATAATTGTTCATATTGAACTTTCTGATAACCAATTTTGGAAACAAACAATAGATCATTCCTTGTTTTGGATAAGGTTTTTGGTTGGGCGTTCCTAGGAAAGGGAAAGTCTTTTGAAAATATATTAATTTTAAAACGATTATGCTTACCCGTCAATTTATTGACTTTTAGGTCATTGGATAGTAATTTGAAAGTATTTTAGAAATTGGAAATCTTATCTCATACATTTTTATTAGTAAGCAAGCAAAATTTTGTAAGGATTTTTATTTAAGATCATTTTGTAGAGACAACAACTATCATCCACATCTTTTAAGTCATCATGTCATGTGTTGTACTGTTTCCCTAGCGTAGTAACGGTGGCTCTTGCCGGTTTTTGCACTTGATGTTCTATCGGGATAAGGCGCCTATCTTTTTATAATTTCGGGTCGCATCGGAGTGTTTCAGGTACAGATGTATATAGCTCCGCAGGAGTGCAGAGCTATATAGATCTGTGCTTCAGGTTTTTGACGGCTTGGAACATGGGCATCGACTGTGTGGGATATTGGTGTGTTGGGTATATTTATAATTAGAATACAAATATATAGAGAAGTGCGGGTTGTTACAGTTGCCGTGTTAACGCGAAGAAATGTTGGCCCTCTACTGAAGGTGTAATAATTCGAACTAATTTTGACATTTGTAAGCCCTAACTATTGGCAACCCCTCTAACCAATCAGATTTCAAAGAAGGCGTGGTCAAATCCCGCACCAAAGTTGAATATAGCGTGGGAAATTCGAATTCTAAGACGAACCCAACTTAATAAAACTAACACCTGCGGTCACAACCTGCGGGTACTCCACTCGGTTAAAACAGATTGTCATCAATACTTGTTCTTTCTCACTTCCATTTTATATTTCTTATGTTACAAAAAATATAAAAAGAATTTGCATTAAAAGAAACAAATTTCCCATATGCAAATCTTTTTTAACCAAGAGAATACCAGCTGATGTGCAATTTAATGCAGTTTTCTAAATTGGGTAAATATGTAAAGAAGATAACCTGCAAATTTAACTTTAGAAACCAAAACAATTAAAAACCGTCATTAAAAAATTTTTCTACTTCAAAAAATGTCCTCAGATAATATTGATATTGACACATATGTCATATACAAAAAATAATATTTCTTCAAAACAAAAATACAAGATTTCAAGTATTCTAATACAACATATAATTAACATTGTTAATTTATAATACAATACAAATTGTAATATAATAATAATAATAATAATAGTCTGGAATATGTTCTGTTTATGTACCAAAAACTGTAATAAATAAATAATTAGTTTAATAAAGAATTAATTTTAATAAGAAAAAAAGTTTAAAAATAGTAAATTTGTCTAAATTTCTAAGTAGAACAAAGAGTATGAAAAACTCCAAAAGTCTATTTAAAATATAATATCCTACTTATAAATATGATAAGAACTGCAATTGGAAAGCTAATTGTATCATATTATTTTTCTTTATTTAAACATAGAAAAAGTGTAAAGTGAAATGTAGTTTAATAATATAAAATAAAATAATAATAAATAAAATAAAACCTAGAATTCTCGAAAAAATTAAAATATAGAATAAGTAACAAAAAATGTAATTGTTACACTAATGCAGAAAAACAAAGTATATTTCAATAAACCTCAACAAATACTATAAAAATAAATCTATATAAAAACCATAGTATTTATGTAACTGACCGAAAGTCTACATTAAATAATGTAGTACTACATTAAATAATGTTAAATAAGAAGAGTCTGGCAAACCCTCGTGCAAAGTTTTATAAAAATTTTAATACGCGAATCTTGAATAAGCGAATCTTTAATTAAATGTAATTGCAAAATTACCAAATTTTCGGTCAGGTAAAACCAGACACCAGCCACCAGCAAATAATTTGTTAAAAGGCTTTGTCAAATCTGACGTACAGCCGAATACAAGAAATGTTTTTTTTCATTTTATCAATCTCACAACCATACATTCAGAGTAAGATACGTTAACAATACTTTTTTATTTAAACTTTTATTTAATATAAAAATTAAGTTAAACCAACAACAATTATTATTATCGATTATTAAAAAAATAATTTTATCATACTTTATTAAAGAATTTAATTAAACCAATAGCAGTATCTGAAATATTTTCAATTTATTTTCCCATCAAGCCTAGCTGGTCCATTTTAACCATTAAACCTTTGTTGGTAAATTCGAGTCCAAAGACATTGCAATAAATAATTGTAAATGTTTAACTCAGAAGATCGAAAATAGATCCGAAAAAAATAGGGAACAGAACTTAATATTTTACTAGGTGTGGAGATCAGGTGACCTGGCTGGTCAAAGTATCCGGTACCGTGGACCAATAATATTGCCGTTAAAAGCATTTTCCAAGCACTCTCTAACCATACAGGCATTATGGGCCGGGCAACCATCCATTTGGTACCAGATCATTTGATCTTCCTGAACAACTTCTTCCAAGGCGGGTCCAATTTGATTTTAAAATAAGTCCAAATAGGTTTCATCTGTTAGGTTATAGTCCATAAAAAAGGGTCCAATGGTGGACGAATACATTTGTTTTTTGGAGATATTGTGTCCGAGTATGAACAAAGCGATGTTCATTTTATTGGCTCCAATACCGGCAATTCTGAACATTTGGTTCATTGTTGAGGGTAAATGTACATTCATCGGTAAAACAAATATTTCTAAAAATATTCCTATCATTATTTGCTCTTTCCATCATTTCAAAACAAAATGCCATTCTTCGCTCTTCATCTCCTTCCTGCAACTCTTGATGTTTTTCGAATTTATACGAATAATATTTGTGTAATTAAAATTAGTTAATATGATGTTTATTTACCTCTTGCCGAAGAACCCTCGTACTAACCATCTTGTTTTCCTCCACACTCAGTAGAATATTAAGATCTCTGTTCTCTCTTTCTTCGGCTCTATTTTCGATATCCTGAGTTCAACATTTACAATTATTTATTACGGTACCTTTGGACTCGAACTTATTGACAATACGTTTAATAGTTGAAATGGACGGAATGGGCTTGGTGGGGAAATAAACTGAAAACATTTCAGATACTACTCTAAAACTGTTTCCCGCATAATGCCACTTAATTATGGCTATTTTATCGTCGATTGAATAATTCATACTTGTTTTCAAATATCAACTGTCACTGATTTGTTGATACTTTTTCTCGCGTTAGTGACAATATTCATTTTATATATTTTGGTGCCCGTTTGGTTTTACCTGAACCGAAAATTTGCTAATTTTGCAATGACATTTAATTAAATAATTTAAGATTCGCTCTTTTTAAAATATTTTGAAACTTTGCACAAGGGTTTGCCAGATTGGTCTCTTCAAAAAGTTATCTAAAATTTTTTCTATAAAATGTACAGGGAAGCCAATAAATAATTGACCCCCTTAAAATTTACATGGGTTTTCCTATGTTCCGTACAGGATACATACAGGTTGTTTCTTAAAGATGTGCTAATATTTAAGGGGGTGATTTCTGGACCCATTTTAAGAAAAAAAGTTCCTATGAATATAATATGTCCTAAACGTCTTAACTTGTAAGATACAGGGTGTTAAAGTTTTCAGAAAAAATTAGTTTTTTAATAATAACTTAAACAATATTATAGACATTTTTATGAAATTCAATTCATGTATTCTATTCATCAAGACGCATTTTCTGATGTGCAAAAAAAATTTCTCTGCCAGTGGAGTCCCTACAGGTTTTCAAAAATTACGCCACCTATTTTTCTTAAAACAAAAATTATTTTTAAAATCCTCAATTACTTCTTAGTAAATTTGATCTCTTGGTTTTCATTCGTCCGACGCATGGTTTTCGCTTAAAAAAATAAAAAGAATCTTACTTCTCTTAAAATTTGATGGTGTGTGAAAATGTTTGTTCGTCGATTGCAAGCAAATTAAGGGATCAGATTTATTACAAGACGTATGAAAAAATAAAAAATTTAGGAAATACTTATGTTTTTAACTTGTTTAAAAAGTAAATAGGAGTAAAAAAATGCTGTAACGCGTCTTTATTTAACGCAAATAAAGCATGGGCAACGAACTGGCTTTTTAGGGAAGTACAATTGTTTTTATTTTTTTAAGCAAAAACCATATACCGGACAAAAAAAACTAAGAGTACACATTTGCTGAAAAGTGATTGAGGATTTTAAAAATAATTTTTATTTTAAGGAAGAGCAGTGGTGTAGTATTTTTTTTCACTAAAAATATTCTATAAAAGACCTGTAGGGACGCCACTGGCGGAGAAAATATTTCATTTTGCACATCAAAAAATGCGTCTTGAAAAACCGAATACATGTACCAAATTTCATAAAAATTTCTACAATAGTGTTTAAGTTATTATTAAAAAACTGATTTTTTTTTGAAAACTTTAACACCTTGTATCTCAAAAGTTTAGACGTTTAGGACATATGTTCATAAAAACTTTTTTTCTTAAAATGGGTTCAGGAATCACCCCCTTAAATATCAGCACGTCTTTAGGGATCACCCTGTAGATAAAGTTCTCCAACTGAAGAAAAGTCATATTTACAGTGCAAAAAAGAAAAAATACAAATATTATTAAAATATCTTACATTAATATACATATGTATATCTTACATACATACAGTGCATCCGTAAAGTAACGGATAAATTCAATAAAAATGAAATGGACCGTTTCTGGTAAAAAAAGCCCGAATCGGTCGATTTTCATATTTGGTTTCGGGTTTTTAGGAAGGAACTTAAATGTACAGGGTGGCTCAAAAAAAAAGATATGACGTCATCAATATGTTTTTTAAATGGAAACCACCAATTTTTAATTCAGCATCAAAAAGAACGCATTTTTCTACAAGTATTTTTACATTTCCAAGTGGCGTTTATTCTTTTTGAGAAGCGAAAGCAGTGGCATCCTGCGTTTTATTAGTACCTACACTTTATTACCTGCTGTATGAAATATGAGAAAATTAACCGAACGTGAAAGAATGAAAATCTTGTGCATGATTGGTTTCGGAGATATATCGCGTACTCAAACGGAGGTGGTTCAGTTGTTCAATGCAACTCATCCTGATCGGTCGCCTATTAGCCAAAGCATGATAAGCAGAGTTGAAGTAAAGTTTCGTGAATTTGAAAATAAGTTTACATAAGGTTTGTTCTCACTGCAAATTTCTTAAAAGTTTGAAACTGTTTCCAAACCATTCTTGATGCGCATGCGTAAAATATTACAACTTCTGATCGATTTAAAACCGAGTGGAGTCCATATTAAAAAAAGAAGAGCCAGTGGGAAATGGGAAAATAAATAAAACATAAACAAAAAAAATTTTAATACACCCTTAAAATAGGTGTATATTATTAATAGAGTTTAAAAGTGTATAATTATTTACTACTTTAGGGCTTACTCTAAAATGGTCGGGAAATTCTTCATCGCATCTCCGTCCTTCTATGAAGCTATTGGTAGGTCTCATTTTATGGCCTATCGACGCACAGATGTTTCGAAGAATTCGTAAAACAAACAAACCCAAAAAATCTCTCTTTACATGCTAACCCTAACCCAGTTCATTTTAATGTGTCGTCGCGTGTAGATATTCCGGTTTGTGAGTAATTTTTTCAGTGATAAAAATAATAGTGCGAGTGCAATGCCGAAGGTTCAAGGAAAGAAAAAAAAATTATCTGAATTAACCAGGGATGTGGATGATAATATTAAGGCGACTTTGGCTCGTCTAGAGAAGAGGCTTTTGCCTCCGAGTAGTCCATCTTCATCATCTTATTCTGGTAGGCTAATAATATTTTTATTTTAATTAGGTATAGGTTTTGGAGGGCTAAAAAGTTTTTGGATGCTTTGGACAATAGTAATAAGGTTACAGATTGTTTTGATCCTATACCTTTTTTACAAAATATTAGGTCTCTTATTAATTGTTTTTCTTAATAAGAGATAGTAATAAGGCCGTTGTTTTGATCTTATGCCTTTTTTAGATATTAATTTCTTGTTAATTGTTTTGATTAACAAGATAATTAAGGTTGGTTTGACCTTATTCTGCTGATTTTTTGCGTATGTTTTTGTTTACAATACTATCCGCTATCCTTAGTTGGTTTGACTAGGAATTTTTAGAGAGTTTAGACAAAAAGAGTTATTTTGACTCTTCTTTGTCTTAGAAATACTGTATTAGTTGTCTTGACTATTAACAGTATTGATAACACACTTTTTTATTTATGTTCAATGTTTTAAGTTCTTATATAGACTTTTCTTTACTTGCCAGATTCTCAGAGCAGTTCTGATACGGAGGAGAGTAGCAGTGATAGAGGCTCTAATAACCCTCCAATAGCTGGTAACCTCAGTAATATACCGGAAAACAACACTTCTAGTGAAATTATAGAACCGGTGGCGATTACCAATGCCGAACAAAGACAATCCTTTAGAGCAAAAAAGTGTTGGTCCTAAGATCCATGAGGAGTTAGCTGTTAGGTGGACCTGTCATGTGCGGGAGGGTTTAACGGCTGAAGTAAATAAGGATTTATGTTCATCATGCTATATCTTTAAAAAGAAAATTTGAAATAAGTCCTTTTATCAATGAAAAGGGCCGAATGGCAGCTAATAAAATTGCTATTGACGAGTTTCTTTTTGGGAAGGAATTTATTTCCAAGGTCAAATCTTGCCAGGAGATGAAAAAAGCTGGAAAAGACTTGACAGTTTCCAAAAAAGTTGACTTTTCAAGGCCTGGTCCTTCAAAACCATCGACAAATAATTTAAAATACCAGCGCTCATATCCCAAGACCAGGATGAGAGAAGAGAGGAGGGGGAGAAGACATCATCCAGCAGAGTCGACTATCAATGGAAGGGCCAGAGGAAAGAGTTCAAGAAAAGAGAGAGGTACAATCGGCCATACAAGAGGAAACCTTATCAGAAACGTTAGAGGTAACTAGAATTCTAAAATCTATAAGAGGAATTAAGTATGTCTTAGAACAATGGAAAAAGATATCTCAAAATAGTCAGATTTTACAGTAGGTTAAGGGAATTAGAATACGTTTTAATTTGAAACCCCACCATCAAAGAATACCAGATCCGTTTATTTCAAATAAAAATTTTAAAAATTTTAAAGAAGTTATTCATCAACTATTAAATAAAGAAGTTATATCTAGATGTCATGCTAGTAGGGGTCAATTTCTTTCATCATATTTTTTGATTGAAAAACCAGATGGATCTTATAGATTTATTCTTAATTTAAAGAAATTAAATTCTTTCATTTTTAATCGTCATTTTAAAATGGAGGATTACCGTAACGCTCTAAGATTAATTTCCAGTGATTGTTATATGGCTAGACTAAACCTTAAAGATGCATATTATCTATTGTCTATGGACAAGAGAGATAGAAAATACCTACCTTTTCGTTTTGAAAATAGGTTATATCAATTTAATTGCTTACCTTTTGGGTTAAGTATAGCTCCTCTAGTCTTTACAAAGTTATTAAAAGCTGTAACCAGCTATTTAAGGCAAAGTGGTTGTAAAATTATTATTTATTTGGATGATATTTTGATTCTTGGAAACAGTTTTGTTTCTTGCTTTGAATCGGTAGTTAAAATCTCAAAAATTTTAACTAATTTAGAACTTACAATAAATTATGATAAAAGTATATTATTTCCTGTCCAGGAAATTCAAGTTTTAGGTTTTATTTTTAATTCAGATGAAATGGTTTTTACATTACCCCAGGAAAAGGTAGTTGCTCTTTTAAAATTACTGCAAAAAGTTAAAAAAGAAGAAAAATGTAAGATCCGATATTTTGCATCATTAATAGGAAAGTTAGTTGCGGTTTCCCCTACGTTAGATTACAGTTGGTTACATTTAAAACCTCTTGAAATTGCTAAACAAAAAGCCCTTAAGAAGAATTTTCACAATTTCAATAAAGTTATGATTATCCTCAGAAACATAATCCCAGAAATTGATTGGTGGCTAGGTAAAATTCCAAAAGCTTCAAAGTTAATAAAACCACAGCCTTTTCTTTTCGAGATTTATTCGGATGCATCTGAGACCGGCTGGGGTGCATTCTCTGAGAAAATAGAAGCAAAAGGTTTTTGGAATACAGATGAAGTAGGAAAACATATAAATTGGCTGGAGTTATGTTCTGCATATTATGGTCTTAAATCTTTTGCAAGAACTTATAAAAATTCTAAAATTTTACTTCATATAGATAACATCACAGCAATTGCCTGTATAAACCGGATGGGTAGTATTTGATATACACATTTAAATAATATAACACGTCTCATATGGGACTGGTGCGAGTCAAGATATATTATAATATCAGCTTCTTATATTAATACTACTGAAAATACAAAAGCAGATTTATTGTCTCGAAATAGATCTTGCAATACATATAGAATTTGATTTAAATAATTTTGTTTTTTCTAAAATCATACAACTTTTTGGTAGGCCTGATATAGATTTATTTGCCTCAAAAAGTAATAAAAAATTTATCGATTATGTTTCTTGGGGTCCTGACCCAGACTGTGTTTGTGTAGATGCGTTCACTATTGTTTGGAGTTCGTATTATTTTTATGCCTTCTCTCCCTTTTTATTAATTGATAGAGTTATTCAAAAGATTATTCAGGATAAAGCTACAGGGATTTTAGTGGTTCCTAATTGGCCGACTCAATCTTGGTACCCTTTGTTTTTGGAACTTTTAATAGAAGAACCTTTAATTTTTGGTCCAGATAAAAACTTAATTTTTTCTCCTTTCAGAGAGAAACACTCCCTGTACAAGACCCTTTCCCTGGTGGCAGGGAGATTGTGCGGGAATCATTAAAAAGAAAGGGAATTACGGATTCTGCTTTTCCGGTTATGTTAGATTCGATTATGTTAGATTAACAGAAAACACCTTAAAACAATACAATATCTGTTTTAGAAAATGATGGGATTACTGCTTGGAAAGGAAATTAGATCCATATAATGGTGATTAATATCATTTTGAAATTTTTTCTTGAGAATTTTAACAGGGGTCTTTCTTACTCATCTTTAAATGGCTATAGAGCAGCTTTTGCATTGATCTTTATTTTTGGAGGTAAAGATGAAAGAATACTAGAACGATTTTTTAAGGGTATTTTTAATAGAAAACCTAGTACTCCCCGATATTTAGCAACATGGGACCCTAGCCCTATTTTAGAATACTTGACATCTCTTTTTCCTTTGTCTCAATTATCAATAAAAGACCTTACCTTAAAACTAGTCACATTATTGTTATTGACATCGGGTCAGAGGGTACAAACAATATCGAAGATTAAAGTAGGTTATATCGAAAATAGTCCTGACAAGATAGAAATTCGTATTCCTGCTAGATTAAAGACATCAGGTAGAGGCAGGAAACAACCATACTTAGTTTATTCATTTTTTAAAAATAAACCGGAACTTTGTGTAGCTTCTATGTTACAACATTACTTAAAAATTACGTCTCAATACCGCTTACAAGAAGAGTCACTTATTTTAACTTTTAAAAAGCCCTTTCATCCTGCCTCTACACAGACAATAAGTAGATGGGTAAAGGATGTTCTTAACAAAAGCAATATTGATACGACAATATTTAAAGGTTATGGCATAAGACATGCTTCGACTTCTGCAGCGGCCAGAGCAGGCCTCCTTCCGTAACACGGCAGGTTGGACTAAGAAGTCGATGGTGTTCAATAGGTTTTATAATCTTCATTTCTTAGCACAAAGTCCTGAGAGTTTTACCAATTCTGTATTATCAACAACTTATGATATTACACAAATTATATGTTATTAATTTAATGTTGTTTATTATATAAGCATATTTAGCCTTACTTATCTTATCACTTAGTCTTACTTACCTAGGTTATCATAGACTAAATTTTTTGTTTGTTCAATTAATATGGGAATTTAATTTTTTTAATAACACTTGGTTTTAAAAAATTTTTTGGTAACACTTGGTTTTAGGAGTAATATATTTCTGCACAAAAATCGCATTCATTTTCTTACCTACAAACATCTACCAATAGCTTCATAGAAGGACGGAGATGCGATAAATAATTATAAGATTGGTTGACTTACCTGTAAGGAAGATCAATCTTAATTATTCAAGCATCGGAGTCCTTCTTTCCATGACTGACTACACGAATTCTTTGATACTTTGTTTGAAATAAATCCGAAAACAAGTCTGACTATCAGATGACAATGAGAAATTTGTGTAAGAATATCAAACTTTTCATTTAAAACCGATCAGAAGTTTCTGTGCGAACGCATTTTACTCTATTGCGCATGTTTATTTGTCGAACTGCTGTGAGAACAAACCAATATTATCATCATTTTTCGTTTAAAATTGCTTATGTAACCACTATTTATTTGTACCATATCCTTTTAAACAAATGCGTTCTTTCTGATTCTGCATTAAAAAATTGTGGTTTCCATTTAAAAAACACATTGATGACGTCATAAATTTTTTTGAGCAACTGTATATTTAATTTCCACGTAGAAAAACCCTAAACCCAACATTAAAATCGACGGGTTCGGACATTTTTTTCAGAAACAGTCCATTTTATTTTTATTGAATTTATCCGCTACTTTACGGATGCACTTTATAAATTATTAAAAGTTCCATTTTTTGCTGCTAAAATTCTTTACTTAAATTTCCAGCAACATTTGCTGCAGGAAATTTTATTAAAAAATTCATCGAGAGAGTAGCAGCTTTGCTTGACCAATAAAATGTTGAGCTTTTTCTTAAAAATAATAATAATTGTGGCATTTCTTATATTATGGTGCAAGTGATTATAAATCTTAGAAGCAATATATACTCTAGAAATCAACAATAATTAATATTATAGGCTATGTACACCAATGAATAAATTGCTGGTATAGTCTGCATTGGTTTGGGTGTAAGATGTAAAAGCTGGCAGGTTGTACATGAAATAATAAAAAACAGAACAGTAAAAGACACTATACCTATGTAAACGGAATATGTAATGTTCAACTAATTGTTACAAAATATTATATTTTATAGTAATGAATAGCCCATTAACAACATGATATAGAGTTGTCTTGTTTTCAGTGTACTCAAGAGTTAAATCTTTTATAGTACCTATATTAGTACTACCTTCATCACAAATAGTTGCACTTATCTTAATTGAGTGCAAGTCTTTAATGTGATTAATTATTAAGATTTTTTACAACCTCCGCCTAAACTGTACGTTGTGTAAAAAAGTAGGATATTGGCATTTTAAAGATTTTTTTAAAGTTTTTTAAAGACCTTAAATCATGAATACAAGAGCATGATATGTTTGCTTGGAGTTTTTACTCCGAAAAGTCTTTAAGCCCTGAAATTCTTTAGTTACTTCATTAAGATTTTCTTCTATAAACTAAGACTTTCCATTTTTATAAAGAGATATTAAAGAAGCAATATACACTCTTTCATTTCAAAAGTAACCTCAATTTAGATAACTTGCTCATAGTGAACTTATGGACATTATACATCGCTTTTGTATAACAACAATTTCCTGTTCAGGACTTAACCTATCTTGTCTTGTGAAAGACCAGCATTAGTTAGAATGCTTTTTCTATTGTCTAATGAGAAAAGAATATTTCTCGGTTCTAGTCGAATTTAGGAATCTCAAATTTTTAAAATTTTTGATTATGAGACAGTAAGCTAATTTTCTTTGTACTACTTTAAGCAAAAAAAATTAGACGATGAATAATGTATTCTTTAATAAAATAATTAAAAAAAAAATCATGACACAATGTGTACCTATGTTACAATATAAACCCGTTTTTGAAAATTCGCTGCAGCCCTTCATGGCTTGATGGTAATAATAGTGAACTATGAGCCTGTGTTTAGATTTCAACTATGCCAGTTTACCTTTTTTATTTTTTTGCAATTGTACTGAAATTAAACAAACAAAAAATTACCAAAAAGAGGAAATTGTTTATATAAAATTGTTTTTACCTCTTCGTAAATTTCGTCCCCTCGTCTAAAAAACATACCGAAAACACCCATCATATATTATTTATTGTTTTGGTACTTTTTAGATTTCTGTCCGAATTAAAAATAATACGAAATATGGAATATTTTGTATACGAAGGGCGTAAGCCCCCCTCCCCCCGTGTGCCTGTTTGTTGGGTTGGGATGGGTTTGGTTGGGTTGGGTTGAGTTAGGTTGAGTTAGGTCTGGGATGTTGAGCACATGAGACATGTGCTTGACATTTACGAGCCCTCTATATAACTTTTCATATGAATAAAATCTCAAATTGTTAAGAAATATGGAGGCTACGAACCTCTGCATAAGAGTATGAATTTTTCAGCGCTGGGTGCTAGCTTGTGTACAAATAGTAAAACCCGTTCACTATTATAATGTGAAAATACTGCATCATTTTGGCAGATAGATTTAGATGGTACTTCGTGTTTTCTCTTTTTATATAGGAGATGCTTTTTAGACGTGCTTAAATTATTGGAGCAAGCCCTGATAGTATTCATGAGGAACTAAGGAATAATTAATGGTAAATTAATACGTATAGATGTGTAGAAAACTTACCCCATTCTAAATTCTACACCCTAATTCCACAACAAATATAACTTGAAACTAGAAATTACGGTAAATAGACAGCCATTAATTTCTGCAAATTTTCCTTGACCCACGAGGCGACGCCTTACCAAAATACAAAATAAAAAAAAGTGAACGTTAAAAGTGTCACTACTGTCAAATTTTCCTAATGTTAAGTCACCTTAATGGATGGCCACCGTTCGAACTTCCGTTTTGGCGAATCAAGTTTCATGGGGCTGTTTATATTGTAGGTAGTGCCCTGGCATTGGCTGAAAGCCTTAGCACAGACGATGCCCCCACAGAACGAGAGGCTTTTTGACCTATGTAAAACGGTCGGACGAAGGACTGAACAATTTTGGACTTGACCATTTTGTTTTAATTTTAATTTCTTTTTCGGGTTGTTAAAATAATAACCTCAGTTTTATGGGAAGGATAAGAGATGTAAGGTTATGGGAAAAATATCCTAATTAAAAATTATTCTGCCCAGTCTCAGAGACACAAGATATAAAAAATATTAGTGGAAACTAAGCTGCGTAGTGTGAAAAAGGATACGTTTAACCGGTTCTCAGCAGCAGTTTTACCGCCGGGTTCTTATTAAGTTTGTCAAGCTTCGCCATGAGGTCGTCGATCTTTTTGTTTAATACGTTTTCTGGTAAACTTAGCAAATATATAAGGTTGCTTTTCTGGTCTTTCTGGACTGACATCCTGGTGGTCTTTTTGGTAGAGCTTGAGGTGCCTGCCAAAACGTCCATAACAGACTCTTGCAGAGTTTTTGTAGCCCGGGTCGGGAGTTTTTTTTCTGTAGCAGCCAATAGCTTGCCGGATGGTCGCCACCACAATTGCAGAGCTGTGCACTCTTTATAGAGATGCTCACCCTTGAATTTTATGCAACGCGGTTTAGCATTGCAATTACTCATGGCGTATCCATATTCCTGAACACGTACTCTGATGTTAAGGAGTGTATCCACCTTATATCTATATAAAAGGTATATCTTCCTGGTTTATGGTGCACCCTGAATCTAATGAGATCCGTTTTTCTTCTACGGCTGGGGTCAATAGCTTGCCGGATGGTCGCCACCGCAATTGCAGCACTGTGCAGGTGTTATGTATATTATTTTCTTTTTCGATCCGCTATCACTTTATGATTGCTTTTGTAAATGTTATTCTTATACCTATCTTTAGTGGTTTTCGAGAAATTAATTATTTTCTTTATTTTTTGACCAAAACATAAAATTATAAACGTAATTTACGGAAGTATTCTAGATTAGTTTTCACTATAAAAATTTGTTCTACGTTATACAAAGTTGCTCAAAATTAGTGATTTTACTGCTAGATACAAAAATTGTGATATGTGTATTTTTTTTAGATAGTATCACAGTATATTTTAACATATTTTAAAAGAAAAAATTAAAATCCTTTCCTCACAAGGTATCATGTTTGTATATCTAAGTAGTTCGAAATAAGCAGTTTCTGAAATAAAAGCAATTTTCTATAAAAATCAGAATATTTTGACATATTTGCCTTACGCGGCTATGAAAGGTCATGACCAAATAATGCTAAGTTATTGACGTTTGACAGTTACATTAAGTTGATCAATAATAGTAATATACGTGGGTGTTTCTTTAAAATAGCTACCTCAAAATTAAGTCAAATGGAAATAAATAGTTATTTAAATAAGTTTTGATGAATCTATTTATTATTCATGGGCAATGTGATAAAATTGTAGCTAGTATACGCAAAAAGTTTAACGAAATGTGAAAGAGTAGAAGATTTTCTGGAAAATTTAACGTTTGAAGATTATCGCACTTGCTGGTTCCAATTGGATGGGACACTCGCTCATTGCACTGAGAAGGTGACACGTGAGTTATTTGAGAAATTCGATGACCGCTGGTTTAGGCGTTTGGGATCATGAGATAGTCACACTTTATTTTTACTTTTGGGGTAATTTGAAGCAAATGGTATACAAAATACCGGTAAACAGTAAACAGGAACTACGTCAACGACTTATCAATTGCATTGGTCAACAAGATCCTTCTAAAATACAAGCATTGACAAGACATGCTGTACAACGCAGGATTTTGTTTCAGGAAGTGCTTAGAAGTCAATGGCAAACATTTTAAAAATGTATTGTAAATTACTTATATTCTTAGGATAATTCATTAAATCATTCTTAAGCTATGAAACAAATTGTTGTTATAAAGTTATTTTGTTATTGCACAAATTTTATCTTATCCATTTTTTGTAAATTAGGATATATTTCGTTGAACTTTTGGCATGTTCTTGTTACAATTTTGTCACATTGTCCATGAATATGAACAACTATTTTTTTCATTCATTCATTCAGTTCATTTGAATAACTATTTTTTTCCATTTTAATTAATTTATAGGTAGCTATTTTAAAGAAACATACCCACGTATATTACTATTATTAATCAACTTAATGTAGCTGTCAAACGTCCATAGCTTAGCATTATTTGGTCATGTCCTTTTATGGCCGCGTAAGGCAAATATGTCAAAATATTTTAATTTTTACAACCTCCTTTTATTTTAAAAACCGAACTACTTAGATATAGGAGCATGATACCTCGTTAGAAAGGGATTTAAATTTCCTTTTAGAATGTTATAATATACAGGATGTTGGAAAACTTTTGCAAATGCACTTTTCACAATTTTTGTGTCTAGCAGTAAGATCACTAATTTTGACTAACCCTGTATAATGTAGAAGACATCTTTTATAGTGAAGACTAATGCACAATTCTTCCGTAAATTACGCTCATAATTTCAATTTTCTGTGCATTTCAGTGCCGTTATAATAAAAATTTATTTGGAGCTATGTTTTAGTCAAAAAATAAAGAAAGTAATTAATTAAAATAATAATTTTTCGAAAACTACTGAAAACAAGTATGGCAATACCTTATACAAAATTAATCATAAAGCGTTATAAGCGGATCAGAAAATAAAATAATATACAGGGTATTCTTCTTAAATAACAAAGTTGCTACTACTTTTTGTTATAAGCGGCAACGCTGTATTGCTCAAAATATTTTTAATCGTTGACTAAAACCCATGATGCCAAATTTTCAAAAAAATTCTATTTTCCGTTATCCGTAAACGTCTAAAAGATACCAGCAACCATCAATCACCCTGTATGAGGTATATCTTCCTGGATTTTGGTGCACCAGGAGTCTAATGCGATCCGTTTTTCTTCTACGGCTGGGGCCAGTGTTAAACCACCCCATTTTCTTAGGTTCAACGTCCAATGAGTATAATTCCTCTTTGAAGCTCTAAGAATAAGGTTTAATTTTCTATCCTGTTCAAAAAAGGATTAGCAAAATTCCATCTTCCTTTTCTTGAAGAGTCTAGTAAGTTTTTTATCGTCTTGCGGATATGGTTTTTAGATAAAGCGCCAAGCTCAGCGTCTCTTTTTGTACTTTTGATATGTGTATTTTATTATCTGTTTTTAATAAATATTTAGCTGCTCAGTTTCATGTGTCTCTCAAAACACTTTTAAGATGCTTTACTTGCCGCCTTTTCTCTTACCCTCAAGGGATAGGTTATTTAGCGGCATGTACAGGGGGTTTTTAGAATCTACAATGCCCCTGTTATGCTCGCTATTTTTATTGTTGCTTGCAACTAGTGATACTAAAGAGGCAGACTCCCGGCTACATTGATTTCAATATTTTCGGGTTTGGACAGGTGCATTTCCTCGCCTTGTGTAGACTCCGCCTTTTCCGTAGTTCTTTTTTTCAATTTGTTTTGGTTTTTTTTGGGGAGGCCTGCGCCTGCAGCATCTTCAATTGAGCCGTAAGTGATCAAGTCTTTACGGTTTTTTCCGCTTCCTCGAGTCGGATACACAAGTCAGTGATGTTTTGCTTAAAGCTTTTGTTTTCACCGGTTAAATTTTCTATTATTCAATATATTATATCCAGTCTAAAGGTAAAAAGTTTATTTTTCTCCTTTAGTTTGATGAATTTTTTCTCTTGTTTAAGAAGCTTCATGTCCCTGGCATGTATTTCATTCTTGAGTTTACGATTCATCTGTTCAGCTAGTCCAAATTTCTCGTCCTAGAAGAGTGTTCGACCCGCGATGGGATCCTCAACCTCGTCCAGAGGCGGTACAGGACTGGAGAGGGATTTTCGAGGATTGGCAGTTGTTGGGCTTATTTTTAAAGTGCTAGGAGCTGGTTTTTCAGGTTTATGGGAGTGCGATAGCCTCCTGAAGACACCCTGCTCTTTTTGTCTTTTCTTAGTTCTTTTGTCTTCGCTCTTGGTGGACTCATGGGTCAGGTAGCCGTTCAAGCTGTCCATCTCTCGTCTTCTTCGTTCGAGAAGGCGGCGGTGGTTTGGCCCCCCCCTGACAATAGGGGGCGAATTAACGTTTTTGAATTCCGCCGTTGGTGCTTTCGATTCATTAAAGTTTACGTGCGCTTGGGGTCTTGTGTTTACTTCTGTCTGTGCCTCTGCTCAACTCTCATAAACGAGGAATAATGAAATCCGAAAAAAAAACTTCTAGAATGAAATGGCTTTTAAGTCAAAGTATAGTAGAACGTTGTTGCCTATTTCCTTTCTAAGGAATTATATCTTTCTAATTCCATGTGTTTAACTCGTTTCTACTCGTTTAACTACTTAACTTAAAAATTTACTTTACAAAAATTCCATATTATTGCAAACGTATGAGTTTATGCAGGACTATTTGGATTCTATTTCTCTTTTATCGTTTTAACTATCATCATCGTAATAAAGAAGGAATTTATAACAAAACTGCAAGTTGATTTAATGCTAATAGAAAAGATATAGTACTTGTGTACTCTGTTATTTCTTTGAATGATGCCCTTTATGCGTATAACGTGACTTTACTATTACATTGTTAGCGTTCTCCCTAAATTTCGACTACTAGTAACATAATTAATAAAATATTTTGCAAATTATTCATATTCACAAATATTAGCAACTGAGTTATCAACGTTTGCTTGGGGGTGGGTGCTCGGTCATTATTTTTATTGATAATAATATTAATGAGAGAATGGGCTAGGGCTACAAAAGTGTCTTTCCCTCTTTTACATTTAATTTCAAAATAAATTCGTCCAGTTTGAATTTCCATTGAATTCAGTCAAGAATTGGGCGCTTTGATATTAAAAAGGCAAAGTAAGGGGTTGTGATTACTTTCTATTAGGAATTTTTGGCCATAGAGGGTCGACAGTTTTTTTTTAAATCAACAATGGCAAAAAGTTTTTTAAAGTTTTTTATAGAAGAATAATTTCTTTCAGTTGAGTTATTACACGATAGTACATTTTCCAACGCGATCATAGAAACCTAAGTCTTTGATTAATTAGTTTTTAAACTTGAGATTTAATAAAATAGGACACAACATTTAATTATAAGAAGGCTGTGATTTCTTTTTGGCTCTTCGGCATGAAGTAACGTTAAATGTCTTCGATTTTAATAGACTTATTTTGTTGAATTTCAAGTTTACTTCTTTAAGCTGTTTAAAAATTCGAATGTGATCCATATACGCTGCCAGAGACTTGTATCATATTTATGTAGCCTATCATATAATTGTTTAAAAGGTAATGATATGGTAATTATATTTGTTCACATGTATTATGTTAGGTCAATAACTTTTTTAGGCATAAAATAGAAACATAGAATATGAAAATGAAAATTAAGTAATTCTTTACACAACAATTAAGGAATCTATAAAGCTTGTAGTAAGTAATAGTTCCTGGATTTGCCTTATGAATAGTCGGCTTGAAGATCCACTTATAAGAAACAATAATAAAGTAACGGAGAAGCTTCGCTGCGCCAATTAAGTACAAAAGGGATTGAACTTGCTTTTAAAAACTCTTATTATATGCTAAAAGGTTTCACACTGTATTTCTATAGAACAAACTTTACTTTATTAATTGAACGAAGAATTAAAGAAAGAATGAATTAGCAGACCAACAAAGCTTTGACACAATCGTAATGTTACATCTAATTTTTACATATTTCTATTTAGACTATTAAATATTGCAAAAAAATGGCACTTGAATGTATTTCTTAATAAAGACAATCTTCTGATTGGGGATGGACGGTTAAATAAATCTGAATTTGACTACACTCTTAAACATCCTGCAAAACTTTATAAAGGGGCATTTATTAACAAAACTTGTAATTACTTATAAGCATAGCAAATTGCTTCATGCTAGCTTACATTGCCCAAGCTCTATTGGCTAATATTTGAATTTGATTTTAGCTTATTGCTGGCAGAAATAAGTTTGAGTTTTGAGTTTGAGTGAGTTTTTAAAATTTGTATCGTTTGCTTCAAAGTAAGCCCACTGACGACTGACAGTTAATATATTAGTAGAGAAACTTGCGTTAACAGAATAACTCCATCGCAACCTTTCTTAATTTGTGGAGCTGACTATGTTGTCACATTTTTTGTTAAAGCATGACTGCTACTAAGTAAATACCTACACAAAATATAATTATGAGTTTTATGTCTCTGTCTTTTATAAACAAAAGCTTAGAAATCACATGCAACCTTACAAGTGCCTTTCCTTAAAAAAATGTCTGGTTTATTTTGCATAGAGACAAATGTTTATACATTTATTGTGATAATGGTATTAAGTAAAATGCAATTAAGTGATAATAATGTAGTACATAGATATTAAGTAATTGATGATATAAGAATATTTGCAGAAAAAATTATATAAAAAATGCAGTAATTTAGTTTTTTTTTTAGGCAAACTTCTTATTTAGATAGAACCAAAACTATAAATATTATGCAAAATATTAAAGCATATTATATACAGAATATAAACTAAACTTTAATACTTTACATATGTTATCCCGTTACCTTTTACAAAAGCTCCTAAAATATGAATTGCTTGAGGTAGAACTATTTTTATGAAGTAATTTGAGTTGAAGGTGCATAGTACTACGCTAAAATTCAACTCAATCATTCGATTTCTTCATATCAAAATAAATTTGGCAATAAAAGTAAAATTTCAAATTTTTAGTATACATTCATCAATCATAAACAAGAAATAAGTTAAATATAAATCTTAAACATAAATCTTAAAAAAATAGGTTAATATTTTAAACTATTCAAAATAGTATAATTCATAATTAGTTGTATCAATGATACACTACTTTTATTTCAAATCGAACCACCCTAATTCACCCTAATAACATAAAAAAAATGTAATGTATTTTATGAATGTCCTATAAGAATGTGGCATTTTTATAATTTTGACATTGTAACAAGACGTGCCTTTACTGTCGGATAATCCGATTTAAGTTTCTATCAATTTTTTTTACAAAATGAGCTATTTAAGTGAAAAGCACAAGATTGAAATTTTAATGATGATTGGGTAGGGAGATAGAACAAGAACTCAAAATGAAGTTTTGCATATATTCAGACGGAAGGATCCTGATTTACCACCCATATCTCAAAGTACTATAAGCAAGATTAAAAAACAGTTTTGGGAAAATGAACACGTAAGAACAATAACTAGTTCTCGTCGATCTGCGCTTAATGAAGACGCCAAAATTAATGTGTTATTAGCCATTGAAGAAAATCCTGATATTCCCACTAGGCAGGTAGCGCGCGAATTGGAAGTGAGCCAGTCTTCTTCAGTAGTAAGGGTTCTTGAAGCAGAAAAATTTCATCCCTATAAACTTACAACTCTCAAGAAACTCAATGAGATGGATGCAGATAGAAGAATTGCATTTTATGAACAATTTATGGAATTAATGCAGAATAATAATCTTATTATTCTGCATAATTATAGATATAGGAGCATGATACCTCGTTAGAAAGGGATTTAAATTTCCTTTTAGAATGTTATAATATACAGGATGTTGGAAAACTTTTGCAAATGCACTTTTCACAATTTTTGTGTCTAGCAGTAAGATCACTAATTTTGACTAACCCTGTATAATGTAGAAGACATCTTTTATAGTGAAGACTAATGCACAATTCTTCCGTAAATTACGCTCATAATTTCAATTTTCTGTGCATTTCAGTGCCGTTATAATAAAAATTTATTTGGAGCTATGTTTTAGTCAAAAAATAAAGAAAGTAATTAATTAAAATAATAATTTTTCGAAAACTACTGAAAACAAGTATGGCAATACCTTATACAAAATTAATCATAAAGCGTTATAAGCGGATCAGAAAATAAAATAATATACAGGGTATTCTTCTTAAATAACAAAGTTGCTACTACTTTTTGTTATAAGCGGCAACGCTGTATTGCTCAAAATATTTTTAATCGTTGACTAAAACCCATGATGCCAAATTTTCAAAAAAATTCTATTTTCCGTTATCCGTAAACGTCTAAAAGATACCAGCAACCATCAATCACCCTGTATGAGGTATATCTTCCTGGATTTTGGTGCACCAGGAGTCTAATGCGATCCGTTTTTCTTCTACGGCTGGGGCCAGTGTTAAACCACCCCATTTTCTTAGGTTCAACGTCCAATGAGTATAATTCCTCTTTGAAGCTCTAAGAATAAGGTTTAATTTTCTATCCTGTTCAAAAAAGGATTAGCAAAATTCCATCTTCCTTTTCTTGAAGAGTCTAGTAAGTTTTTTATCGTCTTGCGGATATGGTTTTTAGATAAAGCGCCAAGCTCAGCGTTTCTTTTTGTACTTTTGATATGTGTATTTTATTATCTGTTTTTAATAAATATTTAGCTGCTCAGTTTCATGTGTCTCTCAAAACACTTTTAAGATGCTTTACTTGCCGCCTTTTCTCTTACCCTCAAGGGATAGGTTATTTAGCGGCATGTACAGGGGGTTTTTAGAATCTACAATGCCCCTGTTATGCTCGCTATTTTTATTGTTGCTTGCAACTAGTGATACTAAAGAGGCAGACTCCCGGCTACATTGATTTCAATATTTTCGGGTTTGGACAGGTGCATTTCCTCGCCTTGTGTAGACTCCGCCTTTTCCGTAGTTCTTTTTTTCAATTTGTTTTGGTTTTTTTTGGGGAGGCCTGCGCCTGCAGCATCTTCAATTGAGCCGTAAGTGATCAAGTCTTTACGGTTTTTTCCGCTTCCTCGAGTCGGATACACAAGTCAGTGATGTTTTGCTTAAAGCTTTTGTTTTCACCGGTTAAATTTTCTATTATTCAATATATTATATCCAGTCTAAAGGTAAAAAGTTTATTTTTCTCCTTTAGTTTGATGAATTTTTTCTCTTGTTTAAGAAGCTTCATGTCCCTGGCATGTATTTCATTCTTGAGTTTACGATTCATCTGTTCAGCTAGTCCAAATTTCTCGTCCTAGAAGAGTGTTCGACCCGCGATGGGATCCTCAACCTCGTCCAGAGGCGGTACAGGACTGGAGAGGGATTTTCGAGGATTGGCAGTTGTTGGGCTTATTTTTAAAGTGCTAGGAGCTGGTTTTTCAGGTTTATGGGAGTGCGATAGCCTCCTGAAGACACCCTGCTCTTTTTGTCTTTTCTTAGTTCTTTTGTCTTCGCTCTTGGTGGACTCATGGGTCAGGTAGCCGTTCAAGCTGTCCATCTCTCGTCTTCTTCGTTCGAGAAGGCGGCGGTGGTTTGGCCCCCCCCTGACAATAGGGGGCGAATTAACGTTTTTGAATTCCGCCGTTGGTGCTTTCGATTCATTAAAGTTTACGTGCGCTTGGGGTCTTGTGTTTACTTCTGTCTGTGCCTCTGCTCAACTCTCATAAACGAGGAATAATGAAATCCGAAAAAAAAACTTCTAGAATGAAATGGCTTTTAAGTCAAAGTATAGTAGAACGTTGTTGCCTATTTCCTTTCTAAGGAATTATATCTTTCTAATTCCATGTGTTTAACTCGTTTCTACTCGTTTAACTACTTAACTTAAAAATTTACTTTACAAAAATTCCATATTATTGCAAACGTATGAGTTTATGCAGGACTATTTGGATTCTATTTCTCTTTTATCGTTTTAACTATCATCATCGTAATAAAGAAGGAATTTATAACAAAACTGCAAGTTGATTTAATGCTAATAGAAAAGATATAGTACTTGTGTACTCTGTTATTTCTTTGAATGATGCCCTTTATGCGTATAACGTGACTTTACTATTACATTGTTAGCGTTCTCCCTAAATTTCGACTACTAGTAACATAATTAATAAAATATTTTGCAAATTATTCATATTCACAAATATTAGCAACTGAGTTATCAACGTTTGCTTGGGGGTGGGTGCTCGGTCATTATTTTTATTGATAATAATATTAATGAGAGAATGGGCTAGGGCTACAAAAGTGTCTTTCCCTCTTTTACATTTAATTTCAAAATAAATTCGTCCAGTTTGAATTTCCATTGAATTCAGTCAAGAATTGGGCGCTTTGATATTAAAAAGGCAAAGTAAGGGGTTGTGATTACTTTCTATTAG
Source organism: Anthonomus grandis grandis (assembly GCF_022605725.1). NCBI lineage: Eukaryota > Metazoa > Arthropoda > Insecta > Coleoptera > Curculionidae > Anthonomus > Anthonomus grandis. The sequence continues at coordinate 26,068,133 of NC_065546.1, forward strand.
GAATTTTTGGCCATAGAGGGTCGACAGTTTTTTTTTAAATCAACAATGGCAAAAAGTTTTTTAAAGTTTTTTATAGAAGAATAATTTCTTTCAGTTGAGTTATTACACGATAGTACATTTTCCAACGCGATCATAGAAACCTAAGTCTTTGATTAATTAGTTTTTAAACTTGAGATTTAATAAAATAGGACACAACATTTAATTATAAGAAGGCTGTGATTTCTTTTTGGCTCTTCGGCATGAAGTAACGTTAAATGTCTTCGATTTTAATAGACTTATTTTGTTGAATTTCAAGTTTACTTCTTTAAGCTGTTTAAAAATTCGAATGTGATCCATATACGCTGCCAGAGACTTGTATCATATTTATGTAGCCTATCATATAATTGTTTAAAAGGTAATGATATGGTAATTATATTTGTTCACATGTATTATGTTAGGTCAATAACTTTTTTAGGCATAAAATAGAAACATAGAATATGAAAATGAAAATTAAGTAATTCTTTACACAACAATTAAGGAATCTATAAAGCTTGTAGTAAGTAATAGTTCCTGGATTTGCCTTATGAATAGTCGGCTTGAAGATCCACTTATAAGAAACAATAATAAAGTAACGGAGAAGCTTCGCTGCGCCAATTAAGTACAAAAGGGATTGAACTTGCTTTTAAAAACTCTTATTATATGCTAAAAGGTTTCACACTGTATTTCTATAGAACAAACTTTACTTTATTAATTGAACGAAGAATTAAAGAAAGAATGAATTAGCAGACCAACAAAGCTTTGACACAATCGTAATGTTACATCTAATTTTTACATATTTCTATTTAGACTATTAAATATTGCAAAAAAATGGCACTTGAATGTATTTCTTAATAAAGACAATCTTCTGATTGGGGATGGACGGTTAAATAAATCTGAATTTGACTACACTCTTAAACATCCTGCAAAACTTTATAAAGGGGCATTTATTAACAAAACTTGTAATTACTTATAAGCATAGCAAATTGCTTCATGCTAGCTTACATTGCCCAAGCTCTATTGGCTAATATTTGAATTTGATTTTAGCTTATTGCTGGCAGAAATAAGTTTGAGTTTTGAGTTTGAGTGAGTTTTTAAAATTTGTATCGTTTGCTTCAAAGTAAGCCCACTGACGACTGACAGTTAATATATTAGTAGAGAAACTTGCGTTAACAGAATAACTCCATCGCAACCTTTCTTAATTTGTGGAGCTGACTATGTTGTCACATTTTTTGTTAAAGCATGACTGCTACTAAGTAAATACCTACACAAAATATAATTATGAGTTTTATGTCTCTGTCTTTTATAAACAAAAGCTTAGAAATCACATGCAACCTTACAAGTGCCTTTCCTTAAAAAAATGTCTGGTTTATTTTGCATAGAGACAAATGTTTATACATTTATTGTGATAATGGTATTAAGTAAAATGCAATTAAGTGATAATAATGTAGTACATAGATATTAAGTAATTGATGATATAAGAATATTTGCAGAAAAAATTATATAAAAAATGCAGTAATTTAGTTTTTTTTTAGGCAAACTTCTTATTTAGATAGAACCAAAACTATAAATATTATGCAAAATATTAAAGCATATTATATACAGAATATAAACTAAACTTTAATACTTTACATATGTTATCCCGTTACCTTTTACAAAAGCTCCTAAAATATGAATTGCTTGAGGTAGAACTATTTTTATGAAGTAATTTGAGTTGAAGGTGCATAGTACTACGCTAAAATTCAACTCAATCATTCGATTTCTTCATATCAAAATAAATTTGGCAATAAAAGTAAAATTTCAAATTTTTAGTATACATTCATCAATCATAAACAAGAAATAAGTTAAATATAAATCTTAAACATAAATCTTAAAAAAATAGGTTAATATTTTAAACTATTCAAAATAGTATAATTCATAATTAGTTGTATCAATGATACACTACTTTTATTTCAAATCGAACCACCCTAATTCACCCTAATAACATAAAAAAAATGTAATGTATTTTATGAATGTCCTATAAGAATGTGGCATTTTTATAATTTTGACATTGTAACAAGACGTGCCTTTACTGTCGGATAATCCGATTTAAGTTTCTATCAATTTTTTTTACAAAATGAGCTATTTAAGTGAAAAGCACAAGATTGAAATTTTAATGATGATTGGGTAGGGAGATAGAACAAGAACTCAAAATGAAGTTTTGCATATATTCAGACGGAAGGATCCTGATTTACCACCCATATCTCAAAGTACTATAAGCAAGATTAAAAAACAGTTTTGGGAAAATGAACACGTAAGAACAATAACTAGTTCTCGTCGATCTGCGCTTAATGAAGACGCCAAAATTAATGTGTTATTAGCCATTGAAGAAAATCCTGATATTCCCACTAGGCAGGTAGCGCGCGAATTGGAAGTGAGCCAGTCTTCTTCAGTAGTAAGGGTTCTTGAAGCAGAAAAATTTCATCCCTATAAACTTACAACTCTCAAGAAACTCAATGAGATGGATGCAGATAGAAGAATTGCATTTTATGAACAATTTATGGAATTAATGCAGAATAATAATCTTATTACAGAAAACATTCTCTTTTCCGATGAGTCGACATTTATGCTTGAACGGCGACGTAAATCATCAAAATTGCCGTTATTAGGCACAAGAAAGTCCATGTTGGTTGAGGCAAGGCTATACCCAACACCCAGAAAAAGTAAATGATTGGGCATAAATTTTAGGTCAGCAAGTTATAGGCCCAATTTTCTTCGAAGAAGATTTAAATGGGCACTTACAATTTTTACAAGAAGAACTAATTCCAAATCTAGCTGTTCTATTCCCTGATTTAATAGAAGCTGATATGCCGAATAGAAACATCTGGTTTCAGCAAGATGGTGCGCCTCCCCATTTTGCAAGACCTGTTCAAAACTATCTGTATACTATTTTTCTAGGCAGATGGATTGGCAGGAGAGGAGCTTTTGAATTGCCACCAAGATCGCCCGACTTGACTCTGCTGGATTTTTTCCTATAGGGATATTTCAAACATTTCTCCAAAATGCATAAGGACCGTTCAAAATGGTTTTTACATTTGAAATTTGCATTTTGAACACTTATAAGAGAAAAAGATTTAGAACAACCCTCTTTAAATTTATGAAATACGTTTTCTTTATCGCCCTGTATCTTAAAAACAATCAATTAAAAGTATGGCATGTGATATATCAAAATGTTTGGAATTTTGTGCGGAATCCAAAAATATAATAATTTATAGGGTGCCCCCATTTAAAATAAGAAAGTTGGTATTAAACCCGCCTACATGGCACACCCTGTATAAAAAAAATTACTTTGAAAAAAGCGCAACCAACAATAGCAACTGACATTTCCGAGCGTTTTTCCGAACACCATTTATTTATTATCGAATTTATTCCAGGTTACAGACTCGCACTGTATACAGGGGTACGTTTAATTTTATATTTGACAGGGTTCTGTCAATCACCTCCTTACCTCCAGCTAACCCTACTTTGTCAAATGAGAGCTCCATCGCCTGACACATCATCGTATTCTGCCTTATCGAACAGACCCTGCATTAAGATATTGTCTTAAAAAGGAATGAAAACAGCATGCAGATATATTCACTTGTAATCGTATTGTCTTTAAAAGTCCTGAAGAGAGGGAAGCAGCTAGCTTAATACAGGATCAGTGGCCTTATTTATGAACTGAAGCCTCGAGAAATTTCAAAACCAGAATGGAAATATATTTTTGACAAATCTCCAGAACTAAAAGCTTATTGGTCTCAATGGAATTCGTTGATTATACAAGATGAATTGTTAAAAAGAGTCTGGGAAAGAGTAGATAGAAAAGAAAAGAATTCGGAAAACGGATTCCAGAAGTTCTTGAAGCTGTCCATGAGAATCTCCACGTGGTCACCAGAATCAACGACGTGGTGTACCGTATCCAGCGACATCCGACAATGAAAATGAAAATTGTAAACATCATACGGTTAGCGCACTATCATGACTCATGATAGGTGGTCCCATGTTTGACCCGGAGGTTAATTGATCGGCACGATCAAACTTGAGAGGGGTGCAGTATTATAAAAATGTAAATACCTTAATTATTCTCCTAGTTTTTGTACTGTTTGATTCATATTTTGTAGTTAAAGTTGATTCGTAGTGTTTCTTTAGGGTTCTACTTACGTTTAGTTTAACATTTTCACGTATAGCTTCTAGTTTTTAAGTAGTTCATTTTTGCCCCAATTTAGGTTATACTATTGTAAATCTCTGTATTTTCTAGAATTTGTATACTTGGTGGCTTGGACTGTCAGTATTCTCCTGAAATCATTGGTCCCTTTCGGCAAAAACAATGAAAAAAATTCTAAATATTTTTATACAGAATTTTTTTCCATGAGTCTTTTAAAAGTACGCGTTTCCTGACATTTTATTTAATTTTAATTGTTTAGTCAGTTTTTACCCGATTGTTTTGGAAACAATCAAACAACAGTCAATGCGAGTTAGGTTAGAGTTTTTGACGTTGTCAATAAAAGAGTGTTCCTGAATTTCATTGCAATACTGTCCTTTTGCTTTCCCAGGATAGATTTGGATAACATGAGGAAAGGTTCGGAAAACATCTCGGCAAGAGGCGACGGCAATATTTAACAAAAGTGTGAATACTGGCGCGACGTTTAAATCAAAATCAATATTAGAAAATAAATATAGTGTAAATAGGTGTTTCTGGTAGCCTTAAGTCATTGTGTTTAGTTTGTACGTATGTAAGAAATCAGTTGACTATTTTCTTTTGTGTATTAAGTGCTTTATTTCATACCTCGTAGAACAGAAAAAACATTACACTATATTTATATTCTGACTCAAACACCCTCTCAGTTTTTTACAACTTTAGCCAATTCATCAAATGTGTTCAAATTCAATGTATGAAAGTGCGCATTATTAAAGCATAAGCAAGTGTCAGCTGGTGGGGTGTTGTATTTTGCATCATTTCGCCACTCCGCAGCGCTACGATAGCTATCAGAATAGCGTTAGGTAACTGTGTTTAGGTAACTGTGCTAGGTAACTGCGTTTAGGTAACTGTTTTTTTTTTTGTTTAAATATAATTTAAATATGAATCCTATCCGAAATAAATTAACAATTATAAACTTTTAATATAGTAGATTTTAATATTTTACAAATGAAAAAAATTATATATATTTTTCAGCGGCATAATTAGTGGATTAGCTGACATTTTAATAAAAAACATATTTTACTGGAGTCAAATATACATAAGTTATAGCTTTAAACAGATACTGTATATAAGAAAAGACTGAATGGCCATAAATGAATACATTAAAATACATGGAAATACAGGAATTTATTGCAAACTAAATATTTGACCAAAATAATATCAGTAACATTTAAGTTTTACTATTGTGATTATAGTGTTATTTGTTAAATTATGCCCGGAGCACGTCTTTCTGCTGAAGATCGAATGTGGATTGTTACACTACATAAACAGGGTTGGAGTAAGTGATGTATTGCTGGAGAGGTAGGATTTATACAACGTACAGTATCGAGAGTGATTTCGCGATATATTGAGTATGGTCATGTTCATAAACCATGCTCAGGAAAGGATGTAGGAGGGCGCTATTTATTACAATATACCCATATGAAGCCCTTCCAAACAGTCATTAGATATACAGGGTGTTCCGTTGATCATGTTACAAACTTCTAGGGCAGATAGAAAACGTCAAAAGAAAAACAAAACTTCATATAAACATGGATCTGGAAAAGCTTCCTCAGGGAGCTAGAGCTCTTTGAAAATAACCTTTAAAAACTAGTTTTTTTTTAAATAGCTCCGGAACTAGTTTAGCTACCGCAACCAATTTTGGGAGGTAAATTATTGTTAGTACGTTTATTCTTTTGAACCTACTAAATAAAAAAAAATATTTACCAGGGGCTTCAGAATCAGGAGGGTATTTGGTAAATTTAGGTCCATTTCTTTAAGACTTTAATTTCCTGTCCGTTTTCCTGCCCGTTTGGGCATCAGATTATGATGTTCCTATGCTTTTTACATAAAAAAGGTGCTCTTAATAAAAGTCGGTAAATGGTAAATATCACCGTTTTTGTGAAAATTGACGAAAAGCAAGTTATGAGATACAAAAATGTATTACCTATTATTATAAATAAACAATTAAAAAAAAAATTGGCGTAAATAAAAAATAAATGTTTAAAAAAAGTTAAGGTAGCCACTTTATTAAATTGGTACTCAAATTAATTAACTGTCAATTTAATTACTTTGAGGCATAAAATGTTTAAATGATTTTAAGTGTAATAAAAAACCAACAAATTAACAATTTTAGATACGTAAACAAATTTTATTAAAGATTGGTATTACAAAAATAAACTTAAAATATTAATTGCTCAAAATGCCGGCCGCCACGATCGATACATTTATTATATCTATGCACCAATATTAAGGTTGCCGTGGTTAAAAATATCAGGCGTGGTTTGGATTACTTGAGCAGCTGCGGAAATTCTGGCTACCAGGTCTTCTTCTGACTCGACTGGAGTTTCATATACGAGACTTTTCATATGCCCCCAAAGAAAAAAATCTAAGGGTGTCAAATCTGATGAGCGCGCTGGCCAGGTGACAGGGCCTCCGCGGCCAATCCAGCGCCTTCCAAAATTTTCATTTATAAACTCGCGGACAATAAGTGAAAAATGAGCTGGCGCTCCATCGTGTTGTAGCCATAAGTTCCGTCGTATATTTAGGGGCAGATCATCTTATAGTTCTGGCAGTACATTTCTTAAAAAATTTAAATAAATATTTCCCGTTAAACGAGGAGGCAACATAATTGGACCAATTAAGCGTTCTCCAACAATGCTGGCCCACATATTGACTGAAAACTTATGTTGATAGCTCCTAAAATGAATACCATAAGGATTTTCCTCACTCCACACATGATTATTCTTAGAATTAAAAATGCCTTCTTTTGTAAATAAAGCCTCGTCAGTAAAAAGGACATATTTTGGAAATTGAGGTTCTTCTGTACACCGGTCAAGAAACCACTGGCAAAAATTCACGCGGGGCATAAAATCATTGGGTCCTAATGATTGCACCGTTTGCAGGTGGTAGGGCCCAAGAAGCTATTCCTTAACAACGTTCCATACCCTAACATGATTTACATGCATCGCATCAGCTACTGCTCGAGTACTTACTGATGGGTTATCTTCAAATCGCTAAAGCACTTCTTTCTCAAAATCTGGGATTCGGATGTTCCTTTGCGCGCCATTATCTTGGCGTTTTATTTTAACGGAGCCAGTCCTCCTGAGCCGTTGATTGACCCTTTGAAAAAGTGTGTGAGCTGGGATTCGCCTTTCGGGAAACCGCTCTTCATATAGTCGAGAAGCAGCTCTACCATTACATCGAACTTCCCCATAAATTAAAAGCATATCGGCGTATTCAGCAAAAGTGTAATCTTCCATTACTTAACCGTAATAAAAAGGGAATTAATATCATGTAAAAAATACTGACAGTGACAAATTTAAAAAATACTGACAGTGGCAATGAATTAGCATTATTATTATTATTAAAATAATTAAATCAGGTGCTGTATCTTAGTTTGGTTTTAGTCAATTTCCACAAAAACGGTGTATTTACCGACTTTTACTAAGAGCACCTCATTTATGTAAAAAGCATAGGAACATCAAAATCTAATGCCCAAACGGGCAGAAATTAAAGTCTTAAAGATATGGGCCTAAATTTACCAAATACCCCCCTGAGTCTGAAGCCCCTGGTAAATATTTTTTTTATTTAGTTAATCTCCAGGTTGAAAAGAATAAACGTACTAACAATAATTTACCTCCCAAAATTGGTTGCGGTAGCTAAAGTAGTTCCGGAGCTATTAAAAAAAACTAGTTTTTAAAAGTTATTTTCAAAGAGCTCTAGCTCCCTGCGGAAGCTTTCCGGACCCATGTTTATATGAACTTTTGTTTTTCTTTTAACATTTTCTATCTGCCCTAGAAGTTTGTAACATGATCAATGGAGCACCCTGTATAAGGCACTTTCAGACAAATTATAGGATCCCCTTATCAAGTCGAACAGTGCGTCGGGGTCTTCGGAATGGTCGTTTAAGGTGCAGGCGTCCCTTGCAGGTATCAAGGTTAATTGCTTAGCGTAGGGCCAGGTACATGAAGTGGGTGAGGGCGCATATACAATTGGACCAATACCAGTGGCACAATACAATGTTTTCCGATGAAAGTCGTTTTGGCTTCATCAGTGGTGATTAATCAAATTTTTTCCTTAACATTAACCCAAGTAATCGTCAAAGTGTTATAGTATACGGAGGACTTCTGTATGGCACTCATACTGGGTTAATTTATTTGGAAAATGTTATTAGAGGAATAGTTTGGCTATCTAGAGGTAAAACTATAGGTGATAATTTTCTGTTTATAGATGATAATGCCTCTCCACATAAAAACCATGGCTGTCCAAAATGCGCTGCAGAAGGAAGGAACAAATTGAATGGATTGGCTACCAAATTTTCCAGACATGAATTCAATTAATCTCTGGAGCTACACTTACACTACAACCAGAAGGTTAAACAAATGAAATATGACCAACATTAAACTTCGACTTTAGAGGAGGGGGAAAATATCCCCCAAGAAGTGTTCAACAACCTCATTAACAGTATAAATCGTAGAGTCAAACAATGTATGAGTGCAAGAGGGAGTAAAACTCGCTACTAAAATAACAAAAAATGTATTTTGCCAACTTGTGTATAATTTTGTGTTATGACACTTATTATTTTTGATGGCATTTAATACTTTTTTTTTAAAATAATGTTTTTTTTTTAATATAGATAGCAACCGAAAATTATTGACCTAAAAAATTCAAAAAATACTCAGCTCTTTAGAAATTATTAGCTAATGCACCTGTTAAGCCGCTGAATGTTTATATAAAGAAATAACATTATACCTATTTATTTTGTTTAAAAATATTTAATTCGATTTTCATAACAATACATTTACTGTTATAGGAATCATTTTTTCTTTAAAATTTTTAATAGGAATATCTTATTTATCAGTATAAACCCACCATTGCAGTTATTAATTATAAAATAATCAAAATGGTTTATTTTTTATTTTCAGAAGTAAAGTAGCAGCTGCTCTGCTTAATAAACATTTGCAAATTAATGGAATATCAGCTAGTATATTGGCTCACAATACTCGTACATCTATTGAAGGTAACCTTAAAAGCCAAAAGAGCTACGAGGTGATACCTACTGAGTCAGGCTCCAGCAATAAAATGCGTAGAGAAAGAAAGGCTGCTAGAACATTGGGGATCATAGTATCAGCTTTTTTAACTTGCTGGCTACCATTTTTTCTTTGGTAAGAAATCAAATTTATTTTTCTATTTAGCAAAAGAACCATTTTCACATCCATTTTTTGAATACTACCACAAATTAGGGTGTTATACAGCTTAAGTTATAGCTATTTAGTTGAAGCTATTTAATAAAATAAATGGGACGCGATATTTCGCGCACCTTAATAGCAATTATAATTTATGATTCACTGTGTTTAAGATTTTGTTACATTCTCTTCTTATTAAAGTTCTTTCTATGGAAAGTTTTACATTCGTCAAGTATATAGATAACTGAACTTAGTAAAACTTAATAAGACCTATTTAAACAAGTAGCTAGTAATTTTCAAACTAGCTACTTAAATTTTTCCCTCAGAATGTAGATCTGTATAATTGACATACAACTATTTTCAAAAATAGAAAATACCTACTTAGTTAAGTTCTATTTTTTTGTATTAGGTACTGTGTGGTGTGATAATATTACTTTAAATATAACTTATATGTTTGACAAGAATAGAAAGAAAGTTATACAACCACATGACATTAAACGACTTTTCTTTAAGAAAGTTTATTCTTTATTATATGAAGAACCACGTCCTTATATAGAACACTCTGTAGCAGTTTAAATTAATGAAGAAAAAAAGTTCTGTTTATTGCAAAAATGTGAGAAAATACGCAAATAAACTAAATATATACTTAATTCCTTAATTCCCTAATGATACAACATAACAAAATATAAGCTAGATTTTTTAATTGGAAATAATGTAATAAAAAAAATTATACCTATCTATATACATATAAACACAAGCAAATCTATTCAGTTAAAAGTCTCTTTCTATGAGAATCTGTATTACACATAGAGTTGCAATACAACTTTGCAAAAGTTACAGACTAATCCGTCTACCCTGCAGCCTTTCTAATGGTTTTAATATCACTATCGACAAAAAAGGCTGAAGTGGAAACATGTCGTGTACTATGGCTAGAAAGTGTTTATACCTGATGAAAATAGCACTAACTTAATAGTCTTAATACATCTTGCTAAGGCGACGGATTTAATCAACCTGATGAACGTGTCGTATAAAAAAGAGAAAAAGTCGGGTGTACTACATTCATCTCCATTGGCAAAAGGTACTCTGCACAATCCAATCCTCCTGCGCGATGGAACCACATACCGGATGTTGATGTATCGTTTTTAATTGCAAATTAAAGTTGCGCGCGAAAATTAAATAAATGGTTTATACATAAATAACATTTTTAGTGCTGATCTATGGCAATTTTGATAAGAAACGCCCATTGAAAATAATTTAAAAATGTTGAGATGTTATTTAAAGATGATTCAAAAGTTAAGATCTCCTTATTTCTAAAACAGTTTCATCATTTGGTGAGAGAAGTATTGTTTTAAATTTTTACTAAGAAATATATATGCTTGGCGGATAACTTCGCGGTAACCAGGGTAATACGTTTCCATAAGGGTTCTAGCTGATAACATAAGTTTAGAGTGCGGCTTAATTGGTTCTAAGAGTAAGTGTTTAAACCGTGGATACCAATAATAAGTTCAGACAGTAGCACCACAATACCCTCAGCCTTATCGTCATGAATTTTATTTAAAATTCTATCAATAATATTAAAAGGCGGAAAAACATAAAATGAAAAAAGCTACCGAGAAACTTAAAAATCATATACTTTAAATCATTTGGTTTCCCATTGCGTTGATGTAAACATCTACGTGGAATTACCCTAATAAAAACTAACTAAAACAAAAAACAAGAATTAAAGCTTGGCCTACGGTAGAGAAAGAAATTCGCGAATAATTTTATTAAATAAAAAGTATTATCATTTAAATGTCAATTTATCAAGTCAATTATAAACAATAAAAATTAGACACGATGCTGTAACTATTCTAAACATATCAATTCAAAATGTCAAAAACTCAATGTAATAAAGATTCGATAAACCCTGAGTAGTTAAAGATTATAACATAACTTTTAAATTTATGGCAGCTTAAATTTTTTACAAAATTTGGTAAAATATTCCACCTACTAGAAAGAAAGATCTACTATCTTCTACTGCGAAAGATCGATGCATGTAATTTGATCGGTATTGAGGTACTAAAAAGTTCGTTTGAATATTTCTCGTATTATGCTGCTGAGTAGATCTAGAAAATAAAGCCCCCAGATAAGGAGGTTGTACCGATTTTAGAATTTTGATAATAAAATTGTATATGTGATATTTCCTACTATCACTCATATTTTATAACATCTGTATTTGTTTATTTGGATAGCATAATAATTTTCACCCCATTGTTTGAAGAAAGTTCTCAAATTAGTATTCGTATTTTACGTGACAAAAAATAATTATAGTAATTCGAAATAGAAATAACTGTACCTTTTGTAAGAACAAGTTACAGTATTTGAAATATTGTTCGGTCAACTTGTCCTGTTTCCTAGTAGACCCTGAGAAGGTCAAAGCTATTATACGTATACCAATCACCAAGAATGATGTATTTAACTTTTTTATTTTGATTTAAATATTTCTATAGTAAGAGATAGAGATTATTTAAAACTCCCGTTTCATGTCCAGATTCTGATATTCCTTTTGATATCCAGTGTAATACTTTTAATTTTAAACTCGGTGCTATACTATTACATTTAAAATGGGGAGAAACATGTCTATTACGAGTATTTCCTAAGTAAGCCTCTTATTAAAAACGAGCACCATATTAGCACAACAGAAAAAGTGTGTGTGGCTGTTATCTTTGCTATCTATAAACTCCGATCGTATGTGCTTAAATCAATAAAAAATCCTAATAGTCGAATTTCTTGATGTAAGTGCGGGTATACACAATCCGTTTTTAACGGTCCCGCAGAAACGCTCCGTTGCCACCCTGGTACAACACATTATAACCTGTCCAAGCGTAAGTTCAGTAAGAACCAACGTTTACTCTCAAAAATGTCAAATGACGTAAAGATTAATTAAGGCAGTCGCTTAGATGGTATGTAATAGTGCAGTCGATCGGTTATTACAAGTATATTCTGTGGCGCTGTATTATGTGGACATTATTGTAAGGGACGTTGTTCCTGAAACTTCATTATTCTTTTGGATGGAGTTTGCACAAACCCCACTTGTGCTTTTAAAGTTAAAGTTAAACTTAAGAAATATTGGGTCTAATACATTTTTGTATATTTTGGCAAATATATATAATATTATAGTAGTTTTTGTTTGTTTATACAATCCGTCATTTGACGTCTCTCAGTAAATATCAAATATCTCTTGTATGAAGTGGTATTTACTTGGTTTTAACCACCCCTCGCTTGGAAACGCTTAAATAATAAAAAATCGAATAAAATAAACGAATTAAAAAAAAGGTAGCAACTATTACACCTATAAATTGCAATCAAAAATAAGATTAAATGTTCAAAAATTGAACAAACAAGGCTTATATCAGGGTAAGGATAAAGAATGAGCAATATTTTAAAACTAAAGTAAAAAATAATCTAGATCCACTCTGTTAAAGAAAGGCGAAGTCAACCTTTGTTTTTGTTTATGGGTGCTATATTAAATTGTTACATTTTTAAATTCCTTAGAAATGCTTTTCAACCATGAGATGTTTATGTTCAGTCAAAATAAATAACTCAAATTAACAAGATTTTATGGTCGCAGGTTTTAATACTTCTATTAATTACTTTAAATTATTGTTTATCACACAACGGAATATTGCAAACATACAAATGACATTTTAGGATTAAATAACTGTTTAAATAAACGTTATATATTAATATCGTTATATTATATTAATATCGTTTTCTCGCATACATAACATACATCGGTTCATTTTTTTGTCCGCGAAAAAATTCTCTATGAACATCTATAGTTCTCGACCATCCGCTAGTGTGAGGCTCCAAAGATGAATCGTGTTATTTTAAGAATATCATCAGCTTCTTATTCTAAGCTTTAGAACCTTATAATTAAGTATAGCAATCAAAAAAACCTAAGGATTTAAGAGCCGAATATACTTCCTAAAAGAACAATTCTATTTTATTTAAGATTCGCATATATTTATATTAAGTATAGTTTTTAGTATCCAGTACTATAGCTTTATTCTTGATACTAAATTAAATATTATTGATATGACAGTTATCATTTATTGAATTAAGAACAACTATTGATTGTAAGGAATGAATATTCTTTGTGGAAGAAAAATTTTCTATTACTTTATTTTAATAGAGCTTATATCGATGATTCGTATTAATCTTCCACTTTACAAACGTATTGATATTCTTACATTATTCTAAAGAGAATAATGTAATGTGTTTTTTTAGAGAAATTAAAGATTTCAACTATTACAGTGCATTTCTTTAATTTGTACCCTTCCCTTTTATTTTTTTTTTAAATATAAAAAATTTGGTATTTTAAGTTGAGTAATAGAAAAACCCAAAAACTAAGCTTTAAAATTATGTAAAGATTTTACCATTTTACCCATTTTTACTTTATTTTATTTTCAATATTGTTCTAAAACGAAGCATTTATTTAACAAATACTCAATTGTACGTATGAGTTTCCTAATGTGCGTTGTTAGTCAAAAAACTATGAGAGAGAAAGGATACTTACGTATTAAAGAAAATCATCTTTTGTTATACTTATCTATAAAATCAATTTTAAATTTTCTGTTCATTTTGATGTTATAGTTTCTTTGATGAGTTATTATTAGTTATATCTTAGATAAATTTTTAAATATAGTTTTTCCTATTGAATATAAAATAAAGGTCGCAAATGCCAACTTAACATATAAAACAAACCAAACTTGTTCTTAATATTAATTTCTTTAAATACATAAGCTTGATGAAAAATATTTTTTAAAGGTAAATAAATCATTAGAAGAAACTTCAAAAACAGATAGAAAATACGGGGATATAGCCAAAATCAATTACTTACTCGTACAAGAAATTTTCTGAAACTATAATTGTTTCCGCAATTAAACACATTAACACAGCACAAGATGTATATTTTGATATTTTCTTAGCAAAACTGGAACTACATAAAAAAATTTGTTAAGATCTAATAATGAGTTATCAAAATCCAGATTGTATGCTTAAGAATGTAAATTAATAGCCAGTGTTCATTAATACACAGATTGAATAAAACCTTTTAAGATTCTTTTTTTCCAACAAGATATGTTTAATTAATGTGAATCGAAAAAATTTCTTTTCCAAAATGTATAATATCCTCTAAGCCATTTCTCACAAAGATTGTACATGAAAATTCTATTTGTAACTTTTTTGCCATGAAGACCAAAAATAATATGTACACCCAAGTTGTCACCGGTAATAACCATAGCTCTAAAGAAAACCTTAAAAGAAACTGTATCAGTGTTTATGTCCATACCAGTTTGTTCCAACTTATTTAATAATTCTAATAGCTCATTGAAAATCATACGATTTCCAAATTTTTGTTTTTTGGTGCTATGAAACTGTGAACCAACTGGATTACAAACTTCAAAGTCGTCGAAATAGATAATTGACGGTAACACTATATTTTTATTATTTTGCAATAATAGGTTTTTCCAAAGACTTCTATCTAAAAAAAATTTTAATGATTTCATTGGATTTGGTATTCTTAATGAAGGAATTTGGTGCAAATGCAACATTATGATGATTCAAAGTTTTTTTCAACATTTGGGAGCTCCAAGAACAATTTTAGAGCTTTTTGGACAGGAATGTAAATAGCAGTGCTTTGTTTCAGTATTAGAGATGTTTGATTTTCTTTTGTTGTGTTGTGTCTTGAGATGTGCCAATAGTATGGGTAATTGAATCAATATTAGTATTGGAATTCTTGAAAAATTTTATTCTCTTGTAATATGTATCCACGTTATTTAAGGAGTTTATAGTATCACATAAAATTTTAATATTTTCTGATTTGTTGGGTTGAATATTTGCATCAGCCATAGAAATTAATATTGTTTTGAGCAAAGAAAATATGCCTATTTGAAGAAATGACTTCATATGTTCTATTATTTCTTTTTGAATGTATTCCCGACATACAGAACTATCTCTGTTATATCAAAATATTTATGTTCAAAACAAGTTATGTTCAAAACTGATTGAGTCACTAATACTTTAAAATCTCTAATTTTTATATCAAGGGTGATTTCCGGAATAACATTAATTTTGGTTATTTCTGGTTCTGTGATTGCAACTACGAGATTTGGATGTGAGGTATTGCTGCTACTGCTGTATTCTGAACATGTTATATTATTACTTGAACACGGTTAATCAGGAACGTGTTTTAACAAAATGCATTTTTTTTAAATATGTCTTTTATAAAACGACCTCAAAAGGGCATTCATAATTACGTTGTATATTGTCAGCATACTCATTATTGTAAAATAAACTGATTAACACTGTATCCTTCTTTTGAACAATACGAGCAATGCATTTTTGACAACCGTTGAAGTTTCCTTTATCTTACATACATTATTCTAATAATAAAAGTTAAAAAATAAGCAACTAAAATAGATATTTTAGTCGCTATTTTTTAAATAAATAATGTATTTAGAACAAAAAATATTTTAAATAACAAATCAATTGATTTGAAAACTGACTCACATTTGTACTGAATCTGGTCCATTATGACATAAACATTTTGTATATTGCACTTTTCTCCTTGCACAACTTCTCAATTTGCTTTTGGATTCGCAAATTTATGTCACCAAGAGTCTGAAATACAATTATATTATATTTAGAGATAATGAAGATTTCTTGTATTTGAATTTTACCTGACAGTATATAATTAGTGAATCAACAGATTCAGAAATAGAAATTTTTCAGTGATGTTTACCACTGTTTAATCTTCGTTTAGGTGGAATCAAGCGTGGCAATAAAAAAGTTGAAGAGCAACCGTAGTATCTGAAATAAATTGAGAATTCTTAACAAGTTTAGAAGTTTTAAAATATAATTACTAAGTAAAATAGTAAATAATTAGATGTCAAAATAATTAATTAAATATTATACAGAGTGTTACAAGATGTTGTGGAGAAAGTTTAAGGGAATATTCAATATTTAAACATATGAAAAAAAGTTTATATAAATATAGGCTATTTAGATACAAAAAAAACTTTTTATAAAATAAAGTAAAAATAAATAAAATAACCCTTACTTATTTTTTTCTAAATTTAATGTTGTTTGTGGTTATGACAAGGCTATATTTTATTAAAACTAGACCTATGTTAATAAAACCTCTTTATATTTCTTTAGATTTCTTTTTATTGATCCATCTGCCCCTAAAATTTATTTAAAACATTCAAGTTTTATAGTTAAGTCAAATTTTTCTTCAAATGTAAAATAACCTGTTAAATTGGAGTGTACAACCTTAAACCTTTACAAAATTTTAGATAACCTTTAAGATAAGAAGATCCTTTCCATCATCAACCTTAAAAAAAGTTCCTATTAAAGGCTATAAGAGGTATTAGTAAATTGCAGTTGGTAATATCTATTTAAGGCTAATAGATATTACCTTAAAAAATAATTTAACTTAAAAAATACTTAAAAATTACTTAAAAAATAATTATCTCAAAATTACCAAAATTCAGGTCATTAAAGAAATTTAACTTAATTCAATTCCAATCTTTTTTAACAATGAAATAAATTAAATAATTTAAATAAAATTTGTATTCTCAAAAAAATATAAATAAAATAAAAAGTTACTAATCATTCCGATCGAGGATCATTTAAAATTGGCCACTCTTGTAAGAACTCATTTCCTGTCTTTCCCAGAAAGTCTCTTTTTAATGTGAATGTTTTATTCCAGTTATCTAAAACTTCTTCTTAAGGCTCCTGATTATACTTGAGCCAAACCAAAGGTTTCGTCTATATATAAAAATATTATTTCATTTTCACAATACTAAATCAGTGTATAAAAATACTAATATATCAGTGTAGAAAAGTATATATTATGTATGTATATTACATTTACAATTACCTTCTGTAGCTTCTTTTGATTTTTGTGGATCTTCAATATCAGAATTGCATTTTCTCTTTCTAATATAAATTTTGTCCGGGCTTTGATATCGTAGATTTTTTACTTTATCAGTAAGTTTTTCTTTTGCTTGTAATGCATTTCTTTTTGCATTTCGAGCAGTGTAATAGTATTTTTGGGCACTCTTGTTAGAAAAACATTAAATAATTTTTGCTGCTAAAATATTTTATTGCTTATGAGTTATGCCACTGAAAATAAGGGAAAATTTTGTTACTTACTAAATAAAGTAATTTTAACAGATTTTGTCGTTTACAAAGGCCGGGATATACAAAACACTAAACTCACATTGACCAGAAAATATAAAATATAAGCGGATTTTTTTTTAAATTTAGATTAAACTTAACCAATAGTAAAGTTTTTAGTTTTATTATTGGTTTTTTGCTTAATTAAAATCTTAAAGCGAGATGCAACAAAAGTCTCGTTAACCATATATTATATTTTAAGTCATTTTGACGCTTTCCTCTCAATATATAATATGTTAGGTAAATAAAACTCTTCTAGAAATTTATTTCATCGAATTTTAAAGTCCTTAAAATATTATTTAAATTTGATACCTTGTAACCTTGTATATTCAAAGGAAAACATCAAATTAAAAGAAATACACCGAGAAATTTGTCTCAAAATTAACAAAGATATGGTTAAAGGTCTTAGAGCATTGACTTTGTTAATTTGTAACACGTTTATTAACTTTATTAATAAATTATTGTTTGGAATCTCCCTTTGAAATATTTTCATATCATTACTTTGAGCAACTGATTCTGCGGCTCAAAAGGTTGAAGTCAATTTTTAATAAGACTAGTGTGCTAAATACTAAATCAATACCAGATTTGTTAAATTGGCTCTAATTTTTGAGATAGAGACTAATAACTACTTTACTGAAGAGACCTAAATAAAAATGCCAATATATGTAGAAAAAAATGTATTGAACTTTTTTTTAAGAATCATACAAAAACTAAAAATATGTATTTTGTTTACTCAAAACATAAAAAAATTAGAAAAAACTTTTCATGTAGTATTTTGTAGCATGTTTTTGCTTAGGACATTCCCTTACTAAGGATCAGTAGTAGTCTGCCATTATGTGGCTGTCCCATCGACCTTGGTATCTTTCTTTCATTATCCTAATGCTCTGGTGGAACCTTTCTCTTTGTTCTTCACTGTAATCGCCTAGGTTATTCGGAAATCTGTCCAAATGACTGTATAAAAAATGCAATTTAATGCTCATATTAGCTCCTAATCTCTTAAAATTTTGTAGCATTTTAGTAACTAATTCTGGATATTCTAGTGCTTTGTCATTTCCCAAAAAATATTCATTCAATTTGTGTCATATGGTTTATGAATTCAGTGTCTTTTATAAGAGTACGTACTTTTAATCCATCGAAAATAGCTGCTTTCAATTTTTACATACTGAAAGCTGTAAATTTTTGATACACATATTTAAAACAGTCACCAGTCGTATCAAGAGCTTTAATAAATTGTTATATTAGGTCAAGCTTGATGTGACGTGGTTTAAGAAGGATATTGTCTGGGCTTATCAGTGGTTCATGAACCAATTTTTTTTCCCTACCTCCATAGCTTCTCTTAAAAACTAAACTTTCTATTCCAATGTTCATATTTTGCTCGACTATCCCATAGACAAACGAAACAGGGCTAATTAGTATATACATCTGGCCTGAATATTCACCATTTTCAAATCGACGCAAACTGACCACTAATGTTGTGCATATAAAATCTTTTCTATAACAATTTTAATATTTTGGTATTCTTCTTTTAGTTTAGTAGTATAACCGATTGGAACCCAAGCAAATATATTTCTATTGTGCAGCAATACACATTTTAAATTTCTTTTTGAGCTATCTATAAAAAGCCTCCAATATTCAGACTTATATTCGGGAAGGCCCATATTAATTAAGAGTTCGGAAGCATTGCTACAAAATACAGGACTGTCTTCTTCGGTAAAGCAACGAAGAAGGTGTGTCTCCCTAGTCCTAAAGGATATGATAGTAACACCAGGTTGAAGACAGTGTTTTTGTTTTAGTCTGGAAGTAAGAATTTCGACTGTTTTTTTTGATAAATTCAAATCACGAACCAAGTCAGTGAACTCCTCTTGAGAAAGTCCTTGTTTTGTAAAACTACTTTCTTCGAACTCACTTTTACTGTCGCTTGTTTCATTGTCTGACATCTCTAACGTTTCAACGTCATCACAGTTTGTAGTAGATGATCCGGAAACCAGTAGATGATCCGGAAACAGAATTGACAAATAATTGCTGTGCAATACTGAGGACTTTCCGATTCCACATTAGGATACACTCAAGTATGTTTTTTTATTACCGGTTAATACCTGTCACATTCACGGCATAAAAATAAAAATCATTAAAATGATTAGTTGGCTCACTCCATATCATTGACACTCCAAATTCAAGCCTTTTGTGTCCTCTTTGACTCCAGGCGCGCAAATATTCGACACAAGACTTACACACGATATTGGGCACCCAATATTTATTCTTCTGTGTAAGGTTAATCCCAAAGTATGCTTGGTAGGTCTTTCCAACAAACTCTGTGATATTTTTTCTTTGCCTCTGAAAACAATATTTGCCTCATATATAACAAATTTTTTTTTGCTCCGCAGTGTTATAGAACATCCTGTATTTTTAAGTAAGCGCCAAAAATTTAACTTCCTATTTCATTATGTAGCCATAGATGTGTCTGCCCATGATGTCTACTAATTTAATACTCATATATTGATTCAGCACTGTATGTTCTTTATAACATACATGTACGTTAATAATATATGAAGATCAAACTCCAGCATTCTGTCTTGGCTCAATAAGTCCTCTATCCCACAAAATGCAAAGTCTCTATTATAGATTGGTACGAATGTCAATTCTGATGTTGATGTTGATGGAACATCACTGTTTTCAGCATCATCAGATATGGTATTTAAAATCTAAAATATCAATTTATGATATGTGTTAAAAACGGATTGTATATTTTAAATATTGACTTTATTCCATAGGAATTTAACAGGTTTTCAATGCTAAATTAAAGGTTATAAATTACGTAAATTATAATTACAAAGGGGGAGCGTGGACTTGTTGTCGCTCTGGTGTCTGGCTGAGAAGAAGAGAGAGCGCCGCCGTGTCGGCCGCTTGGTTATATTTCGACATCGTGGTTTTAGATGTTGCTAAGTTGAGGCGCATAATGGACTTACATACATGCCCGAAAAAATGTAAACCCCTGAAACCGCCTTGAAATAACCCACTCTTTTAATAGATAAGTGGCAAAGGACATATTTTGGAGAAGCTTCTTTTGACTATTCCCTGAGCAGTCTTAATGGAAGCCACTCTGTTAACTTTGTCGGAACCTGGATGAAGACTGACACTACGTCCAAGCTTCCAGTGCATCGGCAAATTGTTGTCTTCCTTTAGGAGGACCAACGGCGCCAAAAATGCTCTAGTTAATCGGTTGATCTTAACATCTTCTAGGGACTAGTCTGGTACAGCAACTAGCGATCTTCCGATGAGGAATTGAGCCGTTGTCAAGGGAATAACCCGATCTAAATATCGTTTAGATCGGAGCTTAAGGGACATAAAGGTCTTGAGTTTAAGATACTTTCGATTTGACATAAAATACTGTTTGGCCCTTTTTACCCCTGCCTCCCAGAGGCCGCCAAAATGAGGCGAGTAAGGCGGAATAAACGACCATTCATTGCCTTCATTCACTCCTTGCTCTATTAACATATTTGGCAGAAACGATACGAAAGACATCTTTTGGACACAGACCTAGACAAATTATGACCCGAAATCGGCCAATACTCTTCCCGAATGACGGATAGTAATAGTTGGGATCCTGGATGCAACAAGGTTTTATGCTTATTCTCAAAAATTAACTTAGTAAGATGATGTTTAGAATGCAAAATTATGGGGTGTTTTTTCTGAGCTGGTAAATCTGCATACTTTTAACGACCACCTACGCGAATAATACCGTTATCGTCTAGAAAGGGATTTAAACTGCTTAAACGATTGCTATGACGCAAATTGCGTCCTTAAGATAATTACAAGCGCTCTTCTGGAAAGCTTTGCGATTGCGCAGCTTTTATAAGGCAAGCTAAAGCGATGCACAATTCTCTTAGAGAGATTAGACCGATAGTTTTTTCACCTAAACCTTTCGTGTAGTCGCTGAAAGGATGAAAACCGTTCGAATGGAAAATCATTACTAATATTTACTAAGAATGATAATGTTTTTAAGGGTTTTAGTCCTGGTAAATCCTCTACGTGAGGGTTGAAGGATGGCCACTCTGCCCTATTTTTAGATAAGCAAGGCGGACCGAACCACAACTTACTACCCTGTATTAGCTGACTAACCCCGTGACGCCAAATCCGCCAGTTTATCTTGTGTTTGAATAAATTGCCATTCATAATTTTCTGTCAAAGTCTGAATTTCAAGTCTCAACTCTGTTGCTTTCGAATGCCTTTAAAAGATTGGGGCTAGTTTTTAGCCAGGCTAGTGTTATGGATGAATCAGACCAAAGTGTGCATTTTTTAAAATTTATTTTTATTAATTGTGTTACCTTGTTAGCTGATCTAGCCACTAACACAGCTTTAGTTTTGGGATAGTAAGATTTAACCGGAGCGACCTTTGTTTTAGAGCATAAAAGATTTACGATGATGTTGCCTTCCTGATCGATGGAAAGTAGATAGAGGCAAGCTCCGTAGGCCTTCTCTGACGCGTCCGCGAATCCGTGCAGTTCGACTTCTATAGGGTTTTTACAAATAGCTTGTCTCGAAATCTCCATTTTGTTAAAATTTATTAAATCCTGTGGGTAGCGATTCCATTCTACAGAAAGAGCGAGTGGCAATGGATCATCCCAGGACAATTTTTCCAGCCAGAGACGCTGCATAAAAATTTTTGCTTGCTGAGTTAAAGGGCTCAAAAGGCCTAACGGATCGAATATTTTTGCCGTTAATGAAACATCGCTTCTTTTTGTGCATTTTCGTTCCATTGAAATTTCAACATTGTAAATTAACTTGTCGTTTTGATATGACCAAGTTAAACCTAAAGTTTTAGTCTTCTCGTTCGGAGAAAAATCTAAAATACCACTATATACTTCAGTTTATTTAAAAGTATGTAGTACCTTCTGCTCGTTGGAGTACCATTTACCACCGTAACTCGAAACATCCACGCTTTAACACTTTCGAAACTTCGCGACAAATATGTTGCGTATGCTCAATAGAATCTGCCCCGGAGAAAAGATCATCGACGTAAAAGTCATGACGAATGATTTCCGCAATTTCTGGACTTGAATCTGACATTCATTAGCTAATTCAACTAGGCAGCGCATAGCTAAGAAACTAGCACAACCATGCCCATATGTTACGGTGTTTAAAATGTAAACCTTTAACTCGTTATTTTGATTTGCTCGCTAGTATATTTTTTGTACGTTTCTTTGTTTAGGCTCGACCAAGATTTGCCGATACATTTTGGCTACATCGGCAGAAACCACATATGCGTGCTTACGAAATCTTATTAAAATTGAAAATAAATCATCTTGTAAAACCGGGCCTACGATTTGAATATTATTTTAACCTAGCCCGTTACTAGTTGCTGCTGACGCATCGAACACTAAGCGCAATTTGGTGGTGAGACTTGGTTCGCGCAGAACGCCGTGATGCGGCATAAAATATTCATTGCGATTTATCAAAACTTTCAGTTTCGCTCATGTGATTTAATTCTTCGTATTCTCGCATAAAGTAATAGCGTAGTAATCGCGTAACTTATTATAAATGCTTAGCCTTCTTTCAGTGAAATAAAATATTTTTTCAGTTTGTTCCCTTGATTTTCCTAGAGTGCTTGGATCTTGTTTTAAAGGTAAGGTGATTATAAATCGGCCTTCTGAATTTCTACGAGTAGTTCGAACGAATATATTCGCACAGTATATTTCCTCTTTCTAATTCCCATAATTTTGTTAAGGCGACAGTGACAGATATGACAGGTAAATGATAACCTGAAAATATGATGTAAACAATAAGAAATAATGAACAAATATAAAAATTTTAGGAATTGTATTAGGAATATTACGCTGGTTTGTGGTGCTAAATAGCCTGTGTGATATAAAAAAACCATTTTATACCTAAGAAAAATTTTTATAGGGCGTGTTTTACAAGACCATACATTTTTTAGTTTGAATGTTAAAAAACTGTGCCTCACTTTAATTCAATATCTAACTTCACCTTTACTCTTAAAGCAAACTACGTTATTGTCCTTAATTTTCATTCAACAACCCTTCTTATGACAATGTAAAACACATCGTAAATCGAAAATTACATCGTAGATCGAAATTCGCACCTAAATTTGTAGGGTACTATAAGGTCAGAAAAATTATGTCCTTTAGTATACTGGTTTTAAAATTGCGTGTTTTTATATTTTTGTTTAAAGGTTAAATAGTTAGCTTAGTTTCCTTTTGTTACAGATTGAGTTTTGGTAAAACTTTCTTTTGAGGAAAGGCGGGTTTTATTTTTGAGAAAATCGAACATGAATGCCAATTCTCTTAAATTAACATATTTAATGTGTCAAATTAAGACAGAAAAAAATGAATATTATTTACTATTTTAGCAAAGTAGTACAACAACCCCAGAATGCTATTCTATAAGCAATGAGAGTCTTAATTAAGAAGAAGTAAACTTAGATTAAAGGGTAAATTTACTCTAGAAAAATGCACTTGTTTATATAATGGCTGTCATTAATAGAACTTACAGTAGAGTAAGGCTTAATATATTTACCTGTGAAATGTATATGCAACAACCTCAGGACCAAAATCATGAATATGATTAGATTCCAATATCTATGTTATTATTATAAGAAGTTCTAAAAAGTTATTCAAAAGGTGGTTGCTATTATACAGTGCGGCTCATAATTCCCCCCCCCCCTTCTTATCTTTTGAATGCGTTTATATAAAAAATTGAAATTTGGCACACATCATTCGCAACCTAAATACCACTTTTTGACCCGTAGCTCATTTTGCAAAAATTAAATTAAATAGAAAGGTGGGTCATGCAAAATATCGTTTGAAAGCTCTCACTAGATGCTTTATGGTTCTAGAATATAAGGTAATTACTTCTACCCATAGGAAAATGGCAGCCTATCAAAATCTTATTTTTTGCATTTTTAATGCATTTTCATTTAAAATAATTAATCCTTAGGTAACACCAAAATGTAACTATTTAACTACAAAAAATATTGAAAATGTGCACTAGCTTCAAGGTAGTAAAATAATCTTGCTTAATTTTTATTTTTGTTAAATATAGGTCAAAACAACTACTTCAGATGATCAATTGTATAATTTGTCGACGTTTCCATCGCTATGAGACCATCCTCACTAATCCTTTTATAGAGATCGAAACGTCGAGAAAATATACAATTAATCGTCTGAAGAAGTTTTTTTGACCTAGATTCAACAAAAATAAAAATGAAGCAAATTTATAAACTGAGGTCACGATAAACAATTCACGTAAAATAATCTGTTGGAGAATGCTTCACGAACATTTTGGAAAGTGGCAACATCACTATTGCCACATGCATCAATTATTCTTT
Source organism: Anthonomus grandis grandis (assembly GCF_022605725.1). NCBI lineage: Eukaryota > Metazoa > Arthropoda > Insecta > Coleoptera > Curculionidae > Anthonomus > Anthonomus grandis. Next base: position 26,093,100 of record NC_065546.1, read on the forward strand.
GACGTAGATTGAAGATGGATTCTGGCTGGGTAACGCGAAGTAGACTTTTCGTTTCAAGTAGCTCCATAAAAAAAAGTTTAGAGGTGTAAGATCGAGCGACCTGGTTGGCCACTCGGTAGGCCCTCGACCACCAATCCACCGATTAGGGTAGGTGTGAATCAAATATTCTCTAATATTTCTGCTAAAGTGAGACGGTGCTCCATCTAGTTAAAAAACTATTCCCAACTTAAATTCATGATGATTATCTTCAGTAATCTCAAGGATCAGTGGTTTTACTGCATTGTCCAACATGTTTAAGTAAAGGATCATTGCCAAATTTTGATCTAAAAAGAGAGGCCCACCAATGTCATTCCCTAATATGTCAGCCCACACATTTATTTTTCCAGCCTATTGTGTGCGTGTATCATGAAATATGTGAGCATTTACGTCGCTCTAATGACGGACATTTTATTTATGAACATCACCATTCAAAAAAAAGTACATTTATCATTGAAACAAATGTTCTTCACATAAGCAGTCCTGCCGCGATTTTAAAGTTTTGCAAAATGAGCTGGGGACCAAAAAGTAGTATTTAGGTTACTAATGATGTGTGTCAACTTTAAAATTTTAATATAAATGCATTCAAAAGATGAGGGGAAGAGACAATTAAGACCCGCTCTATATAAAATAATAGAGGTAAGGCCCACATAAGAAGTAAAACAAATACCATGTAAACACAAGATATTGTTATTTATTTAACTAATAATTAACAAAAAAAGTCATGAAAGTGACGAAGCAAGTTCCAAATTGGTACACGCAGGTTTCAGAAAGCATTGGACATTATAGCCATCAGCAAACTGTAGATGTAGATGCTTTTGATAAACGATGTTATTGGATCCAGAAACCAGGAGCAATTTGGAACGATTTTCAATAACAACGGTATGCGACAGCTGTGAAAAATGGTCCTTTTCAAATGCCCTATAACCTGTGTGGCCCATTTCCAATAGTTGATGTTCTTTTTCTGCTTCAGAAACTTTTATAAAATGAAGCATTTCCTTATTTAAACTTTCAGCTGTAACTCTCTCCCTAACTAAGACTAAGTTTAAAGACAATTTTTTTTTGTTCTCAATGGCAGTCAGCTTCATTATTAAGTCTTAACAGAAATTAACAAATTTAGTTTGAGATCGCGATCTTGCTTATGATGTTAACAAATGAAGTGCTTTTTTTTACTTGTAGGTTGAACATTTCGACAGAGCGTTTCTTGTTTTTTTTTTGTAAGAAAATCAATAGAAGAAGAAAATATCTTTTCTCCTCTGAAACTTGATTTGCAAAAATCACACTATTACTTCTGAGCTTAACAATAAACTGCCTTTATCCTTTATTTCAATAAAGTCATAAAGTCATACTAATTCATAAGGAAATGCAACAAAAGTATGAGAAGTGCCGGCTCCTGCAGCATTTCAAGTTATGACAAAGGAGCTTAGCATCTTCAGATATTTAGTTCCAAAATACGAACTGAGTACGAACCCATGATGACCACAGACAGACATGCATATCAACTATAACCAGTTAATAATATTTGAATTTTAATTATATATAAATTAAATAATAGAATAATATTTTGCTAATGGCCGTTAAGTTCAATGGAGGAAAATCCAAAAAAAATTAAAATAAGATTCTTTGGAGGGGTACGTCCTCTTTTACGTGGGGTAGCAAATTACCGTAATATCCGTATTTGGAAATATGAAAATCCTAGAGAAATTCATAATAATAAGTGAAATTACAGAAATTTAAAAAACCCGTTGTCTAGGTCGTTTTAAAAGTCAAAACGTTGTAAACCTCAAGTGCAAGTTGCCAGTTAAATGTAAGATATAGATTTGGTTATACATCACAGAAAGCAAGAGACTTCTAGAAAAGCAATGCAAGCATATTCTCAGAATTCCAAGCATTCTGATACATACGTATTAGAATTTAATATGCATCAACAATTTTATTTGCTATGGATGCTTGTAATGGATTACTAAAAGTTTCACATTGTATCTATAAGTACCTGACAATACAAATTAACACAGACAAAAAATATTTTGTTGTCTCACAATTGCGGAACACAGAATAAAAATCAAATTAAACTATGTTTCTGACGTTAATGGCATAAGGAGTTTCCAATAAAAGGACATACCTTCTTAGCTTGCGAGAGAGATTTTGGTGTTACAGTGAAACACAAAAAGAAATGCACGGCGTTTTCTTTATTTCACCGGTTGGTACTGCCTAATGAAATTATTGATAGTAATAGATTTTCTTATAATATTTTATTAATACTTCCAACATACTATAGAAAACATGTCTATTTGATCCGTTGAATTCTCTCGGCGAAAATTGTTACATTTTGAATTATGAATCGGTGCAAATGTTGATTCCGTTATGATTAAATAAATCTCTACTAATTTGATAACGGGAATTTCGAAAGCGTAAAAATGTATTTATAAGTTCTGCGAAAACTTGGCACTGACTTCACTTCTATGACCTTTAATATTTTAAAAGATTGGTTTGGTTCAAAATGACAAGACAATTATTCAACAAATTTTTTCCGAAAGCAACACTTATTATCTAGGTCTATGTAGTTTTATTTTGGTCAAATTGTTTTATTTTGGAGAATTTAGACAAAGTCCATGCTACGCTTTGATTTTTAAAGGAACATTTCTTAGCCGTGCAGATTATTTAGGCTACTAGCGTTATTATTAATATGATAGATAGCTTAAAATAGTTTCGGCTAATATGGTCAGATTTTTTATAGGAATATCACATTGTTTCCTAATTATTATGCTTAAATGGCTTCATGTTTTAGATGCTTCTACTTGCAGCTAAGGGCTTTATTTACTTATTTAATAGTTACAATACTAGTTAATTAAGGTTGCAATATAATCAACTCTACTATTAAAAGCAGCTGTTTAGACACGTGTGACTCTAATTTACCAAATATATTTTTTTATAGGCGACTCACACTATCCTGTTGCTTGGTCAGGTTTCTGTAGTTGCTAGTTTTACGTAAACTCATACTGACATTCTTTTTTACAGAATAAAGCTGACATAGCTCCGCTCGGAAACTAGTCCAAGTGTTTACTAAGCCAATTATCATATCAATCCTTTGCGTCATTTTTTAGGGCGCCCACGGCTAAGCATTTAAAAGTGCAAAGCTATTGAAATTTGGCGATTTAGTGACATGAGCATTATTCATTTTGAAATAATCGTGTTTCGTGTGTAGTGAATTTTAATTATTCCAGCATCGTTTTGTGTGTTCTTAATTCAGAAAGGTTTAGTACATACTTGTTTCTTGAACTGCATTTGGAAATATGTAGGGTACGTAACGTTAACGTATCATTTATCTTATGATTTTATATATATGTTAAAGCATTTAAAATTTTTTATTATTAATAATACTTTAAAAATTAACAAAGTTAAATAAATTAAGAAGGAATCTACTACCTTGTATTAATAAGTTTATGTGAGTAAAAAAAATATAATTATTAAAAAAAAAACATTTAAATTCTATTAGCTTGACATGTTCTCTACCTGGTTTCCTGTTTACAAATAATAAGGACCTCAGCTCTTAATCTTGATTTTAAATCTCTTATAATCCTAATTGCAGGTTGAATAATATAATCATGCCATCACCTCCTTGTTCCGTGGACAGCTGCTATAAGAGCGCATCTATTTTAAACATCACTCTCCCAACCCATCTTTAATACCATTTTTAATACATACCCATTTTTAATAAATGGGTAAGTTTATCAGGAAAGAAATGATTAGTAGAAATAACACCATAGAAAATTTACTATAATTGCAGTTTGCAGTGTGCTCCTTACATTTTCTGCCGCAATTTGGCAATTGCTTGGCCATTTAGTCCCAATAAAATACATAAAAAGGGTATTTTACCCTTACTTAATTTACTAAGTAAGGAAACTTTAGAAAAGCCAAAGGCAACCATTTTTTAAAATTTGTTGTTTAGGTCTCTTAAAGTAATTTGCAAATCTGAAAATATAAATACTGCTGAATCCAGAAGAACTATACGAAGATTAATGCAATATAAAAATAGATGTATTAAATAATCAGTTCTTAAACGCTGAAGTGACTGTAAAAGCAAAACCTAAACATAGTACTAAACGGAAGCTCTAGCAGGGTCATTTGAGTGTTGATTTGCAAACTCCAGTGGTTGTGACATACATACCATCAATTTGATTCCACATTAATCCTGCAAGGAGCACCCTTAAGTAAAGAAAGTAATGAATATTATTACTATAATGACTACTCTGCTTAACCTATCTTTTTGTCATTTGACTTTCTATGCTAACATTCTGTTTTCATAATATTATTACTATTATTCATAATGAAAAAAAAATGATTGAATTTATATTAGAACTGTTACTCTCTGTAGTGCTCTGTAGTGCGATCCGTTACTACAGAGAGTAACGGATCATGTTTAAGAATTAAAATATATAAATAATAATATTATTATATATTTATATACCGGGTGACACAGGAAAAAGGAAACACTTAATAACTTTTTTACTTTTCAAGATAAACAAATGAAATTTGGCATATCAATAGAATAGTCATAAGAGCATCTTTTGGCATATTTTATTATTTTTTGTTACTTCCGGTTTTAACAGGAAGTGATACTAACTTTTTTATTTTAAACGGGACAATTGCTATATTATTATGTATTTTCATAAAAAAATAATAATCTGAGAATAATGATACCGCATTTGCCACTTTTTGTTTTATGCTCATAGAAAAAATCAATTTTTTAAATTTTAGAATAAGGTGTCATAAATGCATTGAAAATTTTAATTTTTAATCAAATAATCACGGAAAAATAATAATTTACATTGTGTTTTATTACTTAAATCAGTTTTTCAGAAATACAGTCAGCAAACATTTTAAATATTAGTTAGTTTTTTAAACAATGAAATTCTTTTTGAAGCTACGGCCAATTTATTTGAATAACAAATAATAATTCAACTTGACAAGATGTCATGTATTATGTCAATTGAAAAATAACTCAAGAATGCGTCCAAACGCAGCCTCCTAGTCAAGAAATCAAAGCCTTCTATGCTATTTCTATTAATTAAACGCATTTATTTATATGACTTTTTTTTTGCAATTATGTGCTTATTTATTAACCGATTTAAAAAATAATTATATCAAATTATTGGGAGAAAGAAACCGCTATTTACAAATTGGTTGCTCCCAATAATATGCTTTTTAAAAAAATAAAGTAAATGCCAAAATTAATGTTTTGGACATTTTAAATAGACGTGTAAAAGATTTAAGTCATAAAATGTAACAAAAACTATTTTTTCGTGATTACTTAATTAAAAATTAAAACTTTTAATGCATTCATGGCACCCTATATGTATTAAAATGTAAAAAAAAATATTTTTTTCTATGAGTATAAAACAAAAAGTAGCAAATGCAGTATCATTATTCTCAGAATATTATTTTCTATCGAAATACGTAATAATATACCAAGTGTCCCATTTAAAATAAGAAAGTTAGTGTCCAGTTAAACTGGAAGTGACACTAACTTTGTTGTTTTCCGTCACTTCCAGTTTAACTGGAAGTGACGGAAAACAACTGCATAATATTATGTTAAAAGATGCTCTTATAACAGTTCTATCTATATACCAAGTTTCACTTGTTTATCTTGAATAGGAAAATAGATATTAAGTGTTCCCTTTTTCCTGTGTCACCCGGTATACCGGTGGTGCGCCGCTGAGCGGAACATAGGAAATCCCATGTAAATTTTAAGAGGGTCAATTATTGGCTTCCCTATACATTTTACGGGAAAAATGTAGGATAACTTTTTGAAGAGACCTATCTGGCAAACCCTTGTGCAAAGTTTCAAAAAATTTTAATAATCGAATCTTGAATTATTCAATTAAATGTAATTGCAAAATTACCAAATTTTCGGTTCAGGTAAAACCAGATACCAGCCACCAGCAAACAATTTGTTATAAGGCTTTGTCAAATCTGACGTACAGCCGAATACAAGAAATTTTTTTTTCGTTTTATCAATCTCACAACCATACATTCAAAGTAAGACACGTTAACATTACTTTTTTTACCTCTAAAACTGTTTCCCGCTTAATTATGGCTATTTCTTCGTCGATTGAATAATTCATACTTATTTTCAAATATCGACTGTCACTGATTTATTGACACTTTTGCTCACGTCAGTCACATTCATTTGATATTTATTTTACTGGTGCCCGTTTGGTTTTATCTGAACCGAAAATTTGCTAATTTTGCAATTACTTTTAATTGAATAATTCAAGATTCGCTTATTAAAATTTTTTGAAACTTTGCACAAGGGTTTGCTAGATTGGTCCCTTAAAATTTACATGGGTTTTCCTATATTCCGCTTGGCGATGCACCACCCGGTATATGGTTAAAAATAAAATATTTAACCTCAAAAGCCAGGCACCTTTTTTACAAGAGCAGTTTTTGATAAATGTGTTTTAAGTCAAATTGAAAATTCTGACAAAAAACCAAAGGGTAGACGGTACACACTAGAAGATCAGATACTAGCATTAGATTTATATACCTAAATAAACATGAAAAGCTCTGGGTACCATTTTTTGTTAAAGCTCTTTGTATTACCATAGAGAAAAACAGTTATGAAGCTCCTTAATCGAATTCTAATCTGACCAGGATTATATAAGTACGTTTTTTCAGTTTTAAAAGCTGTAATTCCATTATATAATGTGCCTCAAAACTTTAAATTTCTTAGAAATAATTTTCTAAGATATGAGGTTATTTTTAAGAAAAATAGCATTTAAAAAGTAGCGAATTGGGATTGTATATAAAGCCTATTAACTTGACCTTTACTTAAAAAGCTTAAAAATACATATTAAGTATTCAGCCATTCTGTTATAGACAACTGTAAAAATAGATGAAGGAGAAATCAGGGATAGACACGGCAAATCCTTTCGAGTTATTAACCTTTCGAGAGATAAGCTTTTTGATTGATCCTAAATTTATTCAGTTCTACTTCATTTAAAACTGAGCCTAGCAAATTTTTGAGCGGTGCTGTTAAGGCGAATTTCCCCCATGTACAATTTTGGAAAAATTCGATTCGTATATTGGATTGCATGTCCTTTTTAAATAGTGGAAATACTCCTCCATGTCTAAAAAATTTAATAATTACACTTTAAAATGTTTAAAACCTGTTTATAGTGCTTCAAAATCAAAATTTTAAAAATTTGATGCCAAGGACTTGTAATCAAGACCCTTTGGAGATTTTTTTTGGTAAGATAAGGCAAAGGGGACAAAAAATGTTAATCGAATTGCTGCCGATTTAACAAGTATTATTGGTTAAATAATTAATCTCTTCTATGTCTGTTGGGGCTAACTGTGAAGAAGATAATTCTGTAGGTCGTTTAACACTGCAAAGACTTGCTTCACAGGTTTGTAAAACTGATATATACATTATATATAAATTCTTTAAATAATAATTTCCTCTACCTATAAGAATTCCTTTATGCGTGTTTATATAAAATATATTTTTATACAGGGACTGCCTGAAGATGAGGAGTATAAAGAAGAGACATTCAGTGAAATTCCAAACTTCGAAATAATTAAACAAAAAAATTGCAACAACCGTACCAACTTGCAACTGTGAAGAATTTCTTTAAAAAAACAGCTATGACATTAAAGAAAGCGAAATGTTTCTAAAGGCCAAAGTATACAGTAAAAGAAAAAGTCATTTAAAATATATTAATTCGCAATTTTTGCACCATTTAAAATATGCCTTAGTCACCAATAAATACCATATACCTATAAATATACCATCATACGTATTTAATAGGGATTTTTACCCAGACAAATAATCTCTATCGAATACTATTCAAAGATCTATAAAAAATATTAAAATAGTTGATTTATTCAAGTCACTTTAACAAGTCTTCCAAATTATACCTCTACAATTATTTTTAATTTTTTATTTAACTCTTGCCTACAAAATATTAAAAATAAAGTTTTAATATGCAGGGTGTCCCATTTTGGGTACCTTTGCAGGATATCTCCGTTATTTTTAGAAATAGAGTTGCGGTTTTCGCGACATTATGCTACTTTTCCGTAAAACTTCGATGCTGTTAGCTGATGCTGAAGATGCCGTCAACAAAATTTTTATAGCCGTTTTAGTTTTTTAAGATGCAGCGCATTTTTGAAAATTTTGCATTTTGGGATCTCTATCGTATTTCCGTTATCTTTAAAGTGTTTGTAAAAGTAAAAACTCATTCTTATAGATTTTTTTTCGTAAAATCCAGTAGTGTAGATATATTTTTTTTTGATTAATAGTTTTTGAGTTATAAGCCAAACTTGTTTTTTTAAATGGAACACCCTATATATTTATAATCCATAATATTGGCCTTTTTTTTACCTTTTTAAAAATATATAACAGTATGGACTTATTTTCAAAAAGACGCAAATAAATAACTAAATTTAAATGATCAAATTCATAATTTAATGGGAGGCCATGGCTATTTATAATAAGAAATTAAAAAATTACAAATAAATAAATGAATGTCAACTATCTTCGGGTTTTGATTGACATTTCTCTGTTTTTGATTTAGTTTATGCTCCAAAATCCATTTGGTTTTAAAAGGACAATTTACTTGAGCACGGATCTTTTGTTCAGCCGCGTCCTAAAGCATACAATAAAGAAAATAGGGAAGAAAAACAAATAGATGTTTTAGATTATATCGAAGGGACATCTTCAAGGTCATGCAGAAAAATCGAAATAAAAATTGGAGTGCTAAAAACTGACGTACAATGAATCTTAAAAAAATATAAGTATTATCCATACAAATTTAATATAGTTCAACATTTACATCCTGGTGATGCCGACTGCCTTTAAAGTTGGAGTGTCTTGTTTTATTTTTGGAAAACAAATAGTATAGAATTTTTGAAGGGATAAGTGATTAACTCTGGGCTAGTAAGGGCATTTCTTAAAAATAACTTTGCACAAAGATAAATAGGTATCAACGGACCTGTTAGATGGCCTCCACTCTCGATTTAAGATTTTTTATGGGGGTATATATAGGATCAAGTGTATAGAAGACAAAGCAATAATCTAATAGAACTTCAAGACGCAATTTAGTTATATTGTTGTTTTGGTATATGGTTGTTTTCTTATAGCGTTTATTAAATTTATATAGACTAATTTTATTAACTATAAATATACAGGGTGTTTCGTTTAAAAAAACATAAATTTTGGGTTAAAACTCAAAAACTATTATTTAAAAAAAAATATATCTACACCACTAGATTCTACGAAAAGAAAACTATAAGAATGAGATTTTACTTTTACAAAAACTTAAAAAACAACGGAGACACGAGGGGGGGTCTCAAAATGCAAAAATTCCAAAAATGCCCTGTATCTTATAAAATAAAAGAGTTATAAAAATTTTGTTGCCAGCATCTTTAGTTTTACGAAAAAGTAGCACAGTGTTGCGAAAACCGCAACTTTCTATCTCTAAAAATAACGGAGATATCCCGCAAAAGTCCCCAAAATGGGACACCCTGTATTCACTAGAAACTTATAAACCAATACTAAAATAATAAAAAAGTGCAAGTGCAATTTGAGAATTTAAAACATTTTACGTTTTATTAAGCATGTGATTTAAATATTTAAATTATGTTATCTTTAGGTATGTTCTATTTTTGTTAGTTTAATAATTTTTATTATTAAAAAAATTTCAATTTATGTAACTTTAATACATTTTGTTTAATATATGTTTCGTCATCACCTGCTTATAGTAATTATAATTTATTATAACTTTAATTTTCTTTTGATCAATACTTAGTAATACTTAAATTTTAATTTAATTCTTTACTTATATTTAATAATTATGCATTCAACAATGCGCATTTTACTAATAACTTATAAATCAACTTTACATAATTTGCCTTACATCGTTTCCTTTTCCCAACTTTTGTATATTCCTGAACATAAATATATGTCCTTAAATTAAATACAAATGCGCAAACAGTGGGAGAAAAGGAGAAGAAGGTCGTGTTAAGCTGTGAACTCAGTGAACTGAGAAGCAGCAATTCTGGCATTGACCGAAGACCGGATTGATCGATAAGTATCAACAGCATTTTTACGCGCGTAATTTTGGATACGTGCCCTACTACTCCCATCCTCAAAATATCCAGGGTAAGTTACTCTAGTCTTTTTTTTTATGTTTATGAGTCAGCAGGTGACAGTTTTAGATTAACGGTTGTATTCGAATATTTTGATACATGAGTCAGTGAAAGCTATGACTTTATAGGGATTTATTCCTTCGGGATATTCATATTTCGATGGAGCCCAATATATGAAGTGTTTTCTCAGGAATTATTTCAGTTTTTATATAATAAATCAATGACAGTAAAGCGGGGCTAGTCAAAATATTTAAAAATCCCGCCTAAAATAGCGATATCTTATGTAGCGCGCCATTTAGTAATAAAAGAGGTAAGCCATTGCTCTATTCCAGATCCGATAGGTAGCTCTAGGTGCGACAAAATAATGTTGGCATGCATTGACAAATAGGAGTCTAATCTATTTACGTCTTTATCTATGACATTTTCTCTGTGGTCTTTTTAGTGACTAAATTTCACTTCTTTTAAAATAAAATACGTTTTCATATTTTCTACCCAACTAAATATAAGTATGTTCATGTTCCTCTCCCGATACATAAATTAAAAACAATTCCGGCGATCTTGCTTACAGTTCTAAAAATATTGAAATAGACATTTTCGCTGATGCATACAATTACGCGATAGTTCGCTAAAAAGCTTACATTCATTATTTTTTGAGCAACTATGAAGGAAGCATTATATAAAGCGTACTATTCCTGGGTTTTATTAAGACTTCACTAAGACTTTTATTCCTGTTAACAAAAACTTTTTAAGGTTTAAACAATAATCTTTTCGCATTCTCGGACTAACATTCTATTGCATTATCTTTATCTAACATATCAGGTGGCAATTCGTGTAGGTTTTATCTAGTTTGTAGCTGATTATACTTGCGTGGCGCATAAAATAAAGACTGTTACTAATTACTAAACTGTTTTGTTCAAAAGAAAAGACGCCAAAAAGCGCCCCAACACGAACCGTACATGAAACTACTGTCAAAAAGAAAACAAACTACTTAACTTGACATGTTATAAAAACAAAATCATGTGTCAATAAAATAACTTTTCAGTACTAGTAGCGTCATCTCTTGAATTGTAGACTAAGCTTAACACAGTAGCAAACTGTAATATTATTTACTATTGTCAACTCCCCTTCTCAACGATAAATTGATTTTTTTAACTAACCCTAACATATTCCTAAATAAAATATATTATTTCCAAAAGGTTTTGTCATAACATCAGCTAACTGCAGATTACTATGTATATATTGAATATTGACAACTTTTTTTAATAAATTTAATGTCCACATGTTTTAACGTTTTTGAAATTCAAAATTTTTAGTAAGTTTAATCATGCCCTGATTAGCTTCATAGATAGTTTAGCCATTTATGATCTTAAAACTGTTAAAAATATTTCTTAACCAGCACGCTTCACTTACAGCTAACGTTAGTGAGACACACTTCGCCTCAGTCGATGAAAGAGCCACGTTACACTGCTTTCGCGACGTCCATGAAACCGCACAGTCAAAAACTCTAAAGATAATCTAACGTTGACTTTTTATCTAATTTATCACCGGCCTAATCGCCCGCGTACCCAACAACGATGTCACTTTTATCAGTCACTGATTACCTTTTATATACTAGACTATAATCTAAACTACCCTGAATGTATCGCTATATCCTTTGAAGGGGTCCGTTACAGTAGCCCCCCCCAGTTGTTTAAGAGCATTAATTTTTTAGCACCCTATAGCTCTCACCTAGCACTACCTAGCACCCAACTTACAGAGCTAGCACCACACCCCCCCAGCGAATTATAGAATATTTTTACCGGGGGGGGCTAATGTAACGCGAGCCCCTCCTGTTTGTGTTATTTCCCCAACATTTTAGCACCCGATAGCCCTCAGCTAGCACTACCTAGCACCCAACTTAGAAAGCTAGCACCACCTTCCTTAGTGAATTACAGAATATTTGAACATTTTTAGCGGAAGGGGGGAGGGGATTCGGGTAGGGTTAATTGGCTATATCGATCGACGCTGTTCGTCTTGAGATATGATTGACACGTGTATGTTTTATTTTGTGTATTTATTGTAGAAGCAGTGGCGAAGCGTGAACTTTTTTTTCGGGTAGACAAACAATAAAAATCGTTAATTAGAAAAAAATGTGTATTCAATATTACTCACTTTAATGAAATACAGAATGAAAGCGCATGAAATATTAACTCAAAGAGAAAAATGATGTAGTGATATAAAAGAGAAATAAATAATTACTACTAGCATAAAAAGATAGATAGATAAAAATAAATACTACTTACAAAAAAACACAACTAAAATACAATTGCCAATATCAAACAGTCGTTCATAAATAACCACTAAAAAAACCTTTTCTATACACCCAAAAATAAAAATACTAATTATTAAATTACTATAGCACGCGCCCCCACCAAATGCAGACAAAACTGAAGATGTATTGCGGCCGACCAGATCAAGCGTGTCCATAAACAATAAGCCTCAACAGCATAATAAAATAGCTGGTCGACTTCGATAGACAAACGCTCGAATGTCTTCCCCGCGAGTAAATTTTGCATACGTAATAGGCTGAATGCGGCCGGACCTCTGTAGCCTGCTTGATGCTTGATGCGTATTTGGTTCGATATGCTCCAAATTTCGGAAGACAAATATCAATGTGTCTTCCTGGGGCTCGTATACATTAATTGGGTGTCAGCCCTGTATTTTTATCTTAATCGGTGCGGCAGGCGGGGCGCGCCTTCGGATTAATCATGTTTAGATACTATATAATAATAGTAAGGATAGCGACTACGTTCTGTGTTATTTTTTTAAATTTAATTCAACAATTACATGAAATAATTACGTGATAAATTAATGACAAATAACTGGATAATTTTGGGTAGACAGTGTCTACCTTGTCTACTCGTACGCTTCGCCACTGTGTAGAAGATAAATTCAACTGAGAAGAAGGCACGCGCGTCATATAAAAAAGGACAGAAAAGTGTATATTTCTTGAGATGGAAAAAGCTTGGGTGGTGTAAAAGCGAGATGGGAAATCAACGAGCTCGTTGCCGCTGATGACGCGGTGGCTTATTCTCAGTTGAATTTAAATCAACAGAGGTTTTTTAAAATTTTGCCTTCATTAATTGATTTATAACCTAAATACTTTTTTGACAATATTGTTTTTCTTACTCGATGACCTTGGTTAATTTATTATTTTACAAATTATGTATAGGATGGCCCAAATTCTAATTAATAATAACTTGATGCTTAAGAAAATGACGTTAAGAAATTTAAAAAAACATAATATATTAGCATTTTAATTTGCAGATATAAGCAGGTCTACCAAAAAGGAATATCTGTTAAAAATATAACCTTGCAAACAAAACTACCTATATTATTGTTCAGAATTTTCACTTTAAAGAAAATTTAATTAAAATAATTTCCTCTGAAAAAATCAAGGAAAAATTCAATCCAGAATCAAAAATATAATTAACAGTATAATTTGTTGATTATTAAGTATATACGTTGGTATTTAAGCCGCCAATTTGCTAATTTTTATTAATTCTTATAAATTATTGCTTAATTTTATTATATTTATCTTTTTCAATCTTATCATTCTCATCATCCCTCAATCTCAATCCTCAATTTGAACTAACCAATAGTCAGTTAAAGCGATATGTATAACAACTTACTTTATAGGGATAGAGAAATACGATATACGGAATACACGCAACACGCCGAAGCCCTGTGACCGGTCTCCCTAAATGTCAGTCAAGACGCTGGGATTCCCAGTGCTCATGTGATTTGTTTTAGGCTTGCCTTATTAAACTTTATTTACATTTACACGCATTAATTGAAAAAGTGAAGTTGTACTTACATACCTACGTAATTTTTGTTGTGTTTAGTTGAGTCATTGGTTGAGTTGGTCATTTTTCTTTTGATTCTGGTTATCTAAGAGGTAAGCGTATTAATACCAAACTAGCTGGTATCCGCTGATAGGACAAACATGTGAAGTAGTCAAAGGCAGTAAGACTGGACCAGTAGGTATTGATTTGTTGGGGTAATTAAAAAATTCGAAAATAATATAATAATTAAAACCTGTGAGCGTCATTTAAATAATTTTATAATTTTTAATACGTTAAATAAATTCAAAATAGTCCAAAATAATCAAAATAAATCATAAAAATAGAATAAACACCTTGTAAAACAACTGGGCGCTTGGGCGACTCCAAAGTAGAGATGGTGACGTGTAGACCTGAAATAATAAAAGTAACCTGAGCACACTTATTCCCGTAAAATTAATTAATAATAAAAATATTAAGCAAAACTCATTAATATGAAAAATATGAATTAATATGTTTTAAACTTGCTCAGTGATTGTACTTTTACGATAACCATTTAATTCATGTTCACCAACATTTAACCACTTAACTTAAATATCCCAAAATTCATTATTCACCAACTTATTATTTTTATCCGATTGTTAAATGTCCCAGTAACGACAACGTACTGATATTAAATGATATACAATCGTTCAATATGCCAAAACGTGAGCACTACATTACTCACAAACCGTAGCCAAAATGCTACCAAAAACATTATCATAAAACATGAGATTGAGACGGCAATCTCCGATCTAGACCACTTGACGATAACACACTTTGTACTGAGGGGTGCAATGGACACCAAAACGCGAGGGTCCTCTCCAGATACAAAGCCTTGTTAAATACAACGAGCTGTGCAATGGTCCCAGACCAGCTCAGTATCTTAACAAGAAACAATAAACAATCGTCACAACAACACAAGCAAGACAAACAACAATCGGTCATTAAAATATTTCATTAATCACATTTTTAATTAAAAAGGTAAAATATCGGTGTAATCAATAAGATAGAAATAAGCATACTCTGTGATAACACTCACCCTTTCTTGTAGTAAAACACTACACCAAACCAACACAGCTTATTTCACGTCACAACACCCTTTATTGTTTTTATTAAATAACTTCACTCTTTAGTGACCAAAACTCAAATGAATTTTATAAACCAAATATTTATCTCACTCTTTTATCGAAACCCATAAAAATAATTCCCGAGGGGAAACGCTAAGTGTAAACCGTATTTGGTTACTTACGGTACCGCTGAGCTAGCTTTAGTTTTGTAAATATCCTGGACCTCTTTTCGGTCAGACCGATAAATTTCATCTTAATGACTAAGAAAAATATTTCAATTCTTTAGAAAATAAACAGGGTCTTACAATAAAATAGTCAAATCAAAAAACATATAGTGTTAAAAACACTTATGTACATATTATGGTGCTTGTGCTTACATGGTTATTTTATAAACTAACCAATAATATTAGCTATTTGTTCGAATTATTAACTTAATTATTATTTTATCGGTTTAATTTAAAGAGACCAGAAGAAATTCAGGCTAAGCAATCGAAAGATCCGCGGCGAGACACTCAGTTTATTTTTCTTTCTTTATGAATGATCTTTATGTATTATCTAAGAACTGTTGTGTAGGCAAAAGGATACCGCGGTCGATTTTGTCACGTAGAACCATTTTGTGTGTTTGTTTTAATATTTTTAATATTTAATATTTTTTAAATAAAATTTACTAAGCTTTTTATGCTCTATTTAACTAAAACTTAGTATTTGATTGTCTTCAGAGGTGGGTAATACATGAGATTTAATTACCTTATTTTTCACCAACACCCTACAAAATTAAAAGTTGTCGAATTATTGACATTTAACTATTGTTTATCCATTAATTTGTAATGAAATTTTCAGACTTACTTAAAGAGCATCGTAGGTAATAAGTTTGTTACATTTGTCCTACACATGATCAAAAAAGGTGCATGCAGAAATACGTATAACAAAAGAGCAAAGTGCTTTTTAACATGGCCTAGGACAGAGCTTGCTGAAGGTCTGACTAAAATAAATGGCGAGGCTACAATCTCTAGATCATTTTTTTAGTGGAAGTATGTTTTCGGCAGAATATATAAAAAACTGCAAAAATTGTAGATTTATGTCAATAACGAAAAAATCTTATATACCTTGTAGTCTAAACTTAAATGATTTAGAGCAGGAAATTAGCAATACTATTCCTAAAGAAAAAACTTGTATACAGTGCAAAACTGATACCATGTGTAATAAAATATCCATAAATCCACACCTTCTAATTTTGTAACCGTTTGATGTCTTGAATAAAACAGCAGAATGTTGAATAAATAGTATTAATCAAACATTATATATTTTTAACAAAACTTATCAACTTCGTGGAATAGTATCACATATTGGTTCAAACGTAGGGCATTTTAGAGCTTACCGTGTCCGTCATAACAAGCGTTTTGAACTTTATGATGACCTACAAAAAAAGAAAATTGATATATCGCCCACCACTGTCATTAATATTCAAGTTTTAATTTATACTTCGTAGCTTCAGTTGCAGTGAACTAGATTAAATTTAAATTAATGCATTCTTCATTAAAATTTGATACAATACAAAAAATGTAAATATGGTTCTTATTTCTGTTTTTTTTATTAAATAAGGATATTTTCTCAAATAACCTGTATAACTACACCATTTATACCATTTATTTTAGTTACCAAGAATGTTAAGTTTTTTTTGTACCTATATTTGTTATTTTTAGCCAATTAGAAGGCTACTTTTTTTGATGTTTTACTAGTAAAGTAACTTAAATAAACGAAATTAAAAAGTGATAATTTTTCTGTCAAACATAATGTGCATTAAATAACTACTAAAACCTTTTGTTATTTTAACACATTTTTGTAATATTAAAAATTTGTCTTTAGTTGAATGTGAAATAAGAATATTTATATTTCACTCTGAAAAATAAAATATTTTCACGCATTAACGTGTTATTTTTTTCCATTTTTAGCACGAAAATTTATCCCTTCTTTTTTTCGCAAGCATTACATTACCTACATTGTCTACCCCCAACCTCCGTGCAGTAAATTTGTTCGCTAAAATCGGTAGGTGATGAGGTGCTAGCTTTGTAAGTTGGGTGCTACTTAGTGATAGTAGTATGTTAAACCGTGTTAAAGTTTTGGAGAAATATAGAAACGGTTCGCGTTACATTAGCTCTCCCCGGTAAAAATATTCTGTAATTCCCTAGGGAAGATGGTGCTAGCTTTCTAAGTCGGGTGCTAGGTACTGCTAGCTGAGGGCTATCGGGTGCTAAAATTTTGGGGAAATAACACAAACGGGGGGGGCTCGCGTTACATTAGTCCCCTCCGGTAAAGATGTTCTGTAATTCGCCAGGGGAGGTGGTGCTAGCGTTCTAAGTTGGGTGCTAGGTAGTGCTAGGTAAGGGATATCGAGTGCTAAAATTTTGGGGAAATAACACAAACGGGGGGGGGGTTCACGTTACATTAGCCCCTCCCTGGTAAAAATATTTTATAACTCGCTGGGGGGTGTGGTGCTAGCTCTGTAAGTTGGGTGCTAGGTAGTGCTAGGTGAGAGCTAGGGTGCTAAAAAATTAATGCTCTTAAACAACTGGGAGGGGCTACTGTAACGGACCCCCTTTGAAGCGCCTAAAGAAGCACAAGATTGATATCTACTTAAGACACTTATACAAAGACATAAGTCAGATCTTGTGCAAAGCACAGCTTACATTATCGACCCTATTAACATTCCACATTTATGTTCAATTTCTGTACTCTCAGAACAATCTCTTTTTAAAATAAAATATCATGGCTAAACTTCAAGTCCATCGGAGTTTTACAAAGCTTGCATTCTTGCATTCTAAACTTTTTAGGAATGCCTCGTAAATATTTAGTTTGACTTAGAAACATTTTGCCCTCAGAAATATCATGATTCACCTTAATTCCTAAAAAGTAACTAAGTCTACCCAAATCCTTTATTTCAAAACTCTCTTTTAACCTGCATTTAACATTTTCAATTTCATTAAAATCATTTCCCGATAATAAAAGATCATCCACGTATAATAGCAAAAGCACTTTAGATTTTCCAGTATTTTTAGCGTATAAACAGTATTCAAATTCAGATCTCTTGAAATCTAAAGCCAACAAAAAAATTATGAAATTTTAGGTTTCAATTTTTTAGAGAACTCTTTCAACCATATAGAGACTTTTTAAATTTGCAAATTTTTCCCTCATTACCTTTAAATGTCTCTGATAATTCTGATAATCTGAAAAGCACTGAAAACATCTAATTGAATATTTTGCATTTTATACTCATTTCACATAGCTATAAAAACTTATGGGGTTTAACTTAGCAACAGGACTATAAATGTTATCTAAAGACATGCCTTGCTGAAACCGCTTAGCAATAAGTCTCGCCTTATACCTCACAATATTTCTAGCATCGTCTTCTTTGCTTCTAAACACCCACCTACACTGGATAGCCTTTTTGCCAGCACTGTCTTCAACCACATCCCACGTACTGTTCTCCAAGACTGTTACAACTTGATCTACTCGTCTATAGCTCTGGACCACTCTGCAGAGTCACTTCCACCCATGGCTGCCTCATATGTCACAGGTTCACCCTCAAGAACACAAGCTGCAGCGTCTAGCACGTAGTCATTAGTTAGATCCTGCGGTGGACGAATCACTCTCTTCAAGTTGTATCTGCCTTGTCCATCTCTGATTCGCTCTAGCTGCATCACCTTACTGTCTCCCTCTTCGGTAATTGAGTCCTCAGAGTCAGGTTCTGAATTTTCAACCCCAAATTCAGCTACTTTAGGTATACAACAAAAAGAAATGTAAAATGTACCTTGTATACCCATGTTTTTTCTATTTTTTTATTATTTTATTTTTAACAATTCTAGGCCAGGAATTTAGTCAATTTTAATATAATTTTACGTACCTATTACTATTACTACCTAATTATTTTTTTGGCTTAACTTTCATTTAGCTGTAATCAGTTATGTAAGAAATTTTTTCGTTTATTTAATATTTGGAAGTGTCCCTTAAACAAAATCTACAAAAAAATATCTGCTGAAATGCATTTTCTATTTTCCCACTTTAGAATAAATAAAAACAGTTATATAAGAAAATGTGGATTATTTAGTATTTGGAAGTGTCCATTAAATAGAAACTACCAACATTTTTCTGCGAAAGTGTATTGATCATTTACAATTTTTCGACTTTAGAATAACTGAAATCAGTTACATGAATAGATGTTTTTGATTTTATTTTTAAGATATGTTTTTTAAATATAAATATGCTAAAAACACTTTGGGGAAATGCATAATTTTTTGCTAATAACTGATTTCAGCTAAACGAACAGTACAGTGAGTTGGATTGGATTTGAGTAAAAATAAATATTATATAAAACAAATCAAGTTAAAAGAGCATCAAGTTAATATGCATGGAAATATTTAGGTAGACGTATTCAAACAAATATATTTCAAATAATAAAATATGGATTATTGAATGTTGTGTGAGGATATGAAAACTCTTGGGGGGGGGGGGTCACGAGCCGCCACTGCTTCACAAGTTTAGTCACACCTGCTCTTAATGTCAGATTAAATGAAAAATGAAACTAAGCCATACCCTATTCATTATTATAATCGAAATAATAGCTTTGAATAAATTCTTTTGTTCTAGTCTATCGTTTAACAATTTAGAGTCAAAAGTATTATATTATTCATACGATTATTTTTTTAGGTACCTTATTTATGCTTTATGTGGAAAAGAAAAATGCTACAGCCCTCCTTGGATTATAACATTGGTTTTCTGGGTGGGATATTTCAACTCCGCATTAAATCCTCTCATTTACGCATATTTTAATAGAGAGTTCCGAGCTGCGTTTAAAAAAACATTACAAAGCTGCAGTCAAATTATACTTAAGTTATGTTGTTGGAGACTCAAAAATCAAAGAGAAGCACCTTTTAATTGCAGCAACGCGTCTAGTGACATCCCAGGAGATTATATGCCAAAGGATTTTCCCAGATGTAGTTTTAACATTTCAGAAGGTGAAGTGGTAAATATCTGTAGTGAACCTATGATTTAATTGTGACATATAAAACAAAAAAGAACCTAAAGTACTATTGAGTATTAAGTTCTAGATTATATACTGCGTATTACTATCCTTAGGTTTTTCTTAAAGAAATGTATTGATTTATTGAAGGTATATAAAAATGGATATTTAACAAAGTGTAGGTCATAATTAAACAAATAAATGTAATGTACCTAATAGTTTTTTTCCCTTCCTTTTACATATATTAACTTAAAATTCGATCTTTTATATTTCCTTACTCGGCTTTTATGGAAGCAGATGATCCTACGACCAATGGCGAAGATCGATTTTTTAAAAAGTTGTTGGATAACTTGGAAAAGTGAGAAAAGGACGAAATCCTTAATATTTTCACCTAATGGGGTCTAGTTTTTAGTAGTTCATGTTATTTAAGGGGCTTATGTGGGTCTCAATTTAGGTTTTTATTGTAAATCCTGGTAGTTTAAATTTTTAAGAAGTCAGCTGGACGTTTTGTAATTTAAGGTTGTCGATGAATAGAGTGTGTTTCTGAAGGGAATGTTTTTTTGAGTTACAATATTACACCCTACGCCTGTAAAATAATTTTTAATTCAAATTTTATGTAAAAAAGAACCTTAACACGCTATTATATTGTAACGTAATATATTAATGTACAACAGAATAAAGGCAAAATAGTACAAAACATGTGATTGATTTAGCGTATATAAATTTCCATAATAATATAATTATGAATTTCTAAAAAAAAATTAAAGTACCAAGTTAGTTTTTTGGAAAAGAAAAATTCTTTAATAATTTGTAACAATATTGCAAACTCCTTTTTTATAATTTTATGATATTTAGAATCAAAAATAAGAATAAGCTTATAAAAAGACGTTAAGGCCAAACATAAATAGTGTTCGAAATATTGACAAATATATAATTAACTTTTGGAAAAAAGTCACACGTACTGAGAGAGATATGAACATAGATCTTTAATGGTGCCTTTTATTAGTATTTAATTCAATTTAAGTCCAATAATTTTTAAATACAATATTTTACTTCAGATATAATAGATTACTTATATATCCAAAAAAATATTTATATTGAATATGAAAACCTAATTTGAATCAACAATTAGTTTCCATAGTTAAATCTACTACCGTTATCAAGGTAAGTAAAATAAAATTAAATATATAGTATTAGTTATCTTTCTTGTATTTGCTTATTATTCACTTAAACACTTAAAAAATTCCTTTTTTTTTAAATTGACATCTGTTTGACTTTGATAAAATATTTCAAAAAGTAACAAAGAACTACAAAGGTTACTTATTTAGTTCAAGGATGTCAGCCTAATATAATTTAATAATAGATTATTATTAAATTAGATAGATATGGCTCAGTTAAATGTGTAATGGAATATACAATACAAGAAATATGCATTATTGGGCATCCGTGCATTTCCGTTAATGTCTGGTTTAAACATTATTCAAATAGGCTTGGATCGAATATTTATTTTAAAAAGAATAGGTGAAAAAAGTATATTTAAACGATTTTACGCATTTTGCTATTTGATAATATAAGCACTGCAAAATATACATTCAACATAGTTGTCCCCCATATTTCAGATGAATTAAGATACTGACCTACCTGAGAATGAGACCAAACATGGATTTACAAAAACATTAAAATTACATCATTACGACGATAGGTTATTAATAATACAGCTATTGTTTGCAAACAATTTGGTCCCATTCTCATGTATGTCAGTATCTTAATTCATTTTAATCTTTTAACCTTGTCTGAGGCACTAGATCTATAAGATGTATTGACGGAACCCCTTAATTTGTTATCTTTGATGATGGACATGTTATATGTCCGAAACATGTCGGATTAATATTTTTGAAATAAATTAAGTGGAGGATGACCGAAGTATACCTATTAAAATTTTGATATTTCCAAACGGGCAATTTTTCAAATATTCGAATAGGCAGAGGCAGTCCTAAGTAATGGCTTTTTCGATCACCTGATTTCAATCCTGTCGACTATTACCTTTAGTCTAAAAGAAGAAGATTCAAAATTTAAGGTTTCTAGCGTAAGAGAATGAGAGAATGCATGTAGTATATTGTGAAATCACACAGAGGGGCGAAAGTCAGAAAATCAATTACCTAATAATAATAATTAATACCTGTTCTATTATTTAAATATTATTATGAAAATGTAAATATGTTACTACTACGATTCTCATAGTTTTTGTACTGTATTGCTTGTATTTTGAAGTTTAGGTTATATAATGTAAATCCTTGTAGTTTAAATCTTCTAGTATCTGTATACACATTGTGGCGCGAAACGGTTTATACGTATAATAGACGCTCCGCTCCATCGTTGATTACGTGTTTTTAAAACGCGGCTTAAAAAGTAGTATTTTATACCAAAGTGTGTGTTTTAGAATCCTCAACTTAACAAGCTGAAATTCATAGTAATTCGGATTACATAGTATACATTTTTTTTAGTATACATTTACATACATACCATTTTAGAAATAAGTATAGCCATATTACAAGTTATATGTATAATTTTGACGACCTGTATATTATTTAAATATAAGAAAATATATGTTTAGTAATTAATTCTTTATCTTATGCTTTGTAATCACTTTAAGCTTATATATTCACATGTAACCTATTGTTTAATAACTCTTTGCTCGTATGTCTTGTAAGTCGGTCACACCTTATCATAATAAAAGTTTTTTAAAACACTCTCGTGTTGGTAACTTATTTAACTGGCGCAGTCGGTAGAATCGATGCAGTTTTGGCAATAAAAATTCACGTCATCGAGACGATTATTGCTTCAGAACGTGAGTTTCAACGTCCTGAAAGCTGTGGTTGGCAAGCAAGCAGCACCCGATAGGAACAAGAATGAAAAGTTCCAAACGGTAGATGCTCAATTCCTACAAACTCTTTTCATTTTCTCCGTTTGAGCAGGTAAAAAGTTCTGTTAATTTCTCCGATTGAGCAATTAATAGTTTAGTATTAAGTTTTATTTTATTTTAATTGATTTTATAAATTGGAAAAGATATATTCCAAATTGATATTGAATTGCAAATTTTATTAAGCATATTTTAATTTTGACGATTTTTATTTAAATTTAAGATTTTAAATCTTACATAGTTAAAGAAAAAAACATTTTCTAGTCAAATTAATATTTTATGAATATTAATTTTGAAGATATTGATAGTTTAATTAATATTTTATCACAAACTCTAAGACTAAATCAAGAAACCACAAGTAAAAGTATTGGAACATCATATTAATTCACAATGCCCGAAACAAATGCTTCAAGTAATATAAGTGACACATTATTAAACATATACGTAGTACTAGTAAGTATAATACTAAATACTAAATGTAGTTTAGTACAATAGTACTAAATGTACTATTTTACCATACAACGGAAATCCAAATACCTTAATAAAGCTTATTAAGGTATTTGGATAATAGCTTTATTTCCGCCGCTGACTTCTTATTTGCAAATTATGGAACTAAAAATGACATGACATTAAAAAATTATTTGATACGCATAATCCGCATGAAAGAACTTAAATTCTAGTAGGTTGTAGATTAGAACTAATAACATGGCTTCAAATTAAAGATGCTTTATTCGACTGTTTTGGCTACAAAAAAAACCTAGAGTGTTTAGAACAAGATCTTTATAAGGGGTTATCAAAATGAACCTTCTTTAAAATTTGGAAAACGTTTACAAGTTTTAAGAAGTTTATTAACTCAAGAGATTAATGGTTAACCATCTACTCAAATGGATGAAGGTACCAAATTAATTTATCTAAGGTAATATGATAATGTATGTTTAAGAATTTTTATAAGAGGACTACCAAATCCCATATTATAGATCAAATAATCAAAACTATAATAACCCTAATTATAATAAGTACAATCCAACCCCAAATAATTACAATAACCAACAATATCTAAACCAAATACCCAATAATCAAAGATTTAATACTAATCCCGAATTTCCTAAAGGCTCAGTAGATATTAGACCTCGACAATTACCTCAAAGACCATTACCAACAAACAGACAAGTTTTTGGCCCTTCTCAAAATGTATTTAAACCTACGGGAGCAATTCATGAAAATCAACCAGAACCTATGTCTACAAGGACAAGTTATACCATGCCTTCTTAAAGAAGCTTTCAAGACAAGAATAATAATAATAATATTCAAAATCATTTTAGACAAACAGGTTCAAGAAACTTTATATCTGAAGAATTATACCAATTAAAAATTATACCAAATCAAAGAAATTTAACCTAATCAGAAAGAATATTATGCTGATAATATTCAAAACGACTATTATTCTGATAATATGTCTAATCAAGATCATTATTATTTTGGTAATAATGATCAAGAACTTAATAACCATTATGAACCATATAATTGTAATAATAATCTCAAATATGACCCCAATTACGATTATTCATCATTTAATGATTTATCATTAAATGAAAATCATAATAAAAATGAAAATTTTCAAATAATTAGCCCTTCAGAAATTCAAAAATGATTTTCGATATGAATGTAGAAACAATTAATAGCCTACCATATTTTCAAATAAAACAACTCCCTATTAAACTTTTAATTGACACAGGATGTTCTCATTCTCTACTAAGACCATCAATTGCAGAAAAACACTACCCAGACAAAATACATCAATTTCCCTCTACCTTAAAAACTGGCGTAGAAGAGAAATAAGTTTTATTTAAAGCGGATGTTCCAGCTTTTTCGAATTTAAAACAAATAAAGATATTTCATTTATCTTATACAACTTTAGGATTAAATGACTTAAAAAACATATAGATCATTTTATACATAAACAAGAAGTACAAAGATAAATAAATAAAATGTTAGACGACGGTATTATTAGACCAAGCTCAAGCCCATAGAGTAGTCCAATTTGGATTGTTAGTAAAAAATTAGACTCCAGACTTAGAAAACAAAAATTGGGGATAGGAAACGACTATCGAAATGTAGATTCCAAAATTATAGACGACCGTTACCCTTTACGAATATTAACGATATCTTAGATAAACTAGAACGGTGTACTTATTTCTAAACAATTGATCAGCTGGCTTTCATCAAATAGAAATGTCTCCTAACTCAATTGAAAAAAACCGCTTTTACAGTAGAAAATTTATACTACGAATAACTGACATGACAACTTTCCAAAGAATAATGAATAATATTCTAAGAGATATACAAAACAAGTTTTGCTTAGTTTAAATGGATAATATAATGGTGTTCTCTACAAGCCTTGAAGAAAACATAAAACACCTAAAATATGTTTTTGAAAAACTTAGAGATACAAAGTTAAAAATTCTATTAGACGAATCCGAATACCTAGAATTGAAGCACAATTTTTAGGACTCGTAGTAACTAGAAATAGCATATAATAAATAAATTCCAAAAGAAATAAAATCTTTTCTAGGACTGCTAAATTATTACCGAAGATTTATAAAAGGATTCGCTAAATTAACCAAACCATTCACAAAATGTCTGAAAGAGTTACAATAAATTTAACACCAGAATACATTGAAGCCTTTAATATATGTAAAAACATACTATGTAATGACCCATATTGGGTTGAGTTCAATATCTAACTTTGAAAAACCATTCTTACTTACGACAGATGCTTCCAATGTTGCTATAGAAAAGGAACTCCTTGCTATTGTTTGGGCAACTAAATACTTTCGACCATATCTTTTTGGAAGAAAATTCACCATCATTACTGACCAGAAACCTTTAGAATATTTATTTAATATGAAGGAACCAAATTCTCGTCTCGTAAGATGGAGACTTACATTAGAAGAATTTGACTATGATGTAAAATATAAAAAAGGAACCCAAAATACTAACGCAGACGCATCATCCCGCATAGAGATTAATGTAATGGAAAATTAATCACTTTCAAGAAACCCTAGCGATATCTCAGATGACATAAATCAATACCTATCTAATGAACCAGAAAACGTGACAATTGAAGAACTAGATCAATTAGAAAATGTATTTGACCCAACCAAAAAGAAAATTCACATAATATGGGACATTTAAATTAGACCCCCCATTTAACCTTAAAAATATTCAAAATACTTTTAAGTATGTTGAATATTATATTTTTTGAATTTATTGAATAGTATATTCTTATATCCAAAACCAAAAATCTGATGGAAATACAGTCCATTCAGCAAATGAAGATCCGATACTAATATACCCGCAACTGCTTAAACACTAACACATATCAAATTATTATTACACAAAAATCCAATGGAAAATTTAACGTTTTAAAAACAATTCATTTTAATAATAAAAATAGATATCACTTAACATTAACAAATAATTATTATGAACAAGAAATTATTAAATTCTTTAAAGAATATGTAAATCCAAAAGTGCTGCATTGTATCTACATTATGAATCAGAAATTAACAATTTAGATTGTAAACTAAGCGTACCAATACTACCCAACTTCATTTAGAGACAATTCTTATAAACTTATCATGACAAAATTATTTGTAAATGATATAATAGATAAAGATAAATGCAATTAAAACTAATAACTAACCACCATGAGAAAACTTGTCATGGAGGAATAGAGTCACAAAACAAAGACCATTTGACATTATCAGTGGCGGTGTAAAATCCTTAGACCTCTTCTATTTAACTAATAAAATAATTCTCAATAAATACATTTCTAATCGAAGAGAACACCTAAAAATAATATATGACAATTTATTTAAAACATCCCTAAACACTAAGATAAAACCAAATTAAAAACAAAACCCCGTTGACATTCTTTCTGGTAATAAAATCTATGTACATGACAAACAAGCGCATAGATCTAAAGATAAACTCAGAAAAAAAATAGAAATTGTGAAGAAAGACATTGGAACTAAAATAATTACAAATAAAGTCTTACATAAATCACAAATTCAAAAACCTTAAAGACTTTCTTTTCCGCAGGAAAATGAACCCCCTGACGATGACATATATCGCACTATTAATGACTGCATTGACACAACAGATGACGGATCAGACTAGGAATGACTTACCAATCACCCCTATAAATACACCCTTACTCCCATTCCACCTTGGTAATGCAAGAGTAATAGAGAATAGGCATACATTTATCAATTTTATATAATTAGAACCCTTTTTATTAGAACTTAGTTATTTAGAAAACGCTTAAAATATTTTAGATGCTTCTTGCAATAATACTAATATAATCAACTTGGTGCTAATGCATCATATAAATACTTTTTACTTGCTTACGCACGCGAAATATTATTTACTTAATGAAATAAAAAATAAACTAAACAATATCAAACCGCATAGAACGAAACGTGGACTATTAAACATTGTAGGAAAAACCTCAAAATAGTTATTTAGCACTCTGGACTCAAACGATAGAGAGCGCTACGAAAAAGAAGAATTACATAATAATCAAAATAATTATAAAAAGGAATTAAATTTACAAATGTCTTTAACTAAAGAATTTATCAAAAATTACGACAATACTATAAGCATATTAAATAAAAATCAAAAATCTTTACAGGCATATGCTACTAACTGATATTTCAATACTCCCAAAATTGCAAAATACTATAAACTATATAGTTATTAACTGTCAAAGTTTTAAAGCAATTTTAGATAACATTGAAGACGCAATCTCATTTGCAAAACTAAATCCTCTGCACGGCACAATACTATGAGCTTCTCAGCTCAAACTAATAGTTTCAAATTTATCGACTCTTTATGGTACTGATAAAATATTGATTTTGGAAGATCCTAACTACTATTATCAATTAACAGTGTAGTCCTGTTGTCAGCTTTTCAAATAACAAAATAATTTTTGCAATTCATTTTTCAATATTCGTAAAAGAATCATTTGAATTGTTTCAACTGTAATTTCAAATGGTAAATCTGAAAACAGCCCTTCATCCCTGTTGGTTCTCATCCTAGGTGGGCGGAGTTATATGTATAATTGTGTATTTGACGACCTGTATATTCAAATATGTTTAGTAATTAATTCTTTATCTTATGCCTTATAATCAATTTATTATACTTTGTAATCACTTTAAGCTTATATATTCTCATGTAATCTATTGTTTAATAACTCTTTGCTTGTATGTCTTGTAAGTCAGTCACCCCTGTCATAATAAAAGTTTTTTAAAACACCCTCGTGTTGGAAACTTATTTAACTTACAACACAGAATTGTTTTTGTTAACGCAACGTTACGATATTACAAATAAGCTGCAGTGAGAATTAGAGCGGATATTACCCTTTTTCGGCTAAATTATGTAAAATGGCTAGTAGTAAGATGGTTTTCGATGTCGATCCAACTAGTTGCTGCTTTAAATGCAAAACTGACTAACCTCCATGCTTTTTGACCGTTATGAGATTTTTTGGGTATCAGCAAAACTGGGTTATTATAGTTGGAGATTGATGGCTCTATAATATTTTATTCCAATAATTTATTGACTTGTTTGTTAATTTCTTCTTTTTGAGTATGCGGAATTTTATAATTTTTAATATAGGGTGACCTATCAGTTAGTAGGAGTTCTTGTTCATAAAAGTTTTTAACTGTTATTTTATCTGACTTAGGGGCAAAAATACCTGAAAATTCGTTGCATAAAATAATTAATTTTTCTTTGACAAACTCAGGTACATCCTAAACATTAAGCTACGTCATGAGATTAGAATTTTTATCGTTATATTCTGTATCGATTTTATAAATGTTAAATTCTGCTAGGCTTGTCGTTTTAAGCTGAATATTATTAAGAGTAACGTTTTCGCTTATTGTATTAATAATCTTAACGATAGGGGAATTTTTTAAGACAATAGTTTTTGCAACAAAGATACCAGGCCTTAGTTCTGCATTTTCTACTACTGAATCTTCTTTAACAAATTGTAGGCTTTTTATCTTTCTTAGTACCTCACACCTAGCTGGAATAACTATAGAGTCTTTTGAATCGGTATAATCGGTATATTATTGTTATTTAGCCTAATAATCATAGTCTAATCCGAATAGTTTAAATTACATTTGAATTTAGCAATAAAATCTCGACCCAATATTGCATCTGTCGGGATTGGAAATGAGGACTACTACGTGAAAAGAATGTTCGACTTCGTGTTCATTTACAGAAATGACCCTTCTTGCAATACCTAAAGTTGTAATAACTTCATCTCTTACGCCTGTAATTTGACTCGGGGTGTGTGAATTTAAAATTTTGTTTGGACTATTTGTGTCATTTTTAAATATAGAAATATCTGCACCAGCATCGATTAAAAAAGTGTTTTTCTGACCAGTCATTTCTATAAAAAATATAACAAAGTAGGAGAAGGAAAGGTTTATGTTAAACACATTGTTTACGACTTAACCTCCAAACCGGGAGGTGGTATGGGGATCAATTTCGTTTCCCTGGTCAGGTATTGTGCTAACTACCCTAACTGACCTGTAAAAAGTTGTTGGCTCTATTGATATTAGGTTGTCTGTCATTATTACACCTGTTACTTATATTATTGTTAAAACCTCTAACACAATCTTTTGATATATTCTGTTATTTTTTGTTACTTTCGGTTTTACAGGAAGTGACTCTAACTTTTTTATTTTAAACGGGATAATTGGTATATTATTACGTTTTTTGATAGAAAATAATATTTTGAGATAATATTAAAATTAATATAATATTATGATATGGCATTTGCTCTTTTTGGTATATACTCATAGAAAAAAGCAATTTTTTTATATTTTGAAGTAAGGTCCATAAATGCATTGAAAATTTTAATTTTTAATCAAGTAATCACGGAAAAATAATATTCATTATGTTTTATTACTTAAATCAGTTTTTCAGAAATACAGTCAGTAAACATTTCAAATATTAGTAAATACAAAAATTCTTTCAAAAAACTGCGACAAATTTATTTCAATGATAAATAATAATTGAACTTGACAAGATATCATGTATTATATCAATTGAAAAATACTTCAGAAACGCGTCAAAACGCAATCTCCTAGTCAAGAAATCAAAGCCTTTATATGCTATTTTTATTAATTAAATTCATTTATTTATATAACTTAATTTTTTTGTTCTTATATGCTTATTTATCCATCTATTCAAAAATTATGTTACCAAATTATTGGGAAAAAAATTTCAAAAGTGGTTGTTCCCAATAGCTTCCCAGCTTCCTGAGGTCCTCCAGGATGCTTTCGGCCGACCAGTGCTCGAAGGGTCCTCGGAGGACGATGTACAGCCTTCTCTGCTCTGGCAGGGAGAAGGAGTGGAAGGGCACTTTTGAAGAGTCCAGATAGTCCTGGGTAAAGTCCAGTGCAACGATATATTAGAATGGTCACCCGTCAAAACACCAGCATTCCACCTGCCAAACAATGTCATCTGCCTTCTATTTACATTGTTTGAGAAGTAAAATGCTGGTGTTTTGACGGGTGACCATTCTAATATATCGTTGCACTGGACTTTAACTTTGTAGTCCGTGATACGTCTGTGGGTGAATTTTTATGTCGTCACGAGTATTGACGACCTGGCCATGTTGAACTCCATTGGACTTTAAGGCGGCGGCGATTTTCTCGAATTTTTCCATGTTTTTCCAATTTGACCATGTGAGGGATCTTGATCCTGGGAGTTGGAGGAACGGGCTCAGGTGGAGTATTCCTCAACCCGGCCCTGGAGGTGGAGGGAGCCTGGTCGGGTTGCGTGAAGGCTGGAGTCTTCTTTGGGACGGTCTCCGGGTCTAAGGTCTTTCTCCTCTTTCTCCTGCTGGCGACGGGTAGGAACCCGTGGTCTTCGTCCTGATGGCCTGCTTGAGTTCTAGGGCAGGAGCTAGGCTCCTGCGATGGGAGTTCGGCTATCTCAATGGATTCGAGGCGTTTCCGCGGCGGGTATTTACATACTATACTACAGCACAGAGCACCATAGAACTCGGCGGCTCTGCACCGCAGTATAATATGTAATTGAGAAATGCGCTTATTTATCACTACATACTATACTATGCTACAGAGCATTAGAAAGAAAAATGTTTTTCGTGTTAAAATTATGTGATTTGTTTGGTGCTGTAAAATTGGTAGTAACAGAGTGAATCAATGTGTTATGATTATTGTTGGTTTTTGTTTCATTTTTGTTGGTGATTTTAATATACAAGATGAGGCGTGTTAAAATATTTAATGAATACAATGCTACTTTAAAATTTAAAAACAATGGTTTGAAGGTGTGTTGTATTTTGGGTTTTAGAATTTCGATAGTGCTTTGTTTCTAAACTAGGTTTTTTATTTTAATGTATATGAATACAAAGAATGTATCTAAATAGAAACATATAAATTATTAGATTTTAATTAGATGCTATCTATTTAGTTTAGATTTGAAATTTAAAGGGTCTAATGAATAAAAATAAAGCAATTACTTTTGCTTAAAATATGAAAGCAAAACCTCAAGACTTTGCGGATTAGAAATGGTTGAATTAAAAGTATATTTTTGTGTGACAGACAGAATGTATAGGAATATACAAATTATTATTTATTTTCTTTTTATTTTACTCATCTACCTAATATTATCTACTATAGACTGGACATGTTACCTATCTATAGAGAATATAACCAAACTTACGGAGTTTATACGAACACCACTGTTAATCAGTAAAAAAAAGCTGTAAGAAATCATTCAATATTTTATTAGGTCTATTTTATATAAAAAAAATAAAAGAGATGATACCTAGTATTCATAACAAAAAGATGTATAGTATATTATAGTATAGCTATCATAACTAAAATAGCCCTAGAGGAAAATATTGATGACATGTTTTTTGAAGATATGATGGATACTTCTAACATAGAAGTGAAGAAGTGATCACAAATGAAAATAACAGTAAAGAAAAATTTGTGATGCTGTAGATTTTGTGTTTTTTACCTTTTATAAAAGTATATGACCAGCATCTTTGGGATAATGGATGAATTTTTCGAGTTAAAGTAAAGAAAAAGATGACACACTTACGTTTTTTCAACAAGATATGGTTCCAAATTTGCCTTCATCATCTTCATATCCAGATGATCTACTTAAGAGAAAAGAAGTTGCAGTAGAACAATTAAGCCAACATTTTTTAAATCTCGTACAGATGGTTAAAAGAGACTCGACTCCTGAAGCAACAAATATGGTGGTGAAACTGAACAAAACATTAGAAAAAATAAAAACCTCATAGGAGCTGCTAAATTTCTTTAGTGAATGAATGAAGAATATTTGTCGTGGAAAAATAATTAAAGTACAGCCTAAGTCCACAAGTAGAAGATTGCAAAAACCTGGAATCATCTGGATCAAAAAGAATTCAGGCAGGAGGACCAGCAAAAAATAAATAAATGATCCGAAGAGGTACGGTTCCAAGGTCACCGAATCAAGCTGTTGACTGAAATCGCCAAAACGCCAAATCTCATTAAAAAGTTGATTTTAGGCCAATTAACTATAATAAAATACTAATTTAGATACTAATACAACTAATTAGATAATAAAGTTAAGATACTAACATAAAGTTTGGTAGACTGAGATATTTTATTTTTATTTTACGTTAAGTACCTGTGTTTATTTTTAATTAATATTTGTTTAATACGTATAATTTTCTATTAAAATTAATCTAATAAAATAATCTCACGTACATAAGAGCATTTTTTCGCTATTTTAGAAAAGTTTACCCCACCGTATTATCCATACAAGCAGTTTAATGATAAAAAATATAAATCTGTACATTTTGAAGCGAAACTTATATTTTAAAATTAAACCAAATTTAGGAATGGACTAAAGAAATTACGTTTTACGCGTACGTATTTACGTACCTTTAAAAGCCCACAAGCCACTATTAAAATTTTTAGAGTACCACACACCTTCACAACATTAGGTATTTGTTTTCAAAATTTCCAGTCGCATCATATTCATTAAATATTTAAACACCCTTTATCGAATACCGAAATATCCAGAAAAAATAATTGATAGTTATTTACTAACTATTTTGTATATATTAATTGTAATTATTTAAATTAATAAATAATTACACAATAATTAAATGTGTTACTATCAATTTTACAGCACCAAACAAATCACATAAAAACATTTTTTTTTCTAATGCTCTGTAGCGTAGTATAGTGTATGTAGTGATAAATAAGCGCATTTCTCAACTACATATTATACTAACTGTATATTAACTATTAACCGCGGAGTTCTAGGATGCTCTGTTCTGTAGTATAGTATGTAAATACGCTTCCGGGGCGGCAGGGAGGGAGACTTCAGCTGCGGGACTGGCCTGTACCGCAGCAGTAGCAGCCGGGTGGGCGGACTCAAGAGCCTTTATCCGGTTCCTGAGTGCCCTGGTCGTCCGGTGGAAGACCCGGCGGAGAGCGTTCGTCTTCATCTCGTGCCTGCTTTTGGCACTTCGCATGAGGACAACATAATAATGTGTTAGTTCCTCTTGGGTTAACGGAGTGGATTGAAGAGTATTGGTCCGCTCTTAGCTCGGCTTCATTGATTCCGGTGATTGCTATTCCTCGTCCGTATTGCAGAAATCCTCGTCTTCGTCCAATAGGAAGGAAGAGTTAACTTTATGTTATTGACATAGAGTAATTAAAAGTATAAGAGGGTTTAATCCCATAGTAACAAGTAGGCACCATCTTTACCCTAAAGTCGATTGCAGCATCACGGATGCGGTCTAACCGAACTAAAATAATTGACATTTGTCACAGTCGGTAAAATAGTCTACTGTAATACCGATCCGTGATAGAAATGAAAAGCGTGCCATTAAAAATTTTAGAATAGCGCGAAATTTAAAATTATTGACCCATGAAATCAATTTTTAACAGCGTAAAGTCTGTGAATCCCGATCACAAACTCTAAAAAATTATGAAATAGTGCAAGTGTATTAATTTAATTTTTGAAGAGGCAAAGAGTGATAATGTATGTAATTTAAGTTTATTTTATACATTTTTTAATTGAATTCGTTAGTTTTTTGACATTAAATTCATCAAATTTGCTTTTAAGCTGTTAAGTTAATGCATTAAGGCCCTTCAAAAAAATAAATTGTTAATAACGCACTTTTTCATTGATTTTTAGAGAATGTAAAAGAGATTTTACAGCCCAATACGCTATCAAAAAAAGATTTAATGGGTCAATTATGTCCTATTTTGAGAATTAAATGCTTGATACTAACAATGTTAATTTCACTGTTATCAACAAATTAACAAGGGTAGGAGTAGAATTAAAGTCAATTGTAAAGTAAGTTTATAATTTATTGTCTTAAAAGGGATCCTGATACTCAAAAATGTTGGATTGTGGGGAGTGGTAATATATAAAATATAACCCCGTAATTAAAATATTCTTTATGGAGAGTATATATTATAAAAATTAGTTGACACTGATGTATACCCTAAATTCTAGATGTCATCGGTCCTTTTTCTTAAATATTCAAGGAGAATCCCTGGATCTTACTCCCATCTTATCGAAGTGAGGTACCTCTTTAAGTAGTGACATGGTAGAATGGAAGTTGTTTCACTTATTGTGCTTTTGGTACTTCCTAGCAGCAAAGCACTGATGATACCTTTCGTCAGACCTAGTAAAAAGTGGTCTAGCATAATTATGTTCATTCTGAACATTATATTGAGATTGCTGGATTATGATAGCAGGTAATAAAGTCAATGTATCTTCCCAAGGTACTTGTGCCTCAACCAGTACTGGGGTATTTTGAATAATACTTGGGCCAGCAATTGGGAGAGCACACTTTCTTAAACGAGTATGTATAGTACTAGTAAATGAAATATCATCAAAATGGTCTTGACATAAATAACACCTTGTTGAGGTTGGGCTTAAACCAAGTATTTTAAACCATTCGGACCTCCTAATAATGTCACTTTCAGGAAATTTAAAGAACATTTTATTTTTGTATGAATCCTCAATAGGCCAATAGCATGTATTAGAACAAGTAGGTGCCTTGCATTTAAAAATGAATTTTCCTGGCGACAACATTATTAGGCCAGTTTTAAAATGGTAAACAACAATTTCAGGTGACCTACAACATGGTGAAAACTATTTGATACAAAAAAATTGCACTTACCCCATCCTAGGGATCTGAAACCACACAATAAAACAACCAAAAAGCTTCTATATGATGAAATTACACTTCAATCACTTTAAGCTACATTTTTAACTATTTTTTGTTGAGACAAAAACAAAAGGACACACCCAATGGACGCCAAAATAAAAAGGAAATAGGAATAAGCAATGGCGACGATCGATGATGCGAAGGTGAGTGGTGGCAAGGAACGAAAGAAAATCGATAATCTAATAACAATTATGACAGAAGTTGGCCCTCGATGCGGTCTAACCGAACTAATTTTTTTAGGTTAAGTTTTAAAACTTGATGATCAGGTTAGGCTACCTTTTGAACACTCTTTTAATATTCATTTCTCTATGGTTGTTGAGCCATGACTGATTCGATCGGCGAGCAGAAGGACACTGGGTTGGTCGCACTGGTACACTCGGCCGAAGCCACCGTAATATAGAAAGCCAGTCGTGACGTCACGTCGAACGTCTGAGTATGCCGTGTGCATATTTACACATCCTCCTAGGCTACGGCACCGGGGTGCTAAAATCAATGAGGATGTGTAGTAACCGTTCAACTACAGATGCTCCCAGGTTTCGGCACCGCGCTTTTCGCCATGTTATTTGCTGCTATCATTGTAACAATAAGGGAGGTAAGATTAGGGCCCTTTGGTGCTTTTTTAATTTTGTTCGAAATTGGTACATAGGGGATTTTGAGGATGAGGAATACACTTCGCCAAAAAAGTATTGCAATATCTAGACTTTTTCCATAAGATTCAACGTAAAAATGTTTTTATTTAAATAGCTGCTATATTACATTATAATTATCAATATGTCTATTTTATTAATTGAGCTAACAAGACAGTTTAAAAAGAAATAGGTTATGAAATATCCAAGCTATAACTTAGACGTTAGTGTTATTATTTGCTGCAATATATCCTAAAGGGTGATTTAAATGAAATTTTTTAAGAAGACGTAAAATAATCGCTCTGTATATTGTATGATGTACCGTGAAAATTATCACGTATTTTATAATTAAATTGTGGTTTATTAACGAATAAAATTTTGTTTAAATCACATATGTATTGCTTTTCTTTTAATTGCACATCATACAGGGCAATTATTTCATCTCAAAAAGTTTATGTTTCTTTAAAATTTAAATACAGGGTGGTTAAGTGGTAAGATTTTTACAAATGTTTTTTTTTTCCGGATATTTCCGAACGTATCCGGATTTTTCAAATTTTTTAAACGGAATTTTTATTAAGCATTAAATTGCGCAACTTTGCCATAATTTACCCCTGTCTTACGGTTTGCGAGAACCCAATGATGATGCTCGAATTTGGGCCACCCTGTACAATGCGGATCTTTAATGCCCCCCCCCCCCTCCCCTTCAATGTGACTCCCCCTTCCCATTTAAATTTATTTTTCAAGATGGCGCCGAGCCGCCATTTTGATTACAACTGTCAATTTTATAGCAAATAGTATTTATAGACTTATTGACTCATTGAGCCAAGTTTCAAAAAATATATCATATAATAATATGTACAAAATTAATTAAAAGATCTTTAATATAATATATCAATCTCGTAAGTCTCAAATCTTATGCCTATCTTATTTTCTTGCTGTTTAAATCATCACAAACATGTTAACATTTTTAAAATAGCAGCAAATAACATCGCGAAAAGCGGGGTGCCGAAACCTGGGAGCATCTTTAGTGGAACGGTTACTACACATCCTCATTGATTTCAGCACCCCGGTGCCATAGCCTAGGAGGATGTGTAAATATGCATCCCGTGTCGTTCGTATGTTATAGCCGTATTCATTCAATACTACCGCTGCGCTGTTAAAATCATAATATTATCATTGTGTATCGTTTAAATGATAATATTGTTAAATAAAATTAATAGTGTGTTAGTAGAAAGAAGTACAAATAATAAAAACATATTCTTTATTAAAACAAAAATGATATAAAAATCAATAAATTCTTTAATGAGTTATAAATATAATATATGAGTTATAAACATTTCAATTGTCAAGGACTTTTGACAAAACTTAATTTATTTGATGCTTTTTTTGATACTTTTTTCCTTGGATTGTGTGTTTATCTAAGCATTGGAATCGAACATATTTCTAAATAATTACCAATTAATATCTTACTTTCAAAGGCTTAACCATCTTAAGGGAGGAGTAATATATCTATGCATTATGTAACCTCCAATTTTGCGAGAAAATTTCATAATTATCTTTCTCAAGATAAAAAATTCAACATACGAGTGTATTATAGAATGTAATGGCATTGCGCTGTCTGCAGGGATGTATGTTGTAGTAATTATAAGCACTCTGGTCATGACTCAAAAGATGATTTTTTATCATGACAATTTTTTTTGTCATATTTCAAAGAATACTGTGATTTGTTAATAGAAACCACAAAAAAATATAATTTGTGGTGATCTTAATTTTCACGCTGAACTTACCAACTAACTTACGCACCCAAGAAATATTTGACATTTTAGAGTTATATGGATTTAATTCAATACACCTATGAGGATTTTCACTAATAAAAATAATGTAACTACTAAATCAATTATTAATTATTTTATATCAAATATAATCAGAATCATTTTAAGCAATATTGACACAAGCAGTAAACAAAAAACGTTTTTTTTTATAGAATTTTGTCAATACTACGCTCGGTCGCTCTAAAAGTTGTTGTAAAGGCATTAAAATTTTCTCCGGGAATATTTTAGTACACAACTAACGAATTAGCTACAATATTTGCATCTCACTTTACAAACAGCGTTTACAAGAACAAAAATAATTATTGGTGTCGTACTACTGATCGGTTTCGGAAGAAAACAATGTTTTTTAGTAACACTACACCCTATGAAATTAATCAAAATAATTTTAAAATAAAAAATAAAAAGCGGTTGGCGTTGATGAACTTTGACCAACTAGATTATATAAAAAAAGCAATATACTTTCTGATGATCTTGCAGTAGTTATTAACAAATTAGTTGCTGTAGGAATTTTCCCATCAGAACTAAAAACTGCAAAAACCGTGCCAGTTTTTAAAAAAGATGACCGTAAAAACTATAGGGCAATATCTATCATCAGTCCAATTTCAAAAATAATAAAAAAATATTTTTATAATCGTCTTATACAGTTTTTAGATAGTGAACAAATACTAACACCACGCCAGTTCGGTTTCAGGCAGGGGCTTTCGAGTCTGCTACTTTCGAGCTTACGCAACGGATATTCAGTGATGTTGATCAGGGAAGGTACGTTATTTGCGTCTTGGTTGTAACCTAAGCCGAGTATTTGATATGCTTGACCCTTGACATATTGCCAAAAAAATTGGATGTCATTGGCATAAGAGAGTGCATAAATGAATTTTCCCAATCCTACCTGATCGAAGAAAAATGTCTGTTGCTGTGGGCGGGAACATGTCTGTTGCGCAGAGTATGGAGATTGGCACTCCGCAGAGCGAAGTGCTTAGTCTTTTACTCTGACTTTATATTAATGACCTCCTAATGAATCTTTGTATACGGTGACGACACAGTCTGTGAAGCGGCTGGTTTCACCCCAGATGAAGCCAAAGCCAAAGCTGATATTTGCATTCAGCAATTTTATGACTCGTGTCAGCGAAATAAGCTTATTTTAAATATTGAAAGAACGTAAACTTTT
Organism: Anthonomus grandis grandis; assembly: GCF_022605725.1. Taxonomy (NCBI): domain Eukaryota; kingdom Metazoa; phylum Arthropoda; class Insecta; order Coleoptera; family Curculionidae; genus Anthonomus; species Anthonomus grandis. Next base: position 26,132,061 of record NC_065546.1, read on the forward strand.
AAATTTAATTCATATTATGAATGTGATTTGTAGGATTTTATGCACTTTTTCCTTTCTTCTTTTTCTTTTAGTATTGACGAACTTTACAATGTAAAAATTGGCTGTAAAAAGGAAATAAAGAATTTCTATTTATATTTATATTTGTATTAATACAACAGTTTTACTAAAATATAGTTTCAGTTTAATATTAATTTAATGGTCTTTACATTTTATCTAATAAATTATTAACTTGCTGTTTTTTTTCTTGTATTGGGCTTGCGACTTTTTTAAGATGTTTCTTTGAATAAGCACCGTCGTCAGTGGTTTCCTAAAAATAAATGTATAATAATATAATGTAAGTAATATATATATTATTTCCTTCGCAAGAGTTATTAAGGGAATAAAACCGCAACACAATTTTTGCTATTTTGGTAAAACAGCCTATACATACAGTGTGGTGACTTTAACTGGAATAAATTCACTTAAAACTAACCAAAATTTATCTCACAAAATTCCTGAGACCCGTAGATTTTTGTTTATTTTTTTTTACATTTCAAGATAGTTTTTGTATTTTTTCACCTATAGGGGGGGGTCCAAATTAACCCAAACTTTTTTTTTCAAATGGAAAACCACTTTTTTTTAACTCTCATTGAAAAAAGCCCTTTTTCCTGATTAAATTGACCTATTTACTTTTGTGATTATCTAAAGGAGAAATACGAAAAAAAAAAACATTAAATTATTAAAAGTTGCGTTTAATGTATAAGATGCTCAAAATGAGCACCATTTACTTGTTGGCAAAGCCCAAAACGATAATAAAATTCGTTTCTGACATTTTCTAACACTTCTGGAGATATTTGTCGTCTATTTGTATTTGTTGTTTGTATTTCTTGCCTAATACGTTCTTTGAGTTCATCTAGGTTTCCTGGTTTGCTCATATAAATTTGACTTTTCAAATGTCTTAACAGAAAAAAATCAAGTGGGGTGAGATCAGGAGAACGTGCCGGCCACTCGATTGCACCCCTTTTACCAATCCACCTGTTTGGAAAATTGTCATCTAAATACTGGCGTACATTACGGGCGTAATGTGGGGAGCACCATCTTGTTGCATCCAGATTCTTTCATCATACAAATCTGGATCGAACTGACTCAGATATAAGGCACGTAAGACTGGAACTAGTTCATGTTCAAGAAATTCTAGATATCTTTCCCCAGTTAAAGTATCATTGAAGAATATGGGCCCTATAACTTGCCTGCCAATTATGCCAGCCTAAACATTAGTTTTCTGGGGATATTGTGTATTAGTTTCCGTTACCCAGTGTGGGTTCTCGTCAGACCAGTAGCGACAGTTCTGCTTATTAACATGGCCATTTAGGGTGAATGTAGCCTCATCAGAAAAAAGGATCTCCTCCGAAGATATGCACAGAACTGAACTCTGCAATCTGAATCGTCTTCCAATAACTCTTGAACGGGTTGCATTTTATAAGATCGTTTGTTTGCACTTTTTTCAATTTTTAGCACAGATTTATGATGAATAGAGTTTTCGCGAGCTACTCTTCTGGCTGCAGTTACCGGATTTTCTTCCATCGCTAACAATTCATTTAATTGGGAGTTTTCATCGATTTTAGAAGACCTTTGTCTTGCAACATCCCTCACGTGCCCAACTTCTCGAAATCTGCTTTCGATTTTACTAACCGTACCTTGGTTGATAGATGGCAAATCTGGATATTTCTGTCTGAATAAGTGGACAACCTCTAGCTGAGTATGACTTCTGTCCCCATAACCAATCATCATTAAGATTTCAATCTTGTGGGATTCGGATAAAATAAGGCATTTTTTCAATATAAGTTAACTTATTTAACAACTGGTTGAAATTCACTTTAACAGTGACACTACAACAATGTCAGGAAATGTCTCGATACCAATAAAACACGCCAAAAATTTACCAACACAAAATATTCCGAGACTTTTAATAATTTAATGGTTTTTATTTTTTTTTTCGTATTTCTCCTTTAGATAATCACAAAAGTAAATAGGGTAATTTAATCAGGAAAAAGGGCTCTTTTCAATGAGAGTTTAAAAAAAGTGGCTTTCTATTTGAAAAAAAAAAGTTTGGGTTAATTTGGACTGTAGGTAAAAAAATACAAAAACTATGTTGAAATGTGAAAAAAATAAACAAAAATCGACGGGTCTCAGGAATTTTGCCAGATAAAATTTCATTAGTTTTAACTGAATTTATTCCAGTTAAAGTCACCACACTGTATATATAGGCGGGGCCGATAATCATAATGATAGCTCCCTTGGGTTTGCTCTTATTGATTCTACAACATAGTATTAAAACCAATAAGAAATTCAAGTTTTAATTTTGAGGTTTATGAATAGTTTAAAAATATTAAATTTAGGTCAAGCAACGATCGCAAATTAATTCTGAATTTGTGTTTTTATGCGTTCGACTGGAGAAAATACTAAGAAAATACTGGAGAAAATCACTTTTTAGTTGTTTATTGCCCCTGTACAATAAATCATTCAATTGATACAAAAAAGAAACACTATGATCTATTTGTCGTTATCATTTGAAGGCTTAATCTTAAGACCGCATTAAGACCATGAAAGATGACCTGAAAGAAGAAAATGAAGATCGAGGCAAAAGACAAGAGTTTATAACGACCATAAAACAAGACTTAATAAATTAAAAAAATTATCTTAAAGAAGACCAGGACGAAAAAAAACGAAAACAAGAGGAACGAGACTTAGAACTTAAAGACGATGTGGAAATAAAACAGAAAAAAATAATAACTAAGTTCGAAGCAACAGTTAAAGGAGAATTGGGGCAAGTACAAAAAAAATGCAAGAACTAGAGATGAGAAAATAGCGTTTTTCTATTTATTTCAATTCTGGAATATAGGCAATGATGAAAGTGAAGCCACATTAATGAAGCATGGAATTAACGCTGGAGATAATGCTCTGATAAAACGAACACCTTAAAGAATTCCGGCAGCTAAATAAGGTACATTTTCTTTAATGACTTAAGAAATGAGGACACAAGGAGTGAGACAACCATCCCAGAGTCTCCAGTTGTGGTTAAGTAAAAGGAAGGATCTATTAGATTTTTTGTAGAGTAGCAGCGCCTGAATGACATAACCAAGAAGAAGAGTTATCCCCTACCAAGAAGTGATGACACCCTGGATACGCTATCAGGTTCATAATGATTTTCAATGCTTAATATGCTGAAGAGTGAATACCGGTAAGTATTATATTATTATAAGAAAAAGAGAAATTTATGACTGCAAATTGCCAAACTCCTTTAAATTTACAGAATTGTGCTCCAATGCTTCATGTAAAGTCACCTTTGAAATTTTAAAAGTTCAATATCTCAGCTATCTTATATGAGAAACTGGTATCAAGTCTGATCCAGATAAACTCGAAGCAATCGAAAATTGGCCACGATTCACTTATTTCAGTAAAACACTATCAAAACCAGAAAGAAATGGTTGTGTGACCAGACGAGAGCTATTGGTAAGTAGTAAAAGCTATTTAAAATTTCCATAAATATTTGTATGGTCAACGATGCATTCTTAGGCCGGACCATGCTTCTCTGAAATGACTGTTTCAGTTCAAAAGAAGTTCCATGAAGGACAGAACTGAATAGCAAGGTGTCTTCAACAGATACTAGAGTATCACTTTATAATAGAACATAGGAAGAGCAAATATCCAGACGACCTTGTATAGAAACATGTGAAGATTGTCTTAAAAAGGAATTCAAATAACAGCTAAAGATATTTACTTGTCATCGTATTGGCATTAACAGTCTTAAAGAGTGGGACGCTGCTAATATAATTCAGGATTAGTGGGATGATTTAGTATTTGGCCTTAATTATGAACTGATGTCTCGGGAAACTTCAAAGCCAGAATAGAAAGATATTTCTGACAAATCTACACAAGTTAAAGCTTCCTTGGCTCACTGGAATTCATTGATGATACACGATGGGTTATTAAACAGTTTCTGGGGAAGCGTAGATAGAAAATAAAAGATTTATCTGATAATAATTCCTCGAAAATAGATTCCAAAAGTTCTTAAAGCTGTGCACAGGGGTGAAAAACATTTGTAAATTCGTAAGACCTTGACAAAAGTAATATAAAGGTTTTACTGGCTGAAGATATTAACGCTGGTGCCGACGGTGTGAGTAATGTTCTTCAAGCAGGGGCCCAAGAGCCGGAACTTAAAGGAAAATGAGATAGTATATTGTTGTTCTACCCTTTAAACCAATTGCGAGTAGGACCTTTACCGATATAGTAGGACCTTTATCTACTAGCAGCCTCAAGAATCGATATGCTCTTGTAGCCATAGATTACGTTAGTAAGGAGCCCAAGGTTTATTCCATTCCAAACCAAGAAGCAACCAACGACAGTAGCTGAAGTGCTGTTCCATAACTGGATATGCTGATTTGATGTTCCCAGAGAGATATATTTAGGCCAAGAAAGGCACTTTCAGTCACAAGTATTCCAACAAGTATGCCAGTTGCTGGGAATAAATACTAACCGCACAACCCTACGCCCTCAGTCTGATGGAATAATTGAAAGAATTATTCGCATATTTGAAACCTATTTGAGAGCTGCGGCAAACTCTAAACAAACTAACTGGGCTACCTGTGTACAAGCATTCTTATTGGCATACTGTTCTATCCACGAGTCCACTGGAAAAAGTCCAGCAAAACTTTGGTGATAAACTGCGTTTACCTATAGACATTATTATTGGGAGACCCGACAATGCTAAAACCCTTGAGAGGTACGTCAACCCTCTACAACAGGGTTTTGCGAATTCCGGGAGAAACTTCACCTAGAAAGTATAAGAATAAAATCACGTTATGACATAAAGGCGAATTTTACCGGTTTTAATCCTGATGACAGAGTCTGGTTATATAATCCATGAAGGGCGAAGGGTAAGTCACCAAAACTCCAGAAGGATTGGGAAGGCCCATTTTATGTGGTCATCAAAATCAACAACGTAATGTACCGGGGTCAGCCAGCTCCGACGACGAATATCAAAATTATAAACATCGTCCGGCTAGCCCCTTATCATGACTCAGGTAGCCATGGAGGTGTTGATTGATTGATATTGTTGAAGAACAATCAAACTTGAGAGGAAAGCTGTGTTATGAAAATGTAAATACGTTAATTATTCTCATAATTTAAGTACTGTTTTTCGTATTTTGTAGTTTGAGTTCATTATTTAACTGTATTTGGAGTTCTGCTTATCACTGGAGTTATGCACAATCAATTTTTTTGTTTATCTTGAACAATTAAACAACAGTCAACGCGAGTAAGGTTGGAGTTTTAAAGTTGTAGTAAAAAGTGTGTCCTGACATAAAAGACTATTTCTGGAGTAAGTATGTTCCAGAAAGGAGTGGTAATGATTTCAGTCCGTAATAAAAATAATATGTAATACGGGATATTTTATTTAAAATCAACTTTAAAGAAAATTATTTTTCATGTAAATAGTAAATTACAAAAATAAAATTCCCTTCCATCTTTCTGTTATTATATTTTTATATCGACGTATTTGACGTTTGACATAACGCTGCGAAGTGATAGGATTGCTATACATGTTCCTTAATTATAGAATTTTTTAATCTTTTCATATGTATTTTTTTAGTGCATTAGATTCGGTCGAATTGGATTGGAATAGTTTGGGTGGAGTTGGATTTGGCTGGGCTAGAATGGGTTGGGTTGGGATATATTGCGCTGGGATAAATTGTTTTGAGATAGGACATTGAGATTTACGAGCCCTAGCCCTAGCACGTTACATAACGCAATGTCTTGCGATATACTATTTTTTTTTATTCCTTATATATTTGTTTGTAATAATAATACTGTTACAAAGTAATATTAAAATGTTACATAAATGACATGTTACACATATATCAATGTGGCACATTTAACCAATCCCAAAATACTTATGTATCCCCAATATAACATTATAATATTGCTCAGATATTAGTGATCTTTATTACAATGAGATTACGGCTTGCCGCATTGCAACCTCATTTTGACATTTGAGTGAAATTTACTTGTGGAACCATATTTTATATTTGGTCATTCTCGGTTTTACATGTTTCATCGGTTCACCATGTTTTACATTTTTTTGTGCACGTTTTCTATCTATGTGTCGATATTTCTCAATTTTTGGACACTTTGTGTCGAATAGCGTCCAATCCCTGTTTGTGCCATATCAGCTGATGAAAGTTAAGTAGTTAAGTTTATGTTATATAAAGGTAGGTAATTTAAATTTTGTGTTGAAGCATTTTAGGTATTAGATATGAAAAGCTTCCAATTTATTTAATATCAAAATTGTTTGAATTTTAAGCGATATATCATATCTAATAGTGTATATAGTTTGCTTAATTGCGACTGATGACTGATAAAAAAATTTAGGAGAAGATTGTAAAAATTTAGACGAAAATTAAAGGTGTAATAAACCCCTCTTTTTATATTATTTATACACTTTATCTAAGATATATAAAAAAATGGGAAATGGGATACCATAATAATAAACAATTTTTTTAATGATTTTAAACGAAAAAAAAATATTAATAAGATTTTTAACTTGTATATTTTTAAAAGTATCGATTTTCATATGTAAAATATCTAAAGAAAACTAAAATGTGAACTGTTTATCCTGACCTCAGTGTTTATAACTTTGCTTAATAGGTCAAAAAACTACTTCAGACGATCAATTGTATGGTTTATCGACATATATGTACGTTATCTTTGCAAAAGGTTCTAGACCTCTTAAAATTCGTATTTCAAAACAATTATTTCAATTTTAATGGACAGTTTTACCAACAAGTCTTTGAATTAGGTATGTGTAATTGTTTATCACCTATTTGATCCGACATCATTATGAGTAAACTTTAAAAAATGTTCATTGATCAATTACCTTTTGAATTATTATTTTTCCAATGATACGTCGATCACATTACTACTAGCATGCGTGCCGATCAAATTAGTGTTCTTTTTGATACATTTAATAATTTTCATTCAAAATTCCAATTTACGATCGAAATAGAGATAACAACTGAAACCCTTTCCTTGACATTTTATTTATTAGAACTGACCAATATATAATAAAACAGATTGGTTGGAACCAAAAATCAACATTCTCCAAGAAAGATTTTTAAACTATAACTCTGATTTTTTTTTTACAAAAAATTAATATTATAAAAAATGTGAAGAGTAGGGCACTACAACTATCTCATATCGACTATCACAGAAAGAATCTTGAAATAAAAAACTTTCTTCTAAATAATGATTTTCCACATAAATTAATTGCTAAAATATTGTTCAAAACTAATCAAACAACTCAAAAACAGCCGAAAAAAAACTTTTAATTACCCTATTAAAACACTACCAAACGGTTCTTTTCAAAATTAAAAACGAAAACACTAAAGGACGGAGAAAGTAATGCAATCTATAAAATTACATGTTGTAATTGCGATGATGATATCAGTCAAACTTCTAGATATTTAAAGACTAGAATTTTTAAACATAAAAGAAGTATAAAACCTCATATACTTATTAACAGTAATTCAAAAACCGCTCTTGCTGAGCACAAAAGTGTCAAGGTTCATTTGATTATTCAAGTGAAATGATTGAAATTAAAAATCACCCAAGTAGCATTAATAAAAACAGGACGTTGACAATCGAAGTAATGCTTATTTTAACTTAATTAGTAACATAAAAGTCTAATCTAAGAATACCTCGTACATATCCTAAGATCTAACACTATGTGAATCCTAAGGTATATTTATTCAAAAGTACTATTTACAACAATAAACCTCATCTATGTTTTGTTTTTTCTCTTATAAAGAATTGATAAGTGGATTGGCTGCTTAAAACGATTGTCCAAATTCATCTCCCAATATATATGGTTATAACATAACAGAGAAAAAAATTAAAATTAAAAAACTTAGGAGCACGGAAGGATCTATGAATTTCTTATACTGATTATGATATTACAGTTAATATTATTGTGTGATCTTTTAGTTTTAAAATTTAGAAGGTTTAGAGATTATATGGAGTGCTAGTTTTTTTTTAAATTTTGGTTAAGTTTTATAATAAATTTTTAAAATAATTAATTTTATATGGTGTTATTTTAATTGTATAAAATTGGTTCAATGATTTTTAACTTTATATTTTTCGTATAGATTTAGGCATACCTAATTAGTTTACTGTTGCATCATAATGCAACAGTAAACTAATGCTCCTGAGAAAACTCTAATATAGCACAGTAGCTGAAACATTCCGTGCAACCTCTCCCGTGAAAGGTAACGTAGTAATTAACTTTTGAAATAATGTAACTTTCTCAATAACAAAGTGTTTTTTTTTGTTATATATTGGAGCTGTATTAAAATGGTTATATGATATATTTTTTGATAAAGTATGCATTTCACTTTGCTTTCTTTAATATCCTAATGGCAAAAATATTGTTTTTGTATGTGGGTCCTTATAAAAACAATAACATGGTCTATAAATACATTTAGTCACTCAGATTTACATTGTTACCCATTCATGACGTACTGTTATAATATACCTACAACATTTTAGTATAATATCACATTAATGTCTCATAGCGACATATCTTTATTATAACTTTTTATAGCGCAGTTGCGAAAATTCGGCGCTTGCGGGTCTATCTATGTTAATAGTATTTACATAACATTACATTACAGATACATATCTGTGGTAGCTGGGTATGAATAGAATCTCAAGATGTTAAAAAATATGGACCCTAGGAATCTCTGCATAAGGTTTGAATTTTTCAGCATTGGATATTAGCTTGTGTACAAATAGCCATTACTTTTATTAAACGTGTTGCACGTTTGATTGCTTGGGAATTGTTTTTACTAATATTTGAAGCATTCAAAATTTGATTGTGAGTCAGGGGCGTACCCAGGTAGGGGCAGGGAGGGGCAGCTGCTTAAAAGATAAAATAAATGTCATTTTTCCTGGCAAGTGGGAATTAAAAACGTGTTACCTACTCTGGGCAAAATGAAGTGTTAGAAACAAAATATCCGAAATAGCATTAATTTATACGATCAATAGCAACATCTTCTATTGAATGTCAATACCACGAAGAACGTTCTAGCTGGAAAGGAAAGGCAGTGATAGCAAGTATGAGATAAGGACGGAAATAGATTCCAGAGTCGAGTATTTTCTATGTATTTGGGGAGCAGAAATATTTGAATATATAAGCGGGATCGTGAGACAGAGCAAGGCAATTCAGTTCGACGAGTCAATGAGACAACGAATACAATTCAATTCAGTACAGTGTTTAATACGAGCAAATATTTCATGCGCCATAGTGTCTTATAAAGAAAAAATAAAAACCCTATAATAAGTTTCGGTCTCAAAACATCCTTTATATATGTCCCGAAGGTTACATGTTTCGCTAATAAAGCATCATCAGACGTTATAAACTAAATGATCTGCTTAGTACCTCTAGTTTATAAGGTCTGATAATGCTTTATTAGCGAAAGATATAACCTTTAGGACATATATAAAGGATGTTTTGAGACCGATACTTGGAATTTTTATTTTTTCGCTACTTACGTAGGTCTCTTTGAGATAATGAACGAGTTCTTTCAAATAGTGTCTTATAGTTTAGTTGCGGCGACTTGAGATTTAATTTACGTTTATTGTGCAACAACTGGAGACTGTAAATATTACTCTCTCAAACGGATATCAGGAAATTCTTTAAAAGAGGTGAGTCAAAACAAAATAAAACCTAATATGATTATTTGATTTCTTTGTTCAAACCACAAAGTTAACGAATATCGCAATTTTACTTTTACTGATAGGAAGTCCGAAGTAAATGATACTTGAATGTGATGTTATTATAGGTATCTTGATCTTTATTTTCCGTATTCCGCCTCCTATTCCTAAACAGCATAAGAGTAATTTTGTGTAACTATCAAAATGGCGTCAAGAAGAACCTTATTTTAAGTGGAGAAATAAGCACGCAGACCAATTTTTATGACTCAAGAAAAGGGGCAGATAGTCGGATTGCGACATCGAGAGCGGTCGGTTTAACTTTACCGAATTTTTCATAATTCGCTGTTTAATTAGCTCCCGTAGTTTACATTTGTGTATCCATTTTTTAGAGATAACACGCGA